>NC_061150.1:4635252-5290810 GCF_905220365.1 Vanessa cardui | reverse complement strand
GTTTACTTCCAAGCAGGATAATAAATTAATAATTTAAAGAATTATATTAAACTAACATAACTTTGTAATTTTAAGATGTTGAAAAAGAGTAACTACTGAGTTACTTGCCGGTTCTTCCCGGTAGAATCTACATTCCGAACCGGTGGTTGCTTCACGTAATTGTAAAATGACGATTCAAAAGTGCTTGTAAAAGCCTACTTGAGTAAAGTTTATTTTGATTTGATTTATAAGATGTGAAGCAACAAATTCGCCTCTCAGACCGCTGTTGAAGTTGTCACTTCAACGCCGTTTTGCAGAGGTTACTACGTTGATAGATCATATTAATAAAAAATAAAAATAACATAAATCTAATTAATTGAATACATAAGTAAAAATGAGCAAAAAAACTATATCTGTTAAAAAAACAGATTGCAGAAAAATACATTGGAATATTTCCCCCACATGAAGTGGAGGGGGGGGTCTTAAGTGGACCTCACTGGCGCTGAGTGCACCGGAATATTCACTAAAAGACCAGCGGTATCCACTTCGTTTCTTTGGGGGGAGTCACTGTATCGCTGTCTAATGCGCCCTAAATATATTTATCAATTTGAATTATCTACCAAGAATAGGCAGCTTATTTTTTTTTAATATTGCTACATAGGCACGTATCCATATTTTTCAAATTTGGAATTTTACCACAATACAAATATAAAGTTTGAAATTGGAGCACTCACACATAAAATCATTAAGGAACGCTCAAATTAAAAAATATATTAAGGAACGCTTGTGTGCAGAAGGTTATTATACAATTAATGAGTTTATGATCGATAGCACACTTTTGGGAATAAAACGATCGCCTATTTCATTTCATATTAAATTGTTTATATAATATATGAGACAATACAAAAAAAATAAAAAACCCGCGGAGTTTCTTTCGCCGGTTCTTCTCAGGTCAGGGTATTTTCTTTTCCGAACCGGTGGTAGTGTTTCAATTGACCATCAATACGAAAATGTAATACTTCTATATTGAATAAAGTAGTTTAAGTTGAGTTTGAGTAAACATATCCATATACACAGACGTATTCGCGGATACTTTTTAAATTTGGAATTGGAAAACCATCGGATTGAATTTTATGCGTTATTAAAATTTCAATATGGCGTTTGACCTGTAATACGTACAAAGTTAAATTTATTGAAAGTATTTAATTAAATATGACAAGTAAATAGCTTAATATTATATACAGTGTGATGGCCATCCGATTTCCGCTCAAATTTCTTCTAAATGGATGGCAGCACTGTGCAACGTGAAGTTCGTAGGAGTATACTCGTATTTTTTTACTTAGTTATTGTAATATAAAAGTAACAGCCTGTAAATTACCCACTGCTGGGATAAAGCCTCCTCTTCCATCAAGGAGGGTTTGGAACATAAACCACCATGCTATTCCAATGCGGGTTAGTGAAATGCAAATGTAGCAGAATTTCGATGAAATTAGACACATGCAGGTTTCCTCACGATGTTTTCCTTCACCGCCGAGCACGAGATGAATTATAAATACAAATTAAGCACATATATATAGTGGTGCTTGGCTGGGCTGGGCTATTGTAATATATAATAAGTTATAAGTGTAAATAGTGTTGTATAATTAATTATATAATAACAGATAATTAATGAATTACAACATCCCTTAATGTTCACACAGGATACTAATATTATAATTGCAAAAGTAAATTTAGTATAAAGCACTCTTAAATACCAAAGAAAGTGTTTTTATACATAACCTGACGATTAATGCCTACAATGCATACATACAAACTTTTTTGATTAATAAAATAAATTATTTATTTTTATTTATAAACACTTTATTGCACACAAAAGACAAAAGATACAGTATACATAACATTACAAGAACAAATACAATAAATTAGTAAAATTTTGACAATACTTTTTTATAATCTACTAGCGACCCGCCCCGTCTTCGCACGGGTGCAATACTCATACTAAATACACTACAGAATTTGTTTATTTACGACATCACATTGCTAACTTCTAAAATTATCAGTGTTACTTAACTATATTGTCTATGTATTATATACAAAAATCTTTCTCTTGAATCACTCTATCTATTAATAAAACTGCATCAAAATCCGTTGCGTAGTTTTAAAGATTTAAGCGTGCAAAAGGACATAGGGACAGAAAAAGCGACTTTATTTTATACTATGTAAAGATATTCGAAAGCGGAACCTACTTGAATGAAGCATGTTTTGATTCGATGCAAGAATATTCTATAAAATGGAATTAAATTTAAACAATTAAAACTAAGATTTCTGCATATACATCCTTCCGATAGTCTTGAAAGATAACATGTTGCCAATTAATACTACGGCAAAATCAGCCCTATTACAAAGTCTTAAGATTCAAAAAAAACAATCCATGTAGTCCTCATGAATAGTTAGCATTAATAAATAGTCTAAGTTGCCCTACACGCGATTCTCGAACTTATTATGGATGGAAAAGTTTATGAAATAAAGTTCAAAATCCCTTGCAACACTTACGAGAAAATTCACATCCTTTCCCAGCCAAATACATAACAGAATATCTACCGTCTCTATCGCACGCGCGAATTAATATCATGCTGTCTCTATCTGGAATAGTACACGTACAGTTTCAGTGTTCTGTACGCAAAATGAGATTTCCCTAATATTTTTTTCAATATCGCAGCCGTGCAATAATGTCGCCCCATTTGTTTTACACTGCTTGAATGTTCCTGATTTTAATATTTCATTTAATTTCATCTTTACATCGACCTTATTCTTGTCAATTTGCTTCAGGCGGATTTACAAATCTGCCGCTATAGCGCGTCAAGTGTAAGTTGGCGTGTGGCAAAAACATGTATTAATTTTTTTTGTTCATTTATTATCTTATTTGTTTTATTTACCCTTATTAAGAAAACTTACCAAAAATCTATTAAAAATGAGACGTAGTGAATTATTTTCTAGGGAGATATTGGTAAAATAAACAAAAAAGTGGCAAAACAAAGGGTGTAGCAAGTGCTGCCATAGGAATGCCAACTTATACTTGACAGTCACAGTCACAGACAGTAGGCTAGTAGGCTATTCGATTTCTGCCGCCCCTACTTTTTGTTACAACATTTATAATTTGTGTTCTATCGTCCTCATTACATCGGCTTTTCCCGTTATTAGTATGATGATAAACTAGGTGATATTTCTGTCAGTAACTAGATTATTTTTCCAACCCGCTATGTAGTGACGAGTATACGGATTACGGGCGTAATTTGTATACATATAATTATATTTTTTTTTATTTCCGTAAGATATCTGCCGTCCTAGGCTACAGCCTAATTAGCCTATTGGTAATTCCGCCACTGATTTGCTTATATTGTTTGAGAGTTATAGAACACACAGTTTCCAAAATAAATCCGTGCGAAGCAGGGGCTGTTGCTAGTTATAAATAAACTAAGAAATCTATTTTTGGAGATAAATTTCGTGATTTCATGAATATTACAAATATGCTAATAAATGAAGCCTAATAAAATCTAGGTCCGCACTTATATTTTTATTTCACAACGATCAATTTTAGGTCCGTTTTTATTTTTCGTTTACATAAATGATGTATACATTTTTTGACCCTTTAATTTGAATTTAAGATAAATTTGTTATTTGTATAAATACTTTAAGCGTTTAAACAACTTTAATTCAAACAAAACAATATCATCAAAGCTATCAACAAACAATAGTGATCTTGCTGTATCAAATACTGTAGTATATTTAGAAATTACTCTAGATTCGAAGCTCATTAATCATACATATTGAGATCACTCAGTTTCACAGCACGAGCGTTTCGAAATGTTAGACAAATAACACACTGATACCGTTCGATTAACCCCTTCAATGCGGAACGAGGTCTTATAAGCCTCGTATGCGTCTCCCTTGCGGTGTGACTAAGAAAATCACAGACTTCTCTGTCGTGCAGAGGCCGTAATGTCTATTTGATATATTGTAGGGAAGTGATAAATATATATATATGATGACTATAATTGAAGAACAATGCTATGGTGTACTTAATCGGTAACATCACATCAAGTTTTAGTTTCTTAAACGTTACGGGGTCTAATAAGCCCCCGAAAGTGTCGAAAGAATGGAAATGATGCCGTAACGAATGAAAAGTGTTTAATATCATTGCATATAAATTTGTAGTAAGGCTACAAATATCGGATTGGTTTTCTTATTACAAAAGCGCTGTTCATGCAAAGTCAAATGACATATGCAAACAATTTATATATTATACCTTGCCCCAAGTTAGTTCGCCATTTAAAGTTAGGTCCTGTAACGAACGATCATTATCAGATCCCACAATGCAACCACCCATTCTTTGACTGGTGTCCTTCAAGAGTGCACAGGTAACGCTCCCAAAAATAAAGTGCCGTCAAAGAGCTTGGATTTCGAACAACTTCCTTTTCTATTCATCTTAAAACAGTCCGCTTACTATTAATTAAAAACAAATTTGAGTACGGAATGAGAAGCAATTTGTCCTAAATTTAAACTATCCTTTAAATATTATCATATATTGTAACAGTCCGTACAACCATACAGGGTACCATTGAAAATCAGCGTTGGGTTATTGGAACCCAACTTGGAAGCTGAATGGTACACTTCTTAGGACTTTAATTATCATTGTTTTGTTTTGCTGTTGTTTTTTGTAGATTTTTTTATGGTATAAGTTGGCGGACGAGTAGATGGGCCACCTGATGGTAAGTGTCACCATCACCCATAGACAATGACGCTGTTAGAAATATTAACTAATCCTTACATCGTCAACGCGCCACCAACCTTGGGAACTAAGTTTTTATGTCCCTTGTGCCTGTAGTTACACTGGCCCACTCACCCTTCAAATCGGAACACAACAATTCTTAGTACTGTTGTTTGGCGGTAGAATAACTGATGAGTGGGTGGTACCTACCCAGACGGGCTTGTACTAAGCCCTATCACCCAGTTTAAGATTAAGTTAGTCAGTAGTTACAATTACTTTATATGTTTTATTTTTGCTGTTTTTCTTTTTTTATACTTTTGTCTCGTGTCCTAATAAACATTTCTTTCTTTTCTTTCTTTAAAAAAAGTTGCACTTAAATTTGTCATTAAAACCTTCATGTCATAAACAACGTAACGCTGTTAGCTAATAGATCAATAGAATAATATATTAATAAGTTAACCTAGAGGCCATATGTCGTTTCATATTCATTTGAAGGTCATTCGTTTGTATTTTCATTTCTTATGCAATGGCTGCCATCCAGGATACAGGGGATAATATTCATACCGTTTGTTATTACTTGAGACCAATATCAGCTCTCATTAAGAAATTTTTGGTTAAAATTTCCAGAAATACTTTCTTATCGATGTTTAGGTTACAAAATAAAATTCTGTACTAAGTTTACGTGTTCTTAAAGATTTGATTTATCACTATATTATTAAATGAATGACGTGTCTTAATAAATTTAATTTGCAATTTTAGGCTGTACTTCTTATGACATTAGTCATGACACACACAAAAGCATCTTGTAAACACGTATGTCACACTGCTGCCAATAATCCAACATGGCGGTGTTTAACTATGAAGGAACACGTCATGGGAAAATCTGCATCTGCTATAAAATGCTGCCATGTGCATATTAATAAAATATTCATTCTTTGTACCATCTATCCACTTGATACAAAATGGAGCTTTTTATCAAACCATTCCAAAGCGAACTGCTACAACACATTTAGTAGATTTTCACCAGATTTTTGCAGATTTTCTCACGATGTTTTGTTTTTCACAAGGAAAGTAAGGAATTAATGCTAGTCCGGAAAACGATTTTAGTGATTTTCGTGGCTCTTGAGTTACCGATAAATATCGTACTTGAGGAATCCTCAACGCCTTATTTCATCAAACTTCTCAATTACAGATTTTTTTCAGTACAAAATAGATACTGATGAAATATATTATACTATTATTATATTAATTTAACACCGGCTGTATAATATTCAGCTTGGCTGAGTACCACACAACACAGAATATTAAAAAAAAAAAGTGGCGCGAAAATTATCATCTGTCATAAATGTTTATTTAAAAATAAAAGGTAAATAAAATCTTTGCCTTCTCGGCACAAAAATCTCTTAAGTTAAGAATGTAATTGAATGCAATTGAATTAAATGTTACTTATATTAAAATTGTAATAACATAGACGAATGGATTTAACGGCTGAATGGATTTGAATGAAATTTTATTTGGAATAACAGACTCACTTTATATCACGCCTTTATTAACTTCACTTGTAACAATATATGTAAAAAAATCTTGGAATATTAATTTGACCATTTCCCGGCCTTCGAGTATAATGAAATTTTGCACAAGCTCTGAGTTTTGTTGACGATACATGACTAGCTAAGAAACGTCATCACAAATCCAATATGGTGGCCTCCCCTGGCCTGCTGTCAGGAATGCAAGAAAATAGTCACGTGACTTAAATCCAATATGGCGGACAGGCTATTTCAAATGCATGTTATGGGTGTTAAATGAAAGGATTAGCTGTCAGGAAACAAAAACTATAATTAAAAAATTCAAAGTATTGTTTTTGGACTAAAAGCTCCATTTATAATTTTTAGTGCGTGCCAAGAGCTTGTTTTTTATATTTAAAACTATTATTATTATTATTATTTCTAACAGTTGCACAATTACTGATATTAGTTTTTTTTAATTATTAAAATTAATATATGTGTAGTTTAAGCTGTTGATTCACTTTGAAATGCTTTAGCAAAACGTCAAAATCTCAAGCGTCATTTTAAAAGTCATCAAATATTAAGGTATCTGTGGGAACGATGTGACATTTCAACGGCGTCGGGTTCTTAATTCCTCGCATACGAAAACGTGCTCTATGTACAAGTGGATAAGATTCAAATTGGTTTATACGGTCGTCGCCTAAATACTCCCAGAAGGCAGATGTGTGTTTAGCACAGATTTGTGATATGTTTCCCTAAGGGAAGATCATTTATGAATGTTGTTACAGTGTTTACGTATAAATATAATAGTTTGTTAAGATTCGACGGGTTTACTAGTTAATTTTGTATAGGATGTTTGTTTATTTGTTAAGCTCTATCGTATAAAATCAGTCGATCAATAGCAAGTGATGCTTTTATATTTTCCGTCGTCATAAATAACAAAAAGAAAATCCGAAGTAATACTTTGAGTAAGTTTAACTTTATGAAATGTTTGAAAAGGTCATACTAGAATACTTTTCAATTTAATTTTCAATAAAAATTTAAAGGCAATTTCTTTCATTTTTATGTAATAGCTAGGCAAATATGACCTGATGTTAAGTGGTCACCACCGCCCATAATACCAGATCTACCATCAGATGGAACATCTACCCATACACAAAAAATACCACATCAAAAATAAAAGACATTTCTTTACAAACAGAAGTTTGATAAATAAAAGTCGCACAGCTTAACAGTTCCGTTATTCAACGCGCGTTTGAAAGCTCCGCGATGTTTATTTGTTCTGCGACGGAAATCGAACTATCTAATCGCTGAAACGGAACGAACTCGCATTTGTTAAGTTACATTTCAAAACTAGCGACCCGACGCGACTTCGCACGGGTGCAATACTGAATAATAAACACATATATAACTCTGATCCCAATGTAAGTAGCTAAAGCACTTGTGTTATGGATAATCAGAAGTAACGATGGTACATACACCCAGACCCAAGACATCATAGAAAACTAATGGTAATCTACATTGACTCGTCCGGGTATCTAGCCAGGGACCTCGGAGTGGCGCACCGGTTTTCATAACCGGTGTAAACACCACTCGACAACGTCGTCAAATAATGATACTAATTATACTACAGAATTGAAAGAACTACATGACATTAGTAACTTCTAAAATGATCAGCGTTTCTTTATTATATTGTCCATGTATTATATACAAAAACGTTCCTGTCAGATAACTTTATCTATTAAAAAGCATACATAGTGATATAGGGACAGAGAAAGCGACTTTGTTTTATACTATGTAGTGATGAAAAACAGGATCTTATAGCTCTTTTCTGTCGGAGATCTATTTAAAACCTTAAATAAAACAAAAGACTTTTAGTTTAGTTGATAACGCTAGAAATCTGCCTCGGTATTGATAAATAAATTAATGTTCTATTTAAAAAACGTTTGGATATCACGTATGTTTGTACCAGCATGTTGGCTACAGAAATTCTCGTTCAAAAGGCACGTGCCTCCAGTCACGCTACGTGAAAAGCCGAGTTGAAGGCCATGAATGACCTTGAAATCACAATCAAACGAAAGCATATTGGAATTAAAGTGCCTATCTTGCATAGATAGCCTTATGTGACCTTGTCTGGATACTAGGAAGAGCTGGATTAACCATGTCAGCGACTTGGACAATGTGGCTTTTAGGACCTCTTTTCTAACAATTTTCATCCTTATTCAACAAAATTTTATTTATTCAATGAATATATATAAATAAATAAATATTGGACAACATCACATACATTACTCTGATCCCAATGTAAGTAGTTAGCACTTGTGTTATGGAAAATCAGAAGTAACGACGGTACATACACCCAGACCCAAGACAACGTAGAAGACTAATGAATGTTTTCTACATCGACTCGGCCGGGTATCGAACCCGGAACCTCAGAGTGTCGTATGAATAAAGGTGAACACTATTCGACGGAGGAGGTCGTCGTAATATATGACGTCAATATGCTATTACAGATAGAAGAAATTATTTTTTTTTTTTTTTTCATTAAAAAGCATTTTTAAATCTCATTGCCTATATTTAAGAGAATAGTAAAATTTTGTTTGTTGAATTAAAACATAAATAAAAGCATAATAAAGACTGTCTTCAAATTTAAATGGGACCAAATGAAAAGTATAGTAACAAAAGAAAGAAAATAAATTTCCGAATTGAATGATAAATGACTCAGATCCGAGAAAAGTACAACATAATTAATTACATGCTTCCTTTTTTTAATTAGACAATAATTAAAAGCAAAACTTATAAATCATACTTACACACTGGCCAAAAACATTCTCATGAAAGCTTATAGTACGACACGAGTCAGATGTAGTATCGGTTAAATTCGTAAAACCGATCACATCCGAATTAAGGACGCTATCCCAAATTATCAATATTTATTTCTCATGCGAATATGATCTTTACACAAACGTAATAACTTGTAATATAATATGACATATATTCGTCAATTTGACGCGTCGATTTACATGCACTCGCTTTCTCGGGTTGAACTGACGCGAGAATCTATAGCGACGAATAGCGTCGAATGGCGCGATAATGAGCCGTTTCTGTTGGTTGTGTGAATCGGCAGTAATCGGTTTTATTAAATGACCGATGCTACATCTAAGTTGTGTCGTACTATATCTAATATTTAACGCAATTTAAATTTTACAACGCATTCTCTGTAAGCTTGGCTTGCAAAGCATCAAATCGTTGAAAAACGACGTTAAAAAAAGTCGAACTCCATTAGCTGCCAAGACAGAATACACACTGGGTTGTTAGATAGCACAACTGATTCACCAACGGTTACTTTTGAACATTTTATTTTCCTGTAATCATTATAACACACTATAAAACAAAGTCGCTTACCGCTGTCTGTGCCTATGTATGCTTAGATCTTTGAAACTACGCAACAGATTTTGACGCGATTTTTTTCCTTTTTCTCGAGTAATTCGAGAAAAAGGATTTGTTTATAACATGGACAATATAGTAAAGAAGTACAAATAATTTTAGAAGTTTCTTATGTGATGTAACATATTCAGTATCAGTTTTGAACCCGTGCGAGGCCGGGGCGGGTTGTTAGTATATATTTATAAATCGTACAAGTTTTTTTGGTAAATATTATGATATTCACGAGACTTTGTGAGTTTTGAATTATGTAACAATTAATTATAAAGGAGCTGAGATGGCCCAGTGGTTAGAACGCGTACATCTTAACCGATGATTGCGAGTTCAAACCCTGGAACAAGCACCTCTATATATATGTACTTAATTTGTGTTTATAATTCATCTCGTGCTCAGCGGTGAAAAAAAACATCGTGAGGAAACCTGCATGTGTCTAATTTCATTAAAATTCTGCCACAAGTGCATTACACCAACCCGCATTGGAACAGCGTGGTGAAATATTTTCCAAAACCCTCTCCTTGATGGAAGAGAAGGCCTTATCTTAGCAGTGGGAAATGTGTAGGCTGTTATTAAGTATAAAGTCCGTGATACAAAATAAGGAAAAACTGCTTTTATGTTTATTACTTCTTATAAATATTTTATTACGTTCAAATATATTTTTAATCGTAAATATAGTTACATTATATGAGTCGTAGTGTCCATATATAACATACATACATACGTTATCAAATGTATTCAAAATGTTAAATACGTAATAAAAAGATTCAAAATCTAAAATACCGTAAAAATTATCACAACAAAATTTTATAAATCGTCACAAATATTAATAAATAAAAATTTTACCAAAAAGAAAAACCGACTTCAAACAAAACACTATTTTAAAACAAATAAATATGCACTAAAAAGTAATCAAAATAATTGCGTATTCAACATATTTTTTAGAGTCGTCCTAAGTAAAATAAAATGAAAAATATTAGACTACGTAAAAGTCGATTTGCGATTATATAACGTAGTTATAATTATTGTTATATTTGGGACCGGTGTAATTGCCAAAAAAATTATCAAAATCGATCCACACAGTTAAAATTTATGAGGTAACAAACATAAAAAAAAGATACAGACGTATTGATAACCTCCTCCTTTTTGAAGTCGGTTGAAAATAAATGACATTGCTTTGTAAAACCCAGCAACGTTCGAAGAGCTAAAACACTAATAATGATATAATGCACACATTATACAGATGCACTCTCTGGGAAGGCATCATCAGAAAGGGGAGGGGGCGAGGGGATCCAACCAATGTCATTACTACCTAACATCAAAAAGAAAAAAAGCCAGTCAGTTAAATTGATCCAAATTGCTTCCAATCCGTAATCCATCTTCTATAATTCGTCTACATAAGCAATTAAAAATATAATATAAACAAACCAAACCGCAAACATTATTTTTTATTACACTTAAATTTCTCGAACTAATAAAACTTTTAAAACCAATATGTAAAAAGTTAAGCTTGGCGCCATTACAGCGCTATTTAAAGGAAACGATTAAATTTTTTATGGTCCATTAAAATTTTTATATCGCGAATGTAATAATTTCAAACATTGTAATATACATACTATGTTAGTTGAATTTAGTGTTCCCGGCTTTTCCTATCTGTATTTATAATCTATGGGCATGACATATGGTTATGACATCTGTCAAGTCATGTCAAATGACCATCTTTCCAGACGTCAAAACAACTATCACACACACATCACATCGCCAGCCCGTTTTTGTCCACTGCTGGGCATAGGCCTCTCCAAGTGCTCGCCACTGTGGTCTTTCTCCGGCTACTCGCATCCAGCTCCTGCCTGCCGTCTTGCGCAGATTGTCATTCCACCGTGCCCGAGGACGTCCTACACTACGTTTGCCGAGACGCGGTCTCCACTCTAGAACACGTTTCCCCCAACAGTTATCGGTTCTAAAACAAATATGGCCAGCCCACTACCACTTCAGCTTACTAAACCGGTGGGCTATGTCTATGACTTTAGTCTTTGACGGATCACCTCATTTCTGAAGCGATCCCTCAGAGAAACACCGAACATAGCCCTTTCCATAGCACGCTGAGCGATTTTAAACTGTCCTGGACCAGCCTTGTCGTGAGTGTCCACGTTTCGGCTCCGTATGTCATGACGGGTAGAACGCACTGATTGAATACTTTCGTCTTAAGGCACTGTGGGATCAACGATGTAAAGATTCGACGTAACTTCCTAAACGCTGTCCAACCCAGCTGAATTCTTCTATTCACCTCGTCCTCAAGGTTGTTTCTACCTAATCGCAGAGTCTGCCCGAGGTAGACATATTTTTGAAGAACTTCGAGGACGGTACCGTGTATCGCAGTCGGTTCCGGTAGAACATGTTCATGGAACATGATCTATCCAAGTTCATCTGTAGGCCGATACGCATAGAAGAATCAGCCAGCTCGTTCAGCATTTGTTGTAGGTCCTGCAGCGTTTCTGCCACGATGACAATGTCATCTGCGAATCTTAAGTGCAAGATGTTTTCGCTATTGATGTTGATGCCACGTCCTTTCCAGTTCTCGGCAAACGTAGTGTAGGATGTCCTCAGGCACGGTGGAGTGACGATATACGCAAGGCGGCGGGCGGGAGCTGGATGCGAGTAGCCGGAGAAAGACCACAGTGGCGTGCACTGGGAGAGGCCTATGTCCAGCAGTGGACAAAAATAGGCTGATGATGATGATGATGATGAACTAACGCTTGTTCTATATGATTTTAAGATTTTGAGATGTGTAGTCTATAATGCTGATGTCCTGAACCAGTTGAGTCTGTGCGCTCCAGATAAATATGTGTTGCGGAATCGACCGCCGTTGCTAGCGGTGCCCACCGGGCGAACCAAGTTGCTCAAGGAAGCACCACTGACGCGCACGTTACGTACTCTCAACGTGATAGCAGACAGCGTGGTATTGTTTTGTTGCAGCCTGAGTGAACTCGCAATAATTGCTGCTTGGAATATATCATATACAACTTAGATAACTACAATATATATTTAAATACAGGCTCAAGGGCTTGCACAAAGCCCTACCACCAAGAAACTAACACAAACAGATACAAAACGAGCGCGCGTGTGTCTCTCTCGGTGTGTGTACTAAATCAGCAGTACTGACTTCTTCTCATTAGGTAATCACTTACACATGCTAATGGCCGACGTAGATAACGTAAGAAAATATATAAATGAGCCAAAACTCATAAAAGAAGTTACTTTAAACCTCTCTCTAATAAAAGTTCTATAGTGGCGTTGTGACCAGAAGTTTGTGCTCTAACGATTTCCTTAATGTATTTGAACTTATTTAAGCGCTTTCCGTGACTAATAAAATTGAAATGTTAGAATGCAGGTTTCAAGCAAATAGGTTTTAATGGGAAAACAATCTATACAAAGTTTGGTATCTTTTACAGCCATTACGTTTTATATATCTACTTTAAAAACGTAAATAACGTAAATTTATTACATCGTAATGTAAAAAACTTTTGTCTATTTCCAAAACGTATTTCTGACTAGCTTATATCGTTAACATATTTACATTTAAAATCAAAGTTGGAATATAGTGTAGCTCCTGTGTTAGTCGATATATAAAATTGTATTTAATCGTTTATGTAATGCCAGTTTGAACCATTTTTTTTATTTAAAAATAAATAAACATTTATTTAGATTACGAACTCTTTAAAACTGCTTAAACATTAAAAATAAAAATGTAATTATACATTTTAAAGTACATAATTTAATAGAAGCTAATAGCACCATACGTGTAGAGCAGGTCTTATAGCAATCCATCATTCGAACATAAAAAACGTTCATCCGTTATGTTCAATCAAGTTTAAAATTGAAGTGCAACTTCATATCTATCCAATGAAAGATTGTAAACACTTTATATTACGATTTTTTATTAATTAAATAAATGGCCTCTTTGACGCCTCCGCCACTAACCTCATTTTTCAACATTTCATTAGCACCTAAAGTTTAACAGCTATACTTTAAGATAATCTATACTAATATTATATATAATTTGAAGACCTCCGTGGTCGAGTGGCGTGTACACCGGTTTTCATGGGTACCCCACTCCGAGGTCCCGGGTTCGATTCCCGGCCTAGTCGATGTAGATTATCATTAATTTTCTTCATTATGTTGTCTTGGGTCGTGGTTTGTGGTACCGTCGTTACTTCTGATTTCCCATAACACAAGTGCTTAGGCTACTTACATTGGGATCAGAGTAATGTATGTGATGTTGTCTCATATTTATATTTATTTATATTATAAATGTGAAAGTAACTTTCTTGTCTGTGTGTATCTCTGTCGTATTTCACTACCGAATTTGAGGAAATTTCTTATGAAGTAAAATTGTGCTCGATGAAAGGACATAGGCTACTCTTTGCCTAACATAGAAACTAACCGCTAAAACGCAAGCGAAGCCGCAGGCGACCACTATTTGTACAATAAATAATCAAAAACATTTTTTATGGAATATGGTGGACGGTCATATGGGCCACCTGATGGTAAGTGGCCACCATCACTCATTGACAGTGACGCTGTAAGAAATATTAACTATTCCTTACATCGTGCACCACCAACCTTGGGAACTAAGTTGCTATGTCCCTTGTGCCTGTTCATGTGATTCAGGTGCTTAATTTGTCTTTATAATTCATCTCGTGCTCAGCGGTGAAGGAAAACATCGTAAGGAAACCTGCATTTGACAAATTTCATAGAAATTCTGCCACATGTGTATTCCACCAACCCGCATTGGAACAGCGAGGTTTAATATGTTTCAAACCTTCTCCTCAAAGGGAGAGGACTCCTTAAGCCCAGCAGTGGGAATTTACAGGCTGTTGTTGTTATTGTATAGACCTGTTCATACATGCTGGCGCGCCCCTCCATACTAAATAATAATTGGCATGCATTAGTATGAGTGAAGCTCGCGGTTACACTGTCATAGTGTGCGTGAGACTAAGTGTAGAGTCAGCAAAAAACTACAAATTAAAATTTTATTAATTTGTTAATTTTATAATATCATAAATAATTAATTTAACATTCATTAATAAATAGATCTATAACATATGTATATATAAAATAAACGCTGTATACATATATAGTACAAATAACCTTGTTTGGAGCGTATTTCACAGTCTACCGTTTCATTATTTTTGGAATGATTCCAGAAACTGCGATGTGTATAACAATTTTTATTCTTATTTTATGTTAATTAAATTGGTCCATACGATTTTATAGGTTACGAATAGCAGTACATATCAAATAAGTTATACTTAACAATATATTTGCAACTAAGGTCACAGTCGCGGCATGTCCCTCGTGTCAGGTTAGGGTCTACGTGTTGGGGAAGTAATCTATGTACTTATCCAGATTATTATCTATACCTATGTCAAATTTCATTCAGATCCGTTCAGCCATTTTGTCGTGATTTAATGATAATCCATCAATTCAAACTTGCCAATTTATAAGATTGCAATTACTTATTTAATAATTTTGACAAAACTTACAATATGTGTTGTGACTTTGTGCCTGTTTGGGTAGGTACCACCCGTTCGGGGTGCATGTGAGTCGCCTCCTCGTGGTGCACCATGGGCAACTGGACCGGACTGAGCTTGCTCGTCGGCCACGGCTAAGACTGGCGGGAGGGATGCCGCGTGGCTGCTCCTGGTACGTTCCTGGTTGGCATCAGGGCGGACCATGTGAGTGGCCTCGTTGGCTAGGAGGGAGTGGTTGGGCTTCGGTATCAAGGGTAAGTTCATGTAACTACAGATACACAGTATCTGATAACCTACAGGTGATACGGAGCTGTTTCTATTGGTTGTGTGAATCGGCAGTTCATGGCGGCACATGTGGCAGAATTTTTCTGAAATTAGACACATGCAGGTTTCCTCACGATGTTTTCCAACACCGCTTGGTGGTGCTTGCTTGGGTTTGAACCCGCAATCATCGGTTAAGATACACGCGTTCTAACCACTGGGCCATCTCGGTTTGATTCTCATGCTCATGTTTTGAACACATTACCCAAATCAATTGAAATTTAAAAAAATATATAATTCCAGATAAAAGTACGTAAAAAGAGTTGTACGTATTTTCCTTACGGCGGATGCACTTCAGCTCGAAAGTCAAAACCTCTCGTTTGAAGGGTCGTCGAGGGAAAACGGAGAAAAACTATTTTTTGTTTATTTTTTTTTTCGTTTTCTTCATAATTTTTATATTCGACACTGGCAACATTCGGTGCTTTCTGTTTTAAATTTAAATGCTTATAGAACGGTAACTTGAATTAAAGTGTTATCTTGTCCATTGATGAGTATTTTTTAATTAAATCGAAAATTATTTTAAAATCGACGTATCACAACAATTCTAGTAACTTTTAGTCACAGGATCAATCCTGACCTAAAATCCTGTATAAAACAAAGTCGCAGTGATAGTATGCGCGAGAGCTGCGCGCGTTACTGGACGGTACTTGTTGATTATTTTATATATCATTCTAAAATAAAAGAAGCCTAAGTTACTCCTTGTTACTTCAGTTATATGTCAGTGAAAGTCCCATCAAAATCAGTCCAGCCGTTCCAGAGATTAATCGGGACAAACAAACAGACAGACAAAAATTGTAAAAAATATGTGTAATATGCAATTTAGTAAATAGCTGTTATTTTACTAAAGAATAATATAGTTTTGTACCAAAGTGTATGTAAAAATCAATAATACTGCGAACACTTATAAAACTACATTTTTAAGAAAACGTAATGAATGTCGTTTTATTTGCCGAGTTAAGACTAAGTTCTCACTACAGAAACACTGAACGTTAACAGAAATAAAACCTCCTTGCTAAGAAAATATATGTAGGCATGATATCAGTCATCAACAGATTTGTTAATTGCTAATTTGTGATATCGTTGTCTTTGATACGAGTGAGCATCGTTTCGCCGCGATACTTACGATTGCTTTGCTGGCTCAACGCCAACCAGGCTGCCTGCACACTAGTCACCATAATATACCTAGCGATAAAAATATGACGGGAAACCGGCAAGATTGTTTTATTCCGGGTGATAATCTTCGACATATATATTCACGAAATTGTCATGATTTTTTAAATATACTTATATAATTTTAATTGAAATAATAATATTTAGTACGGTTTTGATTTTTAAATACGTTTTTATTTGAAATCACGTTTATTAGAATGATTATTGATTCGGTTATCGACACCGTATTGTGGGACTCCCGTCACTTCCTCTCGTGGCGTGTGGCGAACTGAATTTCAATGAAAGTATTTAATTATCTGATGCAGCGACAAATATAATAAAATTGGACAACATCACATACATTACTCTGATCCCAGTGTAAGTAGCTAAAGCACTTGTGTTGTGGAAAACCAGAAGTAACGACGGTACATACACCCAGACCCAAGACAACATAGAAAACTAATGGTAATCTACATTGACTCGTCCGGGAATCTAAGCAGGGACCCATGAAAACCGGTGTCCACACCACACGACCACGGAGGTCGTCAAATAATTGTACTAATTATACTACAGAATTTAATTGTTCACGACATCATATTACAAACTTCTAAAAGTATCAGTGTTTCCTTACTGTATTGTCCATGTATTATATACAAAAACCTTCATCTTTAATCCCTCTATTTATTAAAAAAAAAACAGTATCAAAATCCGTTTCTTAGTTTTAAATATTTAAGCATAAGTCGAGATGGCCTAGTGGTTAGAACGCGTGCATCTTAACCGATGATTGCGGGTTCTAACCCAGGCAAGCACCACTGATTCATGTCCTTAATTAGTCTTCATAATTCATCTCGTGCTCGGCGGTGAAGGAAAACATCGTGAGGAAACGTGCAGGTGACAAATTTCATAGAAGTTCTGCCACATGTGTATTCCATCAACCCGCATTGGAACAGCGTGGTGGAATATTTTCCAAACCTCCTCAAAGGGAGAGGAGGCCTTTAGCCCAGCAGTGGGAATTTACAGGCTGTTGTTGTAAGCATACATAGGGATAAAGGGACAGAGGAAGCGACTTTGTTTTATACTATGTAGTGATGATAAACAGGACAATATAGAAAACTAACGAAAAGGTAAGGGAGACGGATACGAGGCACATTAGACCGCGCTCCGCATTGAACGTGTTATATTTTTTTATCAACAACTAGATACCCGTTCCTGCTTCTTCAGAGATTATTTCTCATGAATCATTCCGACTGTTGGTGATAAATGTATGAAATCTCAGTAGTGGAGCTATTTTATAATTAGTAAGTCGCTTGCGAAACGCGAAGCTAGAGCTAATATGGCCCAGTGGTTAGAACGCGTGCATCTTAACCGATGATTGCGGGTTCAAGCACCACTAAATTTTCATGTGCTTAATTTGTGTTTATAATTTCTCTTGTGCTCGGTGTGAGGAATCGTGAGCTTTCTAATTTCATCGAAATTCTGCCATATGTACATATAATATATTCCAAAACCTTCGCCCCAAAGGGGAAGGATGTCTTTGCCCAGCCGTGGGAAATTTACAGGCTGTTGTTGTTTGTTGTAGCGAATATTCGCGTTTATTCAAAAGTTTATTTTTTTGAGAATTTCACAACCAAGGATATAGTCCAAGAGCCAGAGTTCCACAAACTTACAGTATAGTAGCAAACTAGCCATATAATTTTATATATTATATAATTTTATATTAAATTGTTTAACATATATGATGATGAGAGTTGTCGGAACATATACTGACCAATAGAGAGGGATAATTTGTTTTGACATTTATTACATCCGTGCGAAGCCGGGTAAGATAGCTAGTATGCTGAAACCTTCTCGGAAATATGCTCTATCTTTAATATAAGTTTTATTTATATTAGTTTAGTACATTTTTCTTCGTCGTAATTTATTAGTCTAGATGTAATTTCTTTGCAACGAACTGATATACACAGTTATATATAAAGTTAAAACAGAAACAAACTGAGTAACTAATGCATTAACTTAATCTTGTTTGAAACTCAACCCTGTAGCAAACGATTTAGAGTCTAGAATTCTTTAACATTAGTGTTGACTGGAAAGAACTTTCTAATTAAAAAAAATAGTCTACCTCCAATGAGGTTTAAAGGTCGAACCGAGTGTGTTTATTTTCTTGCAATATACTTTTTTAAATGGCTGCACATTCGTCTATTTCGAATTAGAAAACTATTGCGTAATACAATAAAAGATCTACAAAAAAACTGACAGTAGGTATATTTTTTCACACAATTGATATTTTAATGACATTATTTTCATCAGAATGTCATCCCAGTCGTAGATTATTTTAGCTATATTTGACGAAAAACCTTTGCGTCAGTAGCAAACTTTGCAAATTCATACATATATGTAAGTTATGGTTTTTTTTATAGACGGTTATAGTTATTCCAATATTTATAACCTCTACAACATTTCGTTTAATTGTGGGATTCCACAAAAGAACATTGCACGTTTTTATTTCATCTTATCTTCAAAAAAAAAGGTTATTTATTTATAATTAATTAAATTAAATTAACCTTAATAGATTTATTTACAACACCACATCACAAACTTCTAAAATTATCAGCGTTCCTTTACTAAACTGTCCATGTATTATATACAAAAACCTTCCTCTCGAATCAATCTATCCATTAAAAAAAACAATCAAAATCCGTTGCGTAATTTTAAAGATCATATACATAGTATTAGAGTTATTTTTTGTTACACATTGTATAACTGTAATTTATTAGTATAATTTAGTTAATAATATGTCGGTTAACTATTTTTAGAATATGTTGTAATTTAATATTTTAATTGTTCACGATTAATACTGGCCGATTGTCTGATTCTGGCCGGAAAGAAAGAGAATGTCAAGAAATCGAATGCGGTGGCAATGTTTGGTGATATTTATATTATTAATTTGAAAATAATGAGAATGAGAGGCTAAATTTATATATAAAATACGGGATGTATTGTAAAACACGAATTAGTGGATAAAATGAATGTGAAAATAGTGCTAATAAATGAATCTAGAAGAATATCTTTGTTTAAACTCGTGACCATCCTAAAAATAGGGATATAGGAACAGAGAAAACGACTTTGTTTTATATTATGTAGTGATGAACATTTAAAAAAAACATCCCATGCATTACAGAACAAAAACAAACGATTCACATCACCGGACAGAGATATTGCCCCAGTTGATATCACAAAAGCTTTGAATACAACAGAGGAAACACACGTCAGACAAAATAACACGACACACTTGAGAGAAACACCAAATAAAAGCACAATATGGAAATAAACGGCCGAAAAAAAAAAACCGAAAGTTCAACGAATTTTTCACAGTTGACGTTCTTTTTAAGCCTAGATGACGCTTGACACCAAACAACGCAAAATTTGAATATTCAGCACGAAAATATGAAGCATAAAAACGAGAATACTTTAAAATTGCTCGCTGTCATGTGTTCGACTTCAGATGATTTTAAAGCAAGACCCTTTTAGGGCTTTTAATGTGTGACACTATGCTTCAAAAATAGACTTCAGAAATTATAATATAAAACAATCGTTTCCATACAATTAAATACAGATCTTCTAAGCTACACAACGGATTGTTTCAAGAAGTACCCATGTGATGCAGTTAGTTAAGTTATAAATAATTAGTTATTTAAAACGGAATATTTACCATGTTTTCTGTGGTAGGATGATAGATATTTCGACATTATCTACGAAGTCTTGACCACATGTCTCGTGTAAATAACCCGTAATAAATAACTATAATAATAAAAATAACCATGTTAATTTAAAATCTTATAAAATTTATAAATGCTGTTTATGCGGTCACAAATAATATCTAATTATATCCAAAAATGGACAAGGTTTAAAATGAGTTTTTTTTAAGGTGTAGGTTGGGTGACGAGCATATGGGCCACCTGATGGTAACTGATCACCATCACCCATAGACAAAGACGCTGTAAGAAATATAACTATTCCTTACATCGTCAATGTGCCACCAACCTTGGGAACTAAGATGTAATGTCCCTTGTGCCTGTAGTTACACTGGCTCACTCACCTTTTACAACGCACAACGATACTGAGTACTGTTGTTTAGCGGTAGAATATCTGATGAGTGGGTGGTACCTACCCGGACGGGCTTGCACAAAGTCCTATCACAAAATACTACTACGCAAATGTGCAAAACTTTTTCCAAAACAGGCAGAGTGTTTCGGAGGTTTTAGTATTGTTTATTATTTGATTATTATTCACTTAAAATAGGGTTTTTACATAAAAATCTCTGATAGTGGACCTCTGACTTCGAAACTAATATGAATTACATCAAATCGATTTTAATTATATATTTAATTCAATTTCAAAATAGACGGTAACAGTTACTGTAAGTTGCAAAGTGTTACAATTTTTGTTCAGACTGGAAAAAAAGTAACAGCCAGTAAATTTCCCACTGCTGGGCTAAGGCCTCCTCTACCTATGAGGAGAAGGTTTGGAACATATTCCACCACGCTGTTGGAACAGCGGGGTGGAATATAATAATGCGGGTTGGTGGAATACTCATGTGGCAGAATTTCTATGAAATTTGTCACATGCAGGTTTCCTCACGATGTTTTCCTTCACCGCTAAGCACGAGATGAATTATAAAGACAAATTAAGCACATGAATCAGCGGTGCTTGCCTGGGTTTGAACCCGCAATCATCAGTTAAGATACACGCGTTCTAACCACTGGGCCATCTCGACTCTTGTTTGTTTTATAATATGTAGTTATAACGACAGCTGCTTTCAAGAAGCAAAACAATATCAACAAACGTACTTCAACGACCGTTCAATAATTAAATTTAATTGGTCATTTACTTTATATTCACTGACCCACCGACACTAATATTTTATGCCAGGGTAATTGAATACACAAGCACGGACTAATTTATTACTATCGTAAACGGAGATTAAACCAGTAGTAACTCTAGGTACTGCAAAACTACTGAACGGATTTTCATGCGGTTTTCACTCAAAGAAAGAGGGACTCATAAAGGAGGTTTAGGTATATAATTTATTAAGGTTTATGTGTAAACAAGTTGAAATAGAACGACAATTGGTAAACATGTCGGAAAAAGCAACAAAAATATACATAAAAGAATTTAAAAAAATTATGTACGTCCGTGCGAAGCCGGGACCGGCCGCTAGTTAAATTTAATCATTGAACGGCGATTGAAGTACCTACTGTTGTTTATATTGCTTTGCTTCTTGAAAGCAGCTGTCATTATACTATTTCGAAGTGATTACTTACTTGGTGGTAGGGCTTTGTGCAAGCCCGTCTGGGTAGGTACCACCCACTCATCAGTTATTCTACCGCCAAACAACAGTACTCAGTATTGTTGTGTTCCGGTCTGAAGGGTGAGTGAGCCAGTGTAACTACAGGCACAAGGGACATAACATCTTAGTTCCCAAGGTTGGTGGCACATTGACGATGTAAGGAATAGTTAATAATTCTTACAGCGTTAATGTCTATGGGCGATGGTGACCACTTACCATCAGGTGGCCATATGCTCGTCCGCCAACCTATACCATAAAAAAAAGAAAGTGAATTCTGGGACATCATAAAATCGACGTCGAAAGATTGATTATACTAAGATGCAGTGACGGCACGGCGCAAGATCTAATATTAATATAGGCAAGATCTAATATTAATGTGGGCAAGATACAGTTTGTGAGGCCATTGTTTTATTTCTTACAGTACTCTTATCCCAATGTTATGTTGTACTTTCTCAAATTTCGGGCGCGAGGCCCTTTGTACCGCGAGGCCGTGGGCGGTGTGGGCCTTAGGCCCACTGCTAAGATGTGTAACGGATTAGCAATATTTTTCAACATACATCATTAAATGCTAGCTAGCTAAGTAAAATAAATAAAATAAGGCCTTGAAATGAAATTAAATCATTGGCCCGAAATGACATTGAAAATATCGTTGAAAAGAAGTTCTGTGAGTTGTCGATATTCCTATCCTTTTGGTATATGGTACTTTTTTGCAGTCGAATAAGAATGAAAAACAATGAGAAAACAATTATAAAAGGATGTCGCATAATACAAGAAAATCTTAAAGAAATTAATATTTAAAATTCTCAGTTTGTAAGGAATTGCTTTACTGAAAATTATTAAATTGTGATATGCTAGAATCAGCTACATATATTTCCAAATGGCAAATTAAAATATTTCTAAGGCATCATTATGTGGCCGTGTCGTAAACCCGTATTAAGAGTTGAAGAATGTTTGGACACACAATGAAAATAACTTGTAACTGAATTGTGTGGGACAGCCATTAGTAGAGCTATTAAATAAACTTCAATTACTCCTAGAAATACTCATAAATGGAACACATAGACCTTACTTGTAATGTGTAATTATACTACTTGCCCACCCTGTCTTCGTCCAAGGAAATTGTACTGATTTCGAAACCATCCTATTTCGTTTCATATCTTTCAAATCAATTTTATTCAAGTAAACTTTACAATGTAACCTTTTTGAATCTTCGTTAATTAAAAACTACCACCTTTAGGGGAGCCTCCAACGAGATGAAACGACAAGAAACTAACATACTTGCTCTTTTCAAATAAACAGATTTACAATGCTGTTGTTTCCAATAATTAGTGTCCTGTGATGAAGCCCGAGCCTAACTCCAGGCTTTCTTTTCTAAAAAGTACTCTATTAATGAATAATAATTTACGAATGGAGACAGCTATTAGGTTAGAGATAGCAACTGGGTTTGACTCTGATCGTTGGGGTCTGAAGGATTGACGCGGAAGCTTCAGTTACCAGTTAGAAGAAGACTAGAGAAGGACGAGGTCCTCGTCTGCTGCAATGAATAGGAACCCCACTGAATCAAATACACACGAATTTTTGTATCCTGAAATTGTTCCAGCCATTTAGGAGGAGTTACATACACACGAACAGAATATTTATCTACATACATATAATGATTATATAAAGAAGCGTGCCGAGATGGCCCAGTGGTTAGAACGCGTACATCTTAACCGATGATTGCGAGTTCGAACCCAGGCAAGCACCGCTGATTCATGTGTTAATTTGTCTTTATAATTCATCTCGTGCTCAGCGGTGAAGGAAAACATCGTGAGGAAACCTGCATGTGACACATTTCATAGAAATTCTGCCACATGTGTATTCCACCAACCCGCATTTGAACATGTTCCAAACCTTCTCCTCAAAGGGAGAGGAGGCCCTTAGCCCAGCAGTGGGAATTTACAGGCTGATGTTGTTGTTGTGTGTTGTAAAGAAGCGTTAAACAGTAAGAGTTCAAATTAATTAATTTAAGAAAACAACATAAGTAATGGCAACAAAACAAGCGGAAAACATTTTGATTCGTCGCGAACCCTTGTTTTAAAAGCGCTGTAGAATGTCAAGATGGAAACAGTGTAAGAAATTTGTAACTAAGGCAGCCATTTGTAAAACTCTTAAGCGAACAGTTAACTTCAATTATTCTTAAAAATACGGACGAATGGATCGACGGACGATTGATAATTGATGCTTTGATTTTTGCAGAAGTTACATTACATTATAAGAAGCTCTGAAAAAAATTAACTTCACTTTTTTTATTGTTTACAGTATATTTTTTTTTTAATTACAAAACAACCGAAGAAATAAATTAAAGTACATTTAACTAGACTCTTAGGTTAGAATAAAAATACCTACTGAAACCTAAGAAATAAGTGTTCCAAAATTACGGAAATATTTCTACTGAAACCTGAAATTAACATTTATTTATTTTTTATTAGAATAATTATATAGCTTTGATTAAGAGAATAATTCAATAATAGGTCCAAATATTTTTTAAGTCCGTTTTGCTCTCGTTTTTAGGGACACTTTTTATACACGACGATAGTCTCCCTTGCTTTTACACTTCATATTTCAAATTGCGCATCGCACCCGAAACGCGATCCGGCGTTTTCACTCAGCCGCTCAAATCAACGTTACTTCCCGCGTCGCACGTCCAATCTTTTTAAATCACAGCTCAGCTGACGTTGTAATTTCCAATTACAAAAGCTATCTTCAGAACTGTTATTGCCCTAACGAACATTTACCAATAAATCAATTGGAAATCTTTTCTAAAAATATTAATAAATACAGTTCTTACAGTTTAAAGAATTAAACCTTAAACTACTTGGAATTTTAGATTCAATGTTTGTAATACATCATCATTCTTGGTGGTGAAGAAAAACTTCTTGAAGAAGCCTGCATGGGTCTAATTTCAAAGAAAGTCTGGCACATTCGTAACAACCAATTCGTATTGGACCATCGTGGTGGAATAAGCTCCTCGAAAAGGATAGGAGATCTTAGCGCAATTGAGAGATATATACAGACGGTTACTTCTCTATACATATATAGCTCACAAATTGTCACTCATATTTTACTCTTTTAAGTAACTTCGAAGGAAATTTAATCAGAATCTATTCGGTAGGCAGACGGAGTAATTTTGGACAATAGCTTCACATAAAAAGATCGATTACAATCTCATTTTGGAGAGCTCCAGCCGTAGATGTGCAGAGAAATAACGACGAATCTTGATTGTATATTGTTACATAGTAACAATTCAATAAAGAATTAATTTTAGAAAGCGGGAAAGTACTGGCCGGTTATAACTAATACATTTGACAATAAAAGTTTCATTCAAAAGAGGTTTTATTAATTTACAATGAAATTAAATCGAAACAAAACCTGTCATAGGACTTGAAGTACCGAATAAATCCTTTGAATAAGCCTATAATTATCACAACATTTGAGTCGAGATGGCCCAGTGGTTAGAACACGTGCATCTTAACCGATGATTGCGGGTTCGAACCCAGGCAAGCACCGCTGATTCATGTGCTTAATTTGTCTTTATAATTCATCTCGTGCTCAGCGGTGAAGGAAAACATCGTGAGGAAACCTGCATGTGACAAATTTCATAGAAATTCTGCCACATGTGTATTCCACCAACCCGCATTGGAACAGCGTGGTGGAATAAGTTCCAAACCTTCTCCTCAAAGGGAGAGGAGGCCTTTAGCCCAGCAGTGGGAATTTACAGGCTGTTGTTGTTGTATCACTACATTTTTTACGTGTCCACTGATTTCTTTTTAATAATCTGCTTCGAAATTCGCTATTTCGAACTACTTATACAAAAGTAGTGACGGCGCGGCATTACGAATAAAATTAGCTCACGTCGGATGAAATATCAATAGGTCATAAGGGTTGTGACCCCCCAGCTCCATTGAAACTAAAAGGAGTAATTCTTGGTGGTAGAGCTTTGTGCAAGCCCTTCTGGGTAAGTACCACCAACTCATCAGTTATTCTACCGCCAAACAACAGTACTTGGTATTGTTGTGTTCCGGTTTAAAGGGTGAGTGAGCCAGTGTAACTACAGGCACGAGGGACATAACATCTTAGTGGTTAATGTTTCTTACAGCGCCATTGTCTATGGGGGTTAGTGACCACTTACCATCAGGTGGCCCATACGCTCGTCCGCCAACTTATAGCATAAAAAATGAAATATATAAAACCTTCTTTTCGCGTCTTTGTATATAGTCAAAGATTTTCTCCCAAGTAAGATATTTATTTTTTAATTTGGTTATCAGTAGAACCAAATATATCCAATAAATATCCTTTTTAATGTCTGACAAGGAAGGCTCATCTTAAACTGGAAGGTCTAACAGGATGAAATTTGCCAACAGAATTTCTTATGGAACTTAGGAAGGATTTTTCAAATTCAAGTCTTAATGATAAATAGGAAGTTTGTATGAAAATTTGTCATATGTTTCGAAATGAGTTATAGACAGTTGTTAAAGCTTTATTGTAAAACCATTACGTAAGAGGGTGAAAATTGAGATGAATCTTTGTACGAAATTTAGACATATTAAAAGTTACAAATATGGAATATGGTTTTAAAGTTTTTTCAGTAAAAACCAGATACATGGTTATATAAAAGTTACCCCTCAAAGGGGCAAAATTAGGCATGAAGTGATGGATACATTCCGAATACGAAAATTGGTCCATTGGTAAATATAATATTTAAGCAAATTTGTTGGGTTTTTGTATAATGTTTGCGAGGCATGTAATCTTCTGTACTATTATGATTATCCTCGTCATTTTTCGTAATTAATTGTTTATTTATTAAAAAATTGACTAACGAAGGGGGTAGTTGAAGGCGACGTTTGATTTTTGACAATGTTTTAATATGTACTTTGTAAGCGTGCTTTCTACCAATCCGCATTGAAACACTGTGATTGAAGACGCTCCAAAAAATCTTCTCAAAAATGAAGCCTTTGCCCAACAGTGGGACAATAACTGTTACTTTAAGTGTACTTTATATCATATTAATTTTATAGCTCAATAGTATCGTAAAGATTTAAACGGAATGACAGAAATATAAATATAAAACTCCAAACAGAATGCAACATCGGAAACAAAATACATTAATATTTTATGATGACAATACCCACCATCAATTTGATTCTCTTGAAACAACGAAACTTCTGAAAATATCAATCAACTTAAATATTCTATTATAATAAGAACAAAAGTCGCGAACTATTTCTTATTTTTTTTTAAATTGGTCTTTGTGCCAAAATGGCACAGATTATTTCGCCAATGTCACGTGTGATGGACAAGTCGAGATTACAAGCACAAATTAATTTTGACGGCATAATAGTAGTAGACGAATTGGAAACCCATAATCTAAAACAACACAATGTTAATAATTGGATAAAAAATTGCTATTAAAACACATAAGAACAATCACAAAACAATTTACATTAAAGAATTAAAGTCACCTATAGTACGACAAAACTTAGATGTAGCATCGGTAAAATTCGTAAAACCGATCACATCCAAATTAAGTACGCTATCCCAAATTATTAATAGTTATTTCTTATGAGAATATGATCTTTACACAAACGTAACAACTTGTAATATCATATGACCTAACATATTCGTCAATGTGACACGTCGATTTACATGCACTTGCTTTCTCGGGTTGGACTGACGGGAGAATCGCCTAATGGCGGGACAGGGAGCTATTTCTATTGGTTGTATAAATCGGCAGTAATCTCTGGGCAAAACGAACCAGCCCTCCTGTCACCAGTGGAGGCAATATATGATTAAAATATATTGATTAAATCCCTTCATTTAAAATACGATATGTCAAACAAAGAGGACGCCATTTTGATTTTAATGTAATAATGACGTATTACATGAGTATCAAAACGCTTCTAACGATACATTATTAAAATTTACTAATTAAGATAAGTTTTTTAGAAGATATACAGAAATAAATATACACAGACTGCTGATATCATAACTCTTATCACCGTAGTCGGGTAAAGAGTTCAACAGTGTAAAGACATTCGCGTTATAGTTCACTAATTCCTAAATGTTAAGTAAAATGTCGGGTAATTATTTAAAAAACTAAAAAAAGCGGTGTAACACATGTCAGGCGGGTAGGACAAAAAAGCGTGGAATTTGCATGAATTTACATACAGGAAATATTAATTTCAGTTTCAATTAAAATGTTTTAAATTTAAACCGTATAATTTAAATTATTTTGTATGAAAACTACTATTTTCTGAATCGCGCTAACGTTTGGTTCATCTCGTTATATATAGGGTCTCGAGTCTTCAAGGTAAGAAGTAAGAAACTGTTCTGTTCGTTCTGAGCTGAGGTGCGATCTTTAACCCCGAGCCCAGTGCTAAACATCAGGACTGAGTACAGTACTCGCCCGAACATCCAGTGACGCAGTGGCCAGTAGGGCCAACGGAACTACTTCACACACAAAAAAAAGGCAAGAAAGACCCCACAGACACTTCCCGACGTTCTGAACCAAGGTGCGACCACATAGACACCCTCAGGGCGAATTACTTGGATTCGGAGAGGGCTAAAACTTCTAGTCCTCGTCCCAAGACCTGGTGATGCTGTAAAGACTGGTAGGAACAACAGTAAAATGACGCACAGTCACAAAAAATATATATATGGATGTTCATTTCAAACCCGATGCATAGACGTCTTAAGGATGCCTTTGACAGTTATTTTCGAATGTTAAGCAACAAACAACAGCCTGTAAATTCCCACTGCTGGGCTAAAGGCCTCCTCTCCCTTTGAGGAGAAGGTTTGGAACATATTCCACCACGCTGTTCCAATGCGGAACCCGCAATCATCGGTTAAGATGCACGCGTTCTAACCACTGGGCCATCTCGACTCAAGCGACTCAACGACTTAAGCGTTTAGATCGAAATCTATATTTATATAATAAATGTGAAAGTAACTCTGTCCGACAGTCTGTCGCTCTTTCACGACCAAACCGCTGAACCGATTTTCATGAAATTTGGTATGAATCAAACTACAACTCCAAGAAAGGACATAGTTTTTTTGACCTGACATGTGACAACCAACCACTAAAACGCAAGCGAAGCCACGGACGACTACCAGTCTCGAATAAAACTTATCTGCACTCTTTCAAAGGCATTTAATAGGTAGTAAAATGAACCTTTGATTAGATTAATTTTCAAAAAGATATATCATAGATACATAGATAGATATATAATCTCAAAACTAACAAAGTATGGTATACTAAATTTAATTGGATGCAACTTTAGAGAGCTTTTTTCCATTTACAACACGTAAAACTACAACGAAATCGAAAATTGCCAAAACAACCGAACTCAGCGCGAGCCGGACAAACAATTTAAATTGAAAAACGTACAGCGCGACACAACTTAGATGTAGCGTTGGCAAATTCAATGAAACCGATTGCTTGCCTAGGTTTGAACCCACTGGGCCATCTCGGCTCTAGTCAAAGTGTCTATCTTACCACCAAATAGCCCCATGATATATGCAAAACTATTTAGAAAATCTATGAAATAACCTTTTCATTTACAAGTATAGTACGACAGAACTTAGATGCAGGTGGATGATAGATGGCGCGATAGTAAGCTGTTTCCTTTGGTTGTGTGAATCGGCAGTAATCGGTTTTACGAATTTTGCCGATGCTACATCTAAGTTGTGCCGTATTATAAGCAATAGCACTGAAAATAGTCGTAACTCAATTAGTTGGTAAGCAAAATTGAGTTTTATTTCGAGTCAATTTTGTAATGGGATAAAAAGAATCCAACGTATAAATACGTAGCTTGCATTTCATTTGCCAGGATTACAAATATCATGAAAAATTACATACAAAACATAAATTTAAGCAAATATTTTTGGATCCGTTAACCGGACCATTTTGCCAACAGATCACCCAATGACTTAAAATTTCTCTGTCGTGTGGAGACCGTGACGTGTATTCGATGTATTGTAGAAAAGAGATTAATATATTTACATAATGCCTATTGAAAATAAATGTAAACATAATAAAAAATATTGGACATCATCTCATACATTACTCTGATCCCAATGTAAGTAGCTAAAGCACTTGTGTTATGGAACACCAGGAGTAACGACGTCACAAACACCCAGACCCGAGACAACGAAGAAAACTAGCGAACTTGTTTTACATCGACTCGGCCGGGAATCAAACCCGGAACTTCGGAGTGACGAACCTATGAAAACCGGTGTACACACTACTCGACTACAGAGGTCGTCAAACAAAGTATAGTGTACCTTCGTTAAAAAATAAAACAAATGATGCCGCTGCCAACGGTTTAATATATGTGATAACATACAATTTGTTACGTGGTGAGGTTATAGCATAGTAGAGTACTCCTCGTGTTTTAACGAGTGTTCCGTCAGCCCCGATGGATATACAATTATACAAGCAATATTATACATTAATAGCGGCCCGTCCCGGCTTCGCACAGGTTGTTGCTTTTTTCCGACATACTTAACAATTCTCGTTCTATTTCAACTTATTTACACGAAAACCTTAATAAATTATATACCTAAACCTTCCTTATAAATCCCTCTATCTATTAGTGAAAACCGCATGAAAATCCGTTCAGTATTTTTGGAGTTTATTGCGAAAATACAAACAAAGGTCTGGAGATTTTATTTTACAATATGTAGTGATGCTTCACGCCTGTTTCATGGTGATTAATTGCTTAAGAGCCGACTACGAGATCAATAATTAGTGATACAAATTGAACACGTTCAATAATTAATAGCATGAGCCATTTTCGTTTTTAAAAATATAAAAAAAAAGACTTAATTTATTTCTTTATTTATTAAGAGCCGGTGCCGCTGCGGAAAAAGCTGAGGAAAAAAAGGACTAAATATTCGTGTATTGTATCAAATTACTTTTTTGTTCCATTCGCTGTCGAAACGCTTGGCCCTTGGAGTAGTGGTGCAAAAAGCTTCATCAAAAGTATAACACCTCGCCTCATTGCCTCCACTGGTGACAGGAGGGCTGGTTCGTTTGCCCAGAGGATTGAAATTGCGATTCAACGGGGAAATACTAGCATTCTTGCCACCATTCCACGCGGTCAAGATTTATACAGCAACTAGTTTTAGTTCATATTTGTAAGCATTTAATGTTATTAATTGTTACGTTAATAAATATACCTGAATATTGGTATTTATTTCTTGAATTGTCAGACCTTTGAAGTGTTATTTAATAGTCTATACTATTTATATTTATCGTGACAGATATTAACGGATTCTGAGCATTTGAGTGCGAGTTACATTCTGTAATCACCAACCCACCCCTCTAAAACTTGGGCGGTCTAAAGTAGGTCATACGATTCCTAATATCCTACACGTGACCTGGATCGCTGGAGTATAACATCAAATAACTGTGGCTACTTTCCAAATACTGGACGCAGATTAATATATGAAATATTGCTCATAAATGTTATGTTATTAAATTTGTGAAGTATTTACAGGCTATCACTTTCCGTCTGCGGCTTCATAACCCCCCAACTGGAAGAGGAAGGGTTATCTATTCTATAACGTAGCGTAACGTAACGTAACAGACGAACAAACTTATTTTCAAATATATTTTTATAATTAGAATGACATATCTATAATTATACATTATAGACAAGACAGAGGCAGATTTACAAATCTGCCGCTAGTAAGCTAGTAGGCTATTAAATTTTTGCCGCCCCTACTTTTTCTTGCAACATTTATGATTTGTGTTCTATCGTCCTCATTACATCGGTTTTTTCCCGTTATTAGTATGATTATAAACTAGGTGATATTTCTGTCAGTTACTAAATTATTTTTCCGACCCGCTATGTAGTGACGAGTATACGGATTACGGACGTAATGTGCATACATATGATTATAAGTTTGTTTTTTATTTCTGTAAGATAATAACAAATTTGGGCTAAATTTACCGCCCCTCTAAATCTGCCGCCCTAGGCTCCAGCCTACATAGCCTATTGGTAAATCCGGCACTGAAATAAGCGCCGGCCTTGCTTTACACTTGTAAAAGTTGTACGCCAAAACTTTTTGGTTGAAGAACAACCATAAAAATAAATTTCCTCTTTTTTCTGCAAGAAAAATGGATAATCTTGGCTTTTTTCTACTCTATTTACGGATGAAATATGCATTAAAATCCGTTGCGTTGTTTAAAAGATCCAAGCATAGAATGGGCGGGAAGCGACTTTATTTCATACTGTGTATAAATTTACCGGTCCAAAAAAACCGAGCGCCGTGCATTTGGATACGTGTCTGATGATGAACAACTCTTGGGTACATAATTCATTTAGGTTTTTGTGCTAATAAGTTCAAATAGAACGACAACAAACCGATGTACATCTTAACCGCTGATTTTGAAACCCAATAAATCACCACTGAATTTTCATGTACTTTATCTGTGTTTATAATTCATCTCGTGCTCGGCGGTGAAGGAAAACATCGTTAGGAAACCAGCATGTGTCTAATTTCACGAATTTCTGCTACATGTAAATCCAACAATCCTCATTGGACCTTATAGCCTTCTCAAAGGGAGAGGAAACCTAAGACCAGCAGTGGGAAATTTACCGGCCGTTATTATTATTATATATATTTCCTTAGATTAGCAGTTATTATATAACAGTTATATAGTTACAGTTCCCTAGTTCAGTTGATTATACTGTACCCATTACCAACTCGTCAAAGCTCTTTAATAAACAATCTTGATACTGTGTCCCGTGGCGCTGTAAACTTTGTATACTCTGAACACTTTATGGCTTTCAATCAAAACACAAGCCTCAAACAGTATACATCCCACTATATACAATGTAAACGCAGTTTGTGTATATTATGTTTTTGATTATTGGAATCTAGAATTTGTAAAGAGGTCTGGAATATGACGCCAATTTTCCGAATTAGCAAAGACAAGAAATCCTTCTAGGGGCAAATTTATATAATAATATTCCACAGGCATTTTTAACTTTACCGTTTTATAAATTTAAATCATTTGTAAAGACATACATTGGTAAAGAAGGCATACAATACAAGATTAAACAAACGATGATACCGCGTGGAATAAATACTTGTTCACTTCCAGGCATGATAAATTACATACAAATATAATTGTAATTAACTTACATGTCTGTATTTTTAAATGTTGAAAAAGAGTAACTACTGAATTTCTTGCCGGTTCTTCTCGATAGAATCTAATTTCCGAACCGGTGGTAAACTCACTTCAGTCAAAATACTTGTTAAATGACGATTCAAAAGTGCTTTTAAAAGCCTACTTGAATAAAGTATATTTTGTTTTCATTTGATTTGATATGTCAATGATATTTTAATAGCATCAACAGCTGAGTGTAATTACAGAACAGCTATAACAGTTATAAGACGAGATGGCCCAGTGGTTAGAACGCGTGCATCTTAACTAATGATCGTGGGTTCAAATCATGCGTTTAAGTTGTGTTTATAATTCATCTCTTGCTCGGCGGTGAAGGAAAACATCGTGAGGAAATTAGCATGTGTCTAATTTCAAAGATTATCTGCCACATATGTTTTCCAGCAACCCGCATTGGAACAGTGTGGAGTGGATATGTTCCGAACCTTCTCCTCAAAGGGAGAGGAGGAATAGCCCAGCAGTGGGAAATTTACTGCTGTTGTTGTTGTTGTTATTGTTGTAACATTTAAAATCTTACGTATGATGGCGTGTAATGGGGCAAGAAGTGTATTATTTTAATTACGAGTTATTATAATAGTTAAAAATATTATTTAAGTGTTAAAAAAAAGTCTTAGCAAGAAAAACATTCAATTATTTAAGCTTTTATAGATTTAAAAACGTGATAACATTTATAATGATCCTCTAAATCTTGAGCGCAGACATCGCTTAGTAAGCATTAAAATACCTGCTGGCGAAGTCGCTCTTTCTGTAAGATTTACAGGAAAATTAGATTTTAAAGACATCGGGAGCTGAGATGGCCCAGTGGTTAGAACGCGTGCAACCTAAAAATCCATACGTTTCAAAGTTTTTAGGCATTACCTCATAGCGTTACTAAAGATATAGAATATAGATTTGGGTTGCCTGGAAGAGATGGCTAATTAGCCATAGGCCGCCCATTGTGCAACACTTTTAATCAACATTTATTTGTTTATTTTTCGCTCTTGTTTTTTCTGATTTTGTTTTACTTTCTTTTTTTCTGTGCTTTTCTCTATTTTTGTTTGTGGTGTACAATAATGTATATTTCATTCTTTCATTCATTCGTAATTGTATATTAAAAATAATTTCGTCATTACCTATAATTTTCGAATGTGTGACCACAGAATAAAAAGTGGTTAATTATAAAATGTGTTACAATAAATATCCAATAGATGGCGTTAATCTATTAACATCAATAATTCTGATTCATATATTATAAATGTGACAGTATCTCTGTATGTCTGTTTGTCACTCTTTCACGACCAAACCACTGAACCGAATTTGATAAAATTTGGTATGAAGCAAACTTGAAAACCAAGGAATGTATAAGACTACTTTTTTGCCAAACACATGACAACTACTCCCTAAAACGCGAGCTAAGCCGCAAGCGACCACTAGTAATGAATATGTACATATAAGTAGTTTGTTCGGATGGGAATGGACTGGTTTATTATGAACTAACGATCCTTACCATTCTTCTACCGTGTAAACAATATTAAATAAAAGTATAAAACAAAGTGGCCCCGCCCTTCGGCCTGTCTGTATAACTTCAATAAATACTGAATGTATCTTCATACGATTTTCGATGACGACGATGATTGACAACCTCCGTGATGGAGTGGTGTATACACAGGTTTTCATGGGTACGCTACTCCGAGGTCCCTGGTTAGATTCCCGGCAAAGTCGATGTAGATTATCATTAGTTTTCTATGTTGTCTTGGGTCTGGGTGTATGTGGTGCCGTCGTTACTTCTTATTTTCCACAACACAAGTGTTTTAACTACTTACATTGGGATCAGAGTATGTGATGTTGTCTCATATTTATTTATTTACTTATTATTATTTTTATCAATACTTTGAAGGAGGCCCCGGTTGAAACCCGAGTGTCCGCTAGCAAATTATTATTATTCTTTTAAGTAATATTTCTTCAAGTAGTATATTATCAATTAGATTAAATCACCCATATTGGTCCGAATACAAATTTAGGGCACCATAAATAATGAGTCGTAAGTATAATTATAAGATCTCATTATACATGTATAAATCAGTGGCGCATTATGTTATATATAACTTAATGTATTATTAATCAAATAAATGTTAGAGTATGGAAGGATTACGTGAATAATTAATTCTAGTTTTGTGTAAATTGACTGAAATATGAATATTTAAAGATGTCGGAATTTCATATAGACTAAACCAAAAGAGTTATGTTTTACGCAAAACCTTATTTATCTTGGTAGGGCAGGTAGCTCGAAATACACAAACGAAACAATAGAATTAATCTGATTATCCTTTACAAATGAAATATGAATTATAAGTGAAATATCTTCCGTTGTGGTTACGTACCTTAGTTATTTAAAATTCCCGGTTTAGCTAACCGATCTATGCCGACATCAGCGCACGTAACGTAAATCAAATCAAATTTATTCAAGTGAACTTTACAATAACTCTTTTTGAATCGTCAATAATTAAATACTACCGCCGTTTCGGAAAACAGCTTCTAGAGAGAAGAAACGGCAAGGAACTCGCATAGTTGCTCTTTTCAAATAAACAGATTTACAATGCTGTTATTTACAGTAATTAGTGTCCTACCATGGAACCCGAGCCTAACTCAAGGCCTTTCTTTCTAAAAAGTACTCTTTTAATTAATAATATGATTTATTTATTAATTTAGTCTTAATTATAATTTTAATTTTTAAAAATGGCAAATTGATTATATTTTCCGGTATCTTATTATATATGCGTATACCATTACCCAAAAACGTTCTCTTTACCGTACGCAAACAGAAGCTAGGGATTACAAGTTTATTCTTGACTAATTATTCATGTGATAACGATAATAAATAAATATTAGATATATCTTTAATTCTCGGATGGTCAGACTACTACTAATATTACAAATTTATTTTATTATTCGAAAGTTACTCTGTCTGTGAAAAGTGTGTTAGTGTCTGGATAACATCTACACATTCAAACCGATTTAGATAAAATTTGGTATAAAAATTGGTATACAGTAGCGTAGCTATCGTAGGACCAGGAGTTGCAGTGCACCAGGGCCCCTGTGTTCAGGGGGCCCTCTAAACTAAACTCAAGCTTTTGTAGCTAGAAAATCACGACCCTGCGCACATAATTTCTTATTTGGCATCTACATATAATTTTAAAGGTTAATTATTAGTTAAAGAGGGATGGGAAAGAGACCTCTTCTTCTTTTTTAGGGCCCGATTCTTTTTCTATGCACCGGGGCCCTTCCTCGCCTAGCTACGCCAGTCGCCACTGATGACATACATAGGATATTACGGAAATAATCCCCTAAGGATGTGAAATATCTGTAGGGAATTAAATTTCTTAAGTAATAAATTACTCATTATAATTAATTATTCATTAAAATAAATTATAATTTAACTTTTCATTCATATAATATTATGGACCAATCAAATTAAGTTGAAGATTATCCCACCAAAAACATTAAATGTAAAAAAATCCAAGTTTGTCGATGCAGTCTTTCCATTGTAAAAAGTTTTGAGACCTCATAGAAGCCAAGTCCTATTTAAATTATTTTGTAGTTATAAAACAAATTTTAGTAATTGTATCAATAGTTTTCTTTCATCATTCTCCTGCCCTTACCCCAATATTATTCGGGGTCGGCGCAGCATGTCTTCTCCTTCCATACTTCGCTGTCAGACGTCATCTCACAAGTAACATTCTTTCTAGCCATATCGTCTTTCACATAATCCATCCATCGTTTCCTTGGTCGTCCTCTACCTCTATATCTTTCCACATACATGCTCAATAGTTTTTTTTATATTATAATTATAGTGACTTGGCAATGAGCACAAATTAAATTGCTTGCTGCCTGGAATTATGTGCAAATGTTACTGACGAGACCTGTTATTTGTGTGACTCATGATGGTCAGTACCGACTACATTTTTTTTCCAAATAGAAATGTCGCAAATTATATTCGCTTTACTCTCCTACAATATACATCTATTATACACGTGAACCTTTCTCTGAAATCAATCTGTTTATTGTAGAAAACCGCATTAAAATCCGTTGCGTAGTTTAAAAGATCTAAGCGTTCTGCGGGAAGCGACTTTGATTTATTTATTTATTTGAAACACCATCGGCATATTCACAAAAACACTTATGTAATTGCAGTGTGATACAGCACTACAGGCATTTACAGCACTGTTGAATTAAATAAAAAGCAATACACTCTTAAATAATATTAAAAACTTAAGCTTAAACAAACATAGACAAATACGGCTTAAGGCAATACAAACAAAATAAATAATTATAAGCCCCTAAATATAAATTTTAAAAATAAAAGTACAATAACAACATAGTAATCTTACTCACTTACAGCGTATAATAACGATTTCTTATTTACACTATCAAGAGATTGATGAACATAAAAAGGGTCGTTACACACGATCGGGAATTCGTTTCCGCTTTTTGTTTCACTAATTTCTCGCTCGATCCATCTGACTTTTGTTTTGTTATCTGATTTTAAGTCTTCATTACACAGTATAAAACAAAGTCGCTTACCGCTGTCTGTCCCTATGTATGCTTAGATAGAGTGATACGAGAGAAAGGTTTTTGTGTATAGAACACGAGTGTAAATACTAGGCTGAGATGGCCCAGTGGTTAGAACACGTGCATTTAAGCGATGATTACGGGTTCAAAGAGCAAGCACCATTAAATATACATGTGCTTAATTTGTGTTTGCGCGTAAATCTTCTCGTGCTCGGCGGTGAACTGCCACTTGTGTATTCCACAAACCTGCATTGGAACAGCGTGATGGAATATGTTCCAAACCTCTCCTCAAAGGGAGAAGAGGCCATAGCCCAGCATTGGAAAGTTTACAAGCCGTGCGTAAGGACTTAATAATTCTCATATCAATAAATGAGTTACAATATGTCACTTCCGTCTTCCTGTAAACAAAAACCCCTCACTTGCAGCTCGCCATCGCCATTACCATGCAAATCACCAAAGTTCGGTACATTAAACCAGCCCCAAATCGCTAATGCGCCATCCGTGACCATTAATCTGCTTCCCGCGTGCTTGCAAAACCAGGTCTTCGCTGAGCCTATTACTACGCTAATGTTTACCAGAATACTCTTACATTAAGCTTCAATTAGTTGAATAGAGATGAATAAATTTGATATTTACAAATAGTCGGCCGACGTTACAGCTCCACCTGTCATTTTACTAATATTATAACCGGGTTGGTTATAATATTAGGCTTTGCACGATTGCAATACAAATACTAAATATACTGTCTTCTATATTGAGAATGTTTTATACATATAAAGCTTCCTCCTCAATCAATCTATCTTACTTGGTGGTTGGGCTTTGTGCAAGCCCGTCTGGGTAGGTACCACCCACTCATCAAATTTCTACAGCTAAACAACAGTACGCAGTATTGTTGTGTTCCGGTTTGAAGGGTGTGCCAGTGTAACTACAGGCGCAAGGGCCATAGCATCTTAGTTCCTAAGGTTGGTGGCGCAGTGACGATGTAAGGAATAGTTAATATTTCTTACAGCGTCATTGTCTATGGGTGATGGTGACCACTTACCATCAGGTGGTCCATATGTATGAACGCCAACCTATTCCATAAACAAAAATCTATTAAAGAAACGACATCAAAATCCGTTGCGTAGTTTCATCTAAGCATATATAGGAACAGACAGGGGTAAGCGACGTTGTTTTATAGAATGTAATGATGAAGAAAAAGTTTGTATATATATTTGTTACTACATTTAACTTAGATATAGATTATCGAATATAGTTCCTAAACAGTCATTTATCGAGAAATAATGTACTTAAAATCTAAGCTTACCCCTTCCCTTCCCTAAGCTACAGTACAATTACAGGGCGTGTATTCGTTCCTACCCTTTATTAATAAATAGGCTAACTTATTAAAAGTTGTTTCTTTCCCTCGCCACTTTTTTTATCTCAGTTCAAAATATTTTTATATGAAATAATTTCAATCAGCTACGTTAACATTTAATATAATATTAACAAACATATACATATATTAAGCATTCACTCGCATTTGTAGACAATAGTTCTTGCCATTTGGTCAATGGAAATCAGCGTTAATACCCGATTCAAAATCAAAATCAAAATGAACTTTATTCAAGTGAGCTTTTACAAGCACTTTTGAATGGTCATTTTACAAATAAGTGAAGCTACCACCGGTTCGGAAAGTAGATTCTACCAAGAAGAACCGACAAGAAACTCAGTAGTTACTCTTTTTCAACATTTAAAAAAATACAAAATCATGTCAGTTAATACAATTATTTAAATACTGTCAATAATATGATAGTCGTAAAGCTCCCAAACCAATATAAGATGAATTAATCCTGTGTCGTCACAATCACAATGTGTAAATAAAGAGTTCTACTATTTATTACTTCATAAGTAATACGTAACAAAAACTTGAGTCATATAGACATTTTATTATCTTTCGTTATTCTATTCTATTCTATGGCCGAAGCTTGATCAACTTTTATGGATATATGACTTGAACTTTTTCCGTTTCTATAATAAACTCCAAGACATTATAACTTTGCCTTTTTATGAATTCAAATCATTTGTATAAAAGTACATTGTTAAACAAGGCATATTATTCATTATACATCCACTGAATACTCTCCACAGCAATTCTTGGTATTGTTGGGTTTCCATTGGAAGGGTTAGTGACCAAGTTTGACCTCTGTGGTCGAGTGGTATGCACACTGGTTTTCATGGGTACGCCACTCTAAGGTCCTGGTTTCGATACCCGGCCGAATTAATGTAGATTATCATTAGTTTTCTATGTTGTCTTGGGTCTGGGTGTTTGTGGTGCCGTCGTTACTTCTGATTGTTCCACAACACAAGTGCTTTAGCTACTTACATTGGTATCAGAGTAATGTATGTGATGTTGTCTCGTGTTGTTGTTTCACACACAATATTAACAAAAATCAATGTCATAAAATCTTACATAAAAAAGGCATGAGTGACATAACACCTAAGTACTAAACGTTAACGCTCATTAACGATTTCAGGGATGATTAATATTCCTACGACGTCAAAGGCTATGGCTAGTGACCATTTAACGTCAGGTGGCTAATTTGCCCGTCCGACCTACTTTATTTCACATTAAGAGTTACATAATCAACTTACATGCATTTATGAATTTGAATCGTATTTTTAAGCTAAATATAAAATATGAACGTTCCGCTTATTTTTTAATTGAGATACAGCCAGTATGTATATTAATAATATTTATACTATTACACGAACATTATTAATTATTATATAAATTATACACCAAATAAAAAAGATTTTGCGTTATCTGTGCACAAGTCAGCATTCGAAGGCAAAATTAAAAAAACAAACAGTGTCATTAAGACAAATATATACAATTATATATGTCGCTGAGTTCAATAAATTTACAATTTGTTTAGATAATTTGAGTATTTTAAATAGGATATCCCCTAAAATCAAAATGACATCACATCCTTGTCTAATATTACATTACTAGTAATGATTATGTGCTCCTGAAAGATTTCTGCAACGGCAACCTTAAAGGACTTATGTATTAATGTTGTCAACTCTTGTTGGCAACTTGTCAACTTCAGGACTTATTGTGCACAGGTGAAGCACAAATAAGTGCACTTTTTCCCACTCTCATAATCCGGGACGGCGAATCTGACGGAAATCATCCAGGCGCCGAACTAACAGCCAACAGCCTTACCTACTTATCGAGGTAACATCTCCAAATTCTTTCGACATTTTTTTTTATTATCCATGTTATTTATCCATAGAACCTTTTTCATAATTTATTTCGATTATTTAAACTTTCAGGAAGCGGTCTGATTAGCCGTAACACAGGTTATTAAATTAGCCTAGCTAGTTTAGCCAATACTTAATCAATATTTCATTCGATAATTATACTATTACACAGAGACCTATTCACATAGATATACCATGTAATTCATAAAGATGTATTTTGTGTGTGTGTGTGTGTGTGTGTGTAAATATTATAAGAGTAAGATAAGGCCTCTGGATCTACAGGGCTTATTAACTAAATGTACGAACGAGGCAACCAAATATCGTTTTAATAATAATTAAATTATAAGTTAAAAATAACAGTTAAGAAATTTAACAGCATGGGATCCACCTATTGAGAGGTGGTTCCAAGCATAGGCTCCTTAAGGAATATATTTTTGTTACTTCATTAATATATTTGATTAAAATCTGTTGAATAGCTTAAGATTTGCGAGTAAGTCAGGGCATTGAACTCATTAACTATGAGATATATAATAATAATAATAATTAATAATATATTGCTTTACAACTCTTATGTAATTTTATACTAAAATAGCGTATTTTGAAATAAATCAAATAAAACTTTATTTCAATAAATTCACAATATTAATGTATATTTGATTATGATATGTCAATTAAATAACATTTAACAATGACAATAATGACATTGATAAAATATTAAAGTTAAATTGTTAATAAAAAAAAAACACATCACGGCACAGAAAATTAAATTTTATTATATATAAAAAAAAACATCAAAACAAAAAAGCAGCAACAAAAAATAAAGCTGATTAATTAAATTAATAAAATAAAAGCAAAAAGAAAAGCGTCAAAATTTATTTTAATTAAAAAATATATAATATACTTACATCGATATAATTAAATGCACAATACATTTAAACCTCCTTGCACTGACCACGTCATAATCTATCAACGATTTCAAAAATCGAACGTCATTCAAAAAAAAACACAGATTTTCAATTACAATTTTAATTATGACACGAAAACGTTTTATGTATCTGCCTATCCTTTTTCCGAGCGAACCTCTCCCTCTGATCCTTATACACGATAGTCCGGGATTTAGGAGGCGAATTTACAACTATACGTATCATTTATGACGTTATTTACATCGGTTTATGTATTTTTTATTCATGGCGTTAGAAAACGGGGCACCGTTTGGTATTCGTAGGGTTTTTTAGGTGCGATTTCGTTGTGGCTCGCGAAAAATCGATACGATCCCCCGCGCACGTCCGACTCGGCCCGGGCACGGGCGGTGACTGAGGGCCGATATAATAAGTGCTGCCCTCTGTAATATATTGATGCGCGAATGACAGATTGTTATGCACTTAGAAGCTTTTATAATGCTTTATTTCTTTATTGTTTTGCGATCAAATAAATAATATCATTCAGTACACTTTAAAATACAAGCATTAGCTATTTTGTTACGAAAATAGTCAAACATTTCTCCTTATTATCTATGTTAGATATTTTTAGATTTCTGTTTAGTTCGTATGCTTGCCACATAGATTTCCAGTTTATTATATGTTTTAAACATATATACATATAAGATAACATTGATAAATTTGTGTATATAAATATAATCTAAATTATAAGGATCATAACACACTTCTTTTTATCAATAAATATAAACAACATAAAACATTTCACGCCCATAATGTGTGTATATTAAAACTAGCGTCCCGCTGCATCTTCGCACGGATGCAATGCTGATAGAAAATATTATAAAATGTCTGAGGTTTTTGAAGACATTTATTATTTACAATAATAAGTGTTTACAAAATTCAACCTCAAAATAATCAGTGTTTCTCTACGATATTGTGCATGTATTATATATAAGACTTCCTCTTGAATCAATCTATCCATTAAAAAAACCGCATCAAAATCCGTTGCGTAATTTCAAAGATCATATGTACATAGGGACAGACAGCGGTAAGCGACTTTGTTTTTTACTGTGTAATGATAATGATGATGATTTAATTTTTATCATCTATGCGCTTCCATTCTTTTATCAGATTGTGTTGAATTTTAGGTCTCTATCTAAACTGGTTCCTGTAACAAAATAAATATATATTTGTATGTTTTTCAATATAAACATTTTATGTTGACCCTTCTATCCGGGCGAGGTCAATACGAATAGTTATAATACATATAAATTAATTTACAAGAATTCGATTCATACTCTTTAAATAATCGTTTAAAGATCAAAATCACAATAAACTTTATTCAAGTAGGCTTTTACAAGCACTTTTGAATCGTCATTTTACGATTAAGTGAAGCTACCTAATGCGAGACCAAGGGCTGACTTACATTCGTTATTATTAATAAGTATATACATATATATAATTAACTGAGACAGCTTTCGTTCTTAGGTCTTCTGGGGCCGGACATTGTCTGGAATAGTGAACAGGGTAGTAGGCTCAGTTAATGAAAGTTACTCTCATATCTGAAACACCAGAATGCAAGTTTATGGAGTATGTTTGCTGGAAGTTTTTTGCATTTGTTAGGCCGTGGAAATGCCCTAAAAATCGCCCCCAATATTTATCAGACATCGAAATGGTGTGGAGGGAATTCAGAAACGACCAGTGGCGGATTTACAAATCTGCCGCTAGTAGGCTATTCAATTTTTGCCGCCCTTACTTTTTTTGCAACATTTATGATTTGTGTTGTTGGTGTCATTACATCGGTTTTTACTCGTTATTAGTATGATTATAAACCAGGTGATATTTCTGTCAGTTACTAGATTATTTTTCCAACCCGCTATGCAGTGACAAGTATACGGATTACGGACGTAATGTGTATACATATGATTATAAGTTTTTTTTTAATTTCTGTAAGATAATAAAAAATTTGGGCTAAATTTGCCGCCCCTCTAAATCCGCCGCCCTAGGCTCCAGCCTACTTAGCCTATCGGTAAATCCGTCACTAAAAACGACTGAAACCTAAAATTATTTGTAAATAACTACTGAAATCCATGAAACCTAATTAATATCACAGTTCAAAATTTGCACTAAAATATTAATACAATGTAAGTTATAATTATTTATACCTTCTATTCAATTTTCGACCATCTAACAATTTTTCTTCAGTAAGTTATAAACAAAAACGCTTTTCAACCTCTCAACCCCCTAACGTTCACCCCAGAGGGTTGAAAATTTTAATATGTTATTATTTTAACGTCCCAAACCACACATCAAGTAATCATAATGATGCTAATTACTCGGGCTTCACCGGCATTATTGATTGGCCTGTTATGTCTCAAGTATAATGTATAGTCTGTTAATAAAATTTGTATTTGGTTTTTTTCTATTTTGTACATAATATTATAAAAGTAAAAGTCTGTAAATTACCCACTGCTGGGTTAATGCCTCCTCTCCCATTAAGGAGAGGGTTTGGAACATATTCCACCACGCTGTTCCAATGCGGGTTGGAACGCACTTTTGGCAGAATTTCGATGAAATTAGACACATACAGGTTTCCTCACGATGTTTTCACCGCCGAGCACGAGATGAATTATAAACACAAATTAAGCACATGTATATAGCGGTGCTTGCCTGGGTTTGAACCCCGAAATCATCGGTTAAGATGCACGCGTTCTAACTGGGCCTTTTCGGCTCATGATATTACAGTTATTTAATTATTAAAAGATTTTTTTTAATCTGATAAATAAATATGACCCCTAAAGTCTTTGGCTGAGATCGTAGGTTCCTTTGTCATCAAATATTATATTCATAAAAATAAATGTTAGAATAATCATCGTCCATGCGTTCATAGACAATCTATACTAATATTATAAATGTGAAAGTAACCCTGTCTGTCTGTATGTCGCTCATTATTGCCGCACTACCAAAACACTCAACCGAATTTGATGAAATTTGCTATGCTATGAAACGAGCTTGAACTCCAAGAAACAAGAAAGGACATAGGCTACTTTTTTGCCAAATACATGACAAACCTGCTTTTCTATATGGATCAGAGTGTTGGACTACAAAAGGGATGGCTGAAAGACAATTGCATGTTGCGGAGATGAGAATGCTGAGAGGAATGTGTGGTGTTACGCGAATGGATAGAGTAAGGAATGAGTACATAAGAGGAAGTTTGAAAGTGACACCGATAGCCGAGAAATTATGTGGAAGGCGGCTATCACGGTATGGGCATGTAATGCGGAGGAATGAGGAACATATTGCGAGGAAGGTGAGCATGGATGAGGATGGATATAGAGGTAGAGGACGACCAAGGAAACGATGGATGGATTGTGTGAAAGACGATATGGTTAGAAAGAATGTTACTTGTGAGATGACGTCTGACAGAGAAGTATGGAAGGAGAAGACATGCTCCGACCCCAAATAAAATTGGGATAAGGGCAGGAGGATGATGACATGACAAACGCGACCGAGGGTAGTAGGTAGTAGGTAGGTAGGGTACTAGTAAAGAATATTTTGATTCCGTTCAGCAGATTTGCTGAAAATATTCCCTTGTATTATTAATGACTATTGTAATATTAATTTATTAACATAACAATTAACAACATTAAATGCTTAAATATATATATACAAATATTAACTAAAACTAGTTACTGTATAAATCTTGACCGCGTGCAATGGTGGCAAGAATGCTAGCAGCATTTCTCCGTTGAATCGCAATTCCGATCCTCTGGGCAAACGAACCAGCCCTCCTGTCACCAGTGAGGCGAGGTGTTATACTTTTGATGAAGCTTTTTGCACCACTACTCCAAGGGCCAAACGTTTCGACAGCAAATGGAACAAATTCCCTTGTATAGATTATTTATGTAAAGTATTTGGAAATCAAATCGTGCTCAAAGTACTTACGGGGTACTAACTTTTATTTATTGCGCACTTAACGTCGATAGCTCGAGGTTTCTGAGAAACCGTTTACTTCTTTCTTTTAACTTGGGTTTATAAACAGTCAAAGGCATAAGTTCGTACTGAACTCTTTTTCTTCAATTTACTTTTTTTTAATTCATGATATTAATATAGATTAAAATAATCGTATAAATAAAACAACAAAATATTACTGATATTGTCATAAAAAACTCATTTTTGTTTTTTCTTACAAACTGTTATGTTTTTCTTTATCGTTTAATATCTTTGCAACAATCAACTGAAAAAATAATCTAAACTGATGGTAGGGCTATGTGCAAGCCCGCCTGGGTAAGTACCACCCACTCATCAGATATTCTACCGCTAAACAACAGTACGCAGTCTTGTTGTGTTCCGGTTTGAAGGGTGAGTGAGCCAGTGTAACTACAGGCACAAGGGACATAGCATCTTAGTTTCCAAGATTGGTGGCACATTGACGATGTAAGGAATAGTTAATATTTCTCACAGCGTCATTGTCTATGGTTGAAGGTGACCACTTACCATCAGGTGGCCTAAATGGCCAAACAATACCATAAATAAAAAACTAGCACTAACTCAGTACATAGCCTCAATTTTATCATCATAAGAGAATCTTATCTTAAAGAATATAAAATATTTACTCTGTTTTTTTCAAGATGTCAAAAATTTCAAGTTATAATTTTTTAAACCAGTACTAAACTTCTTGCATTAAAAAAGACAAACCACTAAATTTTTTTTATTCTATGATATGCATAATTAATGCACTCTCCTCCTCCTTTTACGACTTTCTTCTGTGACTTCATACTTGCAGAAAGAGAATCATCCATCCAGCTCACGTTGCTGGGCCCAGTTTCGAACATAAAGCAGAAGCAGTCTTGTCATGATTTTTTAAATATACTTCAACAACAACAACAGCCTGTAAATTCCCACTGCTGGGCTAAAGGCCTCCCCTCCCTTTGAGGAGAAGGTTTGAAACATATTCCACCACGCTGTTCCAGTCCGGGTTGCTGGATGAAATTAGACACATGCAGGTTCTTTCACGATGTTTTCCTTCACCGCCGAGCACGAGATGAATTATAAACACAAATTAAGCACATATATATAGTGGTGCTTGACTGGGTTTGAACCCGCAATCATCGGTTAAGACGCAAGCGTTCTACCACTGGGCCATCTCGACTCTCGAGGAGCGCCAAACGCCCTCTAAAGCGGCACCTACGGGGTACTTACCGTTTACGGGCGCCACAAGGGCTACAAACGCTTTTGCTAAATACGGTTTACATAATACTCGTATAGTCTAAGCAGATAACTGCAGACCTCTTCTCCTCTCTAGAGGATTCTCTTTCCCGAGACTCTATACAATTTAGAATAGTTTGTATTAGATTTTCTCAATTGTTTGAAATAATCATTACATAGTATAAAACAAGTCGCTTACCGCTGTCTGTCCCTATGTATGCTTAGATCTTTGAAATTACGTAACGGATTTTGGTGCGTTTTTTTTTAATAGATAGAGTGATTCGAGAGGAAGGTTTTTGTATATAATACATGGAAAATATATAATTTTAGAAGCTTCTAATGTGATTTCGTAAATAATAAAATAGACACATCTTTTGTAGAATGTTTATTATCTGTATTTTAACCGTCGCTAGTGTTAAAATAAATATCAGTTATTACTATAATTGTATTTTATTTTTTAGATAAAGAATCACCTGTTTTACATATACATATAATGAAATTGGAGTGTCTGTTTGTAATATTAAAATAGCCCTATTTTACTCAATGCATATGTATATAAACACGGTACATATACCGAAATAACATTTTTTACAATTTTTGTCAATCTGTCTGTTTGTTCCGACTAATCTCTGACACTGCTGGACCGATTTTGACGGGACTTTCACTGGCAGATAACTGATATAATAGGGAGTATCTCTCCACTATTTTGATATATTATAACGCTTACAAGATCGTTAATTACAGCTACTTAATTAATACGTTTGCCATCACCGACCGAGCAGGACCTCCAAAAGAAAGTAGCCATGTTAGAAATTTCGAAAACATAACTCACTCCAATACCGACGAATTAATAGATGTAAATTAAAATACATGTATTCTTATTTTATACTCCTTCCGACCTCAAGTGTAACAGTTTTTTAAAAAAAAGAATAGAAAATAAACTCATCACACACTATAAATTAAAAATATAAACAAAATGTTAATAAATTTACTTAATTATATTTTAAAAATTAAATTAGAAATTTTAAAACACCCGACACAAAAAACATAAGCTACCTTTAAAAAGTAAAAAATAATAAAAGAAAATTAATCCTAAAGTACCTACATGTATAAATATGCATTAATATTAAAAAAAAAAACTTCGCGTTGATTTCAGACATACAGACAGACACGTCAAACAACACCCCTCTTTTTGCGTCGGGTGTTAAAAATAAGTAATAATAAAAACAAGCTAAAACGATATATCTACTATGACTGAAATTATAACTCCAAAACACTGAAATTTCGCGCCAATAAGTAAAGCCACTTTGACAAGTAACCTCGTGTTTTTTTTTTAAATAAGACGCTACAAGGTATTGATGCATTAGGCACTAAGACTACAATATAATTCCTAAAACACTGTTATATAAAAACTTAAAAGAATAATAATAATAAAATAGTGGAAGTACTGGAGTTAAAATAGTATAATTCGTTTTAATTATTTAAACACACGACTGACAATATGTACTATTTGGAAAATAATTAGGGGCTTGGCCTCAATTAATATAATGCTAGTCATTATGAATTAATAATTTATTGATGTATATGAGTTTGAATTAATAAATTAAAAAATGATTTAATTGAAATTTCGATTTAAATATATCCATTTTGAAGTGCAATTGTGGGCAACAGTGGAATTTTGCAAGCCACCAGTTACCACCACAGTTACAACCACTTGCACAAGGGACAGGAGGACCAACAAATATTTAAAAAAAAAAAAACGAAAAAAAATTTTAAATTTCGAATTCATTGCTGATATTTGAAATTTAACGACAATCGTTTTTCGGTCGATGTTTCTGTCAGCCTAATCGCTATTCAGACACGCTCCTGTTCCCACCTGTATATCTATTTCGCATTTCTTGGCTAGGGAGCACAGATATGTAATTAGAAATTACGTTCTTGATATAGTCTGTGAGCGAGATGGTGCAGTTACACGTGAAGGTTAAAATCGGTTAATATCGAAATTCAGCCGGACCACTTAATTTTTGTTGAGGGCGAAGAAAACATCGTGAGACAACTTAACGGCTTAAAGTTTTTCGTGTATATGTAACATACTGGGATTGGAGCAGCGTGGAGGAGCTCCATATCCTTTCTTCTGAATGAGGAAACCCTAGTCCAGGAGTGAGGCACTTACTGTCCGTTAGGTTAGGTTATATATACAGTAGAACCAGTAAGCTAAAAACTGTATACATAAAATTTATAGAGTTTTCGACTTAGGCGGATTTTGATTCGACATAAAGAGGTTGAGATTTATTCTAATAAATTTTATAGTTAAATATTATTATTTATTATTTTCATATACCTAATCAACTACCTTTCGAAACATCCTAGAAATAATATGGTGTTAATAAAATCCTATAACTTATTTTTATACAAACCAGGGAGGTAATAAATCAAATGAGTAATACATTGAACTTCATTACGATTTTCTCATCTTCCATCAGTCCACTTACCCTACCAATTCGTCAGTAGGCTGTTTTGCTAACGAACCTTCACTGGCAGCCTGAGAAACCTATAGGTAAGATGGTACCAGTAACGGATTTACCAATAGGCTAAGTAGACTGGAGCCTAAGGCGGCAGATTTAGAGGGGCGGCAAATTTAGCCCAAATTTGTTATTATCTTACAGACATTAAAAAAAAGTACTTATAATTATATGTATACACATTATGTCCGTAATCCGTATACTCGACACTACGTAGCGTGTTGGAAAAATAATCTAGTAACTGACAGAAATATAGGTGGTATTTCTGTCAGTTACTAGATTATTTTGTTTATAATCATACTAATAACGGTAAAAAAACCGACGATAGAACACAAATCATAATCATCTGTTGCAAAAAAACGTAGGGACGGCCTATTAGCGGCACATTTGTAAATCCGCCACTGGAAGGCACCTATAAAATTCTCAGTGACAGCAGTAAGCTATTTTTATGATTCTAAAACACGTAAAGAGGTTGACTTTGTAATTAAGCTTGCGGTTATTTCGGATTTCTATCTAAAATTCATCTCGTGTTCAATAGAAACAGGGAACAAGGTAAGGAACAGCATTTGACGAATTTAAAAAAATAAAATTATCACGTCTTTGTCCTCACAACAGCAAAGTTTACTGATATTAATGAAAATATTGAAAATACTGTACACTTCATGGCCAAAGAAATTGTCTTAAAAATCACGCTGTTGCGGATTTTCGGCCATCAATGTGGTGCGGGTGAATCTTGGAATTTTTGATTATATATTATATTGGAATCTTGGAATTGGGATTAATCTAAACATACTCGGAATTCCCCGTGATAAACCTGGTAGAAGATACAGAGTGTTCCAACATCTCTACGCAAAGCCAAAGGATTTAGCAGATCGAAAAGGACTTAAACGTCGATAATTCGACACCGCTCTGCGTTGGATGAAGCTGCAAGCAAAGCAGCAAATGGAAGGAGCTGGTATTAGAGAGCACCCGACCAGAGGTGAGAGCAGTACTCCATGTGGGGCCGAATTTGTATCTCAGGCTGACGTAGATACTGTCTTGGCCGTGCTGAGCACATCGAGTTATTATTATGCCAATTTAGCTTCCCTTTTTAATTAAATACGGAAGTGAGCTTGAAATATCAACGCCAAGTATTCAGATACTAGCCGTGGCACCTCTTAGACAGGAGGAATGAATGAACATCTATTGGGCATACATTATATTTTATCTTTGTAGCCAATTTGATTACTTTTAATTAAATGAATTAACTTAAGCTAAGTTGAGAAAATACTTATACAGATTATTCGATGGTATTAAATTTCGTAACCATTTAAAAATAGGTTAAGTATCGAGTCGAGATGGCCCAGTGGTTAGAACGCGTGCATCTTAACCGATGATGGCGGGTTCAAACCCAGGCAAGCACCGCTGATTCATGTGCTTAATTTGTCTTTATAATTCATCTCGTGCTCAGGGGTGAAGGAAAACATTGTGAGGAAACCTACATGTGACAAAATTCATTGAAATTCTGCCACATGTGTATTTCACCAACCCGCATTGGAACAGCGTGGTGGAATATGTTCCAAACCTTCTCCTCATAAGGAGAGGTCTTAAGCCCGGCAGTGAGAATTTACAGGCTGTTGTTGTTATTTGTTGTTGTTAAAAATAGGTTGGATTATTAAACTGTGTACTCTATTAAGAATATATAAATTAAAAAAAAAAACAACTATTTCTTGCATGTCATAATATATTTTAAAAATGGAATGTGAAGTTTTTTGTATGATGTTTGCAGCGATACCATGCTATGTCGCCCCGTCCTGTTGAAAAATTGTTATTTTATAAATAAAATAAAAAACATTAAAAGATCATTAGCGTTTTATTAAAACTTTTTATTTATGTATTAATATTTAAAGATATTTTAAATTAATACCATGATCCTAATTATTATTTAAACTTAGTGCAAAGGTTCTTGTATTAAATTGTAAGTAAAAAAGTGCAAAAAGTGAAAAAGTGGAATTATGTTATGTAAACAACACAATTAACATTGCAATAAGTTAAGTATGAAATAGTAATTAGGAAACTCAAAAATATTTTCGTAATATTCCAGCTGAGATGTTGAATTTTGAGCTGTAAAATTAATGAAATTCCTTAACGCCATCTAGTGAGTAAATTTAAAGTGAATTGAAACAAGACGTTATTAATCTGTACACAAAAAATGGCGCCAAATATTTGACGTCTACTAATTTCTGATTTTCTGAAGTATAGTTTTAAAACTAGTAAAAAAAGGTTTTGAATCTCAAAAAATTATAGCCTAATTTTTTTGGCAAGAATATTATTATATTTTTCTAATGTTTTACGTATAAACGATGAGGAGGTTGTATAAACGATAGCTAGCCCAGTTTAACTACTTTATATCGAATATAAAAAAAATATATTAGCGGATTTAACCTAAAGCCCCAATGATTTTGTAGTAAACAGTTATGTTATTTACGCGCAAAAAGTGAAGACTAAACGTCCTAATTGTGACGTTTGCCGTTAGTCGTTTTACGTAGTAATACGTTATAATACATCATAATTACGTAGTAATACGTTTTGCGTAATTAAAACATCTAGTTATCCCTTTTACTTATTGTTTTTATCGAGCTATCCTTTTTACTTTTAACGAAATGTAAAAATAAACTAAAATAAACGGTCGCCGGCGCGGCACACTTTTTTCTGTTGTTTAGTATGGATATAACATATCTGTTTATAAGAATATCATTGTACGACAGGGCATATTGGCGTAAGATCTGTGCAGGAGGACTTTGTTGTATCAGTATATTGTGTAATTAGTACTTAAAAAGACAAAACTAACTAGTGACAATAATACTTTACAAATACGTTGCATATTAAAATTCAATTTAATACAATTGTATATTCTATAATTACATATTTATTATTTAACTCAAATTATGTTTTATTAAATGAAAATATCCACTAAAATATTTACAGAACATATGAGTTTATTGTCAACTGTCTACTAGTGTTGCAAATCGTTAGTCAAGGTTTTAGCGATAGTATCGATAGTCTATCGATAGAATTGCCGCTATCGGTATTATTACTTACGGAGAGATATAGTATCGATCAAAATTATAATACGGTCGACAGTACTATCGATATCCTGAATAGTTCCGAGGTCAAGTATCGATAGTTCTGCAACGTAGTCGATAGGGGTAGGGTAGAGAACCATACCCCATCAACAACATATAACTGTGATATCGAATTTATTTTATTTAGTTTTGGAAATCAACTTCATTCGCTCAAATTATTTTCATAAGCTCACAAAGCCATATATTAAATCGTATTAAAATAAAAAAACGTCAAATATCTCATTGTACCGGTTCAATTAAAATACATTTATTAATTTTTATTATTATGTAATAACAAAATAATACTTATAGCTAGCCCAGTTCTTTATTAAAATCATATGCACACGTAATGGCCACATCCACACTTTCACAGATAATATATTTTTACACTGTAGTCTATTTTTTGGTATGGTAACATTATCATACCATATTCCGGCCGTTGTCGCCGGCTATCCTGTCGACGATCTGAAAAGATAATCAAAATGTTTTATTAACTTTAATTCAACAAAGCAGCATAAAAACACTTTATTTATAAATTATATTCGATGAAAATGCTAATTTTATAAGTCACTATATATAATACAATGTGCTCTTTACGAGTGTATGAGAACGGGATCCCACATTTTGTAACTGTGACGCAAGATGATGACAGCAAAGTCGAGACATTATTGTTTGTGTTTTTATTTGTTCGTTATTTTATATACTAGTGGATGTAGGATTATTATTAAATATAAATATAAAGAGATGACGTGAACATAATAATTTAAACATACATACACATACCCACCCTCAAACACACATACAACAACAACAACAGCCTGTAAATTCCCACTGCTGGGCTAAAGGCCTCCTCTCCCTTTGAGGAGAAGGTTCTGGAACATTTTCCACCACGCTGTTCCAATGCGGGTTGGTGGAATACACATGTGGCAGAATTTCTATGTAATTTGTCACCTGCAGGTTTCCTCATGATGTTTTCCTTCACCGCTGAGCACGAGGTGAATTATAAAGACAAATTAAGCACATGAATCAGCGGTGCTTGCTGGGCTTGAACCCGCAATCATCGGTTAAGATGCACGCGTTCTAACCACTGGGCCATCTCAACTCACACACATACATAGACATAATAGTTAAATATTTTACAGAAAATCTTTGCTAACGTTACTTCGTTTGAAAACAGACAATTTCGAATTATTTTGATAAAGTTCCATATCATCCTGGTAGCGTTAATTATACAGTCGAGTATAGTAGCTGTAATTTTGTATTAAAATATTTTAAAACCTGGGCAAAGAAATGAGCTTGTAGTCTTTTTTAATTGGGGTGAAAGTTTGTGGGTAGGTAATTTGAATAAATTTGCGAGGACAGAGCTGCAGAATCAGCTTATTTCAGTATAAGTTTGAATTTATGGAAAACAAATAAATAAACGCTTTATAATTTTTGTTATATGGTCACACTCACCCCTCGTATTATCGGTAGGCTTAAAAGCGAACCCAGTACTGGCATCATTCTGAGGAAATTGACAGCGGCCGGCAGGAACCCTCTGTAATCAATATATTGGCATGGATTTATTCAACTGCAGTTATTAATTTTAACAGATGGCAATCCCGAAAACTGTTGCCACATCAATTATGTAGATAAATGACTGAGGGTCACAATATAATTAAATAAATAGCTATCCTTTACAATATCTGTGTAATATTTGAATTTAAATTTTTAAACCGGTTTAAATTGCTTCTGTGACGAAGCAGAATACCCCTTCTCATTTTTATGTATTCATTTAATGGTGTCAAACTAATAGCTTGTCTCGTTTCATTCAATTGCTTGTAATATACAGCAATCATCGTTAACATATATGATGGTCAGGTACTAAATTTTAGATTAAAATTCTCATGCTAAGTGGTGAAGAACATATGAGGATTAATAATGATGTAAATTTCCTAACCAATCTTAGAGTGGGGTATAAGCTCCAGGTTCATATCTTAAGAGCTTTAACCCAATGAATGGCTGATGTTACTTTACCTAAATAGAAGTAAGAATCCATATATTTCCGCTATCATGCCAAACATTGGCCAGCCAAGCAACACAACAGTGATGCCACCGAAGAAAGCAACCGACGCCTTCACTTTGTGCCTTTGAAAGAAGAAGAAGAACGTCCTTTGGAGCCCTATGACACAAGCGAGGCCACTTATGAAGAGAATCTGGAAATATTCGAATTATTAAAATTGCAGTAATTAACAATTAAGTTTAATCAGAAATAAATTAGTTTTTTTTTGTAGACTCTACTAACATAATAAATAAATAAACAATGCAATCCATATAGCACGGAGATATCCTTAACTTGAAAGTTAAGGATATGGTCAACAACAGCTGACCAATATTTTGAATTTCTATTATTGATAATTTATATATAACTTGTGACCAGCCTGGCTTTGCATGGTTATTTATAATTATGTATCATTATATTATGACCAAATTACATAAAACCATTACAAATTGTAGAGAATGTGTTATTCTGATGTATATTGTAACGTAATTGTGGCGCACGTTACATGTTTCATCCATTTTTAAATAATTTCGTCAAAAAATATTAAATTTCTAATATAGGTTATCGGATGTCATCTGTCATTTGACTTTGACAATCATTTCTAAGGCTATGTTTATGCATAATTTAAAAAATACCGCTAAATTTGACGTTTAAAATAAAAATGCACTTTTTATGCATTATGCGTTCCTGACCTAATTGTGATTTATTATCTTTATATTATCTTTGAGATGATCTTTGACATTTGTCTAAGACCTCACTTTCCTTCCGCCTTTTAAGTCGAAATGTGACGCTAAATTACTTTCAAAGTTTTTGTAACTTTTATTTGGTTTAAACTATTGAATATTGTTGAAAATTGAAGTTTTAAGGCACGATATGTCTTAATTTAAACGATTGGAAGTAAATCCATGTCGGATTACAAAAATTAATGTGGATATTTGTCGCCTCGTGGTAAGTCGAAAAACTTTCTTCGAAATTTGAATTTATTTCAATTGTTCGGTTTCGTAACAACGATTGTGGTTCTTTACAGGGAATCTTTAGAATATTTCCCATGATGCATTTTGTTATTTTTGGAAAATAACCGGGATTGACCGGGTAAGTTGGTTGAATTATTAAAGTGATACTTTAGATTTTCGAAATTCGTGTTAGGTTCTAATTAGAATTGTTTCTCTTTTGCAGTTATTTTCAACCATTATTTTCGACAATTATTTTCAATGGTTATTTTCAACAGTTTATTTTCAATTGGTATTTTTCTACCATTATTTTCTACAGTTATTTTCTACAACTGTATTATCGTAGATTATTCCTTGAATTATCTTCTTTGGCTGTATCTTCGAGTGGATTATTGTCAACGCTTTTCGAAGAACATTTGAACTTAATTTCTTTGGATATTTTGAAGATTAAATTTTAGAAACCGTAAAGGAAGTGAAAACTTTATAACATTTATTTAACTTCTGGATTTCGGTATGTAATTTTCACATATTTATTTTACCGCAATTTTGGAACTTCGTGGGATTTAGTATACATTTTATAATCTTATGAAAATTTGGCATTCAAACTTTTTTTTTTAAAATAATATTTATACATTGTTGTAACTTTATTTACACCTAATTCTAATAATTTATATTTGAATATTTTTTTTTTGGAGAAACTTTTAATAACATAACTTAGTCTAACTTTAAGATATTTTTTGTTAACTTTGAAAAATTTACAATTTATAATATTTAATTAAATTTAATGTATTTTAAATGGATGTAAACATCCAGGCGCCCGATTTTGTTACTCTTTAAATTTAAGATTTTACAATTGTTAAAATTATTTTTTTATATTCTATTCTTGTGAATAAATTAATTTATAACAAAGATTTGCCTTTTTGTAAATCTACTTGTAATGTTGAAGGGTTATTTAACTGACTTCCGGAGCACTTTCTGTCGAGGATTTGTTTAATTTAAAAACCTTGTCCAGCTCTACCGCATTTTTAGTTTGCCTCGAAGAAAATTAATATTTTTTTAATTTAAATTTATTTTTAGTCAATTAATTATTACAATTGACACCCCCTTCAAAATTTTATCATTACAATATATAACCTATACTGTAAAATTTTATCAAAATTGGTTCAGTAGTTTTTTGTGAAAGAGTACAAACATACACACATACGCATAAGATTATCAAACACTTACATCAAGGCTATTTTCATCAATTTATTTGCCATTTTTAATAGCAAAAACAACAAATTTCTTTTATAATTTAATTTCTTACAAAATGTATAATAAAATAATGCATTAAAATTTACCTTAAAGATAATTAAAAAAAAATGGTTTTTGCTGATTGCCTAGATACTATACAAATCTTAATAACTATTTTGGCATATAAGTTTTTTTATGGTTTAGGTTTGTGGACGAGCATATGCCAGGGCCACCTGATGGTAAGTGGTCACCATCACCCATAGACAATGAAGCTTAAAGTAATATTTACTATTCCTTACATCCTCAATGTGTCACCAACATTAGGAACTAAGATGTTATGTCCCTCCCTGTGTAGTAACATTAATATAATCTTTTAACAAAAAACAAATTTAACACAACTACACATCTCAGTGCAATTATAAATAAAAAAAATAGTGTAACATTTGTACTCACATTACCAATTGCTAATAAACCTTTATCAAACAGCAGTAACACTCCGAGGAATAGGAATGTCATGCCGAAGCCGGCCAAGCCGACCCCAATCTCTGCAAAGTTATATTTCTTTATAAGATATAATCACACAAGATTACTAACAGCAGTTTAATAAAGAGCTCAAGCATTGTAAGCATAGAATATATTACACACATGAGTAGTTTAAATGTGACACATTTGTAGTTCAAAAATCTTCTACAAATAATAATAAAATTGGAATGCCTGTTGAGGCTTTTTATTAAATGCATATGGTTTTCAGTATTCATCAGTTTGTTTGAACTGATCTCTAGAATGGCTGGACCGATGCAGTGAGGTTTTTGATTGGCAGATAGCTGATGTAATAGGAAGTAACTTAGGCTACAACAATAACTTTTTTAGTTAAATTCAAATATGTACAAAGATACAGGCAAAGCTGGTTCTTAAATATGGAAGCAATACACTATATTTTTGAGTGTTAAAATTCTGCCACTTCTTAAATAAACACCTTAGATATGATGATTGGTTAAAGAAACTAGGCTTTTAATCTACAAAGTATATTTACTAAGATAAATTACCCTACAAGGTATATATTTTACTAATCTACTAATATGAGTATTAATAAAAACAGCTAATAGCATAGATCATAAAACATTAGAAAAATAATTTGGTAAATTATTTTCGTTATTTTGATAAAGGTCAAGAATAACAATATGTTCGTAAAATAATTATGTTTCGTTATAATTTGTAAAATTGCCTAACTCCATAGTCCTCACAATAGACCGAAAGTATTATAGCTAAACAGTGACTAAGCAACAATTACACACATAAGATCAAATTACAGACGCCTGCTCATTGATAAAATAGTTATTTAATCAATTTATGTGCTACAAATACAATGATAATATGAATCGTAAATCATTTTATATATACTCACTTTGTGTGTCAGTTATTTCAATCATTTTGAAGCCTATATTAAAGCAATGACTATTACGATAACTATTATTAGTTACTTAGCTAAATACATTTGTAAATACAAATTTAAACAAGTTTATAACCTTTTACACCACGTCATTTTTGCAATCGAAATTTAGAACTGTCACTGTCGCTTTTGTATACGGTACGTCATGTTGTTTTGATTAGGTTTTGGTCAGAGACAAAATTTTACTTTTAAGATATTTTTTATATTTGTAGTTGTATCAACTATCACTCTCAGAAAATAGAAATAAATCTTCTTTATTTCTAATTTAAAATTAATATAAAATAATAACTATATTAAGGATGATTTATATTTTGATTTACTAACAACTATGAAATATGAATATGAAAAAAGAACGCAGTTGTATATTTAGTAACGATCTAATAAGAAAACACTGACAGGAAATATTGGCAAAGGAAATTTAAGGCTCTTCCGAATACGCTAGAATTAGGAGCATTGATATAACTTAATCTTATATTGCAGTATTCTTTTACATTAATTGATTAAAAGTTAATTACGAAAAAGTAATTCATAAATTACTCTTAAGTGTCAATAGTTAATTAAAAAGTAGCTTTAATTTATATGTAAATATTGGACAATATCACAGTCGCTTTAGCGACTTACATTAGGATCAGAGTAACGAAGATATCAGAGAAGCGATCAAAAGTAATGAAGGTACCACAAACACCCAGACCCCAGATGACATAGAAACTAATAAACCTTCTACATCGACGACATGAACACCGGTGTACACACCACTCGACCACGAAGGTCAGAAAAATATTTCTTTCATAATAATATATTCTAATCCCATCCTAACCCAAATGCCAAAACCGAAGGTACTCCTAAACCTACATAAATATAATACTAATTATGGCAACATTATCTTTCAAGATTGAAAAATATTTTTTGTAATCTGTGCATAGAACAATACCAATAGTCCATAGACAATTTCTAACCTCAACGAAATAATCAATTATTAGTTAAAGTAGCGTCTCGTTTTTGTTTTATCAATTTAATTATACAAGAAACACTTGAAATTGTTCTTATATAGTGTGAGATACAAATTTACAACTTGCTGTAGTGTTTTTAAAGTTTGTTCGTAAAGATATAAGTATAAAAATATTTATATTGAACAAGTGTTGGTATTTTCGAGTTTGTTGCAATGGTACGAGGTGCCGGTCGTGGAGGCAGAGGGATGCCTGGACGAGGTGGAATGGGCCGTCCACCTTTCAGCAGACCTCGCGTGTTAATGCTAAGACCCCCTTTTGACTTAATCCTCGCAGAACCCGCCTTTCCTAGATGCAAACCTGCGCCAGACGATTCCGCTTTGACACAGGTACACAATACATTAAAATGCTATTATTACTATAATATATTATCATCGTCAATATTAAGTAAACATCCAGTGAAATCCAGTATAACTTGACAAATAAATACATTAATTTTACCGCCAATTAACTTTACCTGTGTTTAATTGTAAATGTAAGACGGTTGTAGAGTACATACGGTCTATTGAACATTACGGTACTTATTTTGTTGTTACTTTGCAAAACTAACATCAAAATCAACTAAATTCATTCATTTTATAAGATTAAATTAAACTATCTTATATTGCAATACATAATTTAGTCAACAATTAACTGAAAAATGAAGACTATATATCAATATTTAAGTTAATACTTTATAGTTTGTCTTCTTTAAACCATTATCATATCATTTTCAAAGTGACTCGTAATACTGATATTCTATGTTGGAAGATTACTATAACATAAAAATTGCCACATTAATATATTTCTCTAACAGACATTAGTATTTGTATAATATAAATATATTGGTATAATAATGTATGGATCATATTTATTTTATGTATTTATTATAAAGCATATTGTTTATATATATAATAAATTAATGTAAGCACTAAACCTTGTGGTGCAGATTCAGACAGACAATTGTTTTCTTTTTGTAATAAAAAATTAACAAAGTATTTTTCCACCAAATCTTATTGCTCCTAAAATTCAAATTAATGTATTGTATTTTATTTTATATATTGGTAATTAGTGATTACTAGTGTAAATAAATTGATATTGTATAGATTGATGATTCATTAACATAATATGATAATGATTTTTGTAAACCAGGCACTCCTCAAAAGACATACAGAGCTATGTCCGACACCAACGGAACAGGCTGCAGTGCTGAGTCTCATCACAAAACTGCAGACTGTACTTGACAATTTAGTCGTGGCACCCGGAGACTTTGCAGCTTGTGTAAGTCATAATATATTTATTAAAAGATATTTTTTATTGGCACATTTTATATATTTACATGTTTTTTTATTTGCAGCAATTGGAAGAAGTACGTCAAGTTGGTTCATATAAGAAAGGCACTATGATGGCAGGAAAGAATGTAGCAGACATAGTTGTAATTATGAAGACCTTACCCACTAAGGAGGCTGTGGAGGGTCTTTCAAATAAGGTACTTTTTTTTTTTAAAAATAACATGAGACAAAATCACATACATTACTCTGATCCCAATGTAAGTAGCTAAAGCACTTGTGTTATGGAAAATCAGAAGTAACTAAAGTACCACAAACTCCCAGACCCAAGATAACATAGAAAACTAATGATAATCTACATTGACTCGGCCGGGAACCCGGGACCTCAGAGTACCCATGAAAACCGGTATACACACCACTCGACCTATTTAATACACATGGTAAAGAGCACAGCACTTTTTCGTTCTGCCAAATGACCAGTACCATGATCTAAAACAAATAGAATATCACAATATATTATACCAACACCTACTAAGACACAAAATAATAAAACTACCTACATAAATATACTTATTATATAAATAATATGTACTTAAACTTACACAAAGTTTAATGATACATATATCTTTCAATATACTTAAATAAAATAGTTATAATAGAAATTTCTGAAGATGACAAAATGTAGGAAATGTTGAAAGGGCGAGGATAAGTATTAGGAAGAACAGCATACAATGAGACAGGAAATATGCAATTTTAGGCCTCATATCCACTAAAGACTAGTTGAAATGATTAAAAATTTATAATAAAATAGTCTGTCATGGATTATAGTCTGTCAATTGTGCATGGATTGTTTTTTTTATTGGAAGGAGTAGGACTGATGAGTTCAATCAGGAATCCAAAATTAATATAATATTGAAAAAAATAATAATTAGAAGTTTCTCTATTAATACTATTCATAATACCACATAAACATTTAATATTTATAGGATAGGGTCTTCAGAAGAGAGAATGTATATGATAAAAAACCAAAAGAAAAACATATTAACTTAAATTTCCAACAATATGCAATAACTAGAGATAGTTTTAAGTTTTGTCTTTGTCGAACTTGACACATATGTCTTTTCACAGGTGAACGAGGAACTGAACAAGCTGATGCGCGCTGAGGGTCTGTCGCCGGTCACGTGTGCGAGCCACGAGCGCGGGTTCACGGTGACGGCGGCGGCCGCCGTGCGTGTACTGGTCACCACATTGCATCAGAACCTGCGCAAGCTTGAGCCGGAGGTACACTGAGTTACATATATAAAGATTCAACTTATCTATCATATTGTTTATGCCAATAAATGTCTTAATGGTGGGTGATCTTCCCTCCATTTTGAGAAGGAGGTTTGTAACATACTCTACTATATTGTTGCAATGAGGGTTGGTCGATATGCAAGTATGATTCCTTAGAGTATTTTCTTTAGCTGCGTTTGATAGAGATAAAATATAAACACGATTTAAGCATGGGAAAGTTCAGTGGTTCTTGTTCTAGTTTAAATCTGCAATTATCAGTTTAAATTCAGGTTTTCTACCCATTGAGCTACCTTTGTCTCTACAACGATCTATGCCAATGATAATTTATTTTTTATTTAATTTCAGGTGCATTTGGACTACAAAGTGATCAGCAGTCACCTTGCAGCCATCAGGCACAGCCGTTGGTTCGAAGAGAATGCTCACCATTCTTCTATTAAGGTAAATAAATTATAAATATCTATAATAACAAACTGTGTGTGATACTCTTAAATACATTTTAATTATTTTGTGACAGTGGATGAAATAACAAAATATATATCGCATCCTCCATACGTTCGGGCTCAGATCGCTCTTCCTCCATTACTTAAATTTTCAAAATAAAACTGTTAATGGATTTCACAATATTTTATTATCACGGAACAAATCTATATTAAGAAACAAATCCTTGACAGATTTCATACCAGTGTCAACTTCAAGAATTTATTACCTAGTAACACCAAGGCTAGATTGTATTGATTATATTGCTTCTTGATCGTATCGATGGCGTTGCTCATTCTTCGACATATATATATATATATATAATACTCGCTTGTCACATCAGGTCTAAATTGAAAGCAGGTGAAACTGTAAATTCCACCTATTTATACAATAAGATAATGTCTAAAATACTTCCCAGAAACATACATTGATGTATATTGGATTACTCATTTCTTAAATAAATAATCTTCTCCAAAGAATAAAGATTTCAGACCACCTATTTTATTTTGACTCTGACAATAAGTATTTAGTATACAGTTTTAAACAATATTTTCATCTTCACAGGTATTAATCCGTCTCCTCCGAGACATGTGCGCGCGTCACGCCGGCCTCGAACCCCTGACCCCCTGGATGATAGATCTGCTCGCACACCACTGCATTATGAACAACCCAGCGAGGCAAGCGCTACCCATCAATGTGGCTTTCAGGTAATACATATATTCATCTATCATCTACACATAAAATTGGAGTGTCCGTTTGTAATATTGAAATAACCGTTTTTCACTAAATACATATGCATGTATACAAGGTACATGTTATACAGGTACATGTTATAGTAGACAACGTAGGGCTGGACCGATTGTGATGGGACTTTCAATGTCAGATAGCTTTTTTTTTTAAATTTAAAATACAACATCCACAGGCTCGCAGATGCCCGTGCCTTTTTTTATTTATTTATTTATTTATTTATTTATAGTTTTCGAAACACCATCGGCATATTCACAAAACATTAAGAAAAAGCAAGAAATAAATTCATGTACGGTGTGATACACCACTACAGGCGTTTACATTTTACATTTCAAATTACAAAACATTACACTCCTACATTAATAAATCTTTAAAATATAAACAAAAATATGCAAGAATTATAAAGGAATAAAAAAAAACAATTAATAAATCACTCAAAATTAAAAACAAATAAAAGTAAAAAATAAAAAATCTTAATACTAATTGAGCAAAAAGTCTAATTTTTTCTTAAAACTATTGCTGTTATGGCTAAATATATCAATCTCATGAGAAGTGATATTATTGTAGCGGCTCATATAACGGATCATAGGCGAAAACTTTCCAACATTTGTACGGAATCTGGGAATAGCGAAGGTGTTTTGTATTGGACGACGCGGAATCGTTCTAGGGACATTTATGTAGATTTGAGAAAGTAACTTTTGCGAGTCTATTGAACCATGGATTAATTTATGTAGAAACATTAAGTCGTGATTGCACCTACGTTTCTCCAAAGTAGCAAGTTTAAAGTGTTTCAGTCGTGTATTATAGTCTGCGCGATATGGACAACCTCTATCTTTATATGCCAAAAACTTTATAAATCTTTTTTGAATATTTTCTATGCGACTAATGTGAATTTTATAAGATGGATTCCATGCAGGTGATGCATATTCAATGATACTACGGCATAATGAAGCATATAAAGTTAAAACGGCATTTATGTTTTTGAAATCATGACATGTTCGTTTAATAAAACCCATCATTTTGAAGCATTTTTTTACTATTGTATCTATGTGATCTTTTAATTGCAGTTTTTTATCTATTATTACACCCAAGTCTCGTATCTTTTCAACTTCGGATAATAATTGATTATCTATGTAGTAAGTCGATGGTATTAAGTTTTTATTTTTTTTAGTAAATTTAATATGCTGACATTTATTAATATTTAGTACCATTTTATTATTAATACACCAAGTATGCACAGCACTCAAATCTCGCTGGAGTAGTACTATATCATCAACAGTTTCAATAGGCCTATACAACTTTAGATCATCAGCAAACATTAAACACTCACTGTGATTTATGTAGTCTGTGATGTCATTTATAAAAAACAGAAAAAGTATAGGACCAAGATGGGAACCTTGCGGAACTCCCGAATATGCAGTATAAGTCTGAGAAATATAACCATTAACTACTACTTGTTGCAGTCTGTCTTTTAAGTAAGATTCTAACCATCGCAGTAGCTCCCCATGTATTCCATAATATTTTAGCTTGTGTAATAAAATAAAGTGATCAACTTTGTCAAAAGCGTTAGTAAAGTCTGTGTAGATGGAGTCTACCTGAACACCGCTATCAACGCATTTGGAGATATCTGTAACATAACTTACAAGATTGCTAATTGTTGACTTATTTTTACAGAAACCGTGTTGTTTTGTTGAGATAACTTTTGAGCTATATTTTGATAGTGATTGACAAATAATGGATTCAAATACTTTAGCAAAATGATTAAGTATGGATATCGGTCTGTAATTGTCGACTAAGTCTCTATCACCTTTTTTATAAATCGGAATTACATTAGCTATTTTCCATACTGACGGAAATACCCCGGTCTTAAAAGAAGTTTCAAAAATTAATTTTAGTGGCAAAGTTAGATTGTTGTGAGTTTTTTTAATAAATATAGAAGGTATTCCATCAGGGCCGGCTCCTTTACATGGATTGATTGATTTCAAAATTTTATGAATGGAACGTTCACTAATGTATACAGAGCTTAGAGAAAATTGGGGATAGGTATTATGTGAAGATAATATGTTGGTAATGTTTAAACTTTTATCTTGAGTAAAAATGGATTCAAATTTTAATTTAAAAAGATTGCAAATTTCTTCACCAGTTTTAGCAATGTTTTTGCAATCAGACTTCCTCATTTCTTTTGGAATATTAGAAGAGCTCCCACGTGTAGTTTTAATAAAAGACCAAAATTTTTTCGGATTTTTCGCAACGGTTCCCTCAACACCTTCCATTTAACTAGTATAACAACTACTTGTAACTCTTGTAATACGGGAATTTAACATTTGGAGTTGTAAAGCGTCTCTAGGATTGCCATACTTTTTAAATTTTAATCTAGTTTTCTCTTTTTCGGCAATGATCTTCAATAAAGCTAAGGAGTACCAAGCAGGATATTTTCGATTTCTAAGTTTTAGTCTTAGGTACATTATTGTTGATAATTAATTTTATTACATTGTAAAAAATTGACACCATATCATCCACATTGTTGGCAGCTGATCGAAATTCCGATTCCCAATTAATAGCTTTGAGTTTCGCATTTACTAATTCATAGTTAGCTTTTTTAAAATTATGAGTAGCAAAAGGTTTTTCGGTTAACATACAAGGTTCAAAAAATTTGGAATTAATTTCCAATGGTGGATGGTGCGGGTCAATCCTTGTTAGTATATGTGGGCTATTATTAACAGTAATACCTGAAAAATTTGCGAAAACTAAGTCTAAAGTTCGATTGTTACTATTCTTAACATTATTGTATTGTAAAAAATTATTTAATGACATGAAATCTTCTAAAATATATCCTAAGTTTTTGGTATTATTGTCAGGTAAGTAATCTTGACTTGTACCAGGTTTCCAGTCTATGAAACCCAAATTAAAATCACCGATAATTACAGTTTCACATAAGTTGCTATCGATAACACCATTTATGTTATTGAAGATATTATCCAGTACGTTAGACGCTACTGGTGGTGCTAAGTACACTACACAAAACAAAATATTTTTGGTTATACCACTTTCACATAAACGAACAGAAATCCATAAATCTTCATTGTCACTTTCAAGATGTCTTACTCGTTTTGAATGAAGACTATTAGATATTGCAAATAAGACGCCGCCACCCTTTCTTTCCTTTGATGAAGTTGTGCATCGATCTCTCCTGTATATCGTATAATTATTATTCAATATTTCATTGTCATCTATCGAGTCATCCAGCCAAGTTTCAGTTGCAGCTATAATATCGTAATTGTTATTCAAAGAAGCAAGTCTTAATTCCTGTAATTTGGTTTTTAAGCCGCGGACATTTTGATAGTATACGTTGAATTTTACACATAATGGTATACGGACTTATACTCCATATTGGAAAATTTTAAATTTTTCCTAATGCTTCAATATTACGTATCTGTTTTGCTGGAGACGTATCATTTTTGCGAATAAATATGCGTCCGTTTCTGATCCAAACGTAAGCAATACCCTTTTCACGAGCTGTTTGTCTTGTTCGGGCGTATAAATATTTACTGTGAGGAGATAGATGTTCAGAGACGTAGATAGGTGTTTTCTTTGTGCCGAAACCAAGATGACCACTATGTAATTTATTTTCCTTGTTCGATTTCTTAAACTTAGAAACAGCAGCTAATACCTCGTCTCTGGCTCTGGTGGAAGTAAGCTTTACGATTATAGACCGAGGCTTGTTACTTGTTTCATCCATTTTTTTCACTCTTACACAATGTACCATGTCCGTGTCTTTTAAAGGTGCAGAGACAGTAGAAGCTAGCTGCTTTACTATTGAAACTAGATTTTCAGATTTATTTTCGGGAACACCGTTGACTTCAATGTTATTTTCTCGGGAATGTTGTTCCAATAATGTAACACGATTAGATAGGTCGATAATTGTATCGGACAGTCTCTTGTTATCCTGAGATAATTCTATCACCCTACTCTCACACGTTTTCAGATCTACCTTAACTTTATCGTAGTCTGCGCTAATGAATTCAATAGTAGATTTTAATTCTTTTAATGTAATTAGCTCGTTCTTTATCAAATCAAACTCTTTTGAAAAATAAATAGATACAGCATTTTGAACAGCTTCGGCAACTGCACTTTGTATTTCTTTTCTAAGTAAAGGCATTAATTTGTCGGTCGAGGAAGGTGAAAGCATTAAGCTTAGATCCTCTGTTGGAATTTCCGAGTTAATAGATTTCAAGTTTATTTTTCGCGTTGTTATATTATTACATACGTTGTCATCATATGATTGAAATGATCTTATAGGGGTTATGTGATCCGCTTTCGGTTGTTTATTCCCACATTTCTGACACTTCCATTGTTTCTTTTTGTCAGGCTCCATAAGAGTGAAAGATTTCTCAGATAATTTAGAACATGTAATATCAAAATTTTGAGAACATAATATGCAACGCAAAAATTTACCATCTTTGATGCTTTTCTGACAACCTGTACAAGTTTTAGTATAAGATGCCATTTCACGATGTTTTAATGTGGTCCAAAATTTATTCTGTATAATACAATAAAGTAGTATAAAATTAAATAATTTCTTGTAACCCAATTATTAGAATAACATGAACCAAGCTGTGCAATATAAATGTACAACATAAAGCGTATAGCGCTTTTGCATTACATTCAATTGTTAGACTAACGCAGTATCCAACAGTGCAGCGCTTCAAAGTTGTAAGACACGCTTCGGCTTAGGAATGTTAGTTTTATAATATATCAAGCGATGACAGTGCTTGCAATCATAGCTTTGTGTTAGATCCAAAAACGGGGTAGTGCTGAAACGCCACAATTACTCGGCGCGCTTCGATGCGTTGTGTATTGCGTAGGTCAGGAATTTGTCAGTTAATGGTATAATTTTAATTTGTTTACCTTAACTTCTTAAGATTGACATGGAGTTTCGTTGGATATTTTACAAAATTAGATAGCACTTTCTACGGGAAAAAAACTGATATAACAATTAAAACTTTTAGTTAACTTTATACCACTTAATAATCAATAAAACCACGGAGCGTAATGTTATGTGCACGGGCGTCGGGTGGGTGATTTTTTACATTTTATATTCAATTACATTTTGGCGTTTTATATTTTATACTAAACATCAGCAGATCTTCGCTGGAAATCATTTTTGTCGTCTTCTTGGGAGACGTGGCCCGCACTGATATATATATATATTTTTTTATATATAAACTATAATAAATAATATATAAATAAAATATATAGCAGTATATGTGTAATTAGAATTACTACAATCAATGTCAGATAGCTCATGTAATAAGGAGTAATAGCTACACACCTAGTCATGATATATAATGCATAAGTTAATATATTGATAACGAATATGCCAGGCGAGCGCTGTCGCTGCTGGCCGGGGGCCTGTTCCTGCCGGGTTGCGCGGGCCTGCCGGACCCCTGCGAGGCGGCGCACTCTCGTGCCCACACCGCGCTCGACCTCGTGGCGCAGGACCACGCCGCCGCCACCGCTCAGACGTGAGAACTGTCCGCTAGTTACTCAATGAAAATCAAAATAAACTTTATTCAAGTAGGCTTTTACAAGCACTTTTGTATAGTTATTTAATAAGTGAAGCTACCACCGGTTCAGAAAGTAGATTCTACCAAGAACCAGCAAGGAACTCAGTAGTTACTCTTTTTCAAAAATAAAAAATTCAGTCATACGTTAAATGCAATTATATATGTTACAATAGTAAAAGCATATTCGAAAAAAAAAAATACAGTCTCGATCAAAGAGGTATATTCTAAATCTTTTTTTTTTAATTTACTACATCCACGGGCTCGCAGATACCCGTGCCTTTTTTCACATTTTATATAAAATATTTTGGCGTTTTTAATATATTTTATACTAAACATCAGCAGATCTTCGCTGGAAATCATTCTTGTCGTCTTCTTGCGAGACGTGGCCCACATTGATATTTTTTTTCTTTTTTTTTTGAATATTTTAAAATAATACATACATAATCTATTTAAAAATTATATATAATATTCTAAATCTTTTAATTTAATGATGTTCCCGTTGACTGCAGACTGCTGCGCGTGGTGGCTCGCGGAGGTCACCGCTACGTGTTAGGGCTGCAGGCCTTCGAGGGCGGCAAGGACATCTCCACCGAGATCACGGTGTGGGACGGCGTCGTGGTCTCCCCGCTGGCGCCCGCCTACAGCGACACGCCGGAGCCCATGGACACCGACGACAAAGGTAACAATGACCCCTGCATTCAAGGTCAATTGCCTAATTTATTTGAGAAATAGTTGGACTTCGAAGTTGGTAATAGGTTATACTACTGTGTTTGAAAAAGTACCTCAGAATGTTGATTTTACAAATAAATGGCACCTAAGGATACTTCCATAAAATAAAACCTTTACTTTGTTGTAAAATTGAATTAAATTTTAAAGCTTATTTATTCCCGTAATAATGCTGTCAGTCATTTTGGTAATGTCACATTGATAAAAACAAGTTATGTATGTACGACTGCTACTCAGCCACTCATATTTAGTGTTTTTTTGGGAAAATAATGAATTAAAAATGCTATCGTTGGTGTGTAGTGTCTAGTTCTTCAGATAATAGCATTAATATGTGCACACACAATACTATCTATTGCTGTTTGGCTGTTATTTTGAGTGGGTGATGGTGACCGATAGGCATCTCTAAGGCTCTAATACCAAGCAAAGCCAGCCAGTTGCATATTATTAAGTTTAGGTGGTATTTTAATTACATTGTTGTTTTTCCAGATGAGGAGGGAACGCAAGATGGCGTTGCTGCATAGTTTTAGTTCATAAGGATACATATTATTAAAAAAAAACCTTTAATAAATTTATAATTTAAGTATCAAGTATTTTACTTCAAGAATCCTTTAGTAATAAATTTGAAAATAATAAATACGAATATAAGAATAGTTTTTTCAACGCTAATAACAAGAAAATAATTAAATACAATCCTTTCGATTGTTTTATTTTTATTAGATAATTAATCAAAGGTCTTGGATCCAAACCCAAAAATTATAATAGAATTGCTTACAATAGTAATGAAAAGTGATTTCTGAAAAAAATAGTAGCATTAACGTTTTAATATATATTTAAAATATCACTATTGTGAGATTCTATTGAATATAAGTTATAACTTTATAACGAAAACACTAAAAAATATCACTGATTATAAAATAAATCGTAAAAATATATTAGTGTCTTCAAAATGCATATTTTTATAAGTCGAGTAGAATAATTGTTGAACATCTTATTTTATATTTAAATGAATGTAATAGTGTAATAAATAAAATAAACGTATTATGTACGCTCTTAAAACACTTATGAAGATACTGGGTAATAATAGGCTGTTTGACTAGTGTTAAAATCCATTTTATAAGAACCCAATAAAAGTTTGTTTTTTAATTCTAGTAGTAGTAGTAATATTTGCTGAAAAATAACAAATCAAAAATTCAATATTTAAATAGCACCTGAAAACGGTGCTATGACAATATGGCGCTGCAATGGGGTTGGTGACGTCGCTTGCTTGTATTCTGTGGTCTATGGCACACATAATCCACACACAGTAGGAAAAAAGAGGTTAACGAGTGACGTCATCATTAACCCGACCAATCAAGAGCGTTTTGTGTCACGTGACACGTTTAATGTTTTTGAATTTTTGAATAAATGATCTACATAGTACATGGTTTATTAACATAAGAATAAATGAAAATCTTGACCGCGAGGAATGGTGGCAAGAATGCTAGCAGCGTTACCCCGTTGAATCGCAATTCCGATCCTCTGGGTAAACGAACCAGCCCTCCTGTCACCAGTGGAGGCAATGAGGCGAGGTGTTATACTTTTGATGAAGCTTTTTGCACCACTACTCCAAGGGCCAAGCGTTTAATTTATAAAAGCGTTTAATAAATTAATTATTATTTACAACTTTCGTTAGTAAATATCCATTTATAAACTCATTTACTGATTATAATAATTGATACTATTTTTAGCATTGTCAAATAGCCTATCTTCATACCTTGTGTACCAAATAAATTATAACTGCAATAAATAAATATAAATTATAAAAATTAAAATAATTTTTTACAATCATTCAGATTTAGCTAGCCCTAGCACTTTCAGTAATGATAATGCAAAAGTTTTGACACCTTTTTTATTTTAAAATAACAAAATGTAATTCACATTAGTTACAAATGTAATCATGACCTTTCAGCACCAGACTAGTTAATAATATTATTGACGTAGCACGACATTTCCAAAAACGTTCGGATGTGTCTTCGTCATCTTGAATTTCATCTTTTTAGACGTAACATCGTGTCCGGGGTTGTACCCGGAGACTTTGGTCGTAACGGACAATTTGCTCAGTTTCTCGTCCAAATCTTTTCTAGGTAAGCTACGTTCGCACGTCGGCGAACACGATATAGACGATAAGGACAATGGCGAACTGTAGTCCGCGCGCTTTTTCCCGCCAATATCGATGTGCTGTATTGTATTCAATAGCTTGCATCGTTTGTACCGAGCGTCGACGTCGATTTTATCAGTGATCGTACCGACGTCTAATCTTTCTTTTGTCATTATTTTAATTCCAAAATGTATTTATTTAGATTTATATTAATGTAATTCGAACACGAAAATTTATCCCATTTAACAACTGACAGTTAATATTTATTTTTTATTTGACAGTTGACATTTACTTTTTTTTTAATACAAAACTTTTTAATTTAATTTTTAACCTAATATTATAAATGAGAAAATGTGTTTGTTTGTCTGTTACACTTTCGCGACTTTACTCACGTTAACTTGACAATTAAATTTTGCGAATACTTTGTCAAAATACAGAAAAGGGCACAGGATACCACGTGGAAACTACACACAAAATAAAAGCAAAAAGTTATATTTTCAAATTTTTTTATTCAATTAAATTATCCTAGTTCGACATAACTAGCTTATTATAAAAACTCCATTCTCCATTTACTTGAAGAAAGACACGAACACATCTGGTTTAAATTAAGTTATCCAATGTACACTCATAATCGGCTTTTATACAAAAAATCAACGCGAGCTAAATATTTCATTCATTTTCAAATCACGAAGACAGTTATGAAAATTCAGCTAAAAAATAACAAAGATAGCCTTCGCATTTATTTACAAAATCATAATATATAAATACGGGGTAAAAAAATAGAAAGACATTCTTTATTTTTTCTTTTAATAAAAGAGACAATTTCGTCCAGATGTGGACATGCCCTTAAATTTTTATATATAATACTGCACGAAATACACTATTGTCCTTGATTACACTGCACCCGAGGTGTTCTCCTCGCATACTATCTGATAAGTTATCAGATACTCTGGATAGGCCTGAGAAAATAAAATATTTTTAAAAGATTTCAAAAGTAGGATCTTTGCCTAAAACGAAAAAACTAATAATTTGACATTAGATTTTAGCGGCAAATTTAAATAAAATTTAAGGTTATAATTATCATTAATACTATAAATTGTAATTTTAAACAGCAAATATTTCTTTGAAATAATATCTAAAAAGGCCATTAAAATATTTAGTACTATTTAACTTAAAGACAAAAAATGACCAACAAAATGCCAGTTTCTTTGAGGTTATCCAATGTACACAGGTTATCCAGTGTAACAGTCTTGTTTTAAGGGTACGCACCTGCTCCCCGCGGTACACGACGTACTCGGGGTAGCAGAGGCCGCCGTTGCTGGGCGCGCCCGCCACGCTGTGGTGTCCTGGCGGCGCGTGTGCCATCTTCATCGCGCTGAGCAGCTGGAAGGCGCGCCCGAGCGTCACGCGGCACAGCAGCATTTGCCTGAAGACACGTCACGACACTTGGCTCGATTACTGTTTAGTGATTGCATCTTGTACGAGGGTAATTTGCTTCGTTACGTAACGCGTTACGGCGCAAGTCTATCTGGCTTCTCTTTCACTCACGCATACAGCGGTAGGCAGTCTCTCACTCTAGCCCTAACAGCGCTATGATGGTTCTTTTTATGTTATCACCAGTACACGTAGTTATATAACTACAAAATATGGCAATTTCCTTCCATTTTACTTGGTGGTAACTGGTAGGGCTTTGTGCAAGCCCGTCTCGGTACGTACCACCCACTCATCAGTTATTCTACCGCCAAACAACAGTAGGTTTGAAGTGTGAGTGAACCAGTGTAACTACAGGCACAAGGACATAACATCTTAGTTCCCAAGGTTGGTCGCACATTGACGATGTAAGGAATAGTTAACATTTCTAACAGCATCATTGTCTATGGGTGATGGTGACCACTTACCACCGGGTGGCCCATATGCTCGTCCGCCAACCTATTCCATAAAAAAAACCTTGAAGAGCGTGTGGACACAATAATCCTAGAAGAAGAAGATCCGAATTTTCTCTACTATATCATACATGTATTATACGGATAAATCTTCTTCAAGAGGGAAACCGGAAAAAACCAGTTCTGAAAACCACATTAAAATGCGTTGTATAGTTTAAAAGATCCAAGCGTACAGGTGGGAAACCACTGCACGATCCTCTAAATCCAGCACAGAGCCATTACTGCTTGCTGCGCTAGAGAAATACTGTGTGAAATGTGTGTGCAGACCTGTGGCACAGATAGCAGCTGCGGTCCTTGTGCGCGGGGCAGCCGGAGCCGCCACCGAAACCATACACGTACTGGTTGCTCTTCGACGAGTGTTCCGCGAAGTAGATCCCCGCGCCGAACATGCCACCTCGGGTCAAACGTCAACATTTAAAAGCTGCTGAGTCATCGGGGTATTTGTTAAAGAGTCGAGATGGCCCAGTGGTTAGAACGCGTGCATCTTAACCGACGATTGCGTGTTCAAACCCAGGCAAGCACCGCTGTTTCATGTGCTTAATTTGTCTTTATAATTCATCTCGTGCTCGGCGGTGAAGGAAAACATCGTGAGGAAACCTGCATGTGACAAATTTCATAGAAATTCTGCCACAAGTGTGCCACCAACCCGCATTGGAACAGCGTGGTGGAATATGTTCCAAACTTTCTCCTCAAAGGGAGAGGCCTTTAGCCCAGCAGTTGGAATTTACAGGCTGCTGTTGTTGTGTTGTTGTTGTTAAAGATACTTTCACGGTCGTGATACAAATAATTACTGGGTTTTCTGACGAGGAATTAGTACCAGCCTTACTGTTACATTGGATTATGTCAGTGATATGAATATGTAGAACGCCTCTGTTTGCGTACACATACTTGCGTACAGTACGACACAACTTAGATGTAGCGTCGGCAAAATTCGTAAAACCGATCACATCCGAATTGAGCACGCCATCCCAAATTATCAATATTTATTTCTCATGCGAATATGGTCTTTACACAAACGTAATAACTTGTAATATCGTATGACCTAATATATTCGTCAGTCTGACACGTCGTTTTACACGCACTCGCTGTCTCGGGTCGAACTGACGCGAGAATCTATATGAATGAATAATGAATATGAGACAACATCACATACATTACTCTGATCCCATTGTAAGTAGCTGAAGCACTTGTGTTATGGAAATCAGAAGTAACGACGGTACCACAAACACCCAGACCCAAGACAACATAGAAAACTAATGGTAATCTACATCGACTCGGCCGGGAATCGAACCCGGGACCTCAGAGCGGCGTACCCATGAAAACCGGTGTACACACCACTCGACCATGGAGGTCGTCAAAATCTATAGCGACGAATAGCTTCGAATGGCTCGATAGGGAGCTGTTTCTATTGGTTGTGTGAATCGGATGCCGATGCTACATCTAAGTTGTGTCGTACTACACTGGAATATGTCATGTGTGCATAAAAGTAGATCTTATCAGCTTGGTACATTACTATATACCTACAGGGCAGCTAGTTTTTAGCTGCCCTGTAGGTAGGTTGGTCCTATAGGTTGGTTGGTTTGGTAGGTTGATCCTGTACATCAGGTCACTGGGCCCTCAACTCACCGATGTAGGCGTGGCGCTCGTCGAAGCCCTTCTGCACGATGGCGTTGATGAAGGGCGATCCGTGGAAAAGCATTCGCTCGTTGTGCGCGCCCGCCTCCTCGCTCACCTCGCGCCGCCGGTGCTGGTAGCGCTCCCACAGGCGCCCGTTGACGATCTTCTGGATCTGAAGAGGAGAGGGCGGGTTAGGCCGTGGGCGTGGGGCGTGGGCGTGGGAGTGGGCGTGACGTCACGCACCCGCACGACGCGGTAGCGCGTGAAGTGTCCGCCGGCGTGGTCGCGGTGCGCGCGCACGGAGGCCTGCATCTCGCGCTCCAGCACGGCGTACTCGCCCTCCGCGGCGGCGCCTTCGCCCTCCCCCGGCGTCACGTCCACCAGAGTCGTGCCGCCGTACCACTCTGTGCAAATTATTAAATGCTTTATTATTGCACCCATAGTTTCATTTACGACCTTTGGAAATGGACCGTTGTCTTCTGACAACAGTCGGTTAGGCTTGCATTCATCGTTCATGATTTAAAAAAAATATTTGAAATCTATAAAAAGAAGGATCTAAAAGAGTAGAAAATTCCTTCACTAAAATCAACACTCAGAACTCAAGGAAGAATATTTACAATTTTAATTTTACTAGAGAGATTATTAGCTTTGTTAACAATATGTATAATTACTAGTAAATTTAATGTACACGTATGAGGTGTGTTCAAAGAGGATCGCGAACTTTGTGTTATTTTTTTTTCAAACATTATTTATTTATTCATGAATACCTACATTGTCCCCTTCAAAGTAATCCCCATGAGATACTATACACTTGTGCCAACGGGAACAAGAAAAAGTCAAAGGGGGGCAGATCTGACGAATACTAGGAAGAGTGTTGTTTTGGCGCGCACAAGCAACGCAAAACGAGCAGGGGCGTTATCGTGGAGAAAAAGCCAATTTTTGCTCTTCCACAAATCTACTACTACTCATATGTATATCAGTCTAGACAGTTCCATTACTAAATTAAATCTCATTAAATGTTTAATGCAAAGACAACACAGGGTCGCTATCGTTGTGTGTGTGTGTGTGTGTGTGTGGGGGGGGGGGGGGGGGGCCTCACCCGAGTGCGCCTGCAGGCTGTGTCGCGCCGCCTTGATGAGACGGTGGCGGTGACCGTAGGCCGCCACGCCCACGGCGCGCAAGTCCTCGTGCGACATCTCCGACAGGATGTCGACTGTGATCTGCTCGCGCTCCAGCACCGGCGCCAGCGCCTCCAGACCGATGCTGGGGACAGGCGCTACGTCACCACTACCACCTCTACACCGACAGACGAAAGGACAGCCCTGAGGGTGTCCTCCGCTGCGGAACTCAGATTTAGAGTTTTTTTTTTTATTCTCCTTTTAAGAGCTGAGTCACTTAGGTGACTATGTTGCTCTGGTAGATTTCACAAAACATTTATATCCTTACAGTAATTATAGTAAGACACAAATTAGATGTAGCATCGGAAAATGCGATGGAATGAAAATAAAAATGATTACTGCCGATTTACACAACCAATAGAAATAGCTCCCTATCGCGCCATTCGACGCTATTCGTCGCTATAGATTCACGCGTCACAGAAAGCAAGTGCATGTAAATCGACGCGTCAAATTGACAAATATATTCGGTTATATGATATTACAAGTTATTACGTTTGTGCAAAGATCATATTCGCGTGAGAAATAAATATTGATAATTTGGTATAGCGTACTTAATTCGGATGTGATCGGTTTTACGAATTTTGCCGATGCGACATCTAAGTTGTGTCGTACTATACACGTATCATGTTATCTAGTAACGCTTATTTAGTTCAGAAGTAGGATTAGCAAGATAAATGTTACATATTCCCATCGATCTATCTGTTAGTTGTGCTAGGAGGGGTTCGCTACGAACACACTCCATTAAAATGTGGTATACAAGATTTAGAGTTACAGATTAAAAAAAGTTCAACTAAAACCTCCTTCGATTTGCCTTCTTTACCAGACCTTAGAAGGTATATCGTCTCACCTGGTCAGGAAGGTGTGTAGAGATTCGGAAGTGGAGAGGGCAGATTAAAAAAAAATTCAACTAAAACCTCCTTCGATTTGCCTTCTTTACCAGACCTCAGAGGTAGGTTACATCGTCTCACCTGGTCAGGAAGGTGCGTAGAGATTCGGAAGTGGAGAGGGCAGATTAAAAAAAAATTCAACTAAAACCTCCTTCGATTTGCCTTCTTTACCAGACCTCAGAGGTAGGTTACATCGTCTCACCTGGTCAGGAAGGTGCGTAGAGATTCGGAAGTGGAGAGGGCAGATTAAAAAAAAATTCAACTAAAACCTCCTTCGATTTGCCTTCTTTACCAGACCTCAGAGGTAGGTTACATCGTCTCACCTGGTCAGGAAGGTGCGTAGAGATTCGGAAGTGGAGAGGGCAGATTAAAAAAAAATTCAACTAAAACCTCCTTCGATTTGCCTTCTTTACCAGACCTCAGAGGTAGGTTACATCGTCTCACCTGGTCAGGAAGGTGCGTAGAGATTCGGAAGTGGAGAGGGCAGATTAAAAAAAAATTCAACTAAAACCTCCTTCGATTTGCCTTCTTTACCAGACCTCAGAGGTAGGTTACATCGTCTCACCTGGTCAGGAAGGTGCGTAGAGATTCGGAAGTGGAGAGGGCAGATTAAAAAAAAATTCAACTAAAACCTCCTTCGATTTGCCTTCTTTACCAGACCTCAGAGGTAGGTTACATCGTCTCACCTGGTCAGGAAGGTGCGTAGAGATTCGGAAGTGGAGAGGGCAGATTAAAAAAAAAATTCAACTAAAACCTCCTTCGATTTGCCTTCTTTACTAGACTTCAGGGATTGGTATATCGTCTCACCTGGTCAGGAAGGTGTGTAGAGATTCGGAAGTGGAGAGGGCGGAGGCCGGCCGGCCCGCCGCGTCCTCCAGGCTGCCCCGAGAGCCCTCCGACCAGTAATTGCTCGGCATCACCTGCATAATTAGCGAATCCATGACTGTATTTTTTTTTAAATGTTGAAAAAGAGTAACTACTGAGTTTCTTGCCGGTTCTTCTCGGTAGAATCTACTTTCCGAACCGCTGGTAGCTTCACTTAATTGTTAAATGACGATTCAAAAGTGCTTGTAAAAGCCCACTTGAATAAAGTATACTTTGAAAATCGTTTACAAATATCTATACATATAATAAAATTGTAGTGTCTGTATGTAATATTAAAATAGCCCCTTTTTACTTTATACATATGTATGTATACACGGTACGTATACCAAAATAACTCTAATATCTCTGTAACGGCTGGACCGATTTTGACGGGACTTTCACTGGCAGATAACTGATATAATAAAGAGTAACTTAGGCTATAATAATATATCTATATTTTTTTTATTACATTCAAACGAGTACCAAATCGCGAGCACAATTAGTTATAAATGTATCTCTCTTATAAATATGTCTTTATAATTCATCTCGTGCTCGACGGTGAATTAAAACATCTTGAGGAATACTGCTTGCGTCTAATTTCATAGACATTCTTCTACCACATGTATAGTACACCAACCCATATTGGAAGATCGTGATGAACTATGCTCCAAACCTTCGCCTCAAATTAGCCCAGCAGTGGGAAATTTACAGGATGTTATTGTTGTTGTTATAAATATTTCAGCTATGACGTTTCCAAATATTCTAGGGACGAGAAGTTGGACATTCGAGGATATGTAAAGTAAAGTAAAGTAACAGCCTGTAAATTTCCCACTGCTGAGATAAGGCCTCCTCTTCCATTAAGGAGAGGGTTTGTAACGCATTCCACCACGCTGTTCCAATGCGGGTTGGTGGAATGCACATGTGGCAGAATTTCGATGAAATTAGACACATGCAGGTTTCCTCACGATGTTTTCCTTCACCGCCGAGCACGAGATGAATTATAAACACAATTAAGCACATATTTATAGTGGTGCTTGCCTGGGTTTGAACCCGCAATCATCGGTTAAGATGCACGCGTTCTAACCACTGGGCCATCTCTGGGCCGATGATATGTGAGTAGTGTACTCACGGGCAGCGGCAGAGGCGCGGTGTCGCCGCTGGGCAGGAGCACGGGCGCGGGGGGCGCGGGGGGCGCGGGCGGCGCGGGCGGCGGCGCGGGCTCGCTTGGAGCCGTGCCCGTCATGGCGTCCTGCAGCAGCGAGCGCACGTCGTCCGCGCCCGCCAGCTCCAGCGCCGTCTGCCCCTCCTGGTTCTTGAGGAACGGGTCCGCGCCGTGCGCCAGCTGCGACACAGCGCGTATCATTTTAGTGGCCAAATTTCAAGGACATTCGTCCGTGAAATTTACAATCAATAGGCTATTTGACTGGTTTTTTAAATCAATTTTATATTATTTAGTAGAGGTTGAGGAACCCAGTAAAAGTAGATTTTTTTATTTCTAGTACATATTTGCCGAAACATATTACATTAAAAATTCCCCAGTAAAAGTTGATGTTTTTATTTCTAGTACATATTCGCCGAAAACTATCTTATTAAAAATTCTATATTTAAACAGCGCGCGAAAACGCTACTTGCACAATATGGCGCTGCGATGGGTTCGGTGACGTCACTTGCCTGTATTTTAATTAGTGGTACATATGGTAGGTTAACAAGAAAGTGAGTTCATTATAAGCTCGGCCAATCGTTTTGTGTCACGTGACAAACGTTAAATAAAAATGCATTTTTATTTAACGTTTTTTTTAATAAATTAAGTATTATTTTAAACTTTCGTCAGTAAATAACCATTTTTAAACACATAATATGTACTGATTACAATAATTGACACTTTATTTTTCGCATTATCAAACAGCCTATTATTTAGCTGAGACCGCTCGCTCCTTTGTATGTGATGACGTAGAATGACGTCACGCGAGCATTAATAACGAATATCCAATAAACGTACGTTGTGTGTGTGCGTTAATAGAAAATGCATTTACGTCACGTAGACTATTTACAATTAATTTATTGTTAAATTTCCTATATATAAACATTGACTATTTAGTGTGACAATTAAAATATTTAAATCATATCGATTATTGAGCATAAATTAATTGATAGACGATTGAAATAGACAAGTGACGTCACGAAACGAATTAGTATACGATGATTTGCATGACGATGAGATGATACGATGTTAATATTTAATTGTTTTCGTCTATTCCTATCGAAGTAGGAATACAGATAAACAAACATAATTTCAAACAGACATCACGCGAGAAATTTGTGTATTAACCGCTGCTTCACAATATATTTATGATAATATAATGTTTATACAAAAGAATAGAAAAAAAATATTCCATCAGTGCTGATATACATACTATTAATACAAGAAATAAGAATAAACCCCGGTTTCCGTTTGCATACGGTAAATAGAACGTTTTTGGGTAACGGTATACGCATATATAATAAGATACCGGAAAATACAATAAATTTACCATTCTCAAAATTTAAAAAGATTATTAAGACTAAATTAATAAATAAATCATATAATTCAAGAGTACTTTTTAGAAAGAAACGCCTGGAGTTAGGCTCGGGTTCCATCATAGGACACTAATTACTGTAAATCATTGTAAATGTGTTTATTTGAAAAGAGTTTCTTTCCGTTTCTTCTCGCTAGAAGCTGCTTTCCGAAACGGTGGTAGTATTTAATTTATTTACCGGTTATTGTAGTGGAGTATCCATAAAAACCCTATTATATTTCTTACTTAAAATAAAGATTTTTTTTATTATTTCTGATGAAACTATATCGGCCATATTACTCACCAGTAAAGCGCACAGTTGCGTCCTCGCTTTGTGAGCGGCTTCGTGGAGGGGAGTGAAACCCCACCGGTCGGCTGCGTTGGGGGGCGTCCCGGCCCTCAGCAGCAACGCCGCCAGTTCCACGTGACCGTACGAAGCGGCGTTGTGGAGCGGCACCAGGCCCCCCTTGTCCCTGGCGGAGACCGCCGCCCCCGCTTCGAGCAGAGCCTCGGCGACCTCCAGGTTGTTGTAGCCGGCTGATGGAAAGCATTGGTCAAACTCAAACTCAAACTCAACTATTCAATATAGTAGCATTACACTTTCTTATTGATGGTCAATTGAAACACTACCACCGGTTCGGAAAAGAAAATACCCTGACCTGAGAAGAACCGGCGAAAGAAACTCAGCGGGTTTTCTTTTTTTTTTTTTGTTTGTCTCATATATTATATCAATAAACAATTTAATATGAGATGAAATAGCCAAAAGTAGTAGTAGTAGTAGTAGAATAGTCAAAAGTTTATGTTCAGTTAACTTAAGTAAGCTTGCCTCACTGGGAGCTTTCATTGAGAAATGTAAGGTTAAAATAGGATACCATTTGATAACTTGATATCGTTGTTACCATACCTACCACCAGTAGGTGAGTAACTGGTAAACATACCACCAAATGAGTCTCTGTATCAACACGCACTGACCTGCCAGGTGAAGAGGCGTAGAGTTCCTTCCGTGAGCGTCCCTGCAGTTGACATTCTGAGGAGTTATTAGTTTCCTGAAAAATGAAACAATCGACCTTATATATTGACCCTTTTGACTTTGATTCAGTCTGTGGAGATATCATAAATATATCACAGATAGAAGCAGGCAGCCTAAACGAATTAACTAACCAAAGCAAATTTGTTTGGGTATTTATTAAAAATTCGGGAGAAATTCAAAGACCGAATTTAAATTTTGTTGGAATACGAATTTCCACTGGCTTCCTTTCTGGACATTTTGATTTGGTTGCTTTGAAAGGAGTTCCTAGTAGTTTTGCTAGGAAATATTTGGACAGCTTTTTTTACAAATAATCTGCAGGACAAGTTTCATGATTTTTTTTGAGGTAGCGAATAGGACCAGAGCCCGTTCGTGCAATAAAGCATGTCAGGGAAGTAGTGCCCTTTTAGAGCGGGTTGGATATGCCAGGACGACATATCCAAACCCGCTTTAAAAGGAATGTAGGTCAACTCTATTCCTTTTATTTACACCCAATAGGGCATTGAATTACGAGGGAATAGAACCAGAGCCCGTGTCTGCAATAAAGCATGTCCGGGTTCCGGAAATATGCCGACCCATTGGATTACAAGGGAATAGGACCAGAGAATGGGAGGGGGGACAATAAAGCATGTCGGAGAAGTAGTGTCCTTTTAGAGCGGGTTTGAATATGCCAGGGCGACATATCCAAACACGCTCTAAAAGGACATTTCTTCTACTCTACCCTTATTCCCTCGTAATCCAATAGGGCATTGGATTAAGAGGGAATAGAACCAGAGCGTTTGGATACAATAAAGCATGATCGAGAAGTAGTGTCCTTTTAGACCGGGTTTGAATATGCCAGGGCGACATATCCAAACGCGCTTTAAAAGGACACTACGTCAACTCTATTCCTTTTATTTACATCCAATAGGGCATTGGATTACGAGGGAATAGGACCAGAGCCCGTGTCTGCAATAAAGCATGTCCGGGGTCCGGGAATATGCCGCCCCATTGGATTACAAGGGAATAGGACCAGAGAGTGGAGGGGGGTCAATAAAGCATGTCGGGGAAGTAGTGTCCTTTTAGAGCGGGTTTGAATATGCCAGGGCGACATATCCAAATTCCAAACCCGCTCTAAAAGCACATTTCTTCTACTCTATCCTTATTCCCTCGTAATCCAATAGGGCATTGGATTATGAGGGAATAGGACCAGAGCCCGTGTCTGCAATGAAGTTTGTCCGGGGTCCGGGAATATGCCGCCCCATTGGATTACAAGGGATTAGGATCAGAGCGTGGGGGGAGGGCGGTAATAAAGCATGTCGGGGAAGTTGTGTCCTTTTAGATTGAGTTTGACTATGCCAGGGCGACATATCCAAATTCCAAACCTGCTTTAAAAGGACACTACTTCTACTCCATTCCTATTCCCTCGTAATCCAACGCCCCATTGGATTAAGAGGGAATAGGACCAGAGCCAGTGTCTGCAATAAAGAATGTCCGGGGTCCGGGAAGTAGTGTCCTTTTAGAGGGGGTTGGATATGTCAGGGCGACATATCCAAACCCGCTCTAAAAGGACACTAGGTCAACTCTATTCCTTTTATTTACATCCAATAGGGCATTGAATTACGAGGGAATAGGACCAGAGCGTGTCCTTTTAGAGCGGGTTTGGATATGCCGCCCTATTGGATTACAAGGGAATAGAACCAGAGCGTGTGGATACAATAAAGCATGACCAAGAAGTAGTGTCCTTTTAGAACGGGTTGGATATGCCGCCCCATTGGATTACAAGGGAATAAGAACAGAGCGTGTGGGCGCATCAGAATCTATGGGGGCAGGGAGGTCTGGCACTGACTTGGCGCGCGCAAGGTCCCCGCGCTTGGCGGCGTATTCTACTCTATTCCTATTCCCTCGTAATCCAATGCCCTATTGGATAACGAGGGAATAGGATCAGAGCGTGTGTGTGCAGGGAGGTCTGGCACTGACTTGGCGCGCGCGAGGTCCCCGCGCTTGGCGGCGTATTCTACTCCATTCCTATTCCCTTGTAATCCAATGCCCTATTGGATAACGAGAGACTATGAGCAGAGCGTGTGTGTGCAGGGGAGGTCTGGCACTGACTTGGCGCGCGCGAGGTCCCCGCGCTTGGCGGCGTCGAGCAGCGCGGCGTCCCCGCGCAGCGCGTCGGCCGTGTCGCCGTCGCCGGCGCGCACCAGCTGCAGCGCCGTCAGCCCGTCGCGGTTCCGCCGCGTGGGGTCCGCGCCGTGCTGCAACACACCGCCAGCACTCACCAACGACACAACACCCACACTTACCGACTTCGAAACTTCAATGCTAGATCATAATTACGTTGACTTCCAGGCAGGATATATTACATACATATATAATTATATTTAACTAACATGACTGTATCTTTTAAACGTTGAAAAAGTGTAACTACTGAGTTTCTTGTCGGTTCCTCTCGGTAGAACCTACTTTCCGAACCGGTGGTAGCTTCACTTAATTGTTAAATGACGATTCAAAAGTGCTTATAAAAGCCCACTTGAATAAATTTTATTTTGATTTATATTTTATAACAGGGCAAAGTCAGGCCTCCTTGTTAGTCAATCAATTTTAATACACAAGTTTTTAAAAGTAATTATTTTCGTATAACAATAATAGACCATTTTGTACTTGTAGTATGCCTAACGACAAAGATGAAACGAGGCCTATAACTCAGCTAATAAAAGGGTATCAGTGCAGGCGCTGCGCAGTCTGCTCAAAGTATACTAACCTTCAAAAGTAGCCGTACGATATCCGCTTTACCCTTGGCGGCAGCTTCATGCAGGGGCGTGAAGCGCCACAGGTCCGCTGCGTTGACACCAGCCCCCGCTGAGACCAGCAGCTCAGTCACCTCGAAGTGACCGTACGAGCACGCGTTGTGGAGGGGGACCAGACCTCTGAGGGGAGGATGAGCAAATTCATTCACCTTATAATTTCAATCTAATAAGAATTAATATAATCTATAGAATAATAATAATAATAAATATTGGACAACATCACATACATTACTCTGATCCCAATGTAAGTAGTTAGCACTTGTGTTGTGGAAAATCAGAAGTAACGACGGCACCACAAGGCACAAATACCCAGACCCAAAACAACATAGAAAACTAACGAATTTTCTACATCGACTCGGCCTGGAATCGAACCCGGGACCTCGGAGTGGCGTACCCATGAAATCCGGAGTACACGCTAATCGAACACCGAGGTCGCCATATTCATTAGATCATCAATGTGCCAACTTTATAAGTTAACAAATTAATTCCCCTGGGTCTGTACTACCATAGGCACACGCACCGTTCAAATCAACAAACACAACAATACTACTGCCGTTTTTTTATGGTATCGGTTGGCGGACGAGCATATGTGCCACCTGATGGTAAGTGGTCACCATCACCCATAGACAATGACGCTGTAATAAAATATTAACTATATCTTACATTGTCAATGCGCCACTATGGGAACTAAGATATTATGTCTCTTGTGCCTGTAGTTAGACTGGCTCACTCACCCTTCAAACCGGAACACAACAATACTGAGTACTGTTGTTTGGCGGTAGAATAACTGATGAGTGGGTGGTACCTACCCAGACGGGATTGCACAAAGCCCTACCACCTAGTAACGTTTAAAGTTAACGTTTGGAGAATATCTGATGAGATAGATGGCCTTCACGAAAACTAACCAGCAAACCTTCTCTCCAATACACAAGTATTACTTATTAACTAACTTACTTAATAGTAAAAAAAAAACATCGGTTTTAAAACAAAATATTGACACTTTTTTTCGCCGTCTAATAAAACATATAATAATAAATCAACGCTAATATATAATATTATTTAATACAAGCCTAAATTTACGTATAGGTCGTGAGTTCAAATCGAGTTATTAATAAACAACGTCAAAGCGAGTTTTTCGCGTGCTTGTATGAATATTTATGACGACAAAATATAGCTCTTATAGGGGACGAAAATTAATTATTCTATAACGTATAATTATTCATTTATTGTACTTATGACGCTTACAAAACATATATGGGCCGAATTTCAGTTCTCTATAGAAGTAGCGTTAGCAAAAAAAATCTAAAAGATGATAATAAATGTTGTGCTGACGGTACCATCTCAATTACAAAAGAACGGGTCTCGATGTGAAAGAGCGGTTTATAGGACGTTTTTACATTAAACATAACTCACCCCTTATCTTTAGCGTGGACGTCCGCCCCCCTCTGCAAAAGCAGCTGTGCCAGGGGTAGTCTGTTATATCTGCAAAGTATATTAAATCATTACATAGTACAAAACAAAATTGATTACCGCTGTCTGTCCCTATGTATGCTTAGATCTTTTGAATTACGCAACGGATTTTGATGAGGTTTCTTTTAACAGATAGAGTGATTCGAGAGGAAGGTTTTTGTATATAATAAATGGACAGTATAGTTAAGAAACAAGAACAAAATCTTTAGTATATTTAGTATCACCATTGCACTAGTGTGAAGTCGGAGAGGGTCGCTAGTGAATGTAAAAGAGTAAAGTAACGAAAGTAAAGTAAAGTAAGTTAAGGAGAGGGTTTGGAACATATTCCACTACGCTGTTCCAATGCGGGTTGGTGGAATGCACATGTGGTAGAATTTCAATGAAATTAGACACATGGTTTCTTCACGATGTTTCCCTTCACCGCCGAGTACGAGATGAATTATAAACACAAGTTAAGCACATGAATATTCAGCGTTGCTTGCCTGGGTTCGAACCCGAAATCATCCGTTAAGATGCACGTGTTCTAACCATTGGGCCATCTCGGCAGCCGCGATGGCCCAGTGAATGTATAAAACTTTAAAATATATAACTTTAACTCCAAGAATAAACATACAAAGAAAATCTCCTATGTTTTCCGGTTAAGTTGAAAATCTTGACCTTTTTTGTACATATAATATGCATGTATCATATATAATAAGCATTCAAATAACTTGGAAAATATATCTAATATAACTATCTTTTTAGACAGAGACGTCTGTCTTCCATCTTACTCTGAAAGGCTCCGGAGTTCAAAAATTATCAGAAAAAATAGACGCAGGCAGGTCGTTGCAAATCTTGGCGACTTTTACCAAGAACGAGCTGTCAAACCGTTTAGTTCGACTTTTGGGTATGTCATGTATATTTTCAATGGTACCACTTGGGGCTTGTGACGAGTTTAGGAGTGGAGTGGAGTGGAGACTAACCCAGCAGCGAAATGCAGCGGCGTCGAATGTCTACCATCGACGTCTCTACAGTTGACTAGACGCGGCCGAGCGTCCAAAATCGCGCGCGCCGTCTCGACGTCGCCCGTCCGCGCAGCCTCCAGCAACCGCAACGCCGCTGCGTTCGAACAGGCATCTGTAATAAAAAAAACATAAAAATTTACCAAAAAAACGACCTCAATTTCAATGAGAAAAGCAATTATAAATAAATATGGATCCTTTTGGATTTTCATTTTCAAATGATTTTTATAGGCAACATTTAATCTCTGTATAAAAAAAAAAACGACATTAGTTACTCTGAGAAAAGAAGTTATAAATAAATATGGATTCTGTTGGATTTTCAAATGATTTTTATAGGCAAAACTTAATTTATTGTAAAAAACTGCTGCCACTAATACTCTAATTATTTCAGAGTACCGTCAATTTCAATATTTCTTTAACTAGCGACCCGACCCGGAAAATCAAATCAAAATAAACATTATTCAAGTAGGCCTTTGCAAGCAGTTTTGAATCGTCATTTTACAACCGCTTCTGAAAGTAGATTCTACCGAGAAGAACCAGCAAGAATCTCTCTTTTTCAACATTTAAAAAATCAGTCATGTCAGTTAAATACAATTATATATGTATGTAATATATCCTGCTTGGAAGTCAACGGGTATTAACTCCATGCTTTTTTATCATCTATAAAATCTTGTATCGAATTATATAGCTTTTTTGTATTTTTAAAAACAATTTCAATTTACGAAACGGCAAAGTTAAAAGTGTCTGTGGAAATTGATTATAATATAGAAACGGCTAGGTGCACTGCTGATACTAAATATAGTAGAGAATGTCTAAATTATCAGTGTTTCTATACTACATTTGCCACAATGTACAAACAACAAAAAAACTTCTAATTCAAAAAACTTAAAATTACAACCGACCTGAGTACATACATATTTTCTAAAGTCGGATAAAAACAATACATATTTACAAAACACATTGTCCTCTCAATCGTTAATTTAGATTTCTTAATTTTTTACCAAAACGTGAACGACGAATATTAATTTAGTCGCGAAAATCACAACGCAGGTATAACTATCGTCATTTTTAATCTGTTGTAGATTCATAAATGATAAAAAAGTATCTAATACAATTACCGTCATTAAAAAAAAAAGAATCTCACGACATCAAGACCCTATTGTTTGCTAAAAATGTCTGCACGGTATCATATTAAAAAAAATACCGTGTTTATAATCAATATTTATAAACCACTACCAGAATTCCGATGAAGAAAATTTACCAAAATTTTCCACAATCACTTGGTGGTAGGGCTTTGTGCAAGCCCGCCTGGGTAGGTACCACCCACTCATCAGATATTCTACCGCTAAACAACAGTACGCAGTATTGTTGTGTTCCGTTTTGAATGGTGAGTGAGCCAGTGTAACTACAGGAACAAGTGACGTAACATCTTAGTTTCCAAGGTTGGTGGCGCAGTGGCGATGTAAGGAATAGTTAATGTTTCTTACAGCGTCACTGTCTATGGGTGATGGTGACCACTTACCATCAGGTGGCCCATATGCTCGTCCGCCAACGGCGCCAACCTATTCTACAGAAGAAAATCACCGTCATCATTACATGGTATAAAACAAAGAGGCTTACCGCTCTCTGTCGCTATATATACTTAGATCTTTAAAACTACGCAACGGATTGTGATGCAGTTTTTTTCAATAGATAGAGTGGAGATAGATTCGAGAGGAAGCTTTCTGTATATAATACATGGAAAATATAGTAATGAAACGCTGATAATTTTACAGGTATCTAATGTGATGTCGTAAATAAACATATTGTGTAGTATATTTAGTATCAGCATTACACCCGTGCGAAGTCGGGGCTGGTCGCTAGTATGGTATATGAACATCTATTTACACATATACATATTAAGAGTATGCTAGATACCCCAAGTCGTTAGACCGGGCTTGCTCAAAGTTTGCTATTCAAAAAACCGATGACTGCGGGTTCAAACCCAGGAAAGTACTACCGAATTTTCATGTGCTTAATTTGTGTAATTCATCACGAGCTCGGCTGTGAAGGAAAACATCGTGAGGAAACCTGCATGCGTCTAGTTTCAACGAAATCTACCAATCCATATTGGTGCTGCGTTGTTTTTAAAACGGCATATTTAACATTTTCTTAATTTTTATTCGTTGGATCTCAGGAGGAGATTAATTCACGTGAACGATACATTCGTATATGATGTCGAATTATGGATCTCCACCAAATAAAGATAAAAAAAATATGGCGTTTTAAATACTCGTAGGAACATAAAAAATCTTAAAAATTACTGATTAAAGTTATATTTTTATCAACATATGCAACAACATATTACAAACAACACGTGAAAAAATGGCGGAACTCGAAACAACACACAAAAAAAAATCTCAAAAAGGGCCATTGTTTCCTGATGAGAAAATTGAGTAATGGTCACAGTTGCAAAATAATAATTAGGGGCAAGTCCGTCTGCGATTATAAAGATCGGGTACCGTAGAAAATTATATTAAGTTTTAAAAAAGCAATCTGCAATTTCTAAAACGCTGGTTAAAGTCGGATTAACTCGTTTAATATTTATATTATAAATGTGAAAGTAACTCTTTCTATCCGTCGCTCTTTCACGACCAAAACGCTGAACCGATTTTGATGAAATTCGGCATGAAGCAAACTTGAACTCCATTGGGTACTTTTTTTGCCTGACACGTGACAACCAACACCCTAAAACGCGAGCAAATCCGCGAGAAACTTCTAGTTATTAGCGAAGTCGTCGTTTATTACTGACGAATGTTATATGAGGTATAATACGACACAGATTAGATGTAGCATCGGCTAAATTCGTAAAACCTATTACATCCGAATTAAGTACGCTATCCCAAATTATCAATATTTATTTCTCATACGAATATAATCATTACACAAAAGTAACTTGTAGTAATATCATATGACCTAATATATTCGTCGATTTGCCAAGTCGATTTACATACAATCGCTGTCTCGGGTCGAACTGACGCGGGAATCTATAGCGACGAATAGCGTCGAATGGCGCGATAGGGAGCTATTTCTGTTGGTTTTATAAATCGGCAGTAATCGGTTTCATTGAATTTTCCGATGCTACATCTAAGTTGCGTAGTACTATACATAGCTAAAAGTCATATTAGTTTTATTTAATTTTGCATTATATTACACACTTCTGACGCATGGTACCTTTCTAGCATTCCTGTCACCATTCCACGCGGTCAAGATTTGTACAGTAACTATTTTTTGTTCATCTATACATGTAATAAAATTGGAGTGTCTGTTTGTAATATTATAATAGCCCTTTTTTACTCAATGCATATGTATGTTTACACGGTACATATACCAAAATGACATTTTTTACAATTTTCGTCTGTCTGTATGTTTGTTCCGGCTAATCTCTGTAACGGCTGGACCGATTTTGACGGGCCTTTCACTGGCATATAACTGATATAATAGGGTGTAACTTAGGCTACGATAACATTTTTTTTTTTGTTATATTCAAACGCGTAAAAGGTCGCGGGCACAGCTAGTATTTGTATATTTAAAGCATTTAATGTTATTATTTATTATGCTAATAAAGAGTTTACCTTTCTACTCATGTTTTATTTGCTCGCAATTTAATTCAGTTTTTTTCAGTTCAAATAATATCATCAATAAAAAACGAAGTCGCTTACCGCTGTCTGTCTGTTCCTGTATACTTACATTTTTAATATTGCACAACGGATTTTGATGCGGTTCTTTTAATAGATAGAGTGATTCAAGAGGTAGGTATATATGTATAATACATGCACAATATAATAGAGAAATACAGATAATTTTAGAGGTTTGTAATGTGATGTAAATAAGTTCAATTATTTTGAGGTTACATGTCAAACGCTGTCTGAACCTTTCTAGATAGATCAAAATAACGTACTACAGTATTGTACAAATTAAAAAGTGCTACAAAAAAGTTTTCGGTTGTATATGTTTATCTCTTAGGGATAAACCACAAAAATCATTTTTATTCTATACTTTTTTACGATAATTAAGCATTAATTCTTATCCAATTAAGTACCTTATTTAAATTATATATCTATTTTATACTAGCTGTGCCCGCGACCTTTTACACGTTTGAAATAATATGATTGTAGCCTAAGTTACTCCATATTATATCAGTTATCTGCCTGTGAAAGGCTTGTCAAAATCGGTCCAGCCGCTCCAGAGATTAGCCGGAACAAACAGATAGACCGTGTATGCATACATATGCATTAAGTAAAAAAGGGCTACTTTTATTTTACGAACAGACACTCCAGTTTTATTATATGTATAGATTATTATACATTTAATATAGGTATGGCCCTTTACAGCATGTAATTTAAATGGATATTTTCAAAGATATTACAGATTTAAAATGTAGAGACAGAGTTTGTTTTGTCTATTGACAAAGAGTAATGAACTTTGGTATTAATGACTGTAGCATACTGAATCAGTATTGCGCCCGTGCGAAGCCGGGGAGGATCGCTAGCGTATATAATGACGTCCTCGCCTGTATCGGTCACATCGACAATGTCAAGGGGACTAGACAAAAACACAAGACATATGTGTGTGTGTGCACAAGTGTTGGAGCAAAACAGAGGCGAAACGTACTTTCACAATGAGACGACGGATTCGACACATCAGTGAGTACAAACGCTGGACCAAAGTGTTATCGTGTTCTCCGAGGTACGGAACCCACTACCAACTTTCAGAAGAAAAGCTGCCACTGAGATTTGACGGAAAAACCGTCTTGCTGTCGGCCTGTGCTAGCAATCCAGTACATTCAAGACATCTTTACAGCCAGTATTAAAAGAGTAAGGACAAGTAATCAATTTCAATCATACTAGCGACCCGCCCCGACTTCGCACGTGTGTAAAGCTGATACTAAATATACTACAGGATGTCTTACAACGTTCACAGCTTTTTTGTCATTAAACTGCGAACGCGTGTATCTTAATCGATAATTGCGGGTTCAAATCCAGGCGAGTAAAACTGAACATTTACGTGCTTAATTTGTGTTTCTAATTCATCTCGTGCTCGGCGGTGAAGGAAAACATCGTGACGAGATGCAAGTTTCCTTTGTCAGGTATCTAATTACACATTGGAACAGCGTGTTGGAATATATTACAAACATTCTCCTTAAAGGGTGAGTAGGTCTTAGCCCAGCAGTGGGAAATTTACAGGCTACTGTTGTTGTTGTCTACCATAAGAGAAGTAACTACAAAATTGTCCTTGGATATACACGACATATTTTAATGATTCCTTAGGAATGTGAAGTTATTGCGCTTTAAATATTGGTGTAGTTTTCATCGGAACTTACGAAGTCAAATTAAAGTGGATATATGTAATTAAGAGGAACAGCTCTTTTATGGCAAATGAAATGTTTAATTTCACGATTGATTTATGATTGGTATTTCTCGATTAGGAAGGATATTATCTTACGTTCTTTTCGGTTCTCTGTCGTTCTATATCTTCCAACTCCTGAGAATCGAGGACCCGAGAAATAACATAATTTTCTTTTTTTTATCTTATGTTATAAACAAACGAGTAGGAGGCTCACCTGATGGAAAGTGACTACTAATGCTAAGGACATCTACAATATCGGAGATGCTTTGTCAGCCTTTAAAGAAGGAGTACGTTCTTTTCATAAAGTTTCAAAGTCGTATCGGTCCAGAAAAAGCGCCGGCGAAAGTTGGTTCCACAGAATGGTTGTACGAGGCTGAAAATGTCTTAAAAATCGCGCTGTTGTGGATTTTCTTATATGTAGTAATATTTTCATGTAATCTGACGTTATTCGCGTTTTATATATAGTTGTTTGCACTATTAATAAGACGTGCGTGTTGTGAATATTTTAATTTGTAACACATATGACCTTATTATATATGTACCTTCAATATTGGATTATGATTCGCATTACGGCTGGTGTTTTTTTTGGTTAAATTTTGTTTTGTACAGACTGTCTCTTAACGTCAGTTTATACATACATATAATATAATGAAGTGTATGTTTGAATTCGATATTTCTATATTAATATCATAAATAGAGCTGAGATGGCCCAGTGGTTAGAACGCGTGCATCTTAACCGATGATTGCTGGTTCAAACCCAGGCAAGCACCACTATATATATATATGTGCTTAATTTGTGTTTATAATTCATCTCGTGCTCGGCGGTGAAGAAAAACATCGTGGGGAAACCAGCATGTGTCTAATTTCATCCACCAACCCGCACTGGAACAGCGTGGTGGAATATGTGTTATATGTATGGAAGAGGAGGCCTTATCTCAGCAGTGGGAAATGTACAGGCTGTTACTTGTACTTTACTTACTTTTTATCATAAATGTGAAAGTAGCTCTGTCTCGCTCTTTCACCAAACTAATGAACCGAATTTGATTAAATTTAGTGTGAAGCATATTTGAACTTCCAGGATGTAGACTACGTTTTTGACTAACACAGTTGGTTCTTACCAACTCCCTAAAACGCAGACGAAGCAAGTAACAACTAGTATTAAAAATAGCCGCTTCTAACTAAATGCATATGTCTGTGTACACGGTACAAGTACCATACATATTTTTCTAATTTTTGCATCTCAATGAATTTGTTTATTTTGTCGTGTTCTATATCTTATGTTCAATATCTTAAAATTTTAACGATTAATATCTTACTAAGAAACCATCTCAAACAACAAACTACAGTATTACTTCATACATAAATTATATGCATTTTTTTTTCAAAGTATATATGTTTGTCTAGAAATAAATTCCAAGATATAAAATTACCATCAAAATCTAATAACAAAAAGATACACAATACAAGAACAACATAAATAACAAATAGATAGAAAAGATAGAACGACTGAAATAAAATACATCAACTTTTTTCTTTTAGTCGTTTCGGAACAGATAATCTCTGATAAACAGACAGACCAGGTGATCCTATGAACTCTATATCTATCTCTATATCTGTATCGAATAGCGGAACCATAATAAAAATGAAAAATTTAAGTATTTTTTTTTATAATTTTAAATACTTTCGGAGAAAATGTCAGGCGTTCAGACAGACGCAAGAAATCCCGAAAAATGTGAACTTTTTCAAAAAATAACAATCAAATGTTTTTCATCTCATTTCATTTATCTTGTATATTATTATATAAACATATATTGTTATATAAATATCAAAATCAAAATAAACTTTATTCAAGTAGGCTTTCGAATAGTCATTTAACAATTAAGTGAAGCTACCACCGGTTCGGAAAGTAGATTCTACCGAGAAGAACCAGCGAGAAACTTAGTAGTTACTCTTTATCAACATTTAAAAAATTCAAAGTCATGTTAGTTAATACGATTATTTAAATTAACATTAATATAATATAATATAAACAATATATATAAGGGAAATGCGATTGCTCCTTTCGACGTAGAAAGGATTTATTATCGACTAACTGTACCCGTGACTTTATGCGAATTTAACAAGAATAACGTTCTTGTGTTGCAGTCTTAGTTACTCCTTATTACATCAGCTATCTGCCAATGAAAGGCCCGTCAAAATCGGTCCAGCCGTTCCAGAGATTAGCCAGACCAAACAGACACACAAAAATGGTAACAAAAATATATTTTTCAACAGATAACATACGTTTTTAGCAAAAAGTACTTTGAAAAACAGACACTTCAATTTTATTATATATATAGATTTCAAATTCAAAGCGTGGATATGGCCAGTTTAACTTATCATTTACCGCGCGAAGCCGGGATAGATAGCTAGTCATTATCATTACACAGTATAAAACTAAGTCGCTTACCTCTGTCTGTCCCTATGTATGCTGAGATCTTTAAACTACGCAACCGATTTTGATGCGATATTTTTAAATAGATATATTGATTCAAGAGGATAGTTTATATGTATTCTACATTAACAATATAGTAGAGAATCAAAAACTGTAAACCTCGTAAGACATTTTGCAGTATATTTAGTATCAGTATTGCATCAAGCAAAGCCGGGGCGGGTGGCTAGTTAATTACATATAACGTTATCGAATTAGTGTCATTAATTTCGTTTCTATATAAGGACCGGCGTTATTTAAAGACGGCAGTTTCTACGTAATAACCTAACTATATTACTGTGAGTTTCGTTTAGTGGAACGACCGCGACAAGTATAAGGAATAAGTGTTTTTTTAAGGAGATATTTCAATAAAAAGTAAGTTTTTAAGTATGCATTCGAAATTCAAATTATTATAATTTTTTTCAGTTCATTTAAATTAATTAATGTGTATGATATTAATAATAAGAAATAAATGAAAAAAATTGAAACGACTCCCGCTATGTATAGCTAGAAACTAGAAATTTGTAAAAAATAACTAAATTAGAAATTAAAAAAAAACCATACGTTTAATCAGGTAAGGACAGTATACTGACTTAATCAGGTAAACAGCTATTCTGACGATCGATTTTCATTTTTCTTTTTTTATTTCTTGCCAACTATTAAATAGTTTTTATAATTGAATAGTAATAACAACAAAAAAAATTAGAGTGAAAAAAAAAGATTTATATAATTTTTAATAATAATAATGATTGATTTTCAACCAATAAAAAATAATTGTATTTTTAAAAAAATTAAATATAACGTCTTTTTTCATAATTATTTTTTTAAAAAGAAATATTTCGTGGGTCACCCCTTCGGAAGTTACTTTTGTTATATTATATGAATTATTAATTAAACGATGCAAAATAAATAAATTAACAACTTTTGAGAATAAATAAATGGTACAAAAGAAATTGTTATTAAAAATCTTTTGTGAATTAAATTTTTTAACAAAAAATTATCATATCCTATGAGCTATCCCAGCCTACACCGTTGGTTGTCTGGAAGAGATTGCTATGTAGCGATGGGGTCGTCAAAATTGTACACCTCTTTTAATTAGGCAGAATCCAAGTTATATTCATTAATTTTCTCTATGTGGTGTACAATAAAGTATAAAGTAAAGTAAGCAAACAACAACAACAGCCTGTAAATTACCAATGAGTTAAGGCCTCCTCTTCCTTTGAGAAGGTTTTGGAACATATTCAACCACGATGTTTCAATGCGGGTTGGAATACACATGTGGCAGAATTTCTATCAAATTAGACACATGTAGGTTTCCTCACGATTATTTCCTTCACCGCCGAAAACGAGATGAATTATAAACACAAATTAAGCACATACATCCAGCAATCATCGGTTAAGATGCACGCGTTCTAACCACTGGGCCATCTCGGCAGTAAGCAAAGAAAAGGAAATTTCAATAATCTTATATAAAAATAATATTATAAATGGCTCCAGGACCGGATTTAGGGAAGGGCAAGCGGGGCAACTGCCCTGCCACATAAGTGGGGGCCACAAAAGTTTTCAGTGAGTTAACAAATACCGAGATATACCACGCTCCTGTTGGTCTAGGGCCTCCACTGCTTTGTGGCCCCAGGGCCTCCTGACCTTTAAATCAGACTCTGAATGGCTCCAAATACATTGTGCAATTCGATTTTTAAATAGATAGGAAGGAAATTAAGAAACACGCGTTCAAGGGGCACCTCAGCTTGGATAATTCTATGACGCCGCAACGATTATAGATTACATCTTAAAATGTATTACAATATATCAAATCTTTGTATCTCTACAATTAATATACAAAAAGGTCGTACTATTACAATGATGCGAAATAAAATTATTATTTAGAAGTATAAAAAAAAATAATATTGCGTTTTAATTACTAATTACTAGTTAACTAAACACGATTGTCTCATATTTTTTGGTCTGAGTTTTTTTTTTAATTTTTTTATTGTGTTTACGTTTTATTTATATTTCGAAAATGATCGGAGTTTATATATGACCCATAGATAATCACGCTGTAAGATTAAGCATTCCTTACAATACCAATGCGTCACCAACCTTGGGAACTAAGATGTTATGTCCCTTGTGCCTGTAGTTACACTGACTCACTCACCCTTCAAACCGGAACACAACAATACTGAGTACTGTTATTTGGCAGTAGAATAACTGATGGGTGGGTGGTACCTACCCAGACGGGCTTTCACAAAGCCCTACCCCCAAAAATCTCCACACTTTATATCTAATTCAAAACATAACAAAAAACAATGATCAAAATATTATTAACAGTTCGGCTAAGTAAAATGAAATGAAAAACGTTAGACTACTTAGAAGTCGAACTACGATTATATAATGTAGCTACAATTATTGTTATTTTTGTAGTCGGTGTCAGCCAACAAAGCACTACAATATATCTAGGAAAAATAATACGAGAATACTTTAAGTAAGATTTTGAATGGTTATTTTTATTATTAAAGTTATTAATTTCGGGATATTTACTATGTTTTTTATTTTCGTTCGGTGGAGCTCGATATTTCGACATTGTCTACGAATGTCTTGTTCACGAGGCTGAGATTGAACGTTTTATTCTAAATCTTACTTAAAGTATTCTCGTATTATTTTTTTGCAATTAACAATTCTCTCTAATCTTCTTTAAAGCTCTTCATAATTAGACCTTAACCGATCTCCTACGCACAACTACCGTCCCATAATCTCTGGGACAAAAGTCAGCACACGCTATTAATAAGACTAGCTGTGCCCGCGAACTTGTACGCGTTTGAATTTAACAAAAAAAAAGTTGTTGTCTAACTTTCTCCATATTATATAAGTTATCTGCCAGCGAAAGTCCCGTTAAAATCGGTCCAGCCGTTTCAGAGATTACCCGGAACAAACAGACGAACAGACAAACAAAAATTGTAAAAAATGTTATTTTGGCATATGTACCGTATACACGTACATATGCATTGAGTAAGAAAGGGCTATTTTAATATAACAAACAGACACTCCAATTTCATTATACGTATAGATTGACTCTAAAAAAAAACAGACCACGTCATGTAGTGCAAAATTCGCACGCACGTAAATAAATAAATAAATATTGAACGACATCATTACTCTGATCCCAATGTAAGTAGCTAAAGCACTTGTGTTATGGAAAATCAGAAGTAACGACGGTACTACAAACACACAGACCCGAGACAACTTAGAAAACTGATGAACTTTTTCTACATCGACTCGGAGTGGCATAGCCATAAAAACCGGTGCACACACAGGAGTAGTGTTTGTGCACGAGCAGGAGGCTCATCTGATGGAAAGTGACTACCATCGCCCATGGACATCTGCATCGCTCTGCAACACCAGGGGGCTTGCAGGTGCGTTGCCGGTCTTTAAGAAAGGAGTACGCTCTTTTCTTAAAGGTTCCCATGTCGTATGGGTTCGGAAAAACCGCCGGCGATAGAGTGTCCTTCTAATATAATATTTTCCACAGAAAATGCCGCCCTTCTCATCGAATGTTCGTGACGTCACTGAACAGCCGAAAAAAGATGGAGAAGAACAGTTCGAAAAGCTGGTGGCGCCTCAAGCAGCACCTCGGAAATTCGATGTCGTGTATTGGAACCTGCTAACGTTCGGGTACGCGCACCTCACAGCCCTGTACGGGATATACCTCGCTTTCACCGTCGCAACATGGAGCACTCTTATATTTCGTAAGTACGTAATGTCATTATCTTGTACTGTGGCGGATTTTCCAAAAGGTTCAAAAGGACGCAGAGCGGTAGATTTCAAAAGGGTAATGATATATGTTGTAAGTTATAACATGTAAGTTTCGTTCGAAAGAATGAATTTTAAAAAAACGTTACAATGAATGAATGAATGAATGAATGGATCTGTTCAGCCGTTTAGTTATCATTGATTTTCTAGTTTTTGAAGGAATGCCCAACGTCTAGGTGTGAAAATTAAGAACCTGTGACTTTAATGACACATAACTTCGTTACCCTGACCTTAGGTAGAATCTTCTGAAATCATTAGGACACCCCCAAATAATTTCAAACCATATAATTTTAATAAGGAAAAGGGAGTAAATCTGTCACTAATCGAATACGATGTTCTTCTGTCATTTGCAACTTAAATCTTTATCAATATTATAAATATGAAAGTAACACCATCTGTCTGTTTGTCTGTCGCTATTTCACTAACAAACCGCTGAACCAAATTTAATGAAATTTGGTATGAACCAAACTAAAACTCCAAGCAAGGACATGGGTTACTTATTTTGCCTCACAATTAACAAACAATCTCCAAAAGCGAAACCGCGGTCGACAACTAGTATTGAATAAGACTTTTCACTTTCAGACTTCACGATATTCGTAATGGCATCCATCGGTGTGACGGCGGGCGCACATCGGCTCTGGACCCACAGGGCGTATAAGGCGAAGATGCCCTTACAAATACTTCTGATGGTGATGAATACATTCGCATTCCAAAACACAGTCATCGATTGGGTCCGAGACCATCGGATGCACCACAGGTGAGCACATTTTGGAATAACTACAAAATAGTTTATGCCAGGTACATCATTATAGTAACAGTAAATTACCCACGGCTCCCTTTAAGGAGAAGTAAAGTCACAGCCTGTAAATTTCCCACTGCTAGGTTAAGGCCTACTCTCCAATTAAGAAGAGGGTTAGGAACATATTCCACTACGCTGTTCTAATGCGGGTTGGTACAATGCACATGTGGCCGAAATTCGATGAAATTAGATACGAGAAGAGGAAAAAAGCCAAATGAACACTGTCGCGACACCATCGGCCGAGAGCTGGTTGCTCTCTGACACTCGCTGTGGATTTGCGACATAATGACGTTTCGAACGTCGACGAAACTGTTAAAACCCTACTTGAATAAAATATATTATGTTTTTGAATGACGACAACAACACCTCGCTTAAGATAAAGAGCCGAGATGACACAATGGTTAGACGGCGTGCATCTTAACCGATGATTTCGGGTTCAAACCCAGGCAAGCACCACTATATATATGTGCTTAATTAGTGTTTATAATTCATGTCATGCTCGGCGGTGAAAGAAAACATCGTGAGGAAATACGATATCCGATATATTAATAGTAGAACATTTAATCCAATATATTTGTATATAAATACAGGCTTATCTACGTATAGATTGATATACGATTCTGATAAAATTATAACAAACACGACTACAATATTTCAACTATTACTATGTTTTTTAATAACTATCGTAAAACGCGTATCATTAATTTATAATGCTTCATAAAAATCCAAGTCATTTTATCCTTTTTGAAACGAATCGAAGTCCGCACGTTTATATATTTGAATACTATGTAGATCTTAATCTACATACATATCAATACATTAATCTACAAGGTCATATGTAACATATGACAATTATGTGTCATAAACGAAGGTGTTATGACATATACTAATTAATTGTATATATATCTAAATATCTTTACATTAGGAAAAGCTTGTCCCTCCACAACCTTTTCCTTCCTTTCCTGTCTGTATAAGAACTTTTCTAATGTTGAATTAATTTATAGGAGATTTCAACAATTTGGAAATTTTCATTTATTTATCAAAATAAACTTTATTCAAGTGGGCTTTTACAAGCACTTTTGAATCGTCATTTTACAATTGCGTGAAGCTACCACCGGTTAGGAGAGTAGATTCTACCGAGAAGAACCGGCAAGAAACTCACTAGTTTCTGTTTTTAACAATTAAAAAATACAAAGTAACATACTATATACAAAAATACTAAGGTAGACCTACAACAACAACAACAACAACAGCCTGTCAATTTCCCACTGCTGGTCCAAGGGCTCCTCTCTCTTCGAGGAGAAGGTTTTGAACATATTCCACCTCGCTGTTCCAATGCGGGTTGGTGGAATACACATGTGACAAAATTTCTATAAATTAGACACAAGCAGGCCGAGCACAAGATGAATAATAAACACAAATTAAGCACATCAATATTCAGTGCTTACATGGGTTTGAACCCGCAATTATCAGTTAAGATGCACGCGTTCGACACTAGGTCATCTCGGCTCTTATCTACCAAAAGGGCCCCAAATCCATGTCTGCCCAGGGGCCTCAGAACATTAACATTATCCTTGAACCTAAAGGTTGTACATAAAGCCTTCTCCAATAACACGTGCATAAGCCAAATAAACAACAATTGATATCGATTCAATATCTATGATATATTTATGGACTTGCTTAAAAAACACGTTTTAAACGCAGATTAAGGTATTACTGGGACTTCCGAAGACAAATTTAAACTGATAAGAGTAATAAAATAGGAACGGATTAGCATGTGTGTATATAATAAAATTGATGTGACTATTTGTAATATTAGAATTGCTGCTTTTTACTAAATAAATACTTGGTAGGCTTAGTGCAAACCCGTCTGGGTAGGTACCACCCACTCATCAGTTATTCTACCGCCAAATAACAGTACTCAGTATTGTTGTGTTCCGGTCTGAAGGGTGAGTGAGCCAGTGTAACTACAGGCACAACGGACATAACATCTTAGTTCCCAAGGTTGTGGCGCATTGACGATGTAAGGAATAGCTAATATTTCTTATTATTTATTAGCGTCCTTGTCTATGGGCGATGGTGACCACTTACCATCAGGTGGTCCATATGCTCGACCGCCAACCTATACCATAAAAAAAAACATATACTCGGGTCCGTCCATGACTTTGCCTAATACAGAATTAATAAGTTACAGTAAGATCTGCGAACTGAACAATTACTTTTTGTTAAATTCAAATGCACAGAGTCGCGGGCAGAGCTAGTTATAAATAAATAGATCAATAACAAGGGCAATGTAGTTGAGGTATTACCAGATTTCGTGGAAGGTTTTTTTTATCTTTATTTTATCTTTAGGTTACGTTTTGCCCTTTACATATAATATATTTGTTTACAATATAACTTAAAATATAATCTTTTTTATTTATATATGTAGATAAACAAATGAAAATCAAAATTACATGATCAAAATCATTACATGAAATTTATGTAAATACCGGACACGCCCCGGCAAAAACTCCAAAAATTATCAGTGTTTCTTAACTATATTGTTCATGAATTATATACAAAAACCTTCCTCTCGAATCACTCTATCTATTAAAAAAACCGCATCAAAATCAGTTGATGAATTTCAAAGATCTAAGCATACATAGGGAGAGACAGCTGTAATGATAATACCTACAAAAAAGGAAGAAGACTAAAAATTAAAAAAGCTAGCGTTAATTAAGTGATGTGCATATTTACTAATTACATGTATTGGTTAATTAACAATTCAAATTTTAATTATTTATTTAGTGACGTCTATTTGTCTGTAAGATAGGAAGTGAGATGATTGCGTCATGTTTTAATTAAACTAAATTAATTACTTTTTGTTTTTTCTCACTATTATTATTATTTAATTAGATGTGATGATTAATTTGTTCTGATCTCATGTTTTTGATTGTAAGTGTAAACTTTACTAGTATATCTGATAACTTTAAGAATGATTTGTACTGTTGTTTAGAAAACCGAGATGGCTCAGTGGTTAGAATCTTAAACGATGAATGCGGGTTCAAATATAGGCAAGCACCACTAAATTTTCACAGATTAATTTGAATGAAAACATCGTTACGAAACCTGCATGTGTCTTATTTTAGAGAAATTCTGCCACATTTGAATCCACAACACAATGGGTGTTGTGTTGTGGATTAATACACAAACGTAATAACTTGTAATATCATGTGACCTAATATATTCGTCAATTTGACACGCCGATTTACGTGCACTTGCTTTCTTAGGTTGAACTGACGCGAGAATCTATAGCGACGAATAGCGTCGAATGGCGCGATAGGGATCCGTTTCTATTGGTTGTGTGAATCGGCAGTAATCGGTTTCATTGCATTTTCCGATGCTACATCTAAGTTGTTTCGTACTATACATGTTCTATATATGTGTTGGTGATGTAAATATATAATGTCCTCAGGTACAGCGACACGGACGCCGACCCACACAACGCGACCAGGGGCTTCTTCTATTCCCACATCGGCTGGCTCTTGGTGAGGAAGCACCAAGAGGTCAAGAGGCGCGGAAAGTTCGTGGACATGTCGGACATATACGCGAACCCAGTGCTCCGGTTTCAGAGGAAGTGAGTTAGCGTGGTACGGTCACTGGCGTAAATAGGACGCTACCACTGGTACCCAGGCAAGGCGTAGCCTCCCGGGGGCGCAAGAATAGACACACTGGGCAGGACTATTGTTCTTTCGTCTTGCTCTTGTTAAGATTCCGCTGAGCCCCTAGTACTCGGTTCCAATACCAACGTACTTACATGCTAGTATCGTTAAAAACATACATCGCGCTCATTTTTATGGAAGCGCATGAGCGTATTTGTGTTCAGTGTTTATCGTTAATGGCAACGCATTTGCAGTTGTGAACCTGCGTTTAAGTTTTAGTTAGTGAGACAGTAAAATAGGCAAAGGGTCTTAAATAGGGCGCAATTATAGAAGCTCGCACAGGGCGCAGAGAAGGCTATTTACGGCACTGGATATCGTATATATTTCAATCAAACAAAACATAATTTATTCAAATAGGCTTTCACGAGCACTTTTGAATCGTCATTAGTAATATATCAAGTGAAGCTACCACCGTTTCGGATAGTTGATTCTACCGAGAAGAACTGGCAAGAAAATCAGTAGTTACTCATTTTCAACATTTAAAAGTACAGTCATTTTAGTTAATTATAATTATTATATATGCATAGAATATATTCTGCCTTAAAATCAACTAGTATTAATTCCTCGCTTTTTATTGTCTGTATAATCATGTATTGAATAATATGCCTTCTTTACCAATGTATTTTTACAAATGATTTAAATTTATGAAAGGGTTTATAGTTCAAAATATTTGTGGAATTTCATTATAGAAACGGATACCTTGCCCCAGGAAGAATTTATTGACTTTGCGGAGTCGGAAACTTGGCGTTATAAGTGTATCCTTACTTATAATAGTTATAACTAATAATAGTTATAGAGAACTTATGTATTTGACGTAAAAATATTAAAAAAAATTTCATCAGTTTAAAATGAAATGAAATCAATACAAAACGTATTAACTACCTAACTAAACTAACCTACTAGTTTATGATAAAATATATATATTTATACGCCCCCCCCCCCCCCCCCACAAGTAATCGAGTTATAATAACAATAGTAATATTAGCAGTTTCGCCATCGAGATATGTCCATGGGCGGTGGTGACCACTTACCATCTGGTTACCAGTGGTCATCACCAAGTCTACCTATCAATAAAAACTTCAAATTTCCATTCCAGATACGCGATACCATTCATAGGATCGGTCACCTTTCTCCTCCCGACCATCATACCCATGTACTTCTTCGGGGAGACATTGGCGACAGCGTGGTCGTTAACGATTCTACGATACGTGACGAACCTACACGCGACATTCCTAGTGAACAGCGCAGCACACTTGTGGGGCAACAAACCCTATGACGTCAATATCAAACCAGCTCAAAACTTGGCGGTGTCACTGTTCGCATTCGGCGAGGGTTTCCATAACTACCACCACGTTTTCCCCTGGGATTACAGGACAGCTGAGCTGGGGAACAACGCCTTGAATTGGACGACGCTGTTCATAGATTTCTTCGCGTGGCTGGGCTGGGCGTACGACCTCAAGCTGGCCTCTGGTGAAATGATAAAGTCCAGGTCGAAGAGGACTGGAGACGGCACCAACTCGTGGGGTTTCAAACGATAGGCAGTCAATTTCGTATTAATAGTTAATTTATGTATTTATAAAACTTATGATGAAAAAGAAATTATGAAAGAAACTTTGTTTTATTTAAAACTAGTGGCAAGTCCCGCCTTCGCACGGTGGAAATAAGTATTTTTTTTTAAATAAAAGGTAAAATCCTTTTATTTATATTATTTGGTTGCTTTTCCCGACATGTTTAATAATAGTCGCTTTATTTACACAAAAACCTTGAAAATGGAATACCTAAAGCTTCCTCATGTATCTCTCTGTCTATGAATGAAAACCGCATTAAAATCCGTTCAGTAGTTTTGGAGTTCATCGCAAACATACAAACAGACATACAAACGCGGCCGGGGGACTTGTTTTTATAATATTCAGTGATGGTGATAACACTATTAACTTCAAATAACGTCCTCTTTAAATGTATTGGTAAGCAATAGGTCAATATCATGGTCAGTGGTCACCATCGCCGTCAGATAGGTGAACCATCCTTTACATCGTCAACGCACTATCCTTAACTGGTTACCATGATAATACAAAGTCCTTCTTGCTCTCCCTGTCCTCTTATTCGCCCTTTACACCAGAACGCGACAGTACACACATACTCTTCATCATTATTCCAATCATAGAAGAAAAGCCAAATGAGCGACATCTGACGGCGAACTGTCGCGACACTATCGGCCGAGAGCTGGTTGCTCTCTGACACTCGCTGTGGATTTGCGACACTATGACGTTTCGAACGTCGACGAAAGTGACGAAAGTTTAAGTGTTGTATCTATACATATAATAAAATTGAACTGTCTGTTTGTAACAATAAAACAGTCGTTTTCTACTAAATGTATATCTATGTATACACGGTACACATACACTAAATAACATTTTTACAATCTCTGGAAAGGCTGGACCGATTTTGATGGGACATTCACTGGTAGATAGCTGATGTAATAAGGACTAACTTAGTCTACAACAACCATTTGTTAGTTAAATTCAAATACACGCAAAGTCGTGTACATAATCAGTTTAAAATAAAGATACAGTCTTACTCTTGGTAGTGTACAATATAGCTTAATAATTAGCAAAAAAAACTTTATTAAAATAGACTTTTACAAGCACTTTTGAATAGTCAATTTACAACTGTATTGAGTGAAGCTATCACCGCTTTTTCTTGGTAGAATCTTCAAACGACAAAAAAAATCAGTTGTTATATTTTTCATCGTGCAACAACAACAACAACTACAGCAGCATAACGCAATGTAAGATTCCATCAGGGTAAGTTAAGGTACTCACCGTCGGAGTCGGGGCGAGCGTCGGGTGCGTGCGCGCCGCATGCCAACAGCAGGCGACACGCGGCTGCCGAGTCGCGCCGCGCCGCCAGTGACAGAGCACTCTCACCGCGACCGTCGCAGGCGTTCACCTTCGCGCCTGCCCAACGGTAACGGTACCACCATCAGAAACACACACCACACCACTGTCCAAGCTGTCAGATTATTGAATAAACTTCCGGTAGAAATTAGAAAGGCTCCTACTAAGGCATTTTTCAAGCGTCGTTTAAGATGATCCTGATCATCTTAATAAAAACCTCTCTTAAGTTTCTCTTTTTTTTTTTTTTCTCTCACTACGCTGTGTTTTTATAATTTCTATTACCACTCTGTTATTTTATATCATATATGTATATATAATTATATATTCTTATGCATGTATATAATATTTTATCTATGTTCTTGTTTTATTATTATTACTATCGTATTTATTGTTAAATTTATTGTTACCGCCTTCATAACTTTCTGTTTGGCCTAAAGGTTGACTGGTAGAGAATGCCTTCAGGCATTAAGTCCGCCTTTTGTCACAACATATGTTGTTGGTCAATAAAGTATTTAAATAAATAAATAAATAACATACAAGCTCACTATGTTATAATACAACACAACTCAGATGTAGCATCGAAAAATGCCAAATGAAAAGTATAGTAACAAAAGAAAGAAAATAAATTTCCGAATTGAATGATAAATGACTCAGATCCGAGTAAAGTACAACATAATTAATTACATCCTTCCTTTTTTTAATTAGACAATAATTAAAAAGCAAAACTTATAAATCATACTTATACACTGACCAAAAACATTCTCATGAAAGCTTATATAGTACGACACGCCTTAGATGTAGCATCGGCTAAATCCGTAAAACCGATCACATCCGAATTAACTACGCTATCCCAAATCATCAATATTTATTTCTCATGTGAATGTAATTTTTATTCAAACGTAATAACTTGTAATAGCATATGACTTAATATATTCGTCAGTTTGACACGTCGATTTACATGCACTTGCTTTCTCGGGTTGAACTGACGCGTGAATTTATAGCGACGAATAGCGTCGAGTGGCGCGATAGGGAGCTGTTTCTATTGGTTGTGTGAATCGGCAGTGATCGGTTTTATTGAATTTACCGATGCTACATCTAAGTTTTATCGTACTATAACAATTCGATGGCTTCGAACACATGACACATCACCTGACATTATTTAGTTAGAGTTCCTTAACATTATTCAATATCATGACAGATGTCGCCTTTTTGTAGAATTGATAGCTGATCTCTATACGAACCTTTCTTAGTCATTTTATTTTTTATAAGTCAAACTAACCAGTGATTTTCCTGCCGGTTCTTCTCGGTAGAATCTAGAACTTTCCGATCCGGTACTTTAAATTTAGTTCAAGACTGTAATATGACGATTTAAGTGTTTTTATGATCCAACTGATATCCTACCTAATAATATGAAATTAAGAATATTTTTAATTTATCAAATCTATATCCTACAGCCATTGATGAAAATTATGTTACAACAACAGACTTTTCCCAGGAATTACTCGATAAATTTGGATTAATAGTACGAATTTCTTTAGAAATCAATCAATAATTTAACTTGCAAGGCAATTGATAATTAAATAATTGTTTACTTTTGCACTTGGCATACATATATAGGCAGTTAGAGCTATCGCAAAAAGTCACCCCCATCGCATCCTAACAGGAATACGTCGATATATTGTATACACAAACCTTCCCGTCGAATCACTCTATCTATTAAAGAAAACCGCATCAAAATCTGTTGCGTAGTTTTAAAGATCTAAGCATACATAGGGACAGACAGCGGTAAGCGACTTTGTTTTATACTATGTTAAGATAATGATGCTTACTACACAAGATCATATTTGATACCCAAAGCTGAGGTAATCATATACAATATTAATATTTACATACTAGCTGTACCCGCGACCTTGTACGCGTTTGAATTTAACAAAAAAAAATTGTAGCCGGAGTTACTCCTTATTATATCAGTTATCTGTCAGTGAAAGTCCCGTCAAAATAGGTCCAGCCGTTCCAGAGATTAGCCGAACAGAACAGACAGACAGACAAAAATTGTACTTACTAAGTAAAAGATGATATATTCATATTACAAACAGATACTCCAATTTTATTACATGTATAGATTGATAAAACCTATTATTTTTTTATATATAATATGTGTATAGTCTATTCCAATGGGAAGAGGAGAAAAGGTAAATAAACAACTTTGACCTTGAATTGATATGTCATTTGCGTTCGACTAGTGAGGTGAAAATAATTGAATGAATGGGTAATTAATGCTAAAGAACGATATATATTTTTTTTATTTAAAAAGTAATTTTCCGTTTAAACAAAGTCAGGTCGTAATAAAAAACTTCAGAGAATTCCGAATATGCATCCGTGCACATGATACGAAAGATGAGAGACGAATGTCTTTCTTAACATTGTATTATTTTCAAAACTATAAAATTGCTATGCACAAAACTGATCTACATTTCGAGATAAGAGATTATTTTTAAGTAAAATAATTCTTTTAACATTTTTGGTAAAAATATTATTTTTATGTAAAAACCTTACTGTATAAAAATAACTTTTTTATCTATCGTTAGGTAACTTTTTACGTTTCTAATAAATAATTCATATTATATATTACAACCAATTAAATAAATATATTAAAAAAAAAATATCTATAATGAATTTTAAAACTAAAATAATATATTTTTTATCTGTATAAATTCATTCGTCTACATTCGTTTAGCGAACATGCCTAGTTGAGGCCCCTATTTTTAATGTTCGTCATCGAGAAATGGCGTCTTGAATGTCGACAAAACTGTTTTCGTTACTTTGGAAGTGAAATTAAAGTGGATCTATGTAGTTTAGTGAAATATTGTTGTATTACAAATGAAGATATATTAATCAAGAACTGTTTGTAGTTAATCTTATAGTGGAATTATCAACAAAACACATGTGATATTGAAAAATACGGTATGTTTTGAATGTCTCCTTTTGTCATTGGAATGGACTATATTCTATTATTACACTTATTTATTTCTTTAAGTTATAGATTCATGTTATATTTATGATTACAGTATCCTCTATAGTGCAATGGTTTACTGACCTAGCAATATAAAAAGTCGCAGGTTCAATCCTGAATCCTTGGGTGATTTTCATCCCCAATCCTAACACAATGAGCTTATAAAAAGGGGTAAATGGGAATATTAGTAATCCCTTAATTAATTTAGGGCATTTTTAATATAAATAAATATAAATATGAGACAACATCACATACATTACTATGATCCCAATGTAAGTAGTTAGCACTTGTGTTGTGGAAAATCAGAAGTAACGATACCACAAACACCCAGACCCAAGACAACGTAGAAAACTAATGAACTTTTTCTACATCGACTCGGAGTTGCGTACCCGTGAAAACCGGTGTACACACTACTCGACCATGGAGGTCAATAATTCTTTTAGCCGAGATAGCAGTGGTTAGAACGCGTGCATCTTAACCGATGATTGCGGGTTCAAACCCAGGCAAGCACCGCTGAAAATGTATGTGCTTAATTTGCCTTTATAATTCATCTCGTGCTCGGCGGTGAAGAAAAACATCGTGAGAAACCTGCATGTGTCTAATTTCATAGAAATTCTGCCACATTTGTATCGTGGTGGTATGTTCCAAACTTTCTCCTTAATGGAAGAGGAGGCCTTATCCCAGCAGTGGGAAATTTACAGGCTGTTGCTATATTGAATAGTTACATTCTACAGCAATTAGGGATTGGGTCGAAAGTATTCGGAACAGCGTGGTTGTATGTTCCAAACCTTGTTCTCAAATGGAGAGGAGGCCTTAGCCCAGCAGTGGGAAATTGACAGGCCAGTAAATGCAGTTGGACAATAAAGTATAAAGCAAGTTTTGATAAATTTAGATTTAATTTTGGAAGAGCGAGCTACCTTTATTAATAACTATTTTACTCCATCTAAATCATAAAAAATCGTATATCGTACAAAATAATTTATATTCCAACACACAATGTATCAGTGAAATAATTATAAAATGTATTTTACGATCAAACTTTTTTTTACGAACATGTTAAGAAATGTTTAACGAGCGTTATAAAAACAGCACTAATTTTCGTCGAGCTAATTATTTTGTTTTTTTTTACACGAGTCTATTTTATTAAATCAAATACATTTAAAACGACGTAATCAACAATAACGTTAAAAACTGATCCCAATGTAAGTAGCTAAAGCACTTGTGATAAGGAAAATCAGAAGTAACGACGGTACCACAAACACCAAGACCCAAGACAACATAGAAAACTAATGATAATCTACATCGACTCGACCGGGAATCGAACCCGGGACCTCGGAGTGGCGTACCCATGAAAACCGGCGTAAACACCACTCGACCACGGAGGTCGCCAAATTATAAATGTGAAAGTAACTCTGTCTGACTGACTGCCTGTCGCTGCTTTACGACCAAATCACTTGGTGGTAGGGCTCTGTGCAGGCCCGTCTGGGTAGGTACCACCCACTCATCAGTTATTCTACCAAACAACAGTACTCAGTATTGTTGTGTTCCGGTTTGAAGGGTGAGTGAACCAGTGTAACTACAGGCACAAGGGACATAACATCTTAGTTCCCAAGGTTGGTGGCACATTGACGATGTAAGGAATAGTTAATATTTCTTACAGCGTCATTGTCTATGGGTGATGGTGACCACTTACCATCAGGTGGCCCATATGCTAGTCCACCAACCTATAACATAAAAAAACCGCTGAGCTGAATTTGATGAAATTTGGTATGAAGCAAACTTGAACTCCAATGAAGGATATAGACTACTTTTTTTGCCTGACACATGACAATCAACACCCTTAAACTCGAGCACAGCCGTGGGCGAAACCTAGTAGTCAATGTATAAAAAGACTACTACCGTTTCCGAAAGCAGCCTCCAGCGAGAAGAAACTTGCATAATTGCTCTTTTCAAATAAACAGATTATAAATGCTGTTTATAATCTGTTTCACGGCAATAATTAGTATAAACTCCTCAAATGGAGAGGAGGCCTTAGTCCAGCAGTGGGAAATTGACAAGCTGCTGTTATTGCAGTTGTACAATAAAGTATAAAGCAAGTTTTGGTAAGTTTAGAGTTAATTGTGGTAGAGCGAGCTACCTTTATTAATAACTATTTTACTCCGTCTAAATTATAATAAATAGACTATCGTACAAATCGTATAAACTACCACCATTTCGGAAAGCAGCCTCCAGCGAGAAGAAACTCGCATAATTGCTCTTTTCAAATAAACAGATTAACAATGCTGTTTTTCACAATAATTAGTATTCTGTAAACTTGATATTAATCCAGGCTGTTTTTTTTTATAAAAAATACTCTTTAATGAATAATAAGATTTAATAACAAATTTAGTCTTAATAGTCTTTTTATATTTGCAAATGGTATATTGATTATATTTCCCGGTATGTTATTATATATGCATATACCATTACCCATAAAACGTTTTTTTTACCGTATGCACAAGTATATTCTTATTTCTTGTATTAAGAGTATGTAAAATATCAGACTATACAGGACCGTCTTCAATCTATTGGAGGCCCAGGGCATACTGGGGCCCCTATGACTTTGACAAACACTATTTTGTGAGAATAGATAAATAAACTTTCATTGAAATAAAACTAGTTTTAGCGGATTTAAATCGCGTATATTAATTACTTTTAACATCCCGACGTTTCGAGCACTTTACAGCGTTCGTGGTCACGGGTAGACTCAGTACGCGATTAAAATCCGTTAAAACTAGTTTTATTTCAACGTGTAATAATCTCGAAAATTTAAGACAACTTTCAATGATCTTCAATTCACGAATAAATAATGCTTTATAATACCTATACTCCAGCCAAATTCGATGTGGAATGTTTAATAACAAAGCGTTGCTTAGCAACCAACGTCAGGCAGATGCTCAAAACATTTTTAGAAATATGTAAAACAATTATTTTTGATATTAATAAAAATTAAAATTGATGATGAATAATAAAATATTTAAGACAAAGGACTAAGCGCATTCTTGTTTATAATTATAATACTTATGATCATCTGGAATAATGTAGATTTTAAAATGATACCAGAAATTACCTCGTAGTTATATAATTCGCTTTATTAACTTTATCTATCGCCTCCCAAACGACAGGTCTCATTTAGATTAATTTTGTGTATATTTGAATGGGTCAATGGGAGGTTTGAGATTACAATTGCTCTAATACTGGAAAAAGCAGCGTCTGTTGGTATGCTAGTGTATTAGTATGTTTTTTAAGCATTAATATTTTATACTTTATTAGGAATGCGCGATAAGTATATATTTTTATTTAAAATTAAAATTATACGACTAAAAATATACACCACCAATTACGAAGATGCTGTATCGCTATTATATACCTTCCTAAATCTGCCAATTGCTTAAAAAACACTCCAAATGTTACAAACCTGCGATTTCCTTACGTCAATATTAAAATATAGGGTTGTTAGTTTTGTAGTAATATTATAGTGGTAATTAAAGATTTTTAAACTTTTATTTTAAGCAAATTTTCATATAAATTATGTATTGACCGGCTAAATATTTTTTTTGGATTCTGTATTAAATTAAATTTTTTGTGTTTAAACAGGAAATTGTGTTATAATGAATATAGTTGTAATTTTAATAATTATTATTTTTCATTAAGAGTGTATCAACCCTAATTATGATGACACATGGTTTGTTTACTAAAATTCCAGATCGAATGTGGCTGGAGTATAGTTACTGATTTATTACCATCGGAAAGATCTGAATCTTTGTTTTAAATCATGCAGATGTTTTTTTATTTGATCTGTAGGTGCCCCTATCGATCGCGGGGCCCTGGTCACTTGCCCAAAGTGCTTACCGGTAAAGAGGGGCCTGAGCTTATATTTTGTTTATTCTGCTATAAACAATATCGCTTTCACGTTATATCAAAGATTCAATATCTCTGATATATTTATGGACTTGAGTGAAAAACACGTTTTAAACGCAGATTAAGGTATTACTGGGATTTCCGAAGACAAACTTAAATTGATAAGAGTAATAAAATAGGAATGGATTAGTATCTCTACATATAATAAAATTGGAATGTCTGTTTGTAAGATTAAAATAACCGCTTTTCACTAAGTGACATATAAAAATTTTACATTTTTTGTTTTGCTGTCTGTTTGTTCCGAGTAATCTCTAGAACGGGTCGACTGATTTTGACGAGACTTTCACTACCAGATAGCTAACGTAATAAGGAATTACATATGCTACTTTTATTTTAGAATTATGTATAGAAAATAACGTAAGGCTGCAATGTCCAAATACAGATGACTCTCACCCCTGACTCAACATCATAAAAGCTACCTAATACAGAATTAATAAGTTATATATATCTTCATTACATAGTATAAAACAAAGTTGCTTACCACTGTCTGTCCGTATGTATGCTTAGATCTTTGAAATTACGCAACCGATTTTGATGCTGTTTTATTAATAGATAGAATGATTTTAGAGGAAAGCTTTTGTATATAATACATGAACAATATAGTAAAGAAACACTGATAATTTTAGTTTCTAAAATGACGTCGTAATACATAGCGGTTTGTATTGTCTAACGACTGAAAAACTGTAAACGTTGTTAGACATTCTGTAGTATATTTAGTATCAGAATTGAAGCTGTGCGAAGCCGGGGCGGGTCGCTAGTGTAATAAATTATGAAGGAGTTCTTAATACACCTATTCCAATATTTTTCCAAAAAAGTTCTCTGTACTATACTTATATGGTCGGATAGCACAATGGTATTTCAAGACAGTGGTGGTGATGGTGGTGGGGAAGGGGGTGGTATTGGTGGTGATGGTGGTGGCGTTGAAGGGGTGGTGGTGATGGTGGTGGTGGCGTTGAAGGGTTGGTGGTGATGTTGGTGTTAATAATGGTGATGGTGGTGGTGGTGGTGGTGTTGATAATGGTGGTGGTGGTGTTGATAATGGTGATGGTAGTGGTGGTGATGGTGGTAGGGGCGGTAATGGTGGTAGTGGTGTTGATAATGGTGATGGTGGTGGTGGTGGCGTTGATAGTGGTGATGGTGGTGGTGGTGGTGGTGTTGATAATGGTCATGGTAGTGGTGGTGATGGCGGTAGTGGTGGTGGTGATGGTGGTTGTGGTGGTGGTGATGTCCTCACCGTGGCGCAGCAGCAGGTCCATGGCGTCGAGGTGCGCGCAGTCGGTGGCGGCGTGCAGCGGCGTCTGCCCGTCCTTGTTCTTCTCGTTGACCCGCGCGCCCTTCCTGATCAGGATCTCCATTACCTACAACATTATTTATTATATGGTCAATAAAACAGACGATGCAATTGGCCAATGGCCACTTACCATAAGTGGTCAACTCCGCCCATAGACAATTGCAAAAGAAATACTAACCTATACAGATCACCAATGTTGCACCAACTTTGGAAACTAAGATGTTAAGATGTTAACCTGACGGTAAGTCGTGACCTTTGCCCATAGATATTGGCTCCATATGAAATTTTAACCAATGTGGCACCAACGTTGGAAATTGAGATGTTATATCCCTTGAGCCTGTAGTAACATCCGATGCCACCCATTCAGTCATATGAGTTATCAAATATCCTCCCATTTTACTAAAAAAACACTATCTAAAAAATGCCATTTTTTCTTGGCTCACCAGGTTCTGTGCAAGCCTGTCTGCGTGTGCACAACCTACATATATATTCTACTACCAACCAGCAACACTTGGTATTTCTGTGTTCCAATTAAGAGCTGAGATGGCCCAGTGGTTAGAACGCGTGCATCTTAACCGATGATTGCGGGTTCAAATCCAGGCAAGCACCGCTATATATATATATATATATATATATATATATATATATATATATATATTTATATATATATGTGCTTAATTTGTGTTTATAATTCATCTCGTGCTCCGCGGTGAAGGAAAACATCGTGAGGAAACCTGCATGTGACTAATTTCATCGAAATTCTGCCACATGTGCATTCCACCAACCCGCATTGGAACAGCGTGGTGGAATATGTTCCAAACCCTCTCCTTAATGGAAGAGGAGGCCTTATCTCAGCAGTGGGAAATGTACAGGCTGTTACTTTACTTTACTTTACTTTACTTTACTTTAATTAAAAGGTAACTGAACCAGTGTACTTATACAAGGGACATAACGTCATTGGTCACATAAGGATTGGGTAATATTTTTATGATCGATGATGGCTCTCAACACCACGTGGCGAATACACCAGTCAGCCTGCCTACAAGACGAAGCGATACCTGTTTCCTCTTGGGGTAGACGCTGGCGGCGGCGCAGTGCAGCGGCCGGTCGCCGGTGCCGAGGTGCTGGAAGTTTACCAGCTCTGTGATCCGTTCGTTCGGTACTGGTAACGTCACCTGCTGCGTGCACTGGAGCGCCGAGAGATCCTGGAAAGTATACGTGCAGTTAGGGAACCATATCCAGCTCATTGGAACAGCGTGGTGGAATATGTTCCAATTCTCCTCAAAAAGGGAGAGGAGGCCTTTAGCCCAGCAGTGGGAATTTACAGGCTGTTGTTGTTGTTGTTGTTGTATCCAGCTCAAATTCCTTTATATAAAAGTAAAGTAAAGTAACAGCATGTAAATTTCCCACTGCTGAGATAAGGCCTCCTTTTCCATTAAGGAGAGGGTTTGGAACACATTCCACCACGCTGTTGCAATGCGGGTTGGTGGAATGCACACGTGGCAGAATTTCGATGAAATTAGACATGTAGGTTTCCTCACGATGATTTCCTTCACCGCCGAGCACGAGATGAATTATAAACACAAATTAAGCACATATATACAGGGTTATTAGTAACTCGACGTATATATATTTTAACTCATATACGTATTATCCAAAAGTCCAGAACCATTTTTAAAAATTACCCCTATCACCTCCTACCGGATATAGGTCGAGTTACCAATAACCCTGTATGTTGGTGCTTGCCTGGGTTTAAACCCGAAATCATCGATTAAGATGCACGCGTTCTAACCACTGGGCCATCTCAGCTGAATATAGTAAACTCTTTACATAATATGTAAGTAAAGAGTTTGGCAAATATTATTTAAATTCGTGCGTTACCTGTTGTCCTAACGACGACAGCTGTTTCTTCACCCTCGCCGGTTCAGCCAATCGACACGCTTCGAGCAAGCAGTGACCGCGAAATTCGACTACAATTTTAACAGATCAATACATACACTATAGAATATTATTTAATTTGACGACCTCCGTGGTGGAGCGGTGTGTACACCGGTTTTCATGGGTACGCCACTCCGAGGTCCCGGGTTCGATTCCCGGCTGAGTCGATGTAAATTATCATTAGTTTTTTACGTTGTCTCGGGTCTGGGTGTTTGTGGTACCGTCGTTACTTCTGATGTTCCACAACACAAGTGCTTTAGCTACTTACATTATGATCAGAGTAAGGTATGTGATGTTGTCTCATATTAAAAGTCAAGGCATGGGTAGTGGTATCAGTTTACGGACGATTACTTTACTTGATAAGCTACTACTCGAACGCATCATCCGATGGAGTTGGAGAGAGAGTTACTTCTCGATAGAAGTAGGGTCAACAAAAAAATTACAAACCAAATTATAATAGGCTATTTGAGTGGTTTTTAAAATCCATTTTATATTATTTAATAGAGGTTAAGGAACCCAGCAAAAGTAGTGTTTTTTATTTCTAGTAGTTGGACAATATGGCGCTGTAATGGGGTCGGTGACGTCACTTTCCTGTATTTTAATCTGTGGTACATATAGAAGAAAAGCTAAGCTTACAAGAAAGTGACTTCATCATAAGCCCAGACAATCAGGAGCGTTTTGTGTCACGTGACAAACCTTTGAAATTTGTCAAATAGCCTATTGTTTTTTTTTTTTTTTATTTAGTCACAATGGAAAGTAATTTACACATAAATTATTACTTACATGATAGTCGCTCTCTCAGCTCGCGAGAGGGCGCCACGTCCAGTGCGGACTTGCCGTGACAGTTGAGCAGGGTGGGGTCCGCGCCCTCACTCAGGAGGAGGGAACACACCTGGAAGGTATACATTTATTTAAATATTTATAGGGGGCGGGGGAGGAGGGGGCTATCTTAAATTAAATCACCATTGCCCATAAACAGTCATAGCTAACGATAAACAATCCTTAGATTTACAATATCCTACTTAGCTATATATACCATAAGAGCGTTCAATTAAATATTGGACAACATCACATACGTTACTCTGACCCCAATGTAAGTAGCTAAAGCACTTGCGTTGTGAAAAATCAGAAGTAACGACGGCACCACACACACACAGATGGGTCTGGGTGCTTTGGGAAGCAACATAGAGAAATAATGAACGTTTTCTACATCGACTCGGCCGGGAATCGAACCCGGGACCTCGGAGTGGCGTACCCATAAAAACCGGTATACACACTCCTCAATAACGGAGGTCGTCAAATTTTTAAACATCATTGAAAATATACAGAGTTAAATCTTTTTACACAAAGTAACAACAAGCAGTGGAATAATGCAGATGAACTTTTATTTCGGGTAATTATAAAACTTAAACTAAGATAAATTTGATATTATAATGTAACTGTTCGCAGTGTTACCATTATACAAAATATGTTAATTAATTAGGCAGTACGTTACGGAAATACGGATGACCTCGCTTTATATTTGATCTAATTATACAAACAAATTTATTACACACACTGGATACACAAAGTAATTTATTTATACATATTTTATATCCATTATATGATCTAGAGTCGCGATGGCCCAGTGGTCAAAACACGTGCATTACGGGTTCAAATCCAGACAAACACCACTGAATATTCATGTGCTTAATTTGTGTTTATAATTCATCTCGTGCTCGGCGGTGAAGGAAAGCATCGTGAGGAAACCTGCATGTGTCTAATGTCATAGAAATTCTGCCACATGTGTATTCCACCAACAAGCACTGGAATAGCGTGGTGGATTGTTCTCGAAATCTTCTCCTCAAAGGGAGAGGAATCTTAGCCCAGCAGTGGGAAATTTACAGGCTGTTGTTGTTAATCTGGCAATCCTTCGACATATCATTCCAACCAACCTCCAATCGGGCTTTGCTGGCGGCTTCGTGGAGGGGAGTGAAGGCCCACAGGTCCGTCGCGTTGACATCCGCCCCGGCGCGCACCAGAAGCTCCGTGACCTCGTAGTGCCCGTAGGAACACGCGTTGTGCAGCGGGACCAGGCCTCTGGGGGGAGGGGGGGGTATTTACAAGCAGGATGAGTACGGGATGTACTACTTATTTTAAATTTGCATGGTTATTTTTTACAAGTATTTATAATGAATACTGATCACCACTATCGTTTACCTTTACCATTTACGCGGCAAACGTACGAAGGGAGGTAGTCTATGGACACTTCTAATGCCCCCAACATCTACCCGCAAACTGCAGCCTCGTGAACGAGACATTTGTAGAAATATCGAACTCAATCGAATAAAGATAAAAAACATTTTAAATACTTGTAGTAAGATTAGAATATATTGAAAACGGATTATAATGAATTTCATATTTCAGTATAAACTGTAGCCACTGACAGTGTCCAAAAGCGTTACCAAGTTAATAATATAAATAAATGTCGGTTTCACATCACGTTATTGTCTGTCAACACCAAAAACTCATCACTGAATTCCTAATCTCAGAGCTATCTCTAATTATATTAGCTAATTTGACTTTGGGCTTCAGAAGTTGCATTAAGGATACCCAAGAATCGCATCACATCCTAACTTAGATCCAAACAAAATATATAGCTATCTCAAGGCAACTGTGAGATATCGTCCATATACGTGCCATTCCATATCCTCCATATGTGATGAATGGCAGCGCGGTGAAGACGGTGTGTGAGCACAGCGCACATATTTAAGTATAGTATCTATTTAATCTATTTGGTAGATGTAATCTTAGTTTATTCTTTATTGTACACCACACAGTGAAATAAAAAAATACAAATGACAAAGATATGGCCTAGATATAACAGGCGTACAATTTTGGCGACCTTATCGCTACATAGCGATCTCTTCCAGGCAACCAACAGGTGTAGGATAGGTCATAGAATATAAGGTGGGTGGTGCTCTACTAATAAATAAAATAATATGAATCTATTAATAAAACTGTGAAATAAATATAAATATAGAATACACAAATTATATATCCATTAATAAATTATATTGTCAATACATATAAAATAAATAAATATATATATATATATATATATATCCTCCTCCTCACCCCTTGTCCTTGGCGTGCACGTCGGCGCCGCGCTGCAGCAGCAGGCGCACGGCGCGCGCGCGGTTGTAGCCGGCCGCCAGGTGCAGCGCCGTGGAGCGCCGCCCGTCGCTCGCGTGCACGTTCACGTTCAGCGGCGTCAGCAGCCCCGCCAGCCGCTCGTCCGCGCCCGAGCGCGCCGCCTCCAGCACGTCCGCGGCGCAGTACTCGCCTGCCAAACGCACGCGGTGACAGTTTAGTTCTCGGAAAATAATCTAGATGGCATCACTTGTCATTTACATCGCGCTGACGTTTTGTACAAATGATTTCCATAGTAATGCAAGTTAATGTCAATGGAATTAATTATATTACGTAACAAGAGCGAGTATAATAGTTTATTTAATCCAGGAATAGAATGATCAGTATAGATGAGTAGTAGCCAGTAGGCATGGGCGATATCCGATAAGTATTACTTGGATTATGTAACGGATATTTGGAACTAAATATTGATAGTGACATCAGCTTTCAGATGTCGCCCTGTCTTTGTTTAACCCTACATTGATTTGTAAGAAAGAGATAAAACGCATGTATAGAAATCATTTTAATTTTAAATTCGCTTCATCTTTTTCTAATAGATAATTATTTGAAGTCTTACAAATCTACAAGAATAGGCATTACAAATGGCCTAATTTTAGGTCCTTTTTTAATTCTAATATATATTCATGACAACCCGTACCTTATGTGAAATTTTAATTATTAATTTGTAAATCATATCGATATTTAAGAGTTTCGGACATAATGAAAAGCAAAAATCAAAATATATTTTATTCGAGTAAGCTCATAAAAGCACTTTTGATTCGTCATGTAATGTTTACTTGGTGGTAGGGCTTTGTGCAAGCCTGTCTGGGTAGGTACCACCGACTTATCAGTTATTCTACAGCCAAATAACGGTACTCAGTATTGTTGTGTTCCGGTTTGAAGGGTGAGTGAGCCAGTGTCACTACTGGCACAATAGACATAACATCTTAGTTCCCATTGTTGGTGGCGCATTGACGATGTAAGGATTAGGTAATATTTCTTACAAATTCATTATCTATGGGTGATGGTGACGACTTACCATCAGGTGGCCCATATGCTCGTCCGCCAACATATACCATAAAAAAAATGTAACAGTGTTTAATTAAATTTAAAGCTACAACCGGTCCGAAATGTTGATTCTACCGAGAAGAACCGGCAAAATCAATTACTTTTTTGAAAGGTACTACTACTTTATATACCTTAGCTAGAAATAACCAATACAACATCAACACTTTTTTATCTTTGATAATCTTGTATTGAGTAATATAATATTTATAAATGTAATTTTGCCGTGAGCTTAATTTTTTTTTATTGTGACGTCATTACTTCAGTAATTAATGCTAATCATAATTTTAAACTGCATAATATTAAAAGTAATTGTTTAAACTTGAACATGAATAATACTGACCTTGTAAATTTTAACGTATTCTAATATATTGTAATAACTTTGAAAACGGCGTTCGTAATTGCAAATGGCTGTTTTAATTAAGAACGTATTACTACACAACTTAGATGTAGCATCGGCAAATTCATTAAAACCGATTACTGCCGATTCACACAACCAATAGAAACAGCTCCCTATCGCACCATTATGCGCAATTCGTTGCTATAGTTTCCCGCGTCAGTTCAACCCGAGAAAGCGAGTGCGTGTAAATCGACGCGTCAAATTGACGAATACATTAGGTCATATGATATTACAAGCTATTACGTTTGTGTAAAGATCATAGTCGCATACGAAATAAATATTGATAGTTGTTAGATATGTAATCGGTTTTACGAATTTTGCTGATGCTATGTCTAAGTTGTGTCGTATTATACGTGTAAAAAACAAAAGGATACTACCCGTCTTTCAAAATAAGAGGAAGTTATCAAAATTATTATGAGTCGACGAAAATTTGATTTAATCTATCGATTCAAAATAAAATTACTTACAAACTGAAAATAGTTGATATATTATCATTACATAGTATAAAACAAAGTCGCTTACCGCTGTCTCTATGTATGCTTAGATCTTTGAAATTACGCAACTGATTTTGATGCTGTTATTTTTAATAGATAGAGTGATTTGAGAGGTTTTTGTTTCTAATACGTGAACAATATGGTAAATAATCAACAAAAAATCTGTAGTATATTTAGTATCAGCATTGCTCCCTTGCGAAGATGGGGCAGGTTGCTAGTATCGTATATATTAGAAGCAATTTTGTTTGAACAATCGCGGAATACATAATTGGAAATCTCAGAAACTATAACACCGACAAATTACAGATTCGGCTGGTACCTTACAGGGTGTAGACATCTTCTAAGACTTTTCTGAAACTTTAATAATAGAAAGAAATACTAAGGGCGTCAAACGTAAAGCACAAACTTGGGTACCTAAGGCCGCAGGTTCAGTTATCATAAATATATAAGATAATATGGAACCTAAAATTGATTCCATAGAAGACACGAAGTATTTTTGTATAAACAAAAGACTCCACGCATGGAGATTCAGCTAGGAAATATGACGATGTTCTCTTGGTCAAAACAAAGTTTGCTTGTGGAGAACAGACTACCATTTAGGGGATACTCTAGCGTACAAATGTGTGTGCAAATCACTCTTTATACATAACGAGATGGGACAGCAACAAGACACGTACGGAGAATTCAGAAGTTTCAGAAGTAGGACCAAACGATTACATGCCTTTCAGCTTCTGAGAAGTTTTTGAAAACTCGAACGTGTATTTGGACTCGTGACCTAGAGATCTATAGCCGTACAGGCTAGCTATTAGGATACAGTCAACAAGAAAAGCCTGTAAATTTCCTACTGCTCGGCTAAGACCTCCTTTCCCTTTGAGGAGAAGATTTGGAACACCACGCTGGTCCAATGAAGATTGATGGAACACCCATGTGGCAGAACTCCTATGAAATTAGACAAACGCAGGTTTCGCCACGAAGTTTTCCTTCAGCGCCGAGCACGAGATGAATTATCAAGACAAATTAAGCACATGAATATACAGTAGTGCTTGCCTGGGTTTGAACCCGCAATCATCGGTTCTAACCACGCGTTCAAACCACAAACCATCTCGGCTCATGATATAGTCAAGTCGAGCACAATTATGTTACAATATAAACACAATACGAACCAGTTAGAACCGGTCTGGTGGCCGTATCGGCGAGGTCCAGTGGCGTCTTCCCTTCAGTGTTCCGTATGTTCGGGTCGGCACCGTGCTGGAGGAGTGCTGGAAACAACCAATAACATTTTCAGATTATGTAACATATTAGTACCGAGTAGGGTTCATTCATGGCATATGTGCAAATAATAGGCTATTTGACAATGCGAAAAATTGTGAATTATTGTAATCAGTGTATATTATGAGTTTAAAAATGGTTATTTACTAACGAAACTTGATAATTTATTCAAAAATCAATAAATAAAAATGCATTTTTTCAAACGTTTGTCACGTGACACAAAACGCTCCTGATTGGCCGGGCTTATGATGAAGTCACTTTCTTGTAAACCTTGCTTTTCTACTATATATAGCACAGATTAAAATACAGCAAAGTGACGTCACCGACCCCATTGCAGCGCCATATTGTCCAAGTAGCGTTTTCGCGCGTTATTTAAATATGGAATTTTAATAAGATAGTTTTCGGCAAATATGTATTAGAAATAAAAAAAATCTACTTTTACTGGGTTCCTTAACCTCTACTAAATAATATAAAATGAATTTTAAAAACCAGTCAAATAGCCTATTATGCACATGTACCAAATGTCATATTACTAAATGCGGGACTCAAGAAACATCCGAATCTAAAGCAAGAATTACCAAAAGTAGCGCTGTGATTATAATTTAATTATAAGTTAAGATATTAACGTTTTCTTGTATGTTGATTTTTTGTTTAGTTTAATAGAAGCTACTTTTGTTAAAAGTTCTAATAAACCATTCAAAAATGTAGCTGTCATTATAATTATGAGTCCGAATAATATTATTTCTGTATTTTTAAATATTAAAAGTGAATTAGTTTACTTATAAGATTCATGTTTTTCAATATAATCAATAAAAGTTTTACAATTAATTATATGTTTTCATTTGAGAGAAAAACTGTATTGGCAATGTTTCCTAGATAAATGTTTTTTTTTTTATGGTATAGGTTGGCGGACGAGCATATGTGCCACCTTATTGTAAGTGGTTACCATCACCCATAGACAATGACGCTGTAAGAAATATTAACTATTCTTTACATCGTCAATGTACCATCAACCTTGGAAACTAAGATGGTATGTCCCTTGCGCCTGTTGTGACACTGGCTCACTCACCCTTCAAAACGGACACTACTGAGTACTGTTACTTGGCGGTAGAATAACTGATGACTGGGTGGTGTCTACCCAGACGGGCTAGCACAAAGCCCTACCAAGACATACATATACGTTTACATAGTTTAGCTGCAAAGAAACCAATTAGTCCATCCATATCTCTCATAAAGAATACTCACCGATGCAGACATCCACCTTCCCTTTCGCGGCGGCCTCGTGCAGCGGCGTGTAGCCCCAGTTGTCCCTCGCGGCGGGCGGCGCCCCCGCAGCGAGCAGCGCGCGCACGACGTCCGCGTGCCCGAACGAGCACGCGTTGTGCAGCGGCTGCAGGCCGCCCTCATCACGAGCTTGTAAAGCCGCGCCACCGGCTATCAGGATTTCGACTACTTCCCTTCTTCCATAGCCTGGAAAAAGAACATTAAAAAAAAACATATTTTTTTTATTACATTAGCATAAACATCATATAAATACAAAGGTAACTATTTTTCACGTAGTATAAATAACGAATTCATGCCAGTTGCACTGTTAAAAATAAGACAAGAAAAATTTTTATTTTTTAAATATTGTTTTTTTAATGAGTATGCCGTGTACACATGTTTAGGAATATAATCAAGCTAAAAATAATTTTAGACTGTAACTCAAATGTAACCCGAATTATATTCTGTTTGTGGGCCTAAATAAATAAATAAACATGATATATTTATAGCATTTTATTTTAAGGCCATTACGTACAAATCATATCTGACACGTTAATAGCTTAAGCCGATTTTTGTCCCAATGGTTTTGGGACAGCTATCTGCACATAAAAAATTGGTTATGATCTCATTTTGAAGAGCTCCTGTCGTATATGTGCAGAAAAATAATTCTTGATGAAATTTTAATAAAGTAATTAAGTTAATTTAAAGTAATTTGTTAATTAATACATACGAGTTTTATTTTAATTAATAAAAAATAAAAAAAACTTTTGACTAAAAGCGAAGTTTCGCGAAACCCACTGCAAAATTGTTTCACAAATATAAAGATGTATGTTTTTGTTATCCATACTAAAACTGTTTATAAAAATTATTTTTGTATGGAATAAAAAATTATAATTATGATTAATATTAATATGTACTTTATTGACATAAATCTATGTGCTTTTGAGATAATTATCAGAGTGTGATAATGGTATCACAGTTTTTACAATCTGATGAGCAACATAAACTCCATGGAAATTAGTGCTTCTCAGATCTTGATAGGTTTATGATTGTTATCAAGGTTTCAATGAGTGCAACAATACAAATTCACTTCTCTTACAAAATATTCTTCGTACATATCAAATAGTTACTAATATCTCTTTTCAATATACAACAAACAGCAATATTAAAAGCTTGTTCTATGTAAGTTGTAAATGTGTCCCAATATAATAACATGAACCACAATTTATAGGAAAAATTATATTGTTTCACTTCTCAGTTAATTCATCAGTTACTGTGGTATAATAACAATTTAAAAAATATCATGACCCGACAGAAACTAGGTCTTTATGTAGCTTTATATATGAGAACCAGAAACTATTGGTATCTATACTAATATTATAAATACAATACTAATTGTATATTACACTTTGACGAGTAAACCACTGAACAGAATTTAATGATATTATGTATGAAGCAAAATTGAAATTTGTATAAAACAAGCACAAAGGCCACCTGAAGGTAAGTGATCACCACTGCTCATAAACAATGATGCTGTAACAAATATTAACCATTTGTTACATCACCAATGCGCTACCAATCTTGGAAACTAAGATTTATGTCTCTTGTGCCTGTAGTTACATTGGCTTATTCACCCTTCAAACGGTAACACAAACATACTGAGTACTGTTGTTTGGGGGTAGAATATCTGATGAGTGGGTGGTACCTACCCAGACGAGCTTGCATAAAGCTCTTCCACCAAGAAAGTTAATAGTATAATTTTCTTTAATAAATATCTGAGTGGTGTTTACAAAAAATAACATTAATTTATTGTTATGTATTGTTAAATAAAATTGGAAAAAGACTGAAAATTCTCAGAATATAATTTCTGAGGATGGGTTGCATAAACTTATTTTTTAGTAATCATTTAACTAGCTTCAAATTAACTGCAGACTAATGACTGTCTAATATTTAAATTCTTATTATTATTTATATTTCAAATTTAGATCCAGAAAGCAACATAATGTGTTTTACCATTTTTATCAAATCTGTAACATATATTTAGGTCAATTAATTTTATATTATGAATGTATAATTAAAACAGTGCAGTAATAACCGTTACATAATTATAAATTGTCTAAACTTGTGTAAATGTGCAGAGCATACTGGTTTTTATTTCTATTTGTATTTATATTGTATATCGTACAAAAAATGTAAATAAAATCAATTAATCAAGATGTTACCTAACTAATATCAGTATAACATGTCATGACTCAATGTTACAATAAAAAACACAGAAACAATTGAAAATAACAAGGAACTAAACAGTAAAGGAGATAAATCACGACATTTGGCGCAACCAACAACCGTGAACAATTATGCAATTAACAAAACAGCCTTTCACTTTTGCATTGTTTTCGTACAATAAACTTCATTCGATTATTATTTTTGACAAATTAATAAATAACATACCCGCGGCGAAGTGTAGAGGTGTCGATTTACGTCCAGCTGTATCCCTAGCGTTCACTGTTTGTGGTGTAATTAACTTTTTCACTCGAGTAACATCGCCAACTTTGCAAGCCTCGAATAATTCGCGAAGAGGATCCGTGGGCGCCGGCAACGAGTCCAAAGCCGACCCGAGCATAGAACGGCGGCTCGACATGTTCGTTTATCACATTTAGGACTATTTTTATTACACTTCCATGTTCGGTTAAATAGAATTATCGGACGAAAACACGTACATCGTACAATTACAGCTGCTCTTGGCTCTTTTTGACAATTGTAGTGTTACCATACTTAAATCAAAGACTGCTCAAAATTATACATATACAATGCTAAATTAATAAAGCAAAATATATTTATCCTATAATATAAACCTATAATTTTTTAATCGTGTCATTATTTTAGGGGAAAATATTGTATGCCTATTATATATTTTTACAAAAGCTTGTATACCAACTGGAAATCGATTTTAGTTCTATAAAAGGTCTTCGGATTATAGCATTAATTTAAAATTACTGATGAGTTGCAGGAATACTTCCCAGTTGAAATAAAACACTAAGTTTAATATATTATTTTTCTAACATTCATATGTAAAATATAAAGAAAATAATAATAAATTTTAAACAATTATTCGGAGTTGTTCTGACATGGAACAATGGTTAGAACGCGTACATCTTAACCGATGATTGCGAGTTCGAACCCAGGCAAGCACCGCTGATTCATGTGCTTAATTTGTCTTTATAATGCATCTCGTGCTCGGCGGTGAAGAAAAACATCGTGAGGAAACCTGCATGTGTCTAATTTCTTCGAAATTCTGCCACATGTGCATTCCACCAACCCGCATTGGAACAGCGTGGTGGAATGTGTTCCAAACCCTCTCCTTAATGGAAGAGGAGGCCTTATCCTAGCTGTGTGAAATTTACAGACTGGTATTTTGCTTAAATTTTTTCGGAGTTGAGTTTTACCTATTTCTGGGGTAATATATTTTAATGGCCACAGTATTAAGATAAGATGTAACAAAGAGTAAATAAAAACTAAAATACAGATAAAAACATTTTTTGTTGTTATTTATGATATAGTTAAATAATAATGCATAATGTTACTTTTTATATTTATTTTTATACATCACTTACAATTTTAGAATTATTAATTTATAAACTGTCATCTTATTTATTTATCAATCAAAGTAAAAGGTCTTTCAATTTTTTTATAAATAATTGACTGATAAATGAACATTTTTTTATACTACACAATTAATAGGGTCTAAGGCTTTTATTATTATCAGAAAATAAAAATGTTATTTAAATAATGAGTGCTTGTTATTTTCTAAACTTCTAATAACGTGACATTTTATTCTAACATAATATTCTATATTTTATTGTCTATGAACGTTAGTTGACGAAATCAAAATGGCGTCTTTCACAGGATAGTACATTTATCCGCCGCACACGGTATAGTATTAGAAAATACAGTGGATTGACTTTTTGTTTGTGCTGAAACTGTTTGTGAACGGATACTCAGTGTTTTTGTGTTAATTTATTTACAACGTACAATCTGGAATTACTTTTCATCGCTTCCAAGTTTCCGCAAGGTATGTCCCCTTTCACTCATCAAATATTTTAAATGGTTAATTGGCAAATTATAAGCTTATATATAATTGTAATTGGGAAATATACATGGATAGTTTTTAATGTTACGGATAGATATTTTGTTGCAGTCCGGAAACTGCGTTCTTTAGTTCAGTAGGTGAGTCAGATGAACAGGTTTCTGTCGAGGACGCGACTAGTAGGCGAGGCTGGGTCAAATCTTCACTTTTCATATCATTCATGTCGTGCCATCAACGGCGTAGCTTCTGAGACCTCACGTCGTGCCGTATGATTTTGTCGCTAGTCCGTCAACTCGACTAATTCAATTAGCTGCGACCCGTGCAATTTCTCTATTCTCGGAGTGAAATAATGCAGTGTTTGTGTGCATTTTCACTTTTGAATTGCAGTGATGTGTGTGAATAGACTGTAGATTAGATAATTTAAAATCCGAAGGTAAACAAATGTATAAATTATTTTCTGTAAACTGTAAACGTAACTACTTTTGCCTATTAGTATAATTTAAAAAAAAAGAGACGAAATATTTCGCGGCAATTAAATTAAATTATTAAAGTTTATTTGAGTATCAATGGTGCTAATTACAATTTAACATACTATGCTAATGAGCTCAGAGATATACAAAAAATGCTATGTTGATTTAGTATTGGCTTATAAGTAGGTAAAATTTGCCATGCAGATAGTGTTATCATGGTTATTTTTTATCTCTAGTCAATGTAACTATTCTTTCCTGTACTATCTTGTTGCACATTTTGTTTGCATCCTTTACAATTGTTGAATAATTAAATTAAGATAACAGCTATGATTTAAAAACCTAAATAGAGAAACTACAAAATTAAACAAATATTATTTATTGAATAATAAAAATCCATAAAATTATGCATCTGTAAATATGCTATTATGCATATTACTTTTTTATATTTTAAATGTAATTAATTAACACAAAAAGTATCTCATAATAACTAGACATAGACTAAGACAGTAATTGTTTGTCTCCTAAAGTATTTATTAATATTAATTTAAAGAAGGTTTTATTTAAATAGTCCAGAATTTTTCACTTATTAGTTTCTATACACATATTATGTTATAGCAAAAATAATTAATAGTATATGATAAGGTTCAGCTGATCCAAAGTTGTGTGGTGAATGAATATGTCAAGAAGTTTAGATACAATTGATATTTTTAGAAAATAATTACAAGCTATATATATTGACTAAATCATCAATTCCATCCATTATGTATCAGGTGGATATGTATATAAAAAAGTACATTTCATGATGTATATGAATTGAAATTGCCAATCTACATTTGGCAAATTAAAGTATTAAAATGAAACTTTCATTCATTCTTATATCCATAACCTACTATGAGAAATAATTAGCATTTAGCAAAATAGATATAGAGAAATGTTATGAATATGTTTTCAATATATATAATTTACAGTACTTTCTATTAACTAATATTGACTGTTTAGAAAAAAAGAAAGCTTTCATAACACATTGAGTTTTTTTATTGATTTAGGCCTTTTCATAAAACTTGTTTCACATAACAAACAAATGAGTATATGACGAATAAGCTGTGAGAAAGTGTCACTAAATGATATAATCGAATAGGAAATTGACTTAAGCATGTTTATTTTATCTAGAATATGTGCACATTGAATATACAGAAGGAAAAAGAAATTGATCATAAAAATAGCTACGGCACAAATTCTTACCACTTGTAAATAGTTGGCACATAAGCTATTTAGTTTAAAGCTAATACTTCATAAGTTTCACAGGACAGAAACCTTATTTGTATCAATAATAGTTAGGAGTTTGAGAAGAAAATGTTCAAACAAAAATTGTTAGTATCAACATACAACCAATCTTCTTTTATACATAAAAATGGAAATTTCCCCTGTGCGTACACGCTAATCATTCACCAGATTGTTATGAAAGTTTTGCGAATTGATCTTGCATATTTCCTCCAATATTTCTGGTTCTATAAAGACAAGAATTTTTCCTTCTAAATTTTTGCTATAAAATTTTATTGTTTAATGCAGACAGTAGCCATTTCAAGCCGGGATGGGTAGTTATTATTATTATAACAGATGATCATATTGTATCAACTTTCTAGAGATGTGCTCTTATCAGTTGATATCTTGATAATGTCATATCTCATGTTTATCATATGACACTATCAATAAGGTTAGGATGCTTAGATAAGAGATAAGAGATGTATAATATTGTCGTACATAATGAAATTTAGGTATTTATTTAATAAAGAGGTTCTACAATAAATAATAGAGTATTTAGTATAGTATATATATATCTTTGATCTCAGAGATATTTTCTTGCCTGAATTTTTAAAACGAAACTTAGATTATTAAAATAAGCAACTGAAATGTCATTTTACAATAATAATTTATACTTCTATATTAATGATACAAAGAGGTGTAATAAGTCCATTGGTACGTAGGAGTTACTCTTAGTAGATCAACTGCATTATTTTTGAGTGCCTAGGCTATAACTGTATATAGTATTTGAATAATATATATCGTTTTATTAATTAATTACATACATATGAAGCCTTATTATTATGAACTTGAAACTCGTGCCTCATTTAATAGAAGTGTTTTAAATTTTAATACTAACAGGTAACACTTGGTAGTAGGGCTTTGTGCAAGCCCATCTGGGTAGGTACCACCCACTCATCAGTTATTTTACCGCAAAATAACAGTACTCAGTATTATTTTGTTCCGGTCTGAAGGGTGAGTGAGCCAGTGTAACTACAGGGACAATGGACATAAGATCTTAGTTCCCAAGGTTGGTGGCACATTGACGATGTAAGGAATAGTTAATATTTCTTCCAGTGTCATTATCTATGGGCGATTGTTACCATCAGGTGGCCCATATGCTTGTCCGCCAACCTATACCAAAAAAAAAAACTTAATTAGTGATAAATTTAAAAGAAAATGTTACAGTACTGAGTGTTATGTTTACAATCCCACTAATATTAGTCATAATTAAAAAGAACAATCAAAGAGTCTTAGCTTCTTATAAAGACATAATTATCTATTCTGTCCTTGCTTTTCTGCTGGAATAACGCATTAACGCGTTTCCACGTGAAGTGGGGGGAGGTGTAACTCACTGGTACTGAGTGCACCGGACTATCCACTTAAAAATCAGCTGTTTCCAGTTCCTCTAGCATTGAAAATGTCATTTATCACGCTCGCCAGATATCATTGCCGCATCTATTTGGTCCTGTATTAATTTATTTATGTAATACTTATCGCCATTTTTGTCTGATGATTATTAAATATTGGGCGTTTTCCTCTTTTGAGGAATACAAATATATGTGTTTTATATAAGTGTTAATTGTAAAGTGGTGATGATACAGTAGTAGTAGTAACAGTCTGTAAATTTCCCACTACTGAGATACGGCCTCCTCTTCCATTAAGGAGAGGGCTTGGAACATATTCCGCCACGCTGTTCCAATGCGGGTTGGTGGAATGCACATGTGGCAGAATTTCGATGAAATTAGTCACATGCAGGTTTCCTCACGATGTTTTCCTTCACCGCCGAGCACGAGATGAATTATAAACTTGTGTTTATTAAGAACATATATATATATATATATATATATATATATATGTTGTATATAGTGGTGCTTGCCTGGATTGAATCCGAAATCATCAGTTAAGATGCACGCGTTCCAACCACTGGGCCATCTCGACTCTGTAATCAAAGTTTCAACATATTTACAATTTTGCGACACGTACGTCTGCACTCGGTTGGGTAACGAGTGATAACAAAAACGTAAATAAAACAGAAACGGATGCTCCAAACGAACATACCGACAATTATAATATTAATACATGTGTATTCCACCAACCCGTATTGGAACAGCGTGGTGGAATATGTTCCAATCCCTCTCCTCTAAGGGAGAGGAGGCCTTTACCCCAGCAGTGGGAATTTACAGGCTGTTGTTGTTGTTGTTTGTTGATTACAGTACGAGGTAGTCGATTTTTAACTGGCCGTTCCTCGTGACTGACACCAAATTTCTGAACTAAGTTTACACTGGCTCTTCAAAGATGCTTTTACAAGCACTTTTGAATAATCATTTAAAAACTATATAGAATGAAGCTACCATGGGTTCGGAAAGTAAATTCTACCGAAAAGAAACAGGAAGAAACTCAGTAGTTACTCTTTTTTCAAGATTTAAAAAATACAGCCATGTTAGTTATTTCACTTATTCATATTTGTATGTCATATATTAACTCATAAAAATGGAACGTAACCGTAGAAATTATATATAATAAAATTGCAGTGTCTGTTTGTAATATAAAAATAAACCCCCGTAACAAAATGCATATGTACACGGTACATATACAAAAATACCAATTTATTTTTGTGTGTCTGTATGTTTGTTCCGGCTAATCTCTGAAACAACTGGACCTATTTTAACGGAACTTTCACTGGCAAGATGACTATACCCTTTTTGTTGTTAAATTCAAACGCGCACGAAATCGCGGGCTCAGCTAGTATATAATAAATGGGTGATACCACTTCACCCGCAAGATTTTTTTATAGTTTCCATGTAAATGAAAAAAAATACTATTAATTATAATGATGTCACAAGTGATTCATCAGAGTAATTGATAAAAATATCCTGTTAATAATCCGTTATCGCAGTTGAATGAATGTATTTGTATGTAAATGATTAATATTAAATGTTGAAATGAACGCTGTCTATTGTCGTATACATTGAACTGGAGAATCGTAAAAAATGTCTTCTGTATCTATAATATATAGATATATATTATATTCCTTAAAGGCCGGCAACGCACCTGCAAGCCCCCTGTTGCAGATGTCCATGGGCGGTGGTAGTCACTTTCCATCAAGTGAGCCTCATGCTCGTTTTCCACCTATCTCATAAAACAAAAAGTTTTCTTATCTCTGCTGTTTTCCCGTTGAAGAGTTTGTCTGGAGTCACTCCTGTGAACCATGCTTATCATTAAAATAATTAACATTGCCTAAATGTTTGACGACCTCCGTAATCGAATAGTGTGTACACCGGTTATATATAAAAACAACAAAATAAATCATGTCTTTTGTATGCGAGTTCCACTTAAATGTTGTTTGTTATGGCGACAACAGAAACACATAATCTGTGAAAATTTCAACTACCTAACTATCGCGGATGATAGGCGGGGCAGTCGACTTAGTCGTAGGGTTCCGAATGTAAGGAAGGAATGGAACTTTATACTGAAAGAACAAAAGCGGTTCCACATGCTCGTTAGTGTATCTCAACGTTCTTCTGTGTACAGAAGTACAGTCCACAACTCGAACACGTCCACTCAGCAAGCTGCTAGCAATGATTAGCGGGGAAATCGTTGCCTGGCAACGCCGTGTTGAGGTCACATTTTTCGGTTTAGAAATCGCGCGTTCGACGATAAATAACCACACGCGATATCTCGCTATACCTCTCCCTTATGTAATAATTCTTCATTTTAAGACTAGAATTCTCAGATTTGTTGGAGGGGATTGAGAAAAAAAATGATTTTCAAAAAAAAAAATTCAATTAAACCTTCTTCGTTTAAGGTATCCGTCTATATGTTAAAATTCCGCAGATATTCCTTGACTTCCAGTCAGGATATATTGTATATACATATGTAATTATATATAACTAACATGAATGTGTTTTTATATGTTGGAAAAGGATGGCTATTCAGTCCCTGCCGATTCCTTTCGGTGAAATCTACATTCCGAAACGGTGGTAGCTTTACTTAAAATAGTTTTGAATAATGACGATTCAACAGTACCTGTAAAAGCTTACTTGAATCAAGTATTAAGTCTTCTTACTTTGGTTAAGTTTTTTACTAATTAGCAATCAATAATTATTAATTATCGAGTTTTTATCGATCAAACATCGGGACAAACACACAGATACACTTTAAACACGCGACTCATTGCATTTAAAAAATGGAAAATCGAAAAATATTACGTCTTACAATGTCACACGTGAAATGTGATTACATAAGAACTAAAAGCGCGTTACATCGTCGCTGTATTCGTGTTCGGTATAAATAAAACATTATTTGATATTTGCAAAACTCATAACACATCGCGAAATAACTATGTATGACGTTTGTTCACTGGCGACGTTGCTATGTAGCGCTATGTTTTTATAATATTCGAACAGTTGATACCTGGTGATTTCCAAGCAGGATATAATAATTTAAATAATTGTATTAACTAACACGACTTTGTATTTTTTGAATGTTGAAAGAGAGTAACTACTGAGTTTCTGGTCGGTTCTTCTGGGTAGAGTCTGTTTTCCGAGCCGGTGGTAGCTTCACTTACTTGTAAAATGACGATTCAAAAGTGCTTGTAAAAGCCTACTTGAATAATGTTTATTTTGGTTTTGATTTCGAAAGCTACATTATCCACAATTATGATGGGCTATATTGCTAGAAAAGATAAGGAATCCTTACTAAAACTTTAGTAACTTAACTCAAGGTGGTAAAAAAACGTATGTCCACCTGTGCGAAGCTGGCACGGGCCGCTAGTATATGCGAAATTGAGTGTTAATTTCTCTGATTATGATTATGATTATGATACAGATTATGCAATCTTATGCATGTGTTATGCCTGGCTTCCGGCTCTTTAGTATTATTGATACAAAATTGATGCAAAAGCTTTTACGCTACGGATTTTAAGGGTATATATGGTAATCGGAAGGTATATATATGTATGTATAAAATATCGATATTGTAGTAGAAAGAACCAAGTATTTCAAATTTCTTAGCTAGAGACAAAATAATGAGTTTTAATTTTTGTTTCCTCTTCAATTTCAATGTACATATTTATATGTTTATTGTATGTTTGTTTATATGTTTATTGTACCCGAATATAAACTGACGGATAGCTGTATATATATTTTAAAGTATTATATATAATTTCATAGCATATTAATAGTAAAATAATTTATCACGAAAATTTGAAATTTAAAAAGTAGATTATACCGTGTATTTATCCGCTAAGAACATATTTTTCGAAACTCTACCCCCCATGGAAGTAAAACGGGGCTTTCCAATTCGGTATTTCATAAATTTCATTTTCAATTTCATTTCTGGTAAAGCCGCAGCTTCATATAGTAACAATATATGTATAGTATTATGATTGTCGCAAATGTACTGCATACACCGCAAGTATTATCTGCGGTAATGCTCACTCGGTAAGTTTCTCGCGCAATTAAATACCGCAATCGGAAATGTATGTAATCTAAATCATAATATACTTCATCTAGAGTAAACTCTGTCATACCTATATAATAACTGTCCGTTGGTTCCGCTCGTGTCAGCATCGCAGAATGCGCTATTAAACGGAAGCCTTTTTTTTCTCTCGCTGGAAAAACGCTTTACGCGCTTCCCCCACGTGATGGAAAGTGGGGGGGTGTGACTCCCCGGAGCCCTGGACGATGAGTGCGCCCAAGTACGCCGGGTTTACCCACTAAAAAACCAGCGGTATCCTCTCCGTCTTTCGACGGACGCCACGTGATCGCTTACGCATGCTACCATGACGCCCTGACGATTAAAGGGAAGCCTTAGCCCAGCTATGGGACTCTTACTGGTGCTTTACTTTATTTATTGAACTCAAATCAAATAAAAATATTCTTTATTTTACACCACTAAATAAATCATATAGACACGATAGGAAAGATGCACAAGAAGTGGCCTTATCGCTAACACAGCGATCTCTTCCAGGCAACTTTAAGGTAGAGGAAAACAGATATAGAAAGAACTCAATGTTGCTTTTTAAAAAAATCACTCACATTTGTCTGTAGTTCTCAATTTAACACAGTAGATCCCAAACTTATTTTTCTCCTGGACGACTTTCAAAATTTTATTTGTTTCGGTGGACCCCTGCTGCTACATTTCTACCACATTTTTAAAGTCAACGAAAAATAAAATGTGTGTCGCTTCTTCGTTCGGTCGCTATTTTCCGATAGGTAAAATAAAAACGAAAAATGGTACATTTTCTAACACTATACTTATTAAAAGAATAGAATTATAAGAAAAAAATAATAAGGTAATATAACTATGCTTACATTTTTGCTCTTTACTATCAAAAGCAAATAAATTTTCGTGGACCCCCACTAACATCTTTTGGACCCCCATGTCTCCCGTGAACCCCTGGGGGTCCACCTGGACCACTTTGGGAATCACTGATTTAACATTCGAGTTACATTATGTTAGCTAAGTACAAGTAAAATATACCTAATACATCCAGCTTGGAAGTCACCAACTAGTAGCTTGACGCTGTTTGAAAAATATACGCGTACGGTTTTTTTTTGCAAATGATTTGAATTAACAAGTCGGTAAAGTTAAAAATATAATCATGCTAATATATTCTAACTAATTAAAACAAAACTTGAATTAATTATACAATTAATCTTATTGATAAACCCTACGTTCTCTGATGAAAAACAGTAGTACTTAGTAGTTTTTGAGTTATGCTTTAGTTCCAAACAATGGTGATATATTCATAAATTAAAGGGTTGTTTGTATGTAACAGGCTGCCTACCTGTTTTTAAGTTAAATAAAATAATACATCAGACGTTTCGTGTCCGCGAAGTGATCGTCAACGTGACGCGAGCCGACGTCGCGTCCGGTAAACAGTTAGTCTAACGAACGCGTCGCATTTTTATAGCGGTCCCGGAATAGAACGATTTATGTCCGTACGTATTTTTATATACAAAATAGCTGTATACGTACAGTCGGGGTGAGGAAAGGTTCGTCACATTAAGGTCTATTTTCGTGTTTCTTTTATGGTATAGGTTGGCGGACGAGAGGCCACCTGATGGTAAGTCATCACCCATAGACAATAACGCTGTAAGAAATATTAACTATTCCTTACATCGTCAATGCGCCACCAACCTTGGGAACTGAGATGTTATGTCCCTTGTGCCTGTAGTTACAACTGGCTCACTCACTGTGAGTACTGTTATTTGGCGGTAGAATAACTGATGAGTGGGTGGTGCCTACTCAGACGGGCTTGCACAAAGCCACCACCAAGTAAATGTGTGCTCAGTATGAGCGATAATCTCCTTTACCGATTGAGAATTACATATTGCGTCGCAATGATTCAAGTTTAGATTCAAAAGGTGCTAAGAGTATAGGACTTGATGAAGGAGTTAATTTGAAAACTGAAGAAGTTTTTCTTACTCTGACTGTACATATATATATATATATATATTATATATGTCGAATAAGCCGTTACACTATTTCGGTACGATCAAAGAGTTTTGATGTGTTACAGAATTTTGAGATTCGTTTTAAATCGATGTTTTCAAAGTATTTTATTTCGTTTAAATAGTTTTACTGTGCGTGCAAAAAGTTTTTAATAAACATTATGTATTTCTAAATTTAAATCGGTTGAAACGGCGTTGCGGTTTTTTTTTTATTATTATGAATTTATTATTTAAATTTAACGTTATAATTTTTAATGTTGCCATGGAATTATGAAAATTAGATTTATATGAATAATTAATATATATTTTTAATTACGATACGTTTATGTCGCTGAACTCCTGAATTGTTATTTTGGGATGGGCGAATGGACCACCAAAGGTCAATAGCACCATTGGTGATGTAAGAATTAACCTTTTCACATACCAATTCACCACATTGGACTGGTTAATCTGGCTCACTCATCGATCATAACGGAGCGCAAAAATAAGTATTGCTGTTTGGTGGTATACTGGTGGTACCTCCTCAGAACGGTCGCACATAGCCCAACCACCAGTAAATAAGCTACTACCTATATATCAATCCATCAATCAGAATAAATGTTTTCAAGTAGATTTTACAAGAACTTTTGAATCGTCATTAAACAGACTATTAAATGAAGCTACCGCCGGTTCGGAATGTAGATTCCACCGGGGAGAACCGGCAAGAATCTCAGTAGTTACTTTTTGTCAACATTTATAAATACAGTCATGTTAGTTAAATACCAACTATATTATTACAACATAGTATAAACAAAGTCGCTTTCTCTGTCCCTATATATCTGTGTATGCCTTAACCTTAAACACTACGAAATTGATTTTGATGCGCTTTTTTTTAATAGATAGTGATTCGAGAGGAAAACCTTTGTATACAATAAAAGGATAATATTGTAAAGAAACACTGATAATCTTAGGTGTTTGTAATGTGATGTCGTAAATAAACATATTCTGTAGTATATTTATGGTAGTATCAGTATTGCACCCGTGCGAAACCGCTAGTTATAAAATAAGTAAGCTTTTTTTGAAGTTTATCTATTCAGTACGTAAATTTCGCATACGACATTTTTGATTTGACACGTTTGTGTCTTTGCGAAATCCACGTTGATTAGTAATTACGAAATGTTGTTCAGGTACTTTTTTTTATGGGTCTGGTCCTCTGCGGCCGGATGGCTGGCGCTCCACCAACATTAGAAAGTTCTTTACGAGCAAAAACTCAATTAGATTCGATTAATTACATTTATATATATTTTTAATTACTATAATTAATTTAGTGTTTTTGAGCTACCTGCCGGTTGTTCTCTGTAGAATCTACATTCCAAACCACAATGGTAGCTTCACTTAATATATTTGTTAGATGACGATTCAAGAGTGCTTGTGAAAGCCTATTTGAATAAAGTATATTTTGATTATAATAGTTGTGCGAAAAAGTTGTCGTCTTAATCGAAATGAAAAAAAAACGAGCACGCATTTTCCTAGTTTAATATTAATAAATATTCATCAAAAACAGCTCGCGTGTTACGTGTCCATACGTAACTATGTTAGCGTGAAATATGTAAATTAAAAAATCATTCCGAGTCTTATTTAGGCGTCAATTATGATTTTATATATCAAAAGAGGGACTCTTCATTGATAGCTCTCAGTTTTAACGTGACAATATTTAAAATAACTGGCATATTATAACAGGAGTCACCACCGGCTAGAGATATTGGTACCATGTGGAACTCAGACTCAAATTCCTTTATTCAATATAGAAGCATTACACTTACTTATTGATTGTCAAATTAAAAACTACCACCGGTTCGGAAAAGAAAACACCCTGACACGAGAAGAACCGGCGAAAGGATCTAAGCGGTTTCTTTTTTGTTTTTGTCAAACTAATTAAATATATTGAATATGTATATAAATAGCCAGGAGGCGATCGTTTCATTCCCAAGGTGTTCTATCAATCATAAACTCACTAATTGTATATTAACCTTTCCTATTTTTTGGTAACAGAAGCATTTTGATCGGTTTCTCTTATACTAAACCATTCATCTCATCCCCTATGACCCATCAATCTTGAGTACTAAGATGATGTGTCCACTACGATTTATAACAATGACACAATAAAAGTATATATTCTATTCCGACCGTAACAGGAATAAATAAAATTTTAACAAAAAGAAAAACCGACTTCAAACAAAACACTATATTAAAACAAATGAATATGCACGAAAAAGTAATAAAAATAATTGCGTATTCAACATATTTTTTAGAGTCTTCCTAAGTTAAATGAAATTAAAATTTTAGACTACTTAAAAGTCGATTAACGATTATATCATGTAGTTATAGTTATTGGTATATTTGGAGCCGGTGTCAGCCACGGTGCCCTTGCCCCAACAACCAAAAGAAAGAAGCGATACGAGCCCCTTGATTGATCCAGTATATTATTGTGTAAAAGGTAATTTGTAAAAAACATATTTGTTAAAGTATTCTCGTATTGTTTTTTGATAGATATACTGTAGGGTTTTATTGGCTGACACCGACTCCAAATATAACAATAATTATAACTACATGATATAATCGTTAATCGACTTTTAAGTAGTCTAAAATTTTAATTTCATTTAACTTAGGAAGACTCTAAAAAATATGTTGAATACGCAATTATTTTTATTACTTTTTCGTGCATATTCATTTGTTTTCAACCGACTTCCAAAAGGAGGAGGTTATCAATTCGTCTGTATTTTTTTTTTTTTTTTTTTTTTTTTATGTTTGTTACCTCATAACTTTTCACTGGGTGGACCGATTTTGATAATTTTTTTTTTGTTTGAAAGGTAGTGCTTCCCGTGGGGTCCCATTTTTTTTATTTTTTTTTCCGATGGTGGCATCCATGTGAAAACGACATAAGTCTTAAATTTACATTATGTATATGCGCGACAAATAGGTGAATAATAGAAAATCACGTTAACCAATTTTGATAATTCTTTTTTTATTACAAAATATATACTTCAAGGGTAATTTGATGAAAGTTTGGTAAGGTTCTGAGAACAGGATCAATGACAAAGTAACGGAACGGAAGGGAACGGAACAATTCTGAGGAGCACGTTAGCGATACTCGGTCGAATCTTTTATTTATAGGTTATTTGGATATTTGAGTCACCTTCCGTAGTGTGGTTATGTTTATGTAATTATCATAGTCGAATATTATAATCAACTAGCTACCCACCCCGGCTTCGCACGGGTGCAATTCTGATACTAAATATACTACAGAATTTGTTTATATACGACATCACATCGCAAACTTCTAAAATTATCAGTGTTTCTTTACAATATTGTTCATGTATTATATACACAAACCTTCCGCTTGAATCACACTATCTTTTAAAAAAAACCGCATCAAAATCCGTTGCGTAGATTTAAAGGTATGGGGACAGAGAAAGCGACTTTGTTTTATACTATGTAGTGATGGAACTCCTATACGGCTCGCAGTTAGGGTGCGATATGGGGCAGAATTTCTTACTATCTTTAATCAAATTTTGTGTATGTGATGTTATGTCATATGATGTACGAAGTATAGTTGGTCTTTTTCAAAGTTTTTTTGCTGAGTTCGATTACAGCTCTTTCGAGGGATTCTTGTAGTTTACGCCGCGTGACGTATTAAATCCGCATTTTCGAAAGTCTATTTTTGCTTTATTCGCAAGTTTCCTTTGAAATTGTCCTCGAAGTAGTTTCTGACTCATATAAACGGAACGCTTAATCTATCCATATTAAAAAAAAATTAGTTAGTCAACATCAGCTTCACTTAAAATCAAAAAATAAATAAAATTTTAACAAAAAGAAAAACCGACTTCAAACAAAACACTATTTTAAAACAAATGAATATGCACGAAAAAGTAATAAAAATAATTGCGTATTCAACATATTTTTTAGAGTCTTCCTAAGTTAAATGAAATGAAAAATATTAGACTACTTAAAAGTCGATTAAAAATTATATCATGTAGTTATAATTATTGTTATATTTGGAGTCGGTGTCGGAACTACATGATATAATCGTTAATCGACTTTTAAGTAGTCTAAAATTTTAATTTCATTTAACTTAGGAAGACTCTAAAAAATATGTTGAATACGCAATTATTTTTATTACTTTTTCGTGCATATTCATTTGTTTTAATATAGTGTTTTGTTTGAAGTCGGTTTTTCTTTTTGTTAAAATTTTATTTATTTTTTGATTTTAAGTGAAGCTGATGTTGACTAACTAATTTTTTTTAATATGGATAGATTAAGCGTTCCGTTTATAAGAGTCAGAAACTACTTCGAGGACAATTTCAAAGGAAACTTGCGAATAAAGCAAAAATAGACTTTCGAAAATGCGGATTTAATACGTCACGCGGCGTAAACTACAAGGATCCCTCGAAAGAGCTGTAATCGAACTCAGCAAAAAAACTTTGAAAAAGACCAACTATATTTCGTACATCATATGACATCACATCACATACACAAAATTTGATTAAAGATAGTAAGAAATTCTGCCCCATATCGCACCCTAACTGCGAGCCGTATAGGAGTTCCATCACTACATAGTATAAAACAAAGTCGCTTTCTCTGTCCCTATATCTTTAAATCTACGCAACGGATTTTGATGCGGTTTTTTTTAAAAGATAGTGTGATTCAAGGGGAAGGTTTGTGTATATAATACATGAACAATATAGTAAAGAAACACTGATAATTTTAGAAGTTTGCGATGTGATGTCGTATATAAACAAATTTTGTAGTATATTTAGTATCAGTATTGCACCCGTGCGAAGCCGGGGTGGGTAGCTAGTTGATTATAATATTCGACTATGATAATTACATAAACATAACCACATTACGGAAGGTGACTCAAATATCCAAATAACCTATAAATAAAAGATTCGACCGAGTATCGCTAACGTGCTCCTCAGAATTGTTCCGTTCCCTTCCGTTCCGTTACTTTGTCATGGATCCTGTGCTCAGAACCTTACCAAACTTTCACCAAATTACCCTTGAAGTATATATTTTATAATAAAAAAAGAATTATCAAAATTGGTTAACGTGATTTTCAGTTATTCACCTATTTGTCGCGCATATACATAATGCAAATTTAAGACTTATGTCGTTTTCACATGGATACCATCATCGGAAAAAAAAATAAAAAAAATGGGACCCCACGGGAAGCACTACCTTTCAAACAAAAAAAAAATTATCAAAATCGGTCCACCCAGTAAAAAGTTATGAGGTAACAAACATAAAAAAAAAAAAAAAAATACAGACGAATTGATAACCTCCTCCTTTTGGAAGTCGGTTGAAAATGCCAAATGAGCAACATTTGACAAATATTGAAAACTTGATAAATCTATTATATTCATTCATTCATTCACAATGGACGAATCTTTTGAAAGTAAAATTGTGGAAAAAAATTGGAAGTTAGTGTTTATGTACAATAGTTTTGTATTATACATCAAAATATGTTAATCATTAATTCCCTCAATTAAAACTCCCATTGGGATAGGCTATATAGTATGTTATCCATACAAGTAGATTATGAATCAAAACGAGGTATGTTTTGTGATAGGACAGGCATTTAGACTCCCAGTCACCAGTACGCAAGGTAAAAAATATTCATTGAATACATATTCTAAATGTATCCTGTCTTTACGTTTAAGGCGTGTGATTACATCGATAGGAATCTCTGTATCTTGCGCGTATGTCAATATGACACAAACGGTTTATCTACAACAGATAATATATTAATCTCCAAGCAATTTGTAGTAAATCAAAGAACGGTAATACACGTGTGCACCATACTTCCTGCTTGGCATTATAAATGTCGCTTTGATGTTGCTATAAAAAAAAATTGCCATTTGTGAGTGATGTTGATAGTTGTTTGAAACATCGATGTTCTTAATTTGATTTTTTTTATATTCTTATTTTTAAGATTGTAATATTATTAATACATATAATAGAATTGGAGTGTCTGTAATATTAAAATAGACATTTTTTACTCAATGCATATACATGGTAATTATTCAAAAATAATGTTTTTTATAATTTTTGTCTGTTTGTCTGGAACGGCTAGACAGATTTTGACGGGACTTTCACTGGCAGATAACTGATATAATAAGGAGTCACTAAGGCTACAATAATATTTTGTTTTATTTTTTTTAATTCAAACGCATACAAGGTCGCGTGTACAGCTAGTATAACGTAATTATTGATATATGTCGGAGACGGTCATACCCGATGGAGGCGCTCAGAGACGACTCACTAACGATTCCGCTCTCGTGAAGATCAGTACCTCCATCCTAGGAACTGTCATTCGCTTCGTTGCCAAGTGTGATACAGTGTGATACTGAATTCCTACTAAGTGTATTGAGTACTTCAAACGTAGAGTAAACGTGTTCCTGTATTCGCGGTTTCCTCTTTGCTCGATCACCCAGTAATACGCCTCTATGATGTCTGTCTATCGTACTGATGTTGCTGTCAATGCGACACATACGATTGTTTCTTTGTATGTTCGTTATCTATGTGTTACAAAATAATTTATCCGATTATAACGAAACCTTAGTAATTGGTTCTGATTAGCTTTAGCTCTTCAAAAGTACGAAGCACTTCGACTGGGGAAAAATTTAACGATAATTAATTTAATAGAATGACAATATTGTGTGTCAATATGTCTCAGCCGCTCAGGACACGTGTTTCTTAACAAGATTGCGGGTTGAAATCCGGGCAAACACTTCGCGAGGAAACCTCTAATGTCTGATGAATTTCTATAACAGTTATGATTGGTATTCTTCAATCCGCATGGGAGCGTGTTTTTTATGTTATAGTATAGCCGCACCAGCAAATAGGCCACCTGATGTTAAGTGGTCACCACCGCCCATAGACATGGCGCTGTTCTAGAAATATTAACATTCCATACTTCTACAATGTGCAGTTACACTGCTCATTCCCCTTTCAAACCGGAACACAACAATACCAAACATTGCTGCTTAGAGGCAGAATATTAATAGGTGGTACCTACCTAGACGGGATTGCACAAAGCACCACCAAGTAAATGGAAGGCAATAATTTCCAAAATCTTCTTCGAACATCAGAAATGTCTCCTACACTTGTCTACCAAAATTATCCAAATTACACTACGCCGAATTTTTTTTTTTATTGTATATAGGTTGTCTGACGAGCATATAGGCCACCTGTTGGTAAGTGGTCACCATCAACCATAGACAATGTCGGTGTAAGAAATATTAACTATCCCTTGTGCCTGTAGTTACACTGGCTAACTCACCCTTCAAACCGGAACACAACAATACTGCGTACTGTTGTTTAGAGGTAGAATATCTGATGAGTGGGCGGTAGTTACGCAGGCGGGCTTGCAAAAAGCCCTACCACCAAGAAATCTTGTTTTGTTTTTGTTTACTGAGATCAGAGGTTTTCGAATACGGATAACGATCGATATTATTACAAACACTCGTATCGATGGAATCGTGTTCGTTGCATCACTGGCTAAAATATTTCAACTCGATCGAACTGGCAACTTGCGAAATGTATCTCGTTTTAACCGGATTTTCACATGTCACCCGTGCCATTTGGAAATGCTTGTATTTGAATGTGTTTACTTGGATTTGTATCAGAAATCATGAGATAGGTACTACCTGATCCAGCCGCTGGGCTGTCTCCACGTAAAAATCGTTTACGGATGTCATAGATAAAAAGTAACTCATGGACGATTCTAGTATATATATCTCTATACCAAAATTAATTCATATAAGTTCAGCATTTAGTTCGCGCTTAAATAAGGAATATCCAACCATCTAAGCTTTCGCATTTATACTATTAATAAAACAAGCAAACCCGTCGACAGATTTTGTCCGTAATTTATTGTATACTGTAATGTTCGAAATGTGCTGTATATTTGTTACATAGGTTTTATATATAGATAGCTAGTTGTCGCCCGCAGCCTCGCTTACGTTTTAGGTGTTGATTATCATATGTTAGGCGATAAATAAACGTTTTAACAATAAGAAAAACCGACTTCAAACAAAACACTAACACAAACAAATAAATATGCACTAAAAAGTAATAAAAATAATTGCGTATTCAACGTATTTTTTAGAGTCCTACTAAGTAAAATGAAATCAAAAATATTAGACTACTTAAAAGTCGATTTACGATTATATAAGGTATAACGTAGTTATTGTTATATTTGAAGCCCCAGTTCACATTTATAATAGTAAAATAGATTAGGAACATAGGATACGTCTTCCAAATAATATAACGTAAATTAGACTTTAGTTTTTTTTTTTCAATTAGCGGTTATCGAAACGGAAGGTAAAAGTTTCACCGAACAAATATTGGCGTCAGGTATGTTTGCTTTTAAATCAATAGAGGCGAAGGGAATGCGCACCGAGCATTAGAATTGAAAGCGTGTCAGGCGTGCGTTTCGCTGAGACGGTCGGACGGTCGCGCTCAGAAGCTCCACGCAAACCGACTACGATGAGAGAGGTTGCGTTATCAACGCGAAGGAGTGTTTATTCGTTTGTCTGTTACGTATCACGTCTTGACTATGGCCTTTTCAATGCACCCGCGAAACTGCAAATCTTGTAATATGTCAATAGTTTTTGTTTCGATTTCATTTAATTATGAGCTGATCAAACCACAACTGGATCTCTTTATAAATTGAAACAGTTGATTTGATTACAATCAAGAATGATCTTTAAATCTTTGTGTATTTAAGGCTGGAGCTCTTCAAAATGAGATCGTAACCGATGTTTTACGTGCAGCTATCGTCCTATAATCACTGGGATAGAAATCGGTTTACGCTATTAATATATAAGGCAAACAACCCTTGGATTTATTCCATGCGAATTTGCTACTCTCTTAATATTTTACGAAAAAGTTTGGTGTACGAGCATATGGGCCACCTGATGATAAGTGGTCACCATAACCCGTAGACAATGACGCTGTAAGAAATATTAACTATTCCTTACATCGTCAATGTGCCACTAACCTTGGGAACTAAGATGTTATGTCTCTTGTGCCTGTAGTAACACTGGCTCTCTCACCCTTCAAACCGGAACACAACAATACTGAGTACCGTTTTTTGGCGGTAGAGTAACTGATGAGAGTAACTGATGGTACCTACCCAGACGGGCTTGCACAAAGCCCTACTACCAAGTAATATATCTTTACTTATGTTAATATTCCGTTTAAATACATATGTACACTTTATAAAGTTTTGTCGACATTTGAAACGCCACTTTTTCGAAAATCCATTGTAAATATCATAGATTATTCACGCTCTCGACCAATGGTATCGCGTGAATTTGCTGTCAAATGTTGTGTGTTTGTCTTTCCTTTCCTCCTATAGTTGGAATAGAGTATTGAGAAATGTTCTTTATTAAGCTTTTGTGCTCTTGTGGTAATAGATTAAGATATTTTGGATATAAGTTATCTAGCCAGCCAGCTTGTGTAACGATCTACAGCCACAGCAATTGATTCTTATACGAGACGGCTTAGAGGCTTCAGAATGCGTGTTAAGAGCGTTCTCTACTTTGTTTTTCATTTAAACTCAACTAATTAAGTTTTCTGCTGCCTCGTCACTGGTCGTTGGTGTCCGATGACGCAATATTCGACCAATGAGCGTTCAGATTAAAGCCATATTAGTTTATTTCAATTAGACGTAAGTATTTAATCTTTTTTAAGAATGTCGTTTTTTTTTGTTTCGTTTATAATTGTATTACGTGAAAATCCTGAAAGTGGTTGTATGATCTACGTAACCCAGCATATAAAAAAAACAAAAGGTATATGGAGCGTTCCGAACATTTAAGTAGAGCAAGAAAAAAGAATACGAATTTCCGACAGCTGGTGGGTAGTAAATAACTTTTGATGTAATAAAACGACGCCCCGTTTCGAAATACCTGTTCCCCATACGTCATTTATTCCACGCCATTCAGCAATACTTATTATTACTGTATTCCAGTCCAAGGGTGAGTGAGCCAATGTTACAGGCACATACAAAAGCAGCTTGTAAATTTCCCACTGCTGGACTAAGACCTCCTCTCCATCTGAGGAAAAGGTTCGGAACATATTCCACCATGCTGATCCAGTGCATCACCGCCGAGCACAAGGTGAATTATAATCACGAATTAAGCACATAAATATTCAGTGGTGCTTCCCTGGGTTTGAACCCTCAGTCATCGGTTAAGATGCACGCGTTCCAACCACTGGGCCATTTCGAATCACAGGCGCATAACATGGTGACTGCTTAGGAATATGTAGTACATAAATCAGCCTACGGAAACGTCACTGACAGCGATGGAATGGAACGCGCGGAGGTCGTCTCGTATTATTTAACTGTTTACAAATATTATCTTAAGGCGTACTATAAACTATCGCGCTGGTTATTTATAAATAAAGTTATATACGCCCAGCGTAGCGTACTCTCGCACAACTCGCATACAAGTTGATTTTTAAACGTAACACTATTTCATTGACGACCTCCGAGGTCCTGGGTTCGACTGCCGGCTGAGTCGATGTAGATTATCATTAGTTTTCTATATTGCCTTATGTCTGGGTGTTTGTGGTGCCGTCGTTACATCTGATTTTCCATAACACAAGTGCTTTAGCTACTTACATTGGGATCAGAGTAACGTGTGTGAAGTTGTCTCATATTTATTTATTTATAATTTTAAGTTAAGATGTAAAAATCGGTAAAAGATTTAAATCGAGTAATTACTATCATGATAATTTAGTTGTTAGTAGGGCTTTGTGCAAGCCCGACTGGATAGGGGTAGTAACCAGATATTATACCGCCAAACGACAGTACTCATTATTAATATTGTTGTGTTCCAGTTTGAAGGGTAAGTGAGCCAGTGTAAATACAGGCACAAGGGACATTACATTTTAGTTCCTAAGGATGGTGGCGCATTGGCGATGTAATCAACCGTTAATGTGTCTTACAGCGCCATTTTCCATGGGTGGTGGTAACCACTTACCATCAGGTGGCCCGTATGCTCGTCCGCCTACATATAGTATTAAAAAAAAACTAACTTCAACAACGCCTAGTACTACAATGATTGTCGCGTAAGGTATTACTGGCAATCGACTCATTTCAATTACTCGTAATGTATTGACATTACGAAGAGTCGCCGCGACTGTACGGCATCTCAGACCGGAGGGCGTCACTCTTATGAGAACGCGTTGTGCCGTGAAACGTTTTCACTAATGCGGTCGTAGCTCGTATGCACTTGAATGGCGCGATGCCGTATCGTTTACGAATGTATAGTACCGCACAACTTGACGTAGCATCGACAAAATTCGTGAAACCGATCACATCCGAATTGAGTACGCTATCCCAAATTATTATAATATTTATTTCTCATGTGAATATGATCTTTACATAAACGTAATAACTTGTAATATCATATGACCTAATATATTCGTCGATTTACATGCACTTGCTTTCTCGGGTTGAACTGACGCGTGAAACTATAGCGACGAATAGCGTCGAATGGCGCGATAGGGAGCGGAGCTGCATTTCTATTGGTTGTATAAATCGGCAGTAATCGGTTTTATTGGATTTGCCGATGCTACATCTTAGTTGTGTCGTACTATACCCTTGTACGTTTCTTTATCGAGTGTATATTACTTTGAATTATACGGAATTTGAACTCACAAAGCTGAGAACGTGTCAAGAAATATAGTATACAACTGTTGGCCACTAAGTTCATGCAGTAGTTAAGTACAGGTGTCACGCACAGAAAGTAATAAACTTCATTTGTCCTAAAACATAAAACCTTTTTAATTGAATTAATTTATTGATTTACAGCCAGCGGTCATTTGTAAAAATTCTCATGATTCGAAATTATCATTTTGAAGTAGTTTTTCAAACATAATACGACTATAATCCCCATATATTTATACCCTACATATTTGTTGTATTTCTTTTTCAACCGACTTCCAAAAGGAGGAGGTTATCAATTCGTCTGTATTTTTTTTTTTTTTTTTTTTTTTTTTTTTATGTTTGTTACCTCATAACTTTTCACTGGGTGGACCGATTTTGATAATTTTTTTTTTGTTTGAAAGGTAGTGCTTCCCGTGGGGTCCCATTTTTTTTATTTTTTTTTCCGATGATGGTATCCATGTGAAAACGACATAAGTCTTAAATTTGCATTATGCATATGCGCGACAAATAGGTGAATAACTGAAAATCACGTTAACCAATTTTGATAATTCTTTTTTTATTATAAAATATATACTTTAAGGGTAATTTGGTGAAAGTTTGGTAAGGTTCTGAGCACAGGATCCATGACAAAGTAACGGAACGGAAGGGAACGGAACAATTCTGAGGAGCACGTTAGCGATACTCGGTCGAATCTTTTATTTATAGGTTATTTGGATATTTGAGTCACCTTCCGTAATGGTTATGTTTATGTAATTATCATAGTCGAATATTATAATCAACTAGCTACCCACCCCGGCTTCGCACGGGTGCAATACTGATACTAAATATACTACAGAATTTGTTTATATACGACATCACGTCGCAAACTTCTAAAATTATCAGTGTTTCTTTACTATATTGTTCATGTATTATATACACAAACCTTCCCCTTGAATCACACTATCTTTTAAAAAAAAACGCATCGAAATCCGTTGCGTAGATTTAAAGATATAGGGACAGAGAAAGCGACTTTGTTTTATATTATGTAGTGATGGAACTCCTATACGGCTCGCAGTTAGGGTGCGATATGGGGCAGAATTTCTTACTATCTTTAATCAAATTTTGTTAATCAATTATTCGCAAGTTTCCTTTGAAATTGTCCTCGAAGTAGTTTCTGACTCATATAAACGGAACGTTTAATCTATCCATATTAAAAAAAATTAGTTAGTCAACATCAGCTTCACTTAAAATCAAAAAATAAATAAAATTTTAACAAAAAGAAAAACCGACTTCAAACAAAACACTATTTTAAAACAAAGGAATATGCACGAAAAAGTAATAAAAATAATTGCGTATTCAACATATTTTTTAGAGTCTTCCTAAGTTAAATGAAATGAAAAATATTAGACTACTTAAAAGTCGATTAACGATTATATCATGTAGTTATAATTATTGTTATATTTGGAGTCGGTGTCAGCCAATAAAACCCTACAGTATATCTATCAAAAAACAATACGAGAATACTTTAACAAATATGTTTTTTACAAATTACCTTTTACACAATAATATACTGGATCAATCAAGGTGCTCGTATCGCTTCTTTCTTTTGATTGTTGGGGCAAGGGCACCGTGGCTGACACCGGCTCCAAATATACCAATAACTATAACTACATGATATAATCGTTAATCGACTTTTAAGTAGTTTAATATTTTTCATTTCATTTAACTTAGGAAGACTCTAAAAAATATGTTGAATACGCAATTATTTTTATTACTTTTTCGTGCATATTCCTTTGTTTTAAAATAGTGTTTTGTTTGAAGTCGGTTTTTCTTTTTGTTAAAATTTTTCGTTATTATTCTATTTATTGTGTCTCGTTTCCTATTAAACATTTCATTCTTTACCCTATAGTACGTATATATTAAAAAAAGCACGATTGATACCATATAAGTATCTATTGTTACATAAATTTATATTTTAGAAATTACACTAAAAAAAAGAACCTAATTAGTTTTTCTCTTAAATTGTCGTAGAATTACTATACAATGTAATCATATATGTGATGATGAAGGTATGTGTGTGTTATGCTAAATAGCCCAATAACCTTTTCTTGTCCTTGCCCGATTGAACCTAAGACCTCGGTCTGTGAAGCCTTACGAGTTTACCACTGAACGAACGAGACAATATCACGTTACCGTTTAACGAAATTATTATTATTTTTAATTAGTTCAGACTGATTACAGTCAAGGTTGCGAGTTAGTGTTGTGATTTTCCTCTTAAAATGATTTATTACTGAATGTAATTGTTGTCGTATACAAATTAAACGACGCCATTTGTAATTATTTTTACTATAAGTATATGCCCGCGCCCTTCATCTGTCTTTGAGAGGTGGTAGGATGTTCTCTAAATGAAATCTTTGTCTATCAATGACATCTATAGTAATAACCGAATGCTAAGTATTAGCTTTTTTTTAAGTAGACTGATGTTAATTTTTTATAAATTTTAATCACTTTATCTATTAAGAAGATTTTCGTTGCCGTGGTATAAACACTGTTTAGTGTTTAGTCTCGATTCCGGAGACATAATGGTGACTACTCGGATTAAATATGCTACACTTGTATAGACTGAAAAAGCTGTAATACTTCTCAGGAATAGCTCATGTCTTTGCCCAGCAGTGGAAATCTTAGTGATTTTATATATTCAATCAATATAAACTTAAGTATATATCATGCAGTTGTGTGGTCGCCATTGTATCTGTGTTTGTTTGTATGTACGGGTTAATCTCCGGAACTAATGACCCAACGCTACGTAAACTGCATTATACCTTAGTGTTATATAGTATAAATTATACATATATTATATAATGTTATAAACAACAACAGCCTGTAAATTTCCCACTGCTGGCCTAAGGCCTCCTCTCCCATTGAGGAGGGGGTTTGGAACATATTCCACGACGCTGTTCCAATGCGCGTTACTGGAATACACATGTGGCAGAATTTCTATGAAATTAGACACATGCAGGTTTAATAAGATGTTTTCCTTTACCCCACGAGTACGAGATGAATTATAAACACAAGTTAAGCACATGAATATTCAGCCCGAAATCATCGGTTAAGAAGCACGCGTTCTAACCACTGAGTCATCTCGGCTAATATCATTTTATTAATTAATAATTTGCACCCGCGCGACCCTCGTTATAAAATAATTCTCATTAACGTTGGAAGCATATCGGTAATTAATTTTAATTAGTCATTTAAACGTGACGCGCTCTCTAATAATACAATATGACTACAATTGATTTGTTAGGGCGTGATGATCGAATATTTATATTTAGATGTTTCAAATTAGAACTAAATCTTTGGACGTTGATTTTAACGTTTTTGGGGGTCAGGAAGCTTGATTTTTTTTTAAAAATAAAGCTTTTATATATATTAGCTACCACCCACTCATCAGATATTCTACCGCTAAACAACAGTACGCAGTATTGTCGTGTTCCGATTTGAAGGGTTAATGGGCACAAGAGACATAGCATCTTAGTTCCCAAGGTTGGTGGCACATTGACGATGTAAGGTATAGTTAATATTTCTTACAGCGTCACTGTCTATGGGTGATGGTGACCACTTACCATCACGTGGCCCATATGCTCGTCAGCCAAGCTATTCCATAAAAAAAAAAGATGTCGACCGCAACTGCGCTCGTTTTTTATGCGTTAAAATGTAAATATGTTGCTCTTTGGAATTCAAGGCTTCAAAATAAGTTTCATTTAAACTAACAGAGAGATAAACAAAATCATTTATAATATCAGTAAGGATATGCTTAAAAATTGCTTCTTTGTACTTCTTACTATCGTTCTTACTAACAGACTAATTCAATACTATTAAAACGCTCATTTTAGGCAGGTCGCACCAGCTTTTCTCCCGTGACGTCATCCGAATATATATACTTAAACCCACAGGGAGTCCAACCCTCCCTTTTCTTACCCTTGGTGATGATTTATATGATAAAATCATATGTGACTGAGATTACAATAGGAAATTTTATCTAAATCAGTTCAGAGATTAGCGTGAAGGTATCTCACATTAAAAAATATATAAAAAAGACGCCTACGCAGGCAATGTATTTATATGGTTTATTTAAATAATTAAGTCAAAGCCAATGTCTTGATATGATGTCGTTATATAGTATTGCATATTATATTCAAATTTATGTGTCAGGAAAATCAAAACAGCGCGATTTTTAAGACATTTTCTGCCTCGCCAACCATTCTGTTGAACCAGCGTTCGCCGGCGGTTCTTTCGAAGCGATAAGACTTGGGAACGTAACCTTAAAGGCCCACAATGCGCCTGCAATGACCTGGTGAGCCACCTGCTCGTTTCCCATCTGTATGCCAATGTATCAACTATTATATATATGTAATTGTAAAGCTCCATTAAAATTAATTCAGTAGTTTTTACACAAAAGAATAGCAAGCATCCATAATCTTTAGCATTTACATTAGTTGTATGTGTGCTTGTTGCAAACAGATGCGCTATTCGTACAGATAAGAAAAAAGTGTCTAGCATAATTTCCCCAGCAATTGACCATCAATTAGAGTTAATAAAACCGTTCAACCGTGTCTATAACCTTTTCTCTTGACCGTGGTTTATGATTAGACCCTAAGATATATTCCAATTACGTCCAACTTAAATTCAGATCGCGTTTCCATTGTTAAGCGTTGCCGTCCAAGTCATAAGCGGAAGCGATTGTGTTTAAACGTTTAATTGTATGCAAATTTGTTAAAAGTATATTTTACTGAATATAATTCTTATTATAAAATAGTAATCCTTAATGTTTAGATATAGTAAACTAAATATTGTATATTAAGTCAATATCAAAGCTGTAAGTTTTATTGTAAACAACAGCTTCTAAGGTAAAAAAAAACCCTTTGTTTTTTTTTTATTGCAAGTTGTATGGAACGGGCGTATGAGCCATCTTATAGTAAGTGTCTTGCCGGTTCTTCTCGGTAGAAACTACTTTCCGAACCGGTGGTAGGTTCACTTAATTGTAATATGACGATTCAAAAGTGCTCGTAAAAGCCTACTTGTATAAAGTTTATTTTGATTTGATTTTGAGTCATCACTATAGAAAGTAACGAAGCAACATCGACATCTCCCCAAAAACCTTGAGAACTGAGATGTTATGTGTTGTGCCTGTTGTTATACTGACTAACGTAGCCTTTCAACCGGAACACATAAACACTAATGAGTAGTACCCGGCGGTAGATAATACAGTGACTTAAACGTTTGTTAAGGTTGTAAGGTAACACATGATTTGCTCAATGTCAAAACGTAACATGGGGTCAAACGGTCTCAAGCTGATGACGTGTAATGATAATTACGGAACTTCATTATTGCCCATACAGAGACTTTTTATTGGAAATAAGAAAGAAATGTTTATATAAAAGATCAATCAAATCTTGCACCATCACCCAAAGTAAAGAATGACATCACCCACACAAACATACAACAAATACAAACAGTACAGTGCTTTAGTGTGTGTAATCTCGGCGCTGCTCGGCGGTGACATAACGCTGGAATGCGTTAATTCGCTAATAAATACGTATTATTATCATGTATATATAAAAATATATATCCATAAGATTCTTTGGCTGTTTTTTTTTCCTTCTAAGTATTAAGGTTATGCTATAGCCTTGTTAACCGACTTCAAAAAAAGGAGTATTCTCAATTCGACCATATATATTTTTTTATGTTTTTTTCCGTATTTCAATATCGAGTACATTCTGTTGGTCTCATCATATTATGTTCTGTGAATGAAAATCGTTTTTATAATTTTGTATTGATGGTAAATATATTCTATGTTAATACATAACCCCAAATCGATTCATTTAAATAAATGAAGTGACCTGGCTAATATTTTATAAATTTGAAAGTAAGTATGTGTGTTTGTTAAGCCTCATAACTAGTCAATGATTATGAAATTTACAAAATTTACTTTAAGACATTTGAATTGTCATTTTGCAGTCATTATTAAACGTAAAGTTGTTCTGAATGTAGATTCTTTCAAACAGAACCGGTTAGAAACTCAGTAGTTACAACGGAATCTATAATAGTATAAATAATGCAGATAAACTAATCTTCGATTTATTGCATTCCATGTTATTTGTTAATTAGCTCAAATTTATTATAACGCTGTATTCGTTATTAAAATATCTTTATTTATAATACAACACTATACCACTTTAATCTTCCTCCTAAAGTCCCAATAACAGATTCGTCGACGTTTAAAACGCATTTTTCCCTGCGAATCTATGCAATCAAAATTAACTTTATTCAAGTAGGCTTTTACAAGCACTTTTGAATCGTCGTTTTACAAATAAGTGACGCTATCACCGGTTCGGAAAGTAGAATCTACCGAGAAGAACCGACAAGAAACTCAGTAGTTACTCTCTTTCAACATTTAAAAAATACAAAGTCATGTTAGCCAATGATATTGCGTCAATTCGACGTTTTGTGCTTGTTTATTTGGCGTTTTGTCCTCTTATGGTTAGAATAGGCACTTAGTGGTAGGGCTTTGTGCAAGCCAGCCTGGGTAGGTACCACCCACTCATCAGATATTCTACCGCGAAACAACAGTATGCAGTATTGTTGTGTTCCGGTTTGAAGGACATAGCATCTTAGCTCCCAAGGTTGGTGGCGCATTGACGATGTAAGGAATAGTTAATATTTCTCACAGAGTCATTATCTATTTGTGATGGTGACCACTTACTATCAGGTGGCCCATATGCTCGTCCGCCAACCCATTCCATAAAGAAATAGGTTATATTTATAGTATTGTTACTATTTTTATTGATATTTAGTTATGTTATTGCGTCTTGATTTTCGACATCTTTTTTGACAGCGCCTTTGCTGGCGTTTAGGGGCTTCATTGGCTTGATAGATAGACAGACGAACATTCGCATTTATATTATTAGTATCGATTAGTTTAAAGTTAACTATATTGTATTATAGTGTGAGGTACGTTGCCCCTTACTGTTATTTTTCCTTGCAATCTTTGATCTTGTTTATCGACGAAGTACTTATGTGCTGTTCGGGTCACTGGGTGCACGCCATTCAGCTGTGACGGTCCGTTGTAACTCCTACTTGGACACCCATCCATCGCCCTGCTACGGTATTTGATATACTCGCCTACATACGTCCTTTTTCTTATACGCAACTTCTATAAGTTAAAAAGTTATTTTGGTATATGTACTGTGTACAAATTAATATGACAAATAGACTCTCCAATTTTTATTATATGTATAGATGGGAAGGCGAGACTTTTGAATAAATGTATCGTAAATGTATTGCCAATGTAAGAAATATTAACCTTTTTATATTATAATAGTAACCGCCCACAAATTTCCCACTGCTGGGCTAAGGTCCTCTGCCGATGCGAATTTGTGGATTAATATTTGAAAGAATTCGTGGTAACTTTCCTCCGTGAAGCCTTACTATCAAGTTCTCGGTATAAGTTCAAACATACAATCTTGCTGGATTTGATGTGTAATGCAATAAAAGCAAAGCGATAATGAGTAAGAGATCAGAATACATAGTTTTAATTGTAACTAGCGACCCGCCTGGCTTTGCACGGGTGCAATATTGATAAGGGATAACAAATAAACATAATATATCACCTTTTTTGAAGATATCTTTAAGGTGTACAAAACTGTAGTATTTATTTACGACATCACATTACAAACTTCTAAATTTTAGTGTTTCTTTACTATATTCTGTATGTGTCATACACAAAAACCTTGCTCTCGAAACGCGGCTTAATAAAAAAACCGCAATAAAATCCGTTGTGTAATTTTAAAGAACTAACCATGCATAGGGAAAGACAGCTAAAAGCTTTCTTTTTATACTATGTAAAGATGGGGATGTATTAAAAGCAATGCTACAATGAATTAGAGATCAGAATGCATAGTTTTAATTGTTAAAATGTCAACATTATCGCGTCAACGGAAACTCGGTTACACGCTGATAAAATATTAGTAGGCAGTTAACGTGACTAATGATACGTGCTTGATTGGTACGAGTCACAAACTGATCTAGTGCAGCGTTTTAAACGCTCCAGTTCTCTGATGAGGGTTCAGCTTATATCTCACGGTTATTGTAAACCGGTACCTGTAGCCTTATTTTGTTTAACGAGGAGGAAATGCGTTTTCGCATGCCGCACGACCGGGGCGGATATGTAGGAGTCGACCGGAGCCATAAGGGCCCCGTGCCAGGACCTAATGGCCTATCTTACCTACTAAAACCATCCTCGGGTTTCCACCATGCCGCCGAGTGGTGAGGCAACTGGATCGCCCAGGGCATGCAACCGCGACCCCACCAGCGGCAGCCTTGGCTGAGGAGAGGAGGTGACTGACATGCACCCCCGGTATCTGTAGCCTGTTCCAATCGAAGTAGGAAAAAAGTTAAACAAAACTTAGATTCACGTATTTCATACGATTCGCTAAGGACTCAGCTGTATTGTGCACTAATAAGAGTCTATGATTAATATATCTCTATTTATAATACGTCACTATTACACTTAACTACTTATTTCCAATTTAATTTTGCCTCCAAAATGTCGATAACATTTACGATTCCATAGTGAATATCATAGATAAGTAAATCTCTCGACCAATATAATTCGATGTCAAATGTTTTTAATGTAGTCTTTGTCCTGTTGTTTTCGGAATATTCTATAATATGTTGACACGTGCATCTTACCGTAGGTCGCGGTTCGAAATCCGGCAGCTCCGGTGAGCTCGCATCAGTCCGACTGTTTGTAATTCACTCCGCGTCCAGCGCTCGAGGAAAAACTCGAAACATTTACGATATTTCCAAGAAGTTGTATCACGTGCGAATTTAAGTAAATATGTCTCGCGGATGTTTTTAACTTTGCCTATATCGATATGTTTAAATGTCATTAAAATTTGTGTTTATATTTCATCTCCTGCTCGGCGGTGAAGGAAAACATCGTGATGATTTCATAGAAGTTCTGCCACGTTTGTATTCCACCAACACACCTTGGGAATGAAACGATCGCTTCCTGGCTATTTCATTTCATATTAAATTGTTTATATAATATATGAGACAAACAAAAAAAATCCCGCTGAGTTTATTTCGCCGGTTCTTCTCAGGTCAGGGTATTTTGTTTTCCGAACCGGTGGTAGTGTTTCAATTGACCATCAATAAGAAAGTGTAATGCTTCTTTATTGAATAAAGTTATTTGAGTTTGAGTTTTGATCAACACTTAAAACGCAAGCGAAGCTGTGGTTCACAATCAGTATTTAAATAAGTAAAAACAGCTAAGGGGCCGTTCATAAATTACGTCATCGATTTTTTTAGACTTTAGACCCCCCTCCCCCTACAATCATCCTATTGTCATTGCTTAATGACCCCCCCCCCCTTCTCCCAAAATTGACGTCATTACCAGTTTGACGAAATTAAAACATTGCAGATTTGAGAAATAGGGATTTGAGATATGCAGTCATTTGCAGTCTCACTTACTAGGTGTGCTGGAATAAATTTCTTTTTAGAAATAATCTTTTTATACGTGAACAGTAAACTTTGAATAAATAAATAAGAATGACGTCAATTTCGAAACCCCCCCCCCCCCTCCTATTTATCATTTACCGTCATCCGTAGACCAAATCCCCCTCCCCCCCTTATTTAGAATGACGTAATATATGAACGGGCCCTAAGTTGAGAAAAGGCTATTTTGATTTGAATAAAGTTTATCAGTATCAGTCGACTTCGATAATTACATCTCCAAATATTTATCACCTACAGCTTTGCTCGTATTTAATTGGTTGCCATGTAGAAAAAATAGCCTAATTGTTGTTAGGGGTTTAACTTTACTTCATACAAAACATTATCAAATTTGATTCAATGTTTTGTTAACGAAAGCTCAACAGACAGACAGACCTTCTCATTATATTATAAAGATTATATTTGGAACTACGTTCATAATCACTCTTAACATGTACCACACAACAAGAACCCATATGAACATTTCTCAAATACGCCTCGTAGCCCAGTAACAACAGAGGTCACTTTCCTTCGCCCCGCACGTCCTATCTGTGAGACAAGGACGATTACAAGGCCCAAGGCGGTCGCAGGTTACGTGATTGAAATACAAGCGGGCGTATTGTTAATTAGCTTCCAATCTTTTACTATATTTGGATTGATGTTGCGTTGGAAAGATTTTTTTTGACGATTTAACTATAACACTTATATAGGTAGTATGTGCAAATGAAAGCTCAATGTATAATCCTTGGAGGTACAGGCAAGCCTGTGTCTTGTGCTCTGGGTAGATACCATCATCTCATTTGTCTTAACCCAAAAGGTAATATAAGGAACTGTTATTATTCCTTACAATGTCTTGAGGCGGTGGTAACCTCTTACCATCAGGAGGCCCATTTCGACCTACCTTTTAATATATACATATATAACAAGGAGTTAGGCATCAACTCGTTATCAGACATTCATTCGAACATGCCATGATCATCGACATGATATTCGAAATATCAGTAATATCTCCTTTCTTTTTTTTTATTTGTGCCAAGAGGGCACAGATTATTTCGCCAATGTTACGTGCCATGGAGATGACACGATGGCGATTGAACGATGCGGTCGAGATTGAAGCCTTAATTTAATTTTAAGGGCACAATAGTAGTAGACTCTCTGTTAAACCATAACCTAAAACAATACAATAATAAATAATGAGATAAACATATAACATTATTATTAAGACAACAAATGAGAACGATCACAAAAACATCTCATTTATTTTATATGCCATCAAATATGACTTTTCGTCTGTCATGTGTTCTTCATGCTGATATTGGTAGCATGTACGGTAAAAAAGAAAATAAATACTTATTAAACTTTTGGATGCTATGATGAGAAGACAAAATAAATAGCAATACAGTACAACAAAATAATTTATTTACTAAATTATTTGAATATCTAATTATTTTTCCTATTAATCATTACACGTCACGTTTTGTTAAAATTGCATATTCAACTACAGCGCTTAAGGCCGTGCGTTAATTGATACCGGAATTGATGTCGCATCACGCATGCGTCGAGTTAATCCAAGGAACCTGTTACATGTCCCGTGGGGTTGCGTGCAGTTGACGCATATATAATGTATACCCACATGCATAAATAATACTATTAGTGCATAGAACGTAACTTAATTGTACTTGGCAATAGTGCTTTGTGCAAGGAACCCATTCATCACTTAGTCTAACTCTGTGAAACTTTAGAACATATTTATCCAACTGTGGGATTCCAGTTTGGTGATAAGGGATGTGTGCAATGGGACATCGGCCGAATGTGCCTTTGGTAGGGTACTTAGGTCTGAAGTTACTTGCCGGCTATTGTGCATATCCTCAATAACCTACTCAAGACTTTAGGCCTGTTCCTTGCAATAAACAAAAAGAGGTCATTCATGTTTTCTAATGATGGGCTTTGACCTCCTACTTCGACCCCAATCGCATATATATTAGCGCCTAACCCCAGACGATTAGATGGTTAAGACCACCCCTGATCTATATAATAATGTATTGTTAATCGTGTTGCAGATCCAGCAGAGGCGCGGCGTCAGGATGAGTAAAGACGGTTGAGACGCCCGCGCGTCGGCTCACGGCGCGCACACTAACGACATGTCTTTCTTTAACAATCTTAAAAAGGTAACACGCACTATTTATTATTCATTTGCGAGCCGAGATGGCCCAGTGGTTAGAACATCAATCACCACTTAATTTTCATATGGTTAATTTTTTCGGCGGTAAAGGGAAATTTCGTGATGAAATTATGTAAGTTCAATGAAATTCAGCCTCATGTGTATCCACCAAGTTGCATTGGAGCAGCGTGATGGAATAATCTACTAACCTGCTCCTCAAAGCTAGTGAAAGTCTTAGCAGTGGCATATTTACTTTACTAATTTTAAGAATACTGCTTGCCTCCGCTTTAATTTTTATTTAGATATCAGTTTTGTCAGTTGAATTGGTCGAAGAAAAAGTGTAAAAAACGTAACAAGGTACCTTAATTAACATATGTTTAAAATCTTCAGGTGCTGCACCTAGGCGGCGGCAATGACGCCAAGAAAAAGAAAGTGTTCAGCAACATACGGGACAATTGCGACCCAGGCGAGAACTGGGACATGGTCGGCGAGCTTGGCGATGGCGCTTTTGGAAAGGTACGTACACCATACGAACTCATGGCAGACAGTCAAGGCTTCATCCGAGGGAAAGAAGCATTGTGTTTAAATTTGGCGCCTCGTTTTGGATGCAATCTGAGCCTAAAACCCAAATTGATGTTTTCAAGATACATATTCTGTTAAGAGTTATAGTATGATGGTTGTGCTAGAGGACAGGAATAGAAATCGACTGCTAACTGCTACTTTCTCATTACTAGACCTAGTAAACCTCTAGTAATGAGAAAATAGCAGTTAATATGACGATCTCCATGGTCGAGTACACCACGCGACCATGGAGGTCGTACACCGGTTTCCATGGGTACGCCACTCCAAGGTCCTGGGTTCGATTCCCGGTTGAGTCGATGTAGATTATTATTAAACATCTATGTTGTCCTGGGTCTGGGAGTTTGTGGTACCGTCGTTACTTCTGATTTCCCATATCACAAGTGCGTTAGCTACTTACATTGGGATCAGAGTAATGTATGTGATGTTGTCTCAAATTTATAATTTATTTATTTTTATATATAAACCGTAATGGTTTTGACTATTTTGAACAAATAAATATTTTTAACATATATAAATCAAATCAGTAGAAATTTGTGCAAAAAGTGAAGTTTTTAGTTTGTTAATCTTTTGATTATTTCCACATGGTCAGGTATACAAAGCGCAGCACAAGACGACGGGTCAGCTCGCCGCTGCCAAGATGTGCGTCCTCGACAACGAGGACGACCTCGCTGACTTCACGGTCGAGATCGAGATCCTCTCCGAAGTCCGGCATCCGAACGTCGTCGAACTGCACGAGGCGTACTTCATCGATAACAAGCTATGGGTGAGTCGAACGGCACCAGAACGAGGGAAGTGAGATGGCATCGAGATGGCCCAGTGGTTAGAACTCGTGCATCTTAACCGATGATTGCGAGTTCAAACCCAGGCAAACACCGCTGATTCATGTGCTTAATTTGTCTTTATAATTCATCTCGTGCTCAGCGGTGAAGGAAAACATCGTGAAAACTGCATGTGAAAAATTTCATAGAAAATTGGCCACATGTGTATTCTACCAACCCGCATTGGAACAGCGTGGTGGAATATGTTCCAAACCTTCTCCTCAAAGGGAGAGGAGGCCTTTAGCCCAGCAGTGGGAATTTACAGGCTGTTGTTGTTATTGGATGTTGGAAATCGTTCAAATGTCAGGTAAAATGCCGTTAGCATTTTACTTATACGCCACGCCATAAAAGTGAGATAACAATTTGTTTAGCTATATACGATAGAAGAAAGCAGGTGCACAGACTTTTCTAACTTACCTCGGCATGTATTACTAATAATCTAGATAAGGATCGATTGTTTGGCAGCTTTTGCGTCGAACAAACGAAAGCTTAGAGCTTCTGAGAAGCAAGTCCAACGAGGCGCATGTATTGTATTCCAGATGCTCCTCGAGTACTGCGACGGCGGCGCGCTGGACTCGGTGATGTCGGAGCTCGAGAAGGGGCTCAACGAGTCGCAGATCGCGTACGTCTGCCGCGAGATGTGCCGCGGCCTGCAGTTCCTGCACTCGCGCCGCGTCATCCACCGCGACCTCAAGGCCGGCAACGTGCTGGCCACCATGCTCGGCGGCGTCAAGCTCGGTATGACACCACACGCACATTCACACACATCTCAATTCATTTCAAAAGACTCAATTATCATTTTTCACGTTCATCATCATCATCATCACCATCATCACCACCACCACCATCATCATCATCATCACCATCACCATCATCATCACCATCACCACCACCATAATCATCACCATCATCATCATCATCATCACCACTATCATCATCACCATCATCATCACCACCACCACCACCACCACCACCACCATCATCATCATCATCATCATCATCATCATCTTCATCATCATCATCATCAGCTCGTTTTTGTCCACTGCTGGACATAGGCCTCTCCAAGCGCACGCCACTGTGGTCTTTCTCCGGCTACTCGCATCCAGCTCCTGCCTGCCGCCTTGCGTAAATTGTTGTCACGTTAAACAGACCAAATGTGTCTTTAATAATTAATATTTGTTTTGACAAATAAAAGCTAGCTATACACTGTACTTATAAGAAAATGGGAGTGTCTGTTTGTAATATTAAAGTAACTGCTTTTTACATAATGCATATAATACAAAGAGACACTCCCATATGTATACAGTACATATATCAATATAACACTTATAATTTTTGTCCGTCTGTTAATATGACTGTTTGTTCCTGCTAATCTCTGGAAAGGCTGGATCGTTTTTGGCGGTATTTTCACTGACAGATAGCTGATGTAATAAGGAGTAACTTAGGCTACTTTTGTTTTAGAAATATCTATAACCTTTAAGTTTAATTCAAATGCCCACGAGGTCGCGGGTATAGCTAGTTGGCTAGTTGTGTATTATAATTGTATGTAATAAGCATGCACTCTGTCTCCTTAGCCGACTTCGGCGTGTCGGCCAAGAACAAGTCGACGCTGCAGAAGCACGACACGTTCATCGGCACGCCGTACTGGATGGCGCCCGAGGTCGTGCTCTGCGAGACCTTCCGCGACCACCCCTACGACTTCAAGGTTAGTGCACCACACGCTACGTGTGGTCAGTGATACATACCGTCAAACCTGAGTAAGTGGGAACTGGGTAAGGGAACGATCAAGTATTACGTAACGCACTTTTTGAAGAATTTTGACCGATCCCCGCCTCCCCTTGTAACGCACCGTAATGTGTTGTAAGACAGATCCCGTCCTGCCCCTGTAACGTATCTTAACGTTTTACGACACACCCCATCCTCCAAATTGCGTTACGTTATACTTGAACGCCCCTTAATCGCCTGGCCACGGGAAATTCGCGGACGCGAATATTCGCGCGGTGCGCACGGCGAAGCGTCTTGCGAACGAGACAAACGTATAGCAATGTACACGCTACGCCGTTCGCGCCGCGCGAAATTTCGCGTCGGAGAATTTCCGTGGCCAAGCGGTAAGCTACAGTAATGAGAGTATTTATCAGGTCCCGTCAATTTGGCCTCCCAATACCTCTTTAAGTGATAAATATAAAACTGCATAAGTGCCAGTCTCTTTACACTCGAAACCCTCTCTAATTGAGATCCATACTTGCCTATACCTCTATAAGCAATAGTTGTAGGTGTTTAACTTACACTGTTTATAAGTCATTCTTACAGTAGCCATCTCTAGCGATGTTTTCCTGCACCGCCGAGCACGAGATGAATTATTAATACAAATTAAGCACACATGTATATTTGTGCTTGCCTGGGTTTTAACCCGCAATAGACTATTTGACTGGTTTTTAAAATGAATTTTATATTATTTTGTAGAGGTTAAGGAACTCAGTAAAATTGGATTTTTTTATTTCTAGTACATATTTGCCGAAAACTATCATATTAAAAATTCCATATTTAAATAGCGCGCGAAAACTCTACTTGGACATATGGCGCTGCAATGGGGTCGGTGACGTCACTTTGCTGTATTTTAATCTCTGGTACATATAGTAGAAAAGCAAGATTTACAAGAAAGTGACTTCATCATAAGCCCGGCCAATCAGAAACGTTTTGTGTCACGTGACAATCGTTTGAAAAAATACATTTTTATTTATTGATTTTTGAATAAACTAAGTATTATTTTCAAGTTTCGTTAGTAAATAACCATTTTTAAACTCATAATATACACTGATTACAACAATTCACAATTTATTTTTCGCATTGTCAAATAGGCTATTATCGGTTAAGATGTAAAAAAATAAAAGTAAGATAGAACTGTCTATCTGTAGTACTAAACAACAAGTAAGGAATGGTAATATTTATTACAGTTCCAATGTCTCTTGAGTGGGGGGAATACACTTACTACCAGGTAACCACTGCATTGCCATAACTGAATAATAAATTATCTAAAATGAACTGTATTCTGTTTCCAGGTGGACATCTGGTCGCTGGGTATCACGCTGATAGAGTTCGCGCAGATGGAACCTCCCAACCACGAGATGACACCGATGAGGGTCCTCTTGAAGATACAGAAGAGCGATCCGCCGAGCCTCGACCAGCCGTCCCTCTGGAGCAAAGCTTTCAATGACTTCATAGCGAAGGCTCTTGTGAAAGTGAGTGCATTTAATGGACCTCTAATTATGAAAGATCTTAAGTTTTCTTTTGTAGTTAAACATGACGTGTTGTACATCCTTAATTATTTTTACCTGCTCGAAATATATTAAACACAAACTTTACTTTAACCGCCGTTTTACCCCCTTAGGGATTCAAAAATTATATTTATTGTTTTTGGTAAGTTTTTAAGTATGTTTTTATTTAAATTTAATGTAATACTTATTCAAAATCGAAATATACTTTCTCTCTTTAACTCAGCTGTATTAAGTGAATGTACCATCGATTCGGAATATAGATTCTATCGAGTACCGGCAAGGATATTAGTAGTTACTATTTCCCAACATTTAAAATACAAAGTTATATTAGTTAAATAAAAGTATATATGTATATAATATACCTGACAGTAAACAAGTTTTTGTACATCATTTGTCATTATGTACAACATCTTTGTATATCTTTCTAATTGCTGATAGAAAGTATATATTTAGTATATAATATATAAGTGGTTAGACGCGTGCATCTTAATGCGATGATTGCGAGTTCAAACTCAGACAATCACCACTATATATATATTTGTTTAATTTGTGTTTATAATTCATCTCATGCTCGGCGCTGAAGGAAAACATTGCGAGGAATTTTATCGAAATTCTGCCACATGTACATTCCACCAACCCGCATTGGAACAGCGTGGTGGAATACGTTCCAAACCCTCTCCTTATTGGAAGAGGAGGCCTTATCTCAGCAGTGGGAAATGTACAGGCTGTTACTTTTACTAACTTTATATAAATCTTTAATTAATTAGTAACTCAATTCATAGGATCCAGAAAAGAGGCCGACAGCCACCGATCTACTTAAACACGAGTTCGTCTCCGGCGACCTCGACTCGAAGTCGCTCCGTGACCTCCTACTCGAGTACCGCGCAGAGGTGGTCGAGGAGGAACTCTTGGACGACGATTCAGAGGTACTACATATACAATATCACATTCATAGTGTATTTTTATTTATAAATAACACCAAATGAAAAAAATAACTCAAGAAAGTATAAAAATTATATATGTTTTGATATTATTATGTATGTTAAAGCTTTTATCTTTCCATGGGATACTATATGTCTTATCATATTGTTTTGTTTATTAAACATATTAGTATTGTAATATATTTTATAGCAATGATTGCATCATATAATACATAGTTAAAAAGTAGTTTTAATATGTTATAATGGAATATGTTTCATAAACTTTGTCAATTTCATATTAATAATAATATCGCTTAACTAACCCACATTATGCATTTATTAATTAAAATATATGACTAAGTGAATCTGACTTATCCTTTTGATGAAAAATTATAGTATTTGTTGTCTTTTCTAAGTGAAATCTCTTTAGTGGAACATTGTTTTTTAATCTGTGGCCCGAAGTGTTTATATGTGTTGCCATTTCAATTCGTATTTTAAATGATTACTTCATAATTTGAATTAATTAATATTGATGTATATTAAATATTAAAGTAGAATTTCCAAGTATATATAATATGTTATTTTACTATGAATAATTTACTTAAACATTATTAAGATTATTGTAATTGCTATAAATACTGTGCAACAAAGTTTCAATGTTTACATTAAATATTGAGTACTATTTATATTTATTTGTATAAAAAAAAGGATAAGTCATGTTCACACCGTTTAAACAATATATACTGTACACTAATAATTATATTTTACACGCAACCATACTAATCCTTACACAATTCAATCGTACATTACATAAACACAATAAGTACCACTAGATGTGATTACGAACGACAATGTCGTATATTTGGAGCAGTGCTGGCTTTAGGGGTGTCTGATTTACGAAACGATCGTACAAAAACGTCCAATTAATTAGTTATGTACATAGATTAAAAGGCAATGGCTCAATTCGTGTTCTTTATATCAATAACTTGTGCTCTAAGTACTGCGTACACGGCGTACGATGTACGACTGCGTATACTATAGTACGATTACGTACGCTTCGGTACTATTTCTCAGTACCGTGTCAAAATATGAGACAATAGTTAATTGAAATTTATTAATCAAGCGAAGCTTTAAACAATTTTGGTGATAGGTTAAATTATATGTGATAGCGAATGTGACGACGCTATCTATCTCAGGTAGCGTATAAGGGCTTTCGTGTGAGTGAGCGAGACGGAGTACAAGAGCCTTATTAGATTGAATAAATTAGACGCTATGTAAGAGATATCGTGTTTATGTAATGTACGCGACTGCGCACGCGGCGGAAGGCTCGGGCGCGGCGCGGACGCCTGCGAGCGTGCCGGGAGCAGTACCAGAGGGTTGGTTAGTACTTATTGCTCGCATGCGGGGGGGGGGGGTCCGGCCAAAGTCCACTACCCTTAATCTGCCTAATGGTCATAGACGCCATTTCTGCAACCCTCCTCCTTAGTGTAATAATCAATTTGACTGTATTCTTAACTCAAAAAGGAAAAATTAGTTTTTTTTTTTTTTTCAAAGAAATATCTTAGTGAGATATCTTGCTCTCTAAATGGTAAATCTAGTAAAGAAATCATACTTATTGTTGTACGAATAAGAAGTGTTGTCGTACTGTACGTTAATGTTACGTACGTGTCTGGTTTACATTGCATGCGAATCGAATGGCCAGCCGCTAGAGGATCAACCGTCGTCGAAGGTATCTATACTGTATTATAATGTCGGAAGTAAAGATAAATAAACCGTATATTATCCAATACAATTTTTCATATATGACTATTATTATTACATAGTATAAAACAAAGTCGCTTACCGCTGTCTGTCCCTATGTATGCTTATCTTTGAAATTAAGCAACAGATTTTGATTTGATTCGAGAGAAAAGTTTTTGTATATAATACATAGACAACAAAGTAAAGAAATTAAAAATTTTAGAAATTCCTAATCCTACAAGATATATCAAAGTTATGTATCTGGAGCGGTTTGTATTGTCTAATGACACAAAGCAATGAATTTTGCATATATTGACATTCTGCAGTATATTTGGTATCAGTATTGCATCCGTGCAAAGCCGGGGCGGGTCGTTAGTCAACTATAAACAGTTATATATAGCCTATATTTATTTATTAAGTAACTATTCCTCTCAACTTATATTAGGTCTCGACCAATGATATAATTTCATTTCAAGGTCATTGTTGTTTATTTATCTTTACTCGCCATGCCATTGGTTATAAAACTTTTCGTAAACGAGTCAATCTTTGGTCTTTTGTAAGTTTGTTTTTCTTTGTTTTAGGTTTTGTTCATTTTGGTTGTACTTTTGTTAATGTTTGTTGCTTTTTAATTATTTATTTTTATTACAATTTGTTTTATATATTTGGGTGTTTTTCTTTTCGGTTCTTCTGGGTGTATTATATATTCCAAATTGTTAGTAAGTTTACATTTTAACTTTTAAGCTCTTACGAGATCATTTTACAATATTGAATGTTATATAAAGTTAGTATGTAATATATAATATACTAAGAAGACCGTCCTAAAACTGAGCTACCAATCAGTTACAACTATATTTATGTACCTTGTATATAATCAACGAAATACTAACTTCAAAATTGTAATGCCTTTATATTATTTTAATTTTATTTTTTTTAAATGATCAGTAGACTAAAGTACTAAAGTGCAATTGTGTGCTGAAGTCGTGCCTCTTAAATATCATCCTTAATTTCCAGTGTATTTTTATTATAGACACATTATGTTGGTGTCGGCCGGTTTGGCCGTTAAAGTGATGTATTGATTAATTGGTTTCGTTTGATGCGCAGGAGCACCGCAGCTCCCAGATGCATGTGGACATGGAAGATGACTCCACCTCGGTGAGGTCGGGCGACACACCGGACATCAAGAGTGAGTTGAATAGTTTTATACAGTTTCGTAATCATTCATTCAACTTGCAGTGGGGTTTAGTTTTTTTCTGGCGAATTGAATAAGCACGAATTTATGTTAATCTACGGAATTTCATGTGTTGGGTTAGTTAGTTACGACAATGTGTTTCTGCACCCAGGATTGTCTCAAGAAAACGGAACTTTTCAAGGATCAACAACATTACCAAAAAGCAATTCTATAAATTTATTCCATTGGGTTTCATGAAATTCTAAATTCTTTCTGAAAGGGATAAATATCCTGCGTTTATAAGCTATTATTGAGATGGTACAATAGATAAGTCTCATAAGATGCAACAAAAAATGTTAACATGTGTATCCTCCCCCCAGTGTCGGAGTCGGAGGGTCGCGCGCCGCCCTCCCCGCGCGCCGCGTCGCCCGCGCCCCCCGCGCCCGCACCCGCCGCGCCCGCACCCGCCGCGCCCGCCGCGCCCGCCAAGCGCGCGCTGCCCGACGACGCGCCGCCCGCTGACAGGAGACCGCCGGTGAGACTGCCTCTCCAACCTCCCACGTACACTCCCGTGCCTCCAAAAGCACGTATAGCACGTTGGTAGCGAGTGAAGGAATATGAAGTGAATTTTTATTTACGTACACACATGTACAGTGTAATCTGCATAATTTTCTAGAACAGATTTATGAAAGCAAAAGGTTACTTTTCCAGTATAAACGACCTAATGATCATTGATTTCAACAATAACAAATTGAATTGTATAAATATAGTAAGATTCACTATACTTATGTTAGGGAAGTTCTAATGAAATATATTTTTCATGTCCAGGCACCAAAGAAAGAAAAAGGTCCCGCGCCTCCCCCTCCCGGCGCGACGTCGCCCCCCTCACCCCCCTCGCCGCCCTCACCGGGCCCCCCTTCCCCCGCCCCGCCCGCCGCGCGAGCCGTCCGCAAGCCGCCCGCGCCGCCCCCTCCCGCCGTCACCCCCACCACGCCCTCGACTCCTACCACCGTTCCCTCTACGCCCACCACGCCCTCGGCCGTGGCAGGACGCATCGTCGAACAGGTCAGTGTCCTATTTTTTTATATAATTGTATAGTAATGTCATTAAAGTACTTGGTATACTGAAAAATAATCAGAGCAATACAGTATATAGCAATGATGTTCTAGTAAACAGATGTGTCATTAACGCGCAAAAAATGAAGACTAGAAAACGTTCTAATTGGGACGTTTGCCTTTAGTCTTTTTCATCATAATTATGCCAGTAATACGTTTTGCGTAATTAAAACATCTAGTTATCCCCTTTCCTTGTAACGAAATGTAAAAGAAAGGCCCCCGGCGCGGCACACTTTTTTCAGTTATTTAGTATAGGAATAACATATCTGTTTATCAGAATATCATTGGTATACAGCTTATAGTCTAAATCACTTTAATTTAATAAATAAAATAATTACGTACAATGATAAAAATGTTGAAAACAGGTATGTCGCGATGCAGAGAAGGCGGTTGAAGAGAAATCAGAGAAAGCAGAGATAAAGGAATTTAATGATAAGGACGTGAAACCAAAGCCCGAACATAGATTAGCCTCCCCCGAGCCCGCGGACACACAGGCGACCGTCAACGGAACGAGTGCACACGAGGAGATCGACGCGAGCCCGAAGGCCAACAAAACGAACAAAGTCATAGAGATCAAGAGGACCAGCCTTGAGATCAACGAGGTCACGACCGAGGTCAACAGGTCGAGCCTCGACGTCAAAAGAGTCGACGTCGACGCGAGTCGGACGCCTGACGTCACCAAGACTAGCCTCGACGTCAAAAGCGTCAACAAGACCAGTGTCAAGACGAGCCCCGAGAAGAACAAGGCGAAGGTCGAAGTGAGAAAGAGCGCGGACGATGTCAGACTCAACGAGGACGTAAGAGTGAAAGAGACAAACAGACGGAGTGCCGATATGAGCAAATTCAACGCGGAAATCAGCAAATCCAGCGTCGAGATAAATAAGAACCAAGATGTTAAGCCTGAAGTTCGCTCGATAGCGGAGATAATTAGGAACGATAAAAAGGAACGTTCCAGATCGAGCTCCACCGACGAGATAGTCGATACGAAGCGAGTCAGCGCCGAAGTGAGTCGCATCGAGTCGCGGTCGCGCTCCGTGGACGACAAGGACAGGTGCAGCGTTGAGGTCAAACGCGTCAGCAAGGACTACTCCAGGTCCAGCTCCATCGAGGAGAAGGAAGGCGAGAAGACGAGAACGGTCGAGATCAGACCGGTTACGGTGAGCCTTTCATTTCATATTCCTTGCCACGGAAGATGATCTAAGTCTAAGTCATCTTGCCGTAGAGTTTAAAAAATAATTGACATTTTATTCTGTGCTAAACAATGATATTCTAATAAACAGATATGTTATATTCATACTAAACAACAGAAAAAAGTGTGCCGCGCCGGGGATCGTTTATTTTAGTTTATTTTTACATTTCGTTAAAAGTAAAAAGGATAGCTCGATAAAAACAATAAGTAAAAGGGATAACTAGATGTTTTAATTACGCAAAACGTATTACTAAGTAATTATGATGTATTATAATATAACGTATTACACTACGTAAAACGACTAAAGGCAAACGTCCCAATTGGGACGTTTTCTAGTCTTCACTTTTTGCGCTTTAATAACATATCTGTTTACTACAACATCATTGGTGCTAAAATATTTCAATATGTTTCTTGCATTTGAAAAGTGACTAATTTCCATATGATAACTAAAAGCGCCCTTTACCTTTGCAGCCGGCAGCGGTGACAGTTGTGGCGGTGAGTGCTGAGCCCAACTCTCTGGCAGCGGCGCCTGTGGGATTAGTCACCGTCACCACCACACACCCACCCGTACTCAACACGGCCGCTCCGGTCAGTATACACTACTTCATTCAATGTAATAATAACGTTTCGTCCATAATCGAAGCTATACTATAAGTTTTACTAGAAAACAATGTGGAATTCGCTTGAGTTAGACGATATGTGAGATTCGTATACAACCAGTCGAGATGGCCCAGTGGTTAGAACGCGTGCATCTTAACCGATGATTGCGGGTGCAAACCCAGGCAAGCACCGCTGTATGTATGTGCTTAATTTGTCTTTATAATTCATCTCGTGCTCAGCGGTGAAGGAAAACGTCGTGAGGAAACCTGCATGTGACAAATTTCATAGAAATTCTGCCACATGTGTATTCCACCAACCCGCATTGGAACAGCGTGGTGGAATATGTTCCAAACCTTCTCCACAAAGGGAGAGGAGGCCTTTAGCCCAGCAGTGGGAATTTACAGGCTATTGTTGTTGTATACAACCAAGATGCGGTGAGAGCTGACGAGATCACTATTTTCAAGTCTAATGCATGTCTTCATCGGTTAAAAAATACAAAGTGTTACTCATAAAAATATGTTTTAATAAATATTTATTTATTCCCTACCCAGCTCCCCCACAACGCGGTGACCATATCGACAACACCGCCCATGGATGAAGTGGTAGTGGTCCGCGCCGGGTCCTCCTCCGACGATGACGCCTTCGCGCCCTCCTCGCTCGACTCCCTCGACTGCACCACCTGCTACAACGGTATGTTATATACACCCATCCATCCACATAAATAGACATAGGCCTCTCCAATTAAAAAAAATACAGAAAAAAATATCAAAAATGTCCTAAAAAAATATTTTTATCAAAAATTATAATAAACTATGTATGTATATGTGTGTATGTGTATGTATGTGTATGTATGTGTATGTGTATATGGTATGTATATAAATAAAAAAAATATATATAATTAAATGAGACATTTGGGAACAGCCTGTATTGTTTAGTTTTAATAAATAGTATATGCGAATACTTTTCTTAGCCAATACAAACCAGAAAATGGTTAAATGGCTTGTAAAATATATTAATGTGTATGTTTTATTATAAAAAGAAAGAAATAAATAAATAAAAATAATTGCACGCCACTGAGATCGTTCTTGGGCAACTCGCATCCAGCTCCTGCCAGCCGTCTTGCGTAAGTCGTCACACCACCGTGCCCGAGGACGTCCTACACTACGTTTTTTTTTATATATACCCTTATCCTATAAAAGTAGAAAAAGTAAAGTAACAGCCCGTAAATTTCCCACTGCTGAGAAAGGCCTCCTCTTCCGTTAAGGAGAGGGTTTGGAACGTATTCAACCACGCTGTTCCAATGCGGGTTGGTGGAATGCACATGTGGCAGAATTTCGATGAAATTAGACACATGCAGGTTTCCTCACGATGTTTTCCTTCACCGCCGAGCACGAGATGAATTATAAACTCAAATTAAGCACATATATATAGTGGTGCTTGCCTGGATTTGAACTCACGATCATCGGTTAAGATGCACGCGTTCTAACCACTGCGCCATCTCAGCCCTTATCCTATATATTTGGAGTAAACTGAATACAGAAACTAACTGTCAGTTGCCTGACCACAAACCTATATGGGAATGCTATTACTATGTAAGGCGATTTGGTATTTATTGTAAACGCGACAAAATGAGCCTGTAGATTCTGAAGTTCTATTTTAATTCATTTTGAAAAGACTCAGGTTCAAAATGGTCAATTGCAAATCAAAATTGGATCGTGGATTGTCTTAGCAATATAAATAGATAATTTTTGATGTCATAATTATATATGTATGGTACCCAGAAGGGATTATTAATAAAATAATTTATCGTTTCCAGAAAAGAGTCGAGGAAGGCGACTGGATAGCAGTGAAGTGTTAATACTCAGCCCCGGAGCTGGTGATTCAGGCGTCTTCGATGACAGTCAACAAAATCATCTCAATCTCGTAAGTCTCGTTACCAATTATATATTTAATAGAATTACAATATAATATATTTTACTATACAATATAATATAACACATTATGCATATTGTTCTATATAGGCTCTCTTATCAATTATACGGATTACTGCTATGTTTATTTTTGTTTCGCTTATTGTTTTTGTTTCTTTGGGTATTACATATTTTTCTATTTCTTATATATATGCTGTATTATTATATAATTAGATATGGGATCGTATAATATAGTCCGAGCTCCTGTTAATAACATGAAATTGTAACTGATAGCCGGTACCCACAAGACAGGCTTGCCTAGTTCGGGACCACTGGATGTTTTGCTATGTTGTTGACTATGTTAACTTTTCATGTCAATCAATTTATTTTTATATTATTATTTTATAGAAACAGTAGTCAAAACTGTTATGTAAACTAATTTTAAAAATGTATCTGTCATGCTAACCGTACCCGTCGCCCTCAGGACACGTCGCACGTGTCGGTGGTGACGGTGGGCGAGGAGGTGCGCGTGCGCGACTCCGCCAGCGCCGCGCCGAGACTCAGCCCCGACAGCTTCGAAAGGTACCACCCGTATGATCGTACTCTACTGTTATATGTGATTTTTACATCCAAAGACTATAAAGTAGTAGCAGTATAAAAAAATATTAGGAAAAAGAAGGAAATCATTTTTTGTGTGATTATTTATCCATGTTTACTTGGTGGTAGGCCTTTGTGCAAGCCCGTCTGGCTAGGTGCCACCCACTCATCAGTTATTCTACCGCCAAATAACAGTACTCAGTATTGTTGTGTTCCGGTCTGAAGGGTGAGTGAGCCAGTGTCACTACAGGCACAAGGGACATAACATCTTAGTTCCAAAGGTTGTTGGCACATTGACGCTGTAAGAAATAGTAATATTTCTTACAGCGTCATTGTCTATGGGCGATGGTGACCACATACCATCAGGTGGTCCATATGCTCGTCCGCCAACCTATAACATAAAAAAAAATGTTGTCGTTTCCAGCGGTCGATCGCAGTCGGACAGCGGGTCGGTTGCTTCGGAACGGTCGCGACGCGGCGACGCGGACTCGCTGGCCACCACTGCGACCACGGCTACCACCACTAGCGCCACCAGTGCATCGCCCGACTCTCACCACCTACTCAACGGTGCCGCCAGGTATATAGACTACTAAACAACGCTCAAACACCCCCTCAACTCTCTTCGAACTCAAATCAAAATCTTTTATTGATAGTATCCATGATTCTTAAATAATAATATACATATAATAATCTTATATAATAATAGAATTTCTCATTTATCTATTTGACTTAAATTGTAATCAGCAGCTCATTGCAACTGATCAGTTATGCAATTATTCTACAATAGTCTAGTTGTATAAGATTAAAGAGAGATCAGACGCAAATCCAAGGGCATGTAATAATTATTAATAACTAGTAGCGTTTATATCCAAGACCTCAGTCCCAGCGGCCTTTTGATCAAGCAACATATATCTCGTAATCTCGTAGCAATAAAAAGGCTATATATAAATGATTTCTTATGTTACAGAGTAAATTCGGAAAATCAAGACACGGAAGAGGTGGTGTTAAGGAGAAAACCGCAAGACGGACAACCCAACAGGATACAAAGGTTCGTGTTATGATTGATTATATATGTAAGGGACTAAGTGTTTACCCACACACAAAGAGATTGATCAATTTGGTTTTAATTCACGTGTTACTTTCTGAAGTAACCGTCATAAATGAACCATATTGTAACTCAAAATCATTCAATACAATCTTTCCTTAAGTAGGCTCTAATCTAAAAAAAATATTTTTTGTTTTTGGTATAGGTTGGCGCACAAGCATTTGGGCCACCGGATGGTAAGTGGGCACCATCACCCATAGACAATGACGCTGTAAGAAATATTAACTATTCCTTACATCGCCAATGCGCCACCAACCTTGGGAACTAAGATGTTATGTCCCTTGTGCCTGTAGTTACACTGGCTCACTCACCCTTCAAACTGGAACAAAACAATACCGAATACTATTGTTTGGCGGTAGAATATCTGATGAGTGGGTCGTACCTACCCAGACGGGCTTGCACAAAGCCCTACCGCCAAGTAAAAGATGTAATGCATAGTAGCAAATATTTTTCCTAAGGAGAAGAATAGGCCAGAAAGAAATTTCTTAGTTACGATTAAAATAAGCGTTCGGAAGATCTATGTACTCCTCGTATATTTTCTAGTAGTGTAGATGTACAGTCAGAGTAAGAAAACCTTCGTCAGTTTTCAAATTAATTCTCAATCAATTCTCAAGAATCTAAACATCGAATCATTGTAACGCGATATGTCATTCTCGATCGGTAAAGCAGATCATCGCTCACACTGAGCACGCGAAAATAGATCTTAATGTGACGAACCTTTTCTTACCCCGACTGTATATCTGTCTATGCCAATTTACGTCAGCCGTATATAATTTTTTTAATGAATGTAATCATTGCTAGGTCCAAAGAAGACATCCACATGGCAAATCTCAAGAAGAAGACGCGGAAACGGACGAGAAAGTTCGAGATCGATGGCGTCATCGTCACCACCACCACTTCCAAGGTAAAAAGGAGTAAAGGTCCCACCGTTGGGCTTAGGCCTCGTGGTATTTATTAATTATTATATATAATACAATGATAACAACTATTCACTGAAGACACAGACTTCAAATGGTTTGAGTTTTAAAAAAATTTATTATTTTAAACATTGTGTATATGTAATAGGCTATTTGACAATGCGAAAAATAAATTGTAAATTATTGTAATCAGTGTATATTATGAGTTTAAAAATGGTTATTTACTAACGAAAGTTGAAAATAATACTTAATTTATTCAAAAATCCATCAATAAAAATGCATTTTTTCAAACATTTGTCACGTGTCACAAAACGCTCCTGGGCCGGGCTTATGATGAAGTCACTTTCTTGTAAACTTTGCTTTTCTCCTATATGTACCACAGATTAAAATACGGCAAAGTGACGTCACCGACCCCATTGCAGCGCCATATTCTCCAAGTAGCGATTTCGCGCGCTATTTAAATATGGATTTTTTTAACATGATATTTTTCGGCAAATATGTACTAGAAATAAAAAACACAACTTTTACTTTAATATAAAATGAATTTAAAAAACCAGTCAAAATAGCCTATCGATTATATTATTGATATTGATATGATGGTGGTAGTGTTTATTTGACAATCAATAAGTAAGTGTAATGCTTTTATATTGAATAAAGGAATTTGAGTTTGAGTTTGAGTTTGATATTCAAATATTTGTAGGTTATATGGGGCGACGAAGAGAGCGGTCGCACGTGGGACGACCACGCGCTACGCAAACAGGAGCTGCGCGAGATCAAGATGCTGCAGAAGCAGGAGCAGAAGCAGTTCCAGGACCTCAACGCGAAGGAGCATCAGCTCAGGGACCAGCAGGACAAGAGGTGCGTGTCTTCTCTCCTTACACTAGTGCGCTGGAAAATATCGTCACATAAATAAATAAATAAATCCTACTACTATTATAAAGGCGAAAGTTTGTATGTATGGATGTTTGTTACTCTTTCACGTAAAAACTACTAAATGGATTTGAATGAAACTTTCCCACAATATAGCTTATACATCAGAATAACACATAGGCTACAATTTTGGAGGTTTCTAATGTGAGGTCGTAAAAAAACACATTTTTTGCGCTTACATTGCAAACGCTGACTGAATACTACAAGATAGATCAAAACAATGTACTATAGTATTGTACAACTTAAAAAGGTCTACAAAAAAGTCCGTGATGGTATATGTTTATCTCTTAGGAATAACCCACAATAACCATTTTTTATCCTTTACTTTGTACGAGAAATAATGACTTATTTACGAAGCGATTTTAAGCGATTACTAGACTAGACGGGACGAACCTGAAGTCCACGCGAACGAAGTCGCGAGCAAAAGCTAGTAAATAATAAATATGAGACAACATCACATACATTACTCCGATCCCAATGTAAGTAGCTGAAGCACTTGTGTTATGGAAATCAGAAGTAACGACGGTACCACAAACGCCCAGACCCAAGACAACATAGAAAACTAATGGTAATCTACATCGACTCGGCCGGGAATCGAACCCGGGACCTCAGAGTGGCGTACCCATGAAAACCGGTGTACACACCACTCGACCATGGAGGTCGTCAAATAAGAATGTTATATAGGGTAATGATAGCGCTATGCCCCGCTCCAGGCGATATATTCTCACTTTTTTATTATTCATAATTTTATCTTATAATTTGATTTATGATTGTTGTTTTTTGACGACCTCCTTGGTCGAGTGGTGTGTACATCGGTTTTCATGGGTACGCCACTCTGAGGTCCCGGGTTCGATTCCTGGCCGAGTCGATGTAGATTACCATTAGTTTTCTATGTTGTCTTGGGTCTGGGTGTTTGTGGTACCGTCGTTACTTCTGATTTCCATAACACAAGTGCTTCAGCTACTTACATTGGGATCAGAGTATCAATGTATGGGATGTTGTCTCATATTTATTTTATTTTTTTTTTTTATTATTAACAGTCCTTTAGTTATGATCAAGCTATCTACCGATTAAGACCTATGCCGTTGATTTAAGCATATCTGTCTAATGTTTAAAGGCTACTTATTTTGAGTCACTCTCAAATTTGAGTGATGCTCAAAAATGACGTTTGATTATGCGAAATTTTAATTTAACGGCGTCTCAAATATTTAAGTGACGTTTCAGTATTCGGCCGTGAATGTAATAATTTGGAACGATTCGCACAGGTTCGAGGCGGAGCTGGCGTCTCTGTCGCGCGCGCACGAAGCGGACTTGGAGACGCTTGCGCGCGCGCAGCGGGCCGCCGCCGAGCGAGCAGAGCAGCATCTGGAGACCGAGCTGCGCCAGCACGCGAAGAGGCTGCGCGCCGAGCACGAGCGCGACCTGAGACACTTCCGGGACACGCTCAAGCAGGAGCTGCGACTGCTCAAACAGGTGCGATGGTTGATGGCAGGCTTGTGCGAGTACTAGCAAGGTGCCACAGATTATACTGTTAGAACAATTCTAGGCAAATGGACTTATAATGATCCAAGCGCCGCTCCCGTGCATTAGGTTGATATAGTTGATGGCAGGCTTGTGCAAGAGTCGAGATGGCCCAGTGGTTAGAACGCGTGCATCTTAACCGATGATTGCGGGTTCAAGTACCGCTGATTCATGTGCTTAATTTGTCTTTATAATTCATCTCGTGCTCAGCGGTGAAGGAAAACATCGTGCATGTCACAAATTTCATAGAAATTCTGCCACATGTGTATTCCACCAACCCGCATTGGAACAGCGTGGTGGAATATGTTCCAAACCTTCTCCTCAAAGGAAGAGGAGGCCTTTAGCCCAGCAGTGGGAATTTACAGGCTGTTGTTGTTTGTGCAAGTACTAGCAAGGTGCCACAGATTATACTGTTAGAACAATTCTAGTCCAAATAGTAGATCCAAATGGTTGTCGACTTATTAACAATCGATAGAATCGTTAATTTTTCCACAGCCTGTCGTTATGTATAATACGACACAACTTAGATGTCGCATCGGCAAAATTCGTAAAACCGATCACATCCGAATTGAGTACGCTATCCCAAATCATCAATATTTATTTTCTCACACGAATATGATCTTTGCACAAACGTAATAACTTGTAATATCATATGACCTAATATATTCGTCAATTTGTCGCGTCGATTTACATGCACTCGCTTTCTCTGACGCGTGAATCTATAGCGACGAATAGCGTCGAATGGCGCGATAGGGAGCTATTTCTATTGGTCGTGTAAATCGGCAGTGATCGGTTTTATTTTCATTCCATTGCATTTTCCGATGCTACATCTAATTTGTGTCATACTATACCAATGTTTACACGATGTAAACATCGTATAAGCCTATAAAAAAAAAAAAAAAAGGAAAGTAACAGCCTGTAAATTTCCCACTGCTGAGATAAGGCCTCCTCTTCCATTAAGGAGAGGGTTTGGAACGTATTCCACCACGCTGTTCCAATGCGGGTTGGTGGAATGCACATGTGGCAGAATTTCGATGAAATTAGACACATGCAGGTTTCCTCACGATGTTTTCCTTCACCGCCGAGCATGAGATGAATTATAAACACAATTAAGCACATATATATAGTGGTGCTTGCCTGGGTTTGAACCCGCAATTATCGGTTAAGATGCACGCGTTCTAACCACTGGGCCATCTCAGCTCTTATAAGCCTATAGGAGTCCTTAATAATATCGATAATTATGATATCGAGAGTACATTCGCAGGAGGTGGAGCTGGTGTCCAAGGAGAGGCGCAAGGAGGCGTACCGCTCGCGCCGCACGCGCCTCGACGCCGAGCACGCGTCGCGCGAGCGCGCCTTCGTCGCCGCGCTCGCCGACGCCGGCGACGCCGTGCTGCGCCGCGTGCACGACAAGCACCGGGAGCGCCAGGCGCTGGCCGACCGCCAGTACCTGCAGCAGCGACACCAGGTGCGCCGCCCCCCCCCCCCCCCCCGCGCACGCACCCGCACCTGATCAATTATGCAATTATTCTACAATAGTCTAGTTGTATACGATTAAGAAGGAGTCGAGATGGCCCAGTGGTTAGAACGCGTGCATCTTAACCGATGATTGCGGGTTCAAACCCAGGCAAGCACCGCTGATTCATGTGCTTAATTTGTCTTTATAATTCATCTCGTGCTCAGCGGTGAAGGAAAACATCGTGAGGAAATCTGCATGTGACAAATTTCATAGAAATTCTGCCACATGTGTATTCCACCAACCCGCATTGGAACAGCGTGGTGGAATATGTTCCGAACCCTCTCCTTAATGGAAGAGGAGGCCTTATCTCAGCAGTGGGAAATTTACAGGCTGTTACTTTACTTTTTACTTTTATACGATTAACAAAAATCAGACGCAAATACCGTGGATTTGCATATAATAAATTATAAATAATTAATGAATTAGTAACATCTGGGCCGAAAACACAACTAATCCTATCATAAGACTTAGTCGGTATTTATATCCAATACCTGAGTCCCAGCGGCATTTTAATCAATAGTAATAAAAAGGCTATGTATAAATGCAGCAGCGCACCCACACGCACCCGCACGCACGCACACGCACTCACGCCCCGCCTCCTTGCAGATCATGCGCACCCGCGAGGCCGCTCTCTGGGAGCTCGAGGAGAAGCAGATCCACGAGCGGCACCAGCTCGCCAAGCGGCAGCTCAAGGACGAGTTCCTCCTCCGACGGCACCAGATGCTCGTCAGGCACGACAAGGAATTGGAGCAGATCAAACGGTGAGCCTCGAAATATGAATTTACTCGTACTCGTAATATAATAATAATAATAATAATAATATTCTTTATTGTACACCAAGACAAGTATAACACACAGGAAATAAATATAAGAAAATAAAGCATGGCACAAAAGGCGGCCTTATCGCTGAAAAGCGATCTCTTCCAGGCAACCTTGGGGCAGAGGAAATGGTCTATTAAAGGCATATTAATTCAGTATTTCAATGTATTCTTTAAATGAGCTCAGATGGCCCAGTGGTTAGAACGCGTGCATCTTAACCGATGATTGCAGGTTCAAACCTAGGCAAGCACCGCTGTATGTATGTGCTTAATTGTGTTTATAATTCATCTCATGCTCGGCGGTGACGGAAAACATCGTGAGGAAACCTGCATGTGTCTAATTTCATCGAAATTCTGCCACATGTGCATTCCACCGACCCGCATTGGAACAGCGTGGAAACCCTCTCTTCAATGGAAGAGGAGGCCTTATCTCAGCAGTGGGAAATTTACAGGCTGTTACTTTACTTCTTTTTTTTTTCTTTTTTTTTTATGGTTGGTGGACGAGCAGATGGGCCACCTGATGGTAAGTGGTCACCATCACCGATAGACAATGATGCTGTAAGAAATATTAACTATTCCATACATCATCAATGTGCCACCAAGTTTGGGAACTAAGATGTTATGTCCTCTGTGCCTTCAGTTACACTGGCTCACTCACCCTTCAAACGGGAACACAACAATACTGAGTACTGTTATTAGGCGGTAGAATAACTGATGAGTGGGTGGTACCTACCCAGACGGGCTTGCACAAAGCCCTACCACCAAGTAAACTTTTTTTACTTTAATGTATTCTTTATTCAAACATGGTCATCGGCCCTCAGGAAGAACAGCCGCAAGGAAGAGGAGCTGGCGAAGTGCCAGGCGCTGGAGAAGCGCTCGCTGCCGAAGCGCATCCGCGCCGAGCAGAAGGCGCGCGAGATGATGTTCCGCGAGTCGCTGCGCATCGGCGCCGCGCCCTCCGCGCACGAGGACGACCGCGACCGCCTCAAGAAGGTCCGTACATGTGGCAAGCCCGATAAGACGCTAGGGTCATTGTAGAAAAGTTGAAACGCTACGGGGTCCTTGTAGAAAAGTTTATAGTAATCGGTCTACATGTATCGTCAAATTTATGATATTTAAGCGCCCTCCGCGCACGAGGACGACCGCGACCGCCTCAAGAAGGTCCGTAGTGAAACGCTAGGGTCCTTGTACAAAAGTTTATAGTAAACGGTCTATATATATCGTCAAATAGTGATACTTAATGTTGTCGAGTTTCGGTGTGAAGGAGGAGTTGGTGCAACCTCAGGCACAAGAGATATCACATCTGATTTCCTAAGTTTGGTGGCGCAATGTGGTCGTATAAGAAATGGTTAATATTTGTTACGGCGACAATGTCTATGAAGTTTTTAGTAATTGGTCCATATGTATCGTCAAATAGTGATACTTAATGTTGTCGAGTTTCGGTGTGAAGGAGGAGTTAGTCAGTGCAAACTGAAGCACAAGAGATATTACATCTTTTTTCCTAAGTTTAATGGCGCGATGTGATCTTATAAGAAATGGTTAATGTTTGTTACGGCGACAATGTCTATGAAGTTTTTAGTAATTGGTCCATATGTATCGTCAAATAGTGATATTTAATGTTGTCGAGTTTCGGTGTGAAGGAAGAGTTAGTGCAACCTCAGGCACAAGAGATATTACATCTTAGTTCCTAAGTTTGGTGGCGCAATATCGCCTTATAAGAAATGATTAATATTTGTTACGGCGACAATGTCTATGGGCGATGATGACCACATTCGATCTGTGGCTCGTCTAATCTATAGCTTTATTAAAATAAGTTTTCGTTTCATTAAATTTATGATTCATCAACAATAACGCTATGCAATCATTTTATCAGAAATGTGTGTTGCAAAAACAATATTTGCGAATGTTTCGTGATCTCTGAACTTCATAACAATCTAAATTTTAATAGTAGAGTATAGTAACTCGCTTTTAAAATTGAGCAATCATTATATTATGTTAATTATAATTGATTTGTCCGTAGTTCCAAGAGAACGAAAAACGTCGATATCGAGCTGAGCAACAACGGCTGGCAACCAAGCACGCAAAGGCGCGAGAGGAGCTCAAAGCGGCCGGCGAGGTGAGTCAACTAGCTTTGAGCGTCATTATTACATACTATTGACCCTCAGTAAGTCCAGTTTTTAAAGATTTACTTTATCTATATTGATATAATAAATGTGAAAGTAACTCTGTCTGTCTGTCTGATGAGGACCAAACCGCTAAACCGAATTTGATGAAATTTGGTATGAAGCAAGCTTGAACGCTTAGAAAGCATATCGGCTACTTTGCCTGACACGTGACAGCCAACACCCTAAAAGACAAACGAAGCCTAGGCGACTACTTGTCTATATCTCAGTCGACTAAGGATGTCATTTTGTTGGGAAGGGATTTATCTGACGTTGCTTATTTATTGTTGTTATGTGACACAGTCAGAACTGTCAAACTAAACGTCATAATTTTTATTTATTTTTTATCTAGATTTGCTATATATAATGTTTATTTGATACATGATGCGGTCTTTTAATTTCTGGTTTGTATTTGTTTTTAAAGTGTGTTAAGTTTAACGTCACTAAACATCAATACTCGTACAGGCTCTACTCCGCGAGCTGGAACAATACCAGAATGAAAAGCGCAAGGCGCTGATGAACCACGAGAGCGGCAAGGTCAAAGCCATCGAAGAGAGATACGCGCAGGAGCTGAAGGAGTGGCGCGCCACCCTCGCCGACAGGAAGGCGGTGAGCACGCACGCACGCACACGCACACAAACGCACACACACACACACACGCACACACACGCACACACACACATAGCTTGTACATATGCGAGCCTAAAGATTTCAATGATTTAACGGCTACTTTAAAAATTGACTTAAAATTCATCAAGAGTAACTAGTAAGAATTGATTTGATGATACAGGCTACTATAAAAATTGACTTAAAATTCATCAAGAGTAACTAGTAAGAATTGATTTGATGATACAGGCTACTATAAAAATTGACTTAAAATTCATCAAGAGTAACTAGTAAGAATTGATTTGATGATACAGGCTACTATAAAAATTGACTTAAAATTCATCAAGAGTAACTAGTAAGAATTGATTTGATGATACAGGCTACTATAAAAATTGACTTAAAATTCATCAAGAGTAACTAGTAAGAATTGATTTGATGATACAAAATGTTATACCAAGTCAGTAATCTGTTATTAGAGATAAAAGCGTTATCATAATCAATATAAAAATGAATATACCTTTAAATGTTGTGGACTGGAGTTAATTATTAGTCAAAAAGTCTCCTCTCGAAATTTAAATTATTGATGTGATTGTTAGAAATGAATAACGTTTAGAACGGCCTCTAGAGAATGTTCTATTGATGAGGTAAGTAGTCGGACAGAGAAATGTGCCTCCTCTTGGTCACCATCACTCGTAGACATGGGGCGCTGTGTGAAATATTCACCATTACTTACCTTTTGAACTAAGATATTATGTCTCTTGTATTTACTAGTTACGATAGTTTAAAACAATACACAAGGATACAGAGTATATATTACAGAAATAAGGTCGTAAGTGCTCAAATGATACTCATACATAATGAATCTTATATCAATAAATAAAAAGACTGAAATCAAATACACATATTTACAGAAAAGGTAAATAAATAATACATATTACACACATGATTTCAGATTATTGAATTTGTTTTTTTTTTATCAATCGTATGTTATCTGTGGAAGGCATGACACATTTTCTATATTATGTGTATGTTTTGAAATGTAACTATTTTAATATATTTCGGCTGACTTTATAATGATTATATTGTAGGTTCATTAAAGTATTTTTATAAAACGTGAATAGAAAAGGAACTTCAATAAATAAATAAATCTATCAATTTAATAAAAATATAATTTTTGTTAATAGCAGAAATACGGGTGAAACTATTCAGAGTTGCTGAATGAAGGATTTTATTAATATTTTTGCCTTCAGCCTTAGAATATAGAAGGTTCGGAACATATTCCACCAAGCCGTTAATGCGGGTTGATGGAATACACATGTGGAAGAATTTCTATAAAAATAGTCACATGCAGGTTTCCTCGCGATGTTTTCCTTCACCGCCGAGTACGAGATGAATTATAAAAACAAGTTAAGCACAAAGTGGTACTTGCCTGGATTTGAACCCGCAATCATCGGTTAAGGTGCACGCGTTTTAACCACTGGACCATCTCATCTCTGTTATTAGATTCAGACAGACTTATATCAAAAGCTGGTACAAGACTGTTACTAAAAAGAAGTCTTTATTTAATGTGCAAATATATACCTATATATTTTAAAACATACTTAAACTATGATTATATGTCAGTGCAATACATTAAAATAGTTATGTTTCGAAGAGATTGATGCATGACATTTGTAAATGGGCATGATACGCATGTTGGTTTAGCTTTAAACTAAACGGTGGTGGAACTCTACGCAGCGTCATATATTTTATGTTAAAACCTCTGAATATATCGGAAATGTACTAATCTTTATATATATGATTAGATTTGCTGATTTAAAGAGTCTGACTTTAGAAAAATTCTTAGTTTTCTCTATATTGTTTATTTTTCAGTCAGTACAGACGGCTAGTCTATTTTTTCGTATATGTGAAGATATATAAGACAGTTCCGATATGTTTCTGACGTAAAATATGAATCGTATAGGCTTCAGGTATAGGTCACGGCCGAAGAGTACATGTTTGTATCGTCCGACGTTAAACGCTGCACTAAATTGAAAAATTTTCAACAGACACTGATTCAGAGCTTCGAGAAACATTTGGACGATCACGAAAAGAAGTTCGGCCTCACGATACCCGATAGGAGCGTATATATCGACGTGCCCTGGCCGAAGAATGTACTACAACACGTGCTAACGGCGTACCATCAGCGTAACTCATTCATAGGATCGCTGTCCCGATCTAGGACCAGTCTCAACCTCGCGATATCGACCGCGAACACGCCAAACATGGACAGACGAAGGAGCATCAGTCCCAGTAACAACTTCAGACTGACGAAATCGGCCGCGTCCAGCGCCACTAACACAACGAAGAGGGGTAAACTGACGAAAGCCCAGCGATACGGCTCCACGTCGAATCTGAAGCTGGTGTCGGAGAAGATATCCGGTTTCTCCGTGTTCAGCGGTCCGGATATCAAACGGGATCCGATCATGGCGTACGACGAGGTCCCGGTCGAGAGACGGGTGCAGAAGATCGACGAGGAACCCAAGAGGACGTTCGAGAGGTCGAAACCGGTGGAGCGTGTACCGGTTACCGCGCGGAGTAACAAGAAGGCGAACAGGCAGAGCCTCAGCGATAACTTGTTCAAGCAAGTCAACGAAATGACTCAGATGAAACGCAGCATCTCCCAGCAGAGCCTCAAACAGGACATCGCCTTGGAGGCGGTGATGATAGACATGCCGTCCATAGACGATAAATACAACACGTACAACAGCGTGACGAGTAACAGTTCGCAGAACAGCGAGGAAGCCTACTTCAGTCGGTGGGGCGCTGTCAGGGGCTCCAATAGTTACTCGAATTCGTCCAACGTACCCGTCAGTCAGCTATCGACGTTGAATTTGAAGGCGGTGGCCTCTGAGAAAGCGAAAGACCCTCCAGATTCCGTCGCTTAAGCAACGCTTTACTATTTACTGGCTTTTTGGCGAATAGTTCAAAAAAGAGGAGAAAATGCAAAAGTACGTGCGATATCATTAGTGGTAAAAATTAGGCACTGCTATGCTATGCTATGCTATAGTGAAGAAGATTTTTAAACGAATTGATATACTGTTCGAACTAAATGGATACAAGGCGAAGCGAGTGGAATTTTGTCTCAATAATTGGTGTAATCTAATTGGATACTTGTGTGACAAGTTGAAATGTATATTTCTAAAAGCTTTTCTATGTTTAGGGATTCCTAGCTATTTTAAATACAGTAGAATCTTGATTGACAGGCGGCCTGTATGACGTCATATCCGGACGACGCACAGCATGGTGTATAGTGATATGGATCATGTTTATTTGATAATCGAATTCCTAGATATGATCGATTTTTTTAATTTAGATTATTCATATCTAGGGCAATGACGTCATCAATCAATTCAAGGTCGTTCGATTAATTCGTCATCGTCGTAATTTTTATGAATGGATTCTACTGTATCCAATGATATTCTAATAAACAGATATGTTATATCCATACTAAACTACAGAAAAAAGTGTGCCGCGCCGGGGACCGTTTATTTTAGTTTCTTTTTACATTTCGTTACAAGTAAAAAAGATAGATTGATAAAAACATTAAGTAAAAGGGATAACTAGATGTTTTAATTACGCAAAACGTATTACTACGTAATTATGATGTATTATAACGTATTACTACGTAAAACAACTAAAGGCAAACGTCCCAATTAGGACGTTTTCTAGTCTTCACTTTTTGCGCGTTAATAACATATCTGTTTACTACATCATTGACTGTATCAAAGAAAATGTCAAGTTTGTAATATACTCACCGAGAGGGCGGCGTGTGAAAAGTTATTTACATTGAAATACCTTACCAATGGCTTAATCTCATGCTTCCAATAATGACCAGTTTTTTTATAGATGTTTATAATTGTTAATTGATAATAATTGCCTTCTTGCCATTCATTATCATCGATGTGTCAAACAATCTTCCTATTTATACATCACTTGTAGGCCTATTTTGTAGATTTATTTCGTGTTTGTAATACAACACTAAAAAGGCTTATCAAATTAGACTTAGAAACGTTTGCTCATAAAACCCTTTAATACTTCCAAATTATACCCAAGTGAGTTAGGAAAACTTTCTCAATATATAATATTGTTAAATATCAAATACGGTGAGGTGAGGTGTGGTGAGGAAAGTGCCAGGTGACCTGCCTAGCGACGGACGTCCTGTTTTTTCTAACATCTCATTCTACTGAAAACAATGTCTAACTTGAAATCAAGATATGCAGTGGCGGATTTACAAATCTGCCGCGTGTAGGCTAGTAGGCTATTCGATTTTTGCCGCCCCTACTTTTTTGCAACATTTTTATGATTTGTGTTCTACCGTCCTCATTACATCGGTTTTTTCCCGTTATTAGTGTGATCATAAACTAGGTGATATTTCCGTCAGTTACTGGATTATTTTTCCAACCCGCTATGTAGTGACGACTAAACGGATTACAGACGTAATGTGTATACATATAATTATAATTTCTGTAAGATAATAACAAATTTGGGCTTAATTTGCCGCCCCTCTAAATCTGTCGCCCTAGGCTCCAGCCTACTTAGCCTATTGGTAAATCCGCCGCTGAATGCCATTAGTTTATTATATCTGGGTCATTCTAATACTAATTCTTGAGGGTTAAATAAGATAGCATCAAATACAAACGAAGTCACGGGCTTACTTTTATATAAGTGATAAATAGTCGGACGTATTTACCTAGTCATTGGCATAGCCAGGATCATTTTCTGGATAAAGTCATCTATAACACTGTAATAGCATTTTTTATATGCTGTAAATACTTGTTTGGTTATTCGACTATTAAAATCTCCTTTATTTGGACAATGGCACACATTGATACAGACATCATATATAAATATATATGATATGGTTATATATGGTATATATATTGCTTGGTAAGGCTTTCTAGAGGGATTGTGTCTGTTTCCTGGCTATGCCCAGTGCTAGCTCGTTTTAAATATTAGATATAGAATTCAATGTGCCTAAAACATGTTAACTTGTATATGTTAGCATATAAAACGTTTCTATTGAATTGTTGTTAGTAATTTGAAAGTCTATGTATAATTAGAAAATATATGGAATAATTATTATCGAAAAGCATTCCATAATTAATGATTGTTAGCGTTTTAATATCAATTGTGTCTATATGTAATTGAATTTTTATTAGTTTTATTATATTGTCGAGTGTTAATTTAATTACTTTAATATTTTTTAATTAAAATAATGCATTTTCATCTAACAATTTCTTTTTTCATTAATCATTTATTTAATTACGTTTAATTTATATCTTATAAGTACTTGTAACACATTTTAACGTATTTTTAATCTGTATTTCATTATGCATGTTATTTTTTTATGCTTTGTATATATAATAATGCTTGTGTAAAAATATGTTTAAACTAATTTTATAATTTCCATAAAGTATCTTTTACATGCCATTAAGTTTTAATTTTTATTGTTTTTTTTTTAGCGTTAAGTGTATTATTATAGATAATAAATTGCTTTTGAAGTTTGAAAGATATATAATTTTGGTTTAGGAGAAAACTTCCGAGTTTTTTTTGTTTTTAAATCGGTAAGTAGATAGTTAAAATATATTTTTAAGTGTAGGAGTTTCTGGCAAATTCAATTAAACATTTCGCCTGTTGATTTCAATACTAGATATATATTTGCTGGCCTCATATTCAGCAATATGTATTCTTATACATAAAGAACTATGTAACTACGATCATAGTTCTATAGTATATTTAAATCGACGTCTTAAATAATGTAGATACATATCGTGGCCTATGAGAATCATTATGTAATGAGGTTTTGAGAAAGGTTTCGGTGACAGATAAGTTGACTCAAATGGTTTAATTAATAGGAATGATAGATATGAGGAGAGAGGTAGGTGGTGGTTAGTGAAGTGTAATACAAAGACGAACGCCCCCCACCCCTCTCATATAAAATGCATGTATAGTACGACACAACTCAGATGTATCATCGTCAAGTTTTATACAACCAATAGTAATAGCTCCCTATTGCGCCATTCGACGCTAGTTGGCGCTAGAGATTCTCGCGTCAGTTCGACCCGAGAAAGCAAGTGCATGTAAACCGACGCGTCAAATTGACGAATATATTAGGTCATATCATGTTACAAGTTATTACGTTTGTGCAAAGGTCATATTCGCATAAGAAATAAATGTTGATAATTTGGGATAGCGTCAATTCGGATGTGATCGGTTTTACAAATTTCGCCGATGTTACATCTAAGTTGTGTCGTACTATACCGTAATACTTTGAGGAATGAGAACGGTTACAAGATCGCTTCCTATATTTCGTCGCGCTGTAGGAGAAAATATTGCAAATATTTGGAAATATTTAGGTATATAAAAGAGGCTGTGGTAGTTATCGGGAGTCGAGACATAAGCTATTTTGATTTATGATCGATCGTGTCATAATAATTATATTGATTGCGTTTTTTTTTATCAAAAAATGTTTTTTCCGGTCTTTTTTATCTTTCCGTTCAATCTTATCGTGTCACAATAACGTCTCAAATAATCAAAATGATTAGTAAAAAGTATTTATATGTAATATAAATAGCCAACAATATTTAAAGACAAAAAGGTCCTTTGTGTAAAAAATATTACGCGTAAAAAGGATTTATTTCTAAATCGGTTCACTATTGACCTCGAAATAAGTAAATAAATGCATAAAGACGTACTTATTGTATTATTATTACTGATATACAAACGTCAAAGTTAAATCTTATATTGCTACACAACTTTAACGATTCAAAATACAATTTTCGATTAATCGACTAATATTCGTTCATTTTCAAATTTCAATGATTTTTTTTCCGATTTCTCTGTGCGTTTATTAAGTCTTTCGATCGCAATTTATGTCTGGATTTGGTATATTATTTGACATTTCATATCGTCTATGACTTACGAGAAGTGTTTAATAAATAGCTTGATTATTATTAAATAATACAATAATGTATATAATAATAAAGATGTTATGTTACGGAACGTTTGCTTTATTTCTCGGTGGTGGGTTTCACCTTTCTATATTTTAATAAATTGTCAAATATTTTATTATATAAGTTGTATATAAAAATGTAATTGGTAATGCAGCATCTATATAACCTATATTATCTAAACTGTTTATTAAATTTAAAATATGCAACATAATGTACATAGATAACAAATATATCACCCTCAATTATAATTGGGCTTTTGGAGATACCAAACTAATGAGTTCTGCTATGTTATACTCTTAAATAAAATTAATTTCTAAACAGAAGAAATACTCTATATTTTATTACTCTAGATAGATAGATAAGGGGAAAATACATCAATATATACCTCGCATGTTGTAGCTGGTCTTAGAAAATGACCTCCGAGATTAACTAATAACTTTTAATTACATTTTGTACATATTTCCCGCTTATATTTTCTCAATTAATCCTTTAAAAAGTGTCTTCATATTTTGTAGAAAAAAAATGACAACTGTTTTCAATTTGTAACTGGCAATGTTTGTCGTTTAAAATGAAGGAGATAGTATAATAATGCTTTGTCTATAGCATGGTAACTAATAAGGTTTCAAGGTATCCTAACATCGGAACTGGATGTACTTCCAGCGGTGGACTGCATGGTATGTTTGCATTCTATTTAATTATTTTTTGGCATGGAATGATTTTGTCTGAGTCAAATATTTAGTTTAAAACTTTTAATTAAAATGTCGTGATTTTAAATCGATATGTTGTTGTCAATTGAACAGGCCTTAGAAGATGAATTCACGGGTCAGTTGGAGGAACAAGAAAGATTGGCGGCCAACGCTCGCCTCCCGCCCCCCACATCCAGCATGCCCCAGCACAGCTCAACCCTTCACTCGTCTAGAACAAGCCTAGCATCCAGCCATTACGATTAATTTGAAATTGTAAATAAAAAAAAAAAGTTGGGTCAGATGTCACTTGTCAAAATGGGCGCCAAAATGCAATGACGTTTAGAATTTACTACGCGGGAATTGCCTATAATTGTACTTTAAATAGCAAATTTTACTACGTATGTATATCATAGTAATGAATATTTTTTTCAGTTGGATTTCCGTTATAATTGTTTTGTACACGTGTAAATGGAAAATAAAAAAAAAATTCGAATCTGAATCGCGTAGGAAATTCTATATCTCGAGAAAAATAAAAGCGATTTGAGCTTATTTTAAACGCAATTTTTGGGAAAATTTAATTATAATAAGTGCCAAATCATTAAGAGCGTCAAGACTTAAAATTATATTAAAATTTAAACCAATATTTGGCGATTTAGAAGTTATAAAATGCGAGGACGCGAAAATTTATTCGGCGTCCAAAATATGCTTTTGAAAGTCTTATGATTAAAATTATACATAAGGAATTGAGGAATTGAATTGCAAATGAACGCTGCGCTTCTATTGAGTGCTTTAAGGAGACTGCTTGCTTGTATCACCAATATGGTGCTCAAATTTAGTGTAGTTTTGGCCTAAGTTTTGTGTGTAAGTTAGACCATCAATACTTAAATGGTCTCGAAAATATATTTTGAATTCTGAAAAAGTCAACGTTAATTGGCTTGGAAAATTAACACCATCGGCAACGCACTAAAAAAATTTAAACTATTAGTATTATTTAAAGAAAAAAGAAGTTATAAATAATTAACTTACTTGCATATCTAATGCAATACCAAATGACATATCCATAGTTTTAGACATTAAATTCGTCCAAAATATTAGGTAGGCCATTTCCGTACTGGTGGTATTATGATAGTCAGAAACTGCCTAAATGATTATATTTTAGGTTAGAAAGCAGTAGGTTCAAAGGATTAGAGGAGTTAACAGATGGCGCGTGATCTTCGAGCTGTTTTTTGGATATTCCAATTATTATTAATATTTTGCTTTAAGGGATAAATAACAAAGACTTTATTTTAGATAATGAAATGGCTTACACTTTTACTTCATCGATATTTTAGTCATCATAAAAAAAAAACACGAAAGAATTGTATATTTTGTACAGTTGTTAAGGACAAAAAAATGATAAAAAGTCAGCCGCGAGAAGCGGCGACTGGCGTGTAGATATAGAAGAAGAAATATTTTTTCATGTACAGTATTTGTGTAATTTTAATTGTTTAAACGTGCCTACTTAATTTATAAAAGACTTCTAGTGTGGGTATGAGTTTATCACGATCGACAAAGTAGGTTTTATTATTTACTTTAACAACTAACCACTTTAAATATAATTTTATAAATGATAATATAAAACCTTTTTGGTCTTATTTTTATTTTCCCGCCAGTCTTCGATTGAACAGGATACAGTATAGTAAACCAAAGACAATTGTCAATTTCATTCGAAGACAGTTTTAATTGGATTTTTTTTTCATTATCTGTGAAAATTATATTTTAAAATGAAATTAATTCTTGACTAGATAAAAATATCTTTAAGGTCATCATGGCGGGCTTTCTTATTTTATCCTTTTACTTGAATTCCAGTCAAAATATTTATTGTCCATAATCCTGAATACGCTTAAAAGGTCTTATGTACAAAAATAGTAATTACTCGCTCGGACTATCCTTCCCTGTTTAGTACTGGTCACTACTTAATAAATGGATTTATTTTAAATATGTCTATAGATATATTAAGCCTAAACGCCTTACGTGTGTGATGTAATGCCATAAAAAATATATCTAAATAAAATAATGTACAACGAAAAATGTTATATATTTAAGTATTTTGTTGCACAAAAATAAATCGTTCTATATTTAAAACTAAACTCAATTATATAAAAAAACCGAAACGTCCACATCACCCGCGTAAGGTATCCGCCGAAATTGTCCATACGATAGACAGAAATAACGTCGTACAATAAAAAGTATGTTTTCTCTATGGCGTTGTGTTTATCTATCGAAAAAACAGTCCAAATTGTTTTTTTTTAAGTATTTAGATAGTGAAAATCTGTACATTGTGCATTTCCATGTTATCTGAGATTACCACAGTATTTGCAAGATGTTATTAAAATACCAGATAGAACCGTAGCCATTTTTAATGTTAATCTTATTATTTTATTATAATTTTTTTTTTATCTATAGAGTAAAAGTAAATTATTGTTACATTACAAGATATAAAGATCTTACTTTGTAACGAAGAGTTTTATTTCGACACCTTTTATAATGAATAACATGAAGACATAACATTGTGTCTTATGTATACTATCTTAATAATAGTGGGGACACCTGGTATTTAAACCCTTTTTAAATTATTTCTTTATGAATTACTCATTACATTTATATTTGAGTATATAAATCTTAATAGTGAATTATAACTTTTGATTTTACTTTATACGATGCCGAAAAGGACAGCTAAAGTTAGCTTCTGAAGTCATGTGTTTCCACTTTCTAAAAATTCTTCGGTAAAATATTTCAACCTGAATTGATTTTACAAAAACGCTCTAACAATACATATATTGCATGGTCCATTGTTCTACTAAATTACTAAGAAGATAATGTTTCGCGAGTAGTTTCATAAGGATTAGATTTGTATGCGAGTAGCCGGAGAAAGACCACAGTGGCGTACACTTGGAGAGACCTATGTCCAGCCTTGGACAAAAACGGGCTGATGATGATGTTCATTAGGATGAGACGACCAACAATTTCCTATACGAAAATTCTCGATTGTGAGCTGGCATAAAACATATTAATTTGATGATTCTCAAAAATTTATTAGTACGTGTTTTTTTTTGTTTAATCTCTAAATAATTATCTATATTATATATTTGTAAGACTATTTGTGCTATAAAATATTTTTTTTAATCAAAGAGTCTTCTCCTTGCTATATGTATCGATGTAACTCATAAATACATTCTAAAAGGAAATATGTGTAAAACTTTGCCCTGTTAAATAGAACAGCTTAGCTTAGACTGGGTTGCATATCACTCAGCCTTTCCAAATATTTTTATTATTAAATAATTGCGTTTGACATTTGTTTATTTAAGTAAAATCATCTAGAATTCAACATAACCCACAAGATTCCCCATTTTTAACTTAAATTGTATTTATTTTATTTAATAGAAGTTAAGGAAACCCAGTAAAAATATTTTTTTTTATTTCCAGTACATATTTGCTGAAGAATATCATTAAAAACTCTATTTAAATAGGGCGCGAAAACGCTACTTGGACAATATGGCGCAGAAATGGGGTTGGTGACGTCAATTGCCTGTATTTTAGGAAATCAAGGTTAACAAGCAAGTGACTTTATCATAAGCCCGGCCAGTAAGGAAAGTTTTGTGTCACGTGACGAACGTTTAAAAATACACTTTATACATGGATTTTTTAATAAATTAAGTATTATTTCCAACTTTCGTTAGTAAATAACCATTTTTAAACTCATAATATATACTGATTACAATAATACGCTATTTTTCGCATTGTCAAATAGCCCATTATAATGCTCTACAATACAATATCACAACCACACCCCAATTATACTCCTGACTACGTCCTCAAAGATAAGTAACGCTGCTTTGCTTCCAATAAAACTACAATAGGATCAAGGATTTAGGTCACATGAATAAAACCACACAAAACAATTCTATCAATGTTATAGATAGTTATTTTATTATAAATCAACTCAATTAAACTTAAAATAACAATGACTAGGTACAAGGTTTATCCTTGATTGCGTTATATACTATTTTGTAATATATTGAAGACAATTGTACATCTAAATAATGTAATTGGACTAGTCGATTCCGACTACTTTTGTTCTTAACGTATATCAACGAGTATTGAGAATTGACGGTAGCATACAAAAGTGGTGGCGCCAGTAGAGGCGGAGAGGGTACCGTTGGTTTTACCAATTCTTTTGTTTTTTTAAACATTGGACAACATCACATACATTACTCTGATCCCAATGTAAGTAGCTAAAGCGCGTATGTTATGGAAAATCCGAAATAGTGACGGTACCACAAACACCCAGACCAGAGACAACATAGAAAACTAATGAACTTTTTCTACATTGACTCGGCCGGCACATTTCATGTGGAGGAAATGCACAATAACTTTTCTAGTGGAAAAGGGGGTATTGAGGCACAATTTACATAAAAGCACTTTTGTATATACCATTAATTCTATCCCAAGAAGTTTTATAATCTCTGTTTGAATATGATTACTCATTTTTCTACACATATATATTATACACATAAAATATACATTTATATGACTACTATCTACAGCTATTACACATATATAATGAACATCACTACATACAGGGGTTCAGTTCCCCGGTCATATTAACATGGGAACAAGTGATCTTCTGTCCATTGGGGACTGCTATCCTGAACAATTTCCCCTGGGGCATACAGACGCACACCTTAAACTGCCCCGTGCCATGGAACTTATCCTTGTTCAGAGGTATAGCTATGGGTAAGTATCTGACATCGATGAAGACGCCTTCCTTACCGCTTAGAACAACAGAACCATTGATGGATTTCAAGTATATATCCTGGTCAGCACTCCAGAACAGCTCCTTCGATTCCATGTGAGTGCCTTCCGCTCCTCGGAGGTACGCTGACGTTTCGGAACGGAAGGTGAGATCCTCGTCGACCGGTGATGAGATGCGTTTCGTTGACACTTGCTGAAAAGCACAGACTGACATTAATGATGGATTATTTGGTCGTAGGGCTTTGTATTAGTGTGTGAACTCATTTATATTCATATTTCATCAATGATGTTCTAGTAAACAGATATGTCATTAACGCGCAAAAAGTGAAGACTAGAAAACGTCCTAATTGGGACGTTTGCCTTGAGTCGTTTTCATCATAATTATGCCAGTAATACGTTATAATACAACATAATTATGTAGTAATACGTTTTGCGTAATTAAAACATCTAGTTATACCTTTTACTTTTTGTTTTTATCAAGCTATCCTTTTTATTTGAAATGTAAAATAAACGGTCCCCGGCGCGGCACACTTTTTTCTGTTGTTTAGTATGGGTATAACATATCTTGTTTATTAGAATATCATTGTATTTCATAGTTCGAAAAATTCAAATATACTTTATTCAAGTAGGCTTTTGAATCGCCTTTTTACAAAACTATAGTAAGTAAATCTACCACCGGTTTAGAAAGTAGACAATCGAGAAGAACCGTGAAGAAATTCAGTAATTTAACATTAAAATGCAAAGCTGTGTTAGATTAATAGAATATTACATAAAATATACGAATTAGTCACAAATCCGGTTAAGAGGACCATTTTTAAAACTATATTACTAACACACTGAATAGTCTCGACTATGTGCTGATAATTAGTATATATAATTAATGTAATAAGGTCATCCAGAAAACAGTCCACTCAATTATAGCCATCTTGTGTTAGTACACTACCTAATCATTACACAGTATTAAACTCGCCTAACATTGTACGTTCCTAATGTATGCATTATTATATGTCGTAAATAAACAGGTTCTGTAGAATATTTAGTATCAGCTTTGCCTCGGGTGTGCGAAGTCGGGGCGCGTCGCTAATTAAATAATACATATACAAAAAACTAAATAAACAACCAGTGGCGTAAATAGGGCGGTGCCACCGGTGGCCAGGCACAGGGCGTGGTATCTCGGGGGTGCAAGAATAGACAGACTGGGCAGGGCTATTGTTTTTTCGTTTTGCTCTTTTTAAGATTCCGCTGAGCCCCTAGTACTCGATTCCAATACAAACGTACTTACATGCTTGTATCATTAAAAACATACATCGCGCTCATTATTTTGGCAGCGCACGAGCGTGTTTGTGTTTAGTGTTTATCGTTAATGGGCAACACATTTGCAGTAGTGAACCTGCGTTTAAGTTTTAGTGAATGAGACAGTAAAACAGGCAAAGGGTCTGCTTAAATAGGGCGCAGTTATAGAAGCTCGCACAGAGCGCAGAAATGGCTATTTACGACACTGCCTCGATCACAAGTTTAATATATATCTGATAATATAATATAACAGCATTATACCTTTGCATTCAAGTTATTAATGCTCTCTGTGACCGTGATCTCCGGGTTCGCAGTGCTGAACACGCGCTCTCCAGAGTCAGGGTCGGTCAGTTCGAGGGAGTTTACCCCTTTGATGAAGACTCCAGACGTGTTCACGGCCAGTTTTGTATCCGTACGTGATAATCTGAAAGGGGTTGGAGTAATTACAGTTACACAACAACAACAAAAGCCTGTCAATTTCCAATGCTGGTCTAAAGCCTCCTCCCTTTAAGAGGTTTTGGAGCATATGCTACCACGCTGCTGCATTGCGGGTTGGTGAATTCACATGTGGCAAAATTTCGTTGAAATTAGACACCAGCTCACTCAATTGACTAATGATAAACAGTGCATAATGGTAGACCAATTGATGGTAGGCATTTATACAAGTACTAATATCTGGCAAACAGCAATACTAGTATTATTCCAATTTGAAGGGTGAATTATCCAGTTAAACGATATATGTGGATACATACATACATACTTGGTGGTAGGGCTTTGTGCAAGCGCGTCTGGGTAGGTACCACCCACTCATCAGTTATTCTACCGCAAAACAATGGTACTCAGTATTGTTGTGTTCCGGTTTGAAGGGTGAGTGAGCCAGTGTAACTACAGGAACAAGGGACATAACACCTTAGTTCCCAAGGTTGGTGGCACATTGATGATGTAGGTAATAGTTAATAATTCTTATGCTCGTTTGCAGCACAAGTAGCGCAATGGATAAACAATAAATGTTTAAAATTTCATATGGCCAATATCTATGGATAGCGGTGACCACTTCCTATTAGATGCAATTGCCATTATTGACCAATAATATAATATTAAATAGAAAATTAGGGCAATGGCTTGTAAGCAAACATTTACTAAGGCTAGAAATGTTCAACCTCATAATTAAAATAATCTGACAAATATATTTCAGACCTTAATATATTTCCAATAGTATGTTACTGGGTATATAATATGTATAATTAATATATTCACCAACATTCTGTATGTTAGTACATCAGGCTGTTGCTTTACTTTTGACTACTATAAGCAATCATGATTACAAAATCTGTATTAAACAAGTAGTATTTCTGGAAATATAATTGTAAAAGCCTCATTTTTACTGTATCAAAATCAATTCAAATAGTTTGAGTTTTATACCTAATTGTAGGTCTATAATTAATAAAAAAAATTAACTACTTATTTCTCCTATCTGATAAACACCTTAGTAAGATACTTACAAACACTTAAATTATCATTTTACAAGTTAATTTTTATGTAAAGCTATCACCAGTTCCGAATGTAGGTTCAAGACAAGTTACTTTTTTCATAAATAAAAAAATATAAATGTTATATAAATATATGACCTGGTTCCCTGGATAATCAATAAGAAATTTATTACTAGCTACCGATGCTGATACAATTAATTACTGAGTTATAATAAAAATAAATACTTTAATTTGATTACCTGGTCTGCAAATTGAAGAGTACAGAACCATTTTCACTCGTAATGCTCATGGGTGTGTCTCTGAAGCTTTCTATCAAACCGTCCCTCTTATAAATATGATCTAAATCTGTTAATCCGAAGAATTTTATAGCATTGTGCTCTGGGAGAAACTCCATACTTTCAAGGCCTAAAAAAATAAAATATTTAATAAATACTTCTTAGTATCTTTCCTGTATTATAGTAAATATATTAAAAAAAAAAAAAAAAATTAATATGAATTTACCTTGCCCAAGTCTTAAAACAGCAAGAATGGTGAACGTGAGTACCAGATTCCCAATAGCCAATATGAACAACAGGCACACTAGAGTCCAAAACGCAAAGGTTTTGCGGCCTTTGTGAACAGTCTTCGTAACGTCGTTTCCATTTTTATCAGAGTAATTTTTAAGCATATTACTTGTTGTTTTATGTAAAAAAACTTGGCTTTGAGAGGGCGTTTTAGTTAACAACGCCTTTTCTCCACGACTCCTTTCTAAAGTCGTGTCGGACATTGCTTCTGATAGGGGCGAAACGCCCCGAAGATTTGACATCATTACTTTATTTATTAGCAAATAGAAATCTGTTTAAAGTATGTAAAATTATAAATAGCACAAATGGTTTCATTAGTCCTATAGTCAAAATATTGAGCGAAGACTCTCGCACGCTATTGGTCTACCGTTTAACCAATGATATTTGAAATACAATTTCAGTTTCGGTGTTGGTTTTATTGCTTCTTAAATAAATGAAAACATTTTAAGAAAATAATTTAAATTACAATCACTAAAATATGTAAAAATTATGAATTTCATTAGTTATACCAATTATTAGTGTTTTATACTTTTTGAGTTATAAATCAATCATATTTCTGAACGGATTTTGTTTTGCAAAGCTGACAACATGATAGAGCAATTTTGACTTTCTCATCGAGTTTGACAATTTGCCTTGTAATCATGGCGTCCGAACGTTATAGTTTTTCTCTAACAACTTTTAGGTAAATTTAATTGTTTTACATTGAAATTACTTGTTATTTAATGATATTTGTTTGTGATTTAACCTTATTTATTGTTTTATATCATAAAGTTACGTAAAAACCGTATATACCGGTGTTTGACTAAACAAACTTTTTAAGTGTGATTTGTTAAATTTACTGTAATTATGTCCTATTTTTTGTAGCCCTTCTGGTAAATTGGTGCAAATTGAATATGCTCTAGCAGCTGTGGCAGCCGGCGGTACCTCCGTCGGTATTAAAGGTAATATTTTTATATTCCATACAAAAGGTTAGGTAAGTTTGCCTTCTCATTGTTTTAGTAACATCTATCACAATAGGTAAAAATGCAATACTTATATATTCACACAAAATAGGTAGTCTATATACGAAATTAAAGTAAAATAAATGTTATTCATATTTCAGCATCCAATGGAGTCGTGATTGCAACTGAAAATAAACACAAGAGTATTTTGTATGATGAACACAGTGTCAACAAGGTTGAAATGATTACGGGACACATAGGTGAGTCCTAATTATACAATGACTCGTCTATCTATATTAATAAATAAAGAATAGAATATTATGCCTAACTGAAATGCCTCTACACCATTATCCATAACAATTATACGAGATAATGCAGTACATTTTGAAGAAGGTTTTACTTAATGCCTTTGTGCAAGGCCATTTGGGGTAAGCAGAAAAAAAATTATAAATAGCTATGCTTCACTGTCCCATCCATTTTAAATTTAGATCATGTTCCATTGTGAAAGGTGGGCGAGCCAGTGCAACTAGAGGCACAAAAACATCTTAGTTTCCAAGTTTGGTAGTGCATTTGAAATTTAAGGAATGATAAAATTTTCTTACAGCACTAATGTCTATAAGTAGTAGTGTCCACTAAACATAGAGCCCAGTTGCCTGTTCTCCTACTTACATCAGAAAATAACACCTGTTTATTATAATAGTAATGTTTCCGACAAATACAAATTTTCATGATATTTTTCAGGGATGGTGTACTCTGGTATGGGCCCTGATTATAGGCTGCTGGTGACGCAGGCACGTAAGATGGCTCAGCAGTACTTCCTCATGTACCGTGAGCCGATTCCCACCGCACAGCTGGTGCAGCGTGTCGCTACTGTTATGCAGGAGTACACACAATCGGGGTAACGTAATATTCGATTTTAGTTCTCAAAATAATTGTATTATTTGTATATATTTTTTCTATATAGTTAAAAATTCAATAAAAAATAATTAAGCCATAATACATGTAATAGTAATTATTTAAAAGGAGTTATTATTTAAATTTATGAATTTATTAATTTTTCGAACATCATTAAGTGTTAGTAATTCATGTAAACAACAATAAATAGATTTCTATATATTTGTTCTCAATTTTCAGAGGTGTCCGACCTTTTGGAGTGTCACTACTAATCTGCGGCTGGGACAGCGACCGCCCGTACCTGTTCCAATGTGATCCATCTGGAGCTTACTTTGCTTGGAAGGCCACAGCCATGGGAAAGAATTTCAATAATGGGAAAACATTTTTAGAAAAAAGGTAATATATATTGTTACTTGTTGAATTTTTGCTTGTGTAGCGGCACGTTAGTGTAGTACTTTAGGCCACATATCTCATAGTCCTGGGCTTAATTGCTGGATTGAAACAATATAAGTGATTGTGATATTTTTTCAAAAAATCTTCTACCTTTGAAACCGAATATGGCCGATGTTAAGAGCTTACCAAGCGTATGCCACAGAAAGCTGGTCCAGTATCATATTTACCTCAGTCATGTTGGGTTGGGTCAAGTGAATATAGCACTTATGTTTGCACTAATAAGGGCATTGTGGTCCTTGAAATATACCCTACAGGTTGAGAGTAAAATATAGTGAATATGAAAAGACATCCAATCAAGACATACCGAAGACCGTGAATCATAATCAATAATAAAACTTTATTCAAGTAGGCTTTTACAAGCACTTTTGAATCGTCATTTTACAACCAAGTGAAGCTACCACCGGTTCGGAAAGTAGATTCTACCGAGAAGAACCGGCAAGAAACTCAGTAGTTACTCTTTTTTAACATTTAAAAATACAAAGTCATGTTAGTTAAATACAATTATTTAAATTAATATATCCTGCGTGGAAGTCAACAGGTATAAGCAGGTATTAGGAATGTGCTTCATATATTTACTACTAAAATAAGACTGAATAAAATATTTAAATAAAAAATTATAACTTCTAATTTGGATACAGAAGTACACAAAACTCTTTTATACAGCTTTCAGTCTTCACAAAATGTTTTTATATATATGTTTTGTTTTTTTTTTCAGATATACTGAGGAGTTGGAATTAGATGATGCGGTACACACCGCTATCTTAACGCTGAAAGAAGGCTTTGAAGGTCAAATGACGGCCGATAATATAGAAGTAGGTATCTGCGACTCGAATGGGTTCCGCAGACTGGAGCCCGCGCACGTTAAGGACTACTTGGCGAATATACCATAATGTTGATGAATAAATATTGCATTTCTATTTGTGATTTGTGTTTTATTTTGAACTTGTTATATTCTTACTTCTTGGTGGTAGGGCTTTGTGCAAGCCCGTCTGGGTAGGTACCACCCAATCATCAGTTATTCTACCGCCAAATAACAGTACGCAGTATTGTTGTGTTCCGGTTTGAAGGCACAAGGGACATAACATCTTAGTTCCCAAGGTTGGTGGCACATTGACGATGTAAGGAATAGTTAATAATTCTTACAGCGTCAATGTCTATGGGCGATGGTGACCACTTACCATCAGGTGGCCCATATGCTCGTCCGCCAACCTATACCATAAAAAATATATATATATATATATATATATAACACCCGTAGTTCTTTGTAAGCTGCAAGTAATTATTCTACATTTTGGCCAAAATTATGAAGAGTTATTTAAATATATTTTTTTATACAGCTGCTCTTTAACTGGCCAGTAACTCTTTATCTCTTCCTAAAATTAATTCTTTGTTGAATTGTAACAATTTAGTGAGTTGCATTTTTAAATTTGGACTGATAATTATTATTTAAACATTGACAAATATCTGGTGTTTAATCGTTTTTATAAAACAGAAAAAAACGTTTACGTTTTTTTCTGTTTTTATAAAACAGAAAAAAACGTTTACGTTTTTTTCTGTTTTATAAAAAGTGCTGTTTTATAAAAAGTTTTGTGCAGTAAACTGTACGTTTTACTGCACAAATTTTTTAGTGAGGACCGTGATTGTCATTTAAAAAATACCCATACCAGTTTCGGACACGTTTAAAAAGGCATTTTTTCGAAAATCCATATTGAATATCATCGATTAATCAAGCAATGATATCGCGTTAATTTTTCTGTAGTTGTCAAATGTAGTTTGTCTTTTTTCCTCTTAGGGTGGGAATGAAGTTTAGGCATCATCTGAATCTTAAGGAAAATAAATTCAGTAACTTAATATCAATCGAATTTAATTCCAAATAGAACTGTCGTTGGAGTTGCCAGCTAGTCAAAACTAACAGCCGTCAGCCGGACAATTCGCTCATCCAGAACGACATCGTCACAATTGCAAAAATCTGTAAAATGACTTTTTCATTCCAAACGTTCTCATTCCGTACATACTTTCTAGTGTAATATTGTCAGAATTATTGTTTCAATAGTTTTTGATTGACATCTATATAACAATAATTATTCTGACAATATTACACTCGTATATTTGGGTATAAAGACCGGACATCCTACGTTTATTTAAACACGGTTTATTTTGGCCGGACATACAATCAAAAAGTCTAAAGTAGTAGTCTAAAGTAGTCCGGCTTTATCCGGACGCCTGGCAACCCTAATCGACGTTACAAATTACAGGAATCTTTATAATTGAAAACCTAGAGAGATTTCATTAGATACTAGATAGTAATGAGCTTTGTAAAGATAAGCATTTTTGTCATTCCCAACGCCATTACGCATCAACATATGTTTTGTTACACTGCGCGGTAGAATTGTTGATAAGAGCGTGTCTACTACCCTAATACACTAGTAAAGATATGTACGGTTGTATTTCTCCTGTTAAATAGTTTAAACAAGTTCCGTATACTTAATGGTGCTAGAATTATGAGAGAGCTGTCCATCGTTTATAATTTTTAAACTAATTATCAAAATATGAATGTTTTTATTTAATTTGTTTCTTTTACAACATTCACGGGCTTACAGTTACCCGTGAGTTTTTATACATTTTAGCGTTTTAAGCTGGTCTTCGGAAGGCGTGGCCCACACTGACTTATTGTTTGATTTTTTTTTTGTTTTATTATTATTTTGGTCATTTTGAAATAATATATTCAAAATCTATAACAAGTAATATATACAAAATAATAGATAATAATGTGTAATAAGCATAAATATGAATTATGAATATCCTTTTTTTATAGATTTGATTTCCGTGGTCGAGTAGTGTGGATTACATGGATTTCATGGACACGCCACTCTCTCGAAGTCTCGGGTTCAATTGCCGAGTCGACGTAGAAAAAGTTTTTTTCGCTGTCTTGAGTCTGGGTGTGTGTGGCACCGTCGTTACTTATGATTATTTCGTTATTTCCACAACACAAGTGCTTTAGCTAATTACATTGGGATCAGAGTATTGTATGTGATGTTATCCAATAATTATTTATTATAAGGATGCAGTATCGGTAATATACACGATATAAGCAACTGTATCGGCCTTTTAGGGCTCCCGTAAGTGCACTTGCCTCCGTCACGGCAGCGTGCGAAAGCGATCAACAACAACAACAACAACAACAGCCTGTAAATTCCCACTGCTGGGCCTCCTCTCCCTTTGCGGGTTGGTGGAATACACATGTGGCAGAATTTCAATGAAATTTGTCACATGCAGGTTTCCTCACGATGTTTTCCTTCACCCGTGAAGACGAGATGAATTATAAAGACAAATTAAGCACATGAATCAGCGGTGCTTGCCTGGGTTCGAACCCGCAATCATCGGTTAAGATGCACGGGTTCTGACCACTGCACTTGCTTTCTCGGGTTGAACCATAGATGATATATACATACTGAGATAGATGCGCCACTCTATGAATGGAAATGTGAATCAAGAGATTTTGACCCTGGTCGCCAGAGAGCGTAAATGTAGTTTAATACCGAAAAAATCCGATAGGTGGCGTCCAGCTGAGAATTTAATTACTTTTTAAACAAGTACTAGATTGATTGAAATTAAAATTCTAATCAAACATTGATCTTTTGTCAATTAGAATATTAATTTCAATCAATCTAGTACTTTTATAATACTTCAATATAATCATTATGTTTTAGAGAATGTACTAAAAATTAAAACACGGTTTTAATGTAATGGTTTTTATTTGCGACTTTTTTTATAATATTCATACGCCTGGCGTTTTACATGGTCATTCTTATCGAATCGGGATATCTTTCCATTTAAAATTCTGTTCACCCCGGTACACCAACTATGTATAATCAACTTGATGGATAAATTATTAATACATTCAATCAGCTCCTCCTTATGTTGATCACAAGTAATTAAATTATAATCGCATGCACAATTAAGGATGTATTTGATTTTTTTATTTAATAATAATGTTTCTGGACAATCACGTACGCATGTTATAATAGTGTGATAAATATCATTCATCAAATTATTCATATTATCGCTAGGGTGGAATAATGATTGTTTTGTGTAATCAACTTCATAATTAAAAGATTGCAAATCAGCTTCTGATCTACACAAATCTCGTACACAAATATCGCATTTTTTGAATATTTTCGATTTCATTTTTTTTATTACATATCCAGTAACATATTTTTTTGATTCATTATAAATCAAACAATCATTACCTTTATTATTGTTCATTATGGTTAATAAAGCATCAATTTCACATGCAAAATCAATATTCTCTGAATCATCACATTTATTATTCAGCATATTTCCCATTGATTGATATGATTTATTACAATCGTTCTCACAATTAGCTCTTACAGAATGAACAGAATTAAAATTATTGATTAATAAAGTCTTATACGCATTTATAAACTGATTACAATTAGGATTAATATTACGAACACCATTACTTCTAATACTACTAAAGAAATTTTCTAAGGGATCCTGATTGAAATTTCTAGTTAATAAATTATTTACACCATAATTAACATTTAAATATTGCCACATTTCAATAAAGGTTTTGATATTGTGTATCCAATTTTTTACTGATGGAATCGATTCATATTTAATCAACAGAGAATCATTTTTTCTAACTACTGATTCAAATTTAATAGATTCTAAAATCGGTAACAAATCATACCATAGTTGGAAATGGGGTGATTTATTTTTTAAACACTGCTTATATGTTTTAGTCGAACCGTCGTAAGAATGACCATTAAAGGAGTCAAAAAGTTTATCGAATAGTAATAGGAAATCTGCTGTTCCTTTGCATTCTTCTGGTAGAATTTTGTGTTCTGAAACAAAATATTAATATTTTTCAATTACTCTTGCTAATTATGTTAAAAAGATAATCTTATAAGTATGTAAAATTATAAATATACCAACTTGATAAAAACCGCAAAGCGCTAGACACCCTCTGGCTAAACACTTGTGCTGCATATTTAACTTTCATTTTAGGTATTTTAAAATCAATGACATGCTTTTCTGTTAATTTATTAAGCAATCTTATTTCATCGTCTCCATCATCTACTTCTAATAACATTTTTAAATGTTCCCAGTTAGCCCATTTAGTATCACCATTTTGTATATATTTAGCTTTTTTTTTTAATAAATTATTTCTTACTCCTTTAAGAAGGTGGGGTGTATCAAATAGTGGAAATATTTTTTTGTTATCTATTTCAAATGCTTTTGAATTATATTCAATACCTCTTCTCAAATATTCCGCTTTTGTGTCGTTGTATAATTCTCGCACCACTTTTACATTGGTTGTCGCTTGGTCACAGATTGTTGACACTACCTTCAGGCCTGTTCTATTAATTTGTTTTATAATTTCTATTAATAATTTCTTCAAATCTGAACTCTTTGTTGAGGCCTTACAAAAGGTGAAACAAATGGGCTGTTTGCATTTACTTTTAATTCCTTTTATCATGAACACAAGTGCATGGTCAGCCAGAGTCCTATTTCTGTAGTATCCAAAATCTTCAAAACCAATTATTTTGTCCATAAATTCATTATATATTATGCCTGGGGCCAATGAAACCTCATCAAATAAAATATTGACATACTTTTTTTCGTGTGGCAAATTTCTTGCAATATTTTCCAAATCATCTAATATGTGCTGGTTTAATCCAGGTTGTACACTAAATGTGCTCAGTAACTTTTGCAAGCAACATATTGATGGCAGGACAAACATTTTTTGCAACAATTTGTATGCCTTTGGGCTTTGCTTTAGTATGGTCAGTGCCATGATTTTCTCTTGATCTGAGAAACGTCTTCCTCTCGGTTTCACTACACTTTTCAGTTGCAATTTAGTAAAGATTTTAATTTCTTCTGGTAGTTTTTCAATGGCTCTTAAAAATGTTTTATTCATTGACAGGTTTTTGGCTGCTTGAATTCTCTTCCTCTGATCTTTATATTTGATAGCAAGTCTACCTAATTTTAATTTTAGTTTATTTATCAATTTAGAATTTCTGCATTCAGGATTAGAATGTTTCCGTTTACCTGTAGAAAATAAAAAGTTTTTGTTACAACATCATCATATAATATATCAATTCAACATTCAACCGTGACTTCGTCCGCATGAATATCGATTATTACAGCTGCAAAAATATTCAAAGTCGAAGCCAGATAAAACTAGAGTAAGTTTTTCCGTGGTGTTTAAGTTTATTTAAAATTGGTTCAGTAGTTTAGCTGTTAAACCGTAACAGACTGACAGACAATATAGAGTTACATTAGCAGTTTCACCTGAGATTTTTTTTTTGTGTTAATCCAAGATGAGCTATCTACATGCTGAAATTAATTCAAATCGGTCCAGCCGTTCGAGCGTGAATAAGTAATAAACTTACATAATTAATCACATACATAAACTATCGCATTTATATTATTAGTGTGTAATAGATGAAAACATACTAAATAATAAAAAAAATACTTACGAATAGGCTGCACAGAAGTAACAGATGTTGAAGGCTCAGATGTGACAGCATGTTCTAATATGGGATTTTTATCTAGAAAATAAATATAAATCTCATTATACTAAGTACTTCTAATGTAATAACATCTATTGAAAGGGTATGCAACCAGGAGTTGTGGTCACAGTTCAAACATTGACTGAGAAATCCACGAAAAAATAAACAGTTAATGTAACCAAACAATAAAAAATAAAGCACCCTTTATGCTTTACATGTGCTTGAATGAAATGCATCCAAATGGGTTCACTTATTTAAACGATACAGTGCCTCAGACAGACGCACATAACAGTCAAACTTATTACACCCCTCTTTTTTCATAGGGGGTTAAAAATATTATTATTTTAGTTTTACTCTTACTGTGTGGTTTTAATCATGGATGTTATGCAGCTCCATACCCATAACCGAGAGATATGGAAAATAAAAATCTATTCAGAACCATAACCAAGTCCAATGTACTTAGAACTTTATTGTGGAGGTCTTATAGGCAGTCACTGCATGTAAGGGGTTGTCCATTAATCACGTGAGGCTTGAAAGGGGGGGGAGGGGTTTGATAAAAATCACGAAAATAACACAAGGGGGAGGAAGGGGGTTGTAATAAGATATCTCGTGTATTTATTTTCAGAATAAAATAAGATTATAGTTTATACCTGTATTTAAATTAAGATAATATTCAGAAAATTTTAAGATTCGTTGTAGGTACTAAAAATACACGTGATGTTAAGAAGGGGGAAGGGGGGTGGTCTTAAACCTCACTACATATCACCAATGGGGGAGGGGGGGTTAAAAAATGCTAAAAAAAGATCACGTGATTAATGGACAACCCCTAAAATAATGGTATTCAGCTGGTTAAATGAGAAAGTTCCTAGGAAATGTATATAATTTCTATAATGAACAGGAAATGTGTCAAATAATCTGTATATGTACAATTTTCCGGCTCAGAACAACTCAAGTTGGATAGGTTGGACAACTAAAGTGTAATAAAAAAAAAATACTAACAAGTATCCAGTAAGGCAATCCCAGATTTTGAAGGTTGCTCAGTTTGATGGATTATCTTATTTAGGTTTATTGTGGGGACAGCATTTTTTGTGAGACGTCGGCTTGGTAGCTGATAACATTGCAAAAAATGTTCATTGCACAATCTTATATGATTATAAATGTATTTATCTCCTTTTTCTTGTGTGTCCACATCTAGCACAGCCTTCCATTGAGAAAATTTTTCAATATTTTCCACATTTTGGCTTTTTGGGTCCGGGAAATGATGCAGTGGGCCTGACAATAATTAATAATGTTAAAAGTGTCATACATACTTTGAAAGAAATTGTAAGCTTTCTATAAACAAATATGCCGTTATATCTGTCTATAGAAGGCTTAAAATTTTTTTCGGCAAATTTTAATTAAATAATAAATGACAATAAGGCATATAATCATACTAAATTTTTTAAGACTAATACATATTTTAGAGATTCGTTTTTGAGTTTTGCACATAGCAATACATTTTATGATTAGTTTTTATTATACAGATTACATGTCAATATATTAAGAAATCCATCTACCACAACCAAGTCATTTAAAATGCTAATGATTATTTTTATTGTTGTTAGCTAATGCAATCTCGTCTGCGAGAACATCTTGTAATATTTCAGTATTTTATCTCGTTCATAATTAATTTAGAGCGTTTCTAATATAAATAATTTATTTTGTCTTATTTGGAAGTTTATTATTTTTGTTTTAATGAGATTCATTTTTACAGCTCAAAAAAAGAATGTCTTTATTAATAATTACCACTAATATTAATTTCTAAGTTCTGCAGTGAACCGCAACCACTTGACGGTCCATATTTTTGACACTATGTAATATTCAGTATATAAAAAAACGCGAGTAAATACAAACTTCAACTCTTAATGAATGAACATTTTATTTCTAACAAACTAGTGTTTCAAATTCAATTCAAGTGGGCACTGGACTATTCAGCCTCCAGGAGGCGACCCGACAGTTAACATTTTCTTCCGTCTAAATTGGGATGTAAAGTTTTGCTTTTAATTAATTATTCAAATCGTAGACTTACCATCATTGATGCACCCGTAATAACACACCAAACGATTTTTATCGGGCATGATTAATCCAAATTCATAAGCAGCCAGTAGTCCAGGTATCTTGCCAAAGTGAGTCGTAAAAGCAAATATCGGTATCCAAATTCAAAGCCAAGTGTTATCAGGTATACAAGAATCACAAAATCCAAATGAAAAAAGCCAAGTAGGTAGTATAAAATCCAAAATATAACAACCAAAACAAACGAAAAATAGTCACAGTCAAGGTGAACAAAAGCAATGTTTTGAAACTTTTGAAAAGTTTTACCAGTTTTTCTGTAGCCATAAACAAGTCAGGCACATGTATAGTCTATGATACAGTAAATTGTAAAGTAGTTTAATTTTGTGAATTATGTACCTAAATATATTAAAAAATAATATTTTAAGAACTTGTCGATAAAAATAATAATTTATTATATTACCTTTGATTATATTATGTAAAAATATCGTAACTACTGCCATCTATACGTAAATTATAATAAAAAAAATTTTGACCCTGGTCGCTAGATGGCGCTAGTTTCTAAGCTAATTTTGTATCCGACGTTTCTTCTGAAGTTTCATGGCCCTGGGTTGAACTGACGCGAGAATCGATAGCGACGAATAGCGTCGAATGGCGCGACAGGGAGTTGTTTCTATTGATTGTGTGAATCGGCAGTAATCTGTTTAATGAATTTGCCGATGCTTCATCTAAGTTGTGTCGTACTGTACCTACACCTCGGCTATATATCTATCTACCTACTAATTAAATGTAATGGCCCGCCTTTGGACTGTCAGTAATAATACATTTCTTTCTCTTCATTACAGAGAAAAAAAAGTTGAAGGTCGTTAATACAAATTACAAACATAAATTCAAAAGAGCAGAATGTTTTTTTTATCCATAATTAAAAGCTAGTGATGCTATCCACTCAGCTATCGATAAAATTTTCGTATATTTTATGTAGGTTATTCCTTATTTTACTTTAAATTATTTATTTTATTTAAAATATATATATGCTTAACTTTAATGAGTGAGGTATATAAGACAACAATAACACCTCTTTTAAATAATTAAAATCAAAATATACTTTACTCAAGTAGGTTCTAATACAAACACTTTAATATCAAAATATGACAATTATAGTAGGTAAATGAAGCTACCCCCGGTCGGAATGTAGATTCTAGCGTCAGGAAACTCAGTACTTTTCTTTTTTTAGCATTAAAATAGTAAGTTACGTTAGTTAAATAAAATTATAGATGTAAATAAATAAATAATATATCCAGCCTGCCCGATCATTTATAAAACCCACCATAAACCTACTTTCTTTAAAAATATATTTTTACAAATGATTTGAATTTATGAATCTGTAGAGTTGGAAGTTAGTGATTTTTATTAGTAGCAATAACTTTCACAAAATTTTAATGCTGTATTATATGTTTTGCTTTGACGACATCTATTAAAGTACGTACCAAAAAAACAATGAATTTAATCAATAAATTGAAGTTATCTATTTATCTTCAGAAAATATGACTCATATTAATAATTAATCCATATCTATGATCTTAAGCCAATGTTCTTAAGCCGATTAAAGTAATTTATTTAAATTGCAAAATACCTTTTACGGTTACATATACCTTGACGTAGCATATTAGAACATAGATTTTAATTGCTTAAATATCTCTAATATCCTAAGGTCATTTGAGGTAATTACCATTTACAGGTACCGTAGCGCTAAGAGCTTAGATGTATTAACTACTTTTTTTCATTTATAATTCTTTATACATTTAATAATCCTATCAAATATTAAGTAAAATTATTAGGTACGCTTTCTCGTTTTATTATTTAGCTACTCAACTGAACGTCATTAAAAGTTGCCAACACATTGCTGGACATACAGAAACGGACTTGTCTTACACTTGACCAATTAGTGGGCAGACGAGCATATGGGCCACCTGATGGTAAGTGGTCACCATCACCCATAGACAATGAAGCTGTAAGAAATATTAACTATTTCTTACATCGTCAATGTGCCTCCAACTTTGGGAACTAAGATATTACGTCCCTTGTGCCTGTAGTTACACTGGCTCACTCACCCTTCAAACCGGAACACAACAATACTGAGTACTATTATTAGGCGGTAGAATAACTGATGAGTGGGTAGTACCTACTCAGACGGGCTTGCACAAAGCCCTACCACCAAGTAAAAGTGTCTCACAAAATAAATGTTTAGTTGTTAGAGATTGAAAAAAACTTACTAACCGTTCCTAACCGTTTGCAGGTTGTGTGAGTCGCAGAACTAGTAATATAACAGGCACAAGTGATCATCTTTTTTCACAAGGGTTTGTGACGCATTGTCTATGTAATGAATGATCAAAATTTCTTAAAGCGTCGATACATATGACTGGTAATAGTCACATATCTTCAGGGCATCAATTCTACTAACATATAAGTCCCCAATCCCGTTTCGATCGAAACGCAACTGGCTCGTTGTGATATTAGAACAGGTTAGCAGCAGAACGGAAATGATTTTGTTTTTATTCGATTACGATTCAATAATAAATAATGTCTAATAATAAATCTTTACAAGATGCCTACTAACTTATTAAAGAATATTAATAATTATGACCAATTTGAAATATGCCATAAATATTTATTTACAGAAGATTACGAAAATATTCAGCCAGTCATGTTTACTGCCATATCAAAAAACACACACGTCTACACTACGGAATCTTGTAATAAATTATTATTTTTACAAAGTAAATACATGCTTGTGACTTTCTACGAGAAAATGAAGTTCTCTTATTAAACATTTATTTATCTAAAAAGTAAGTGACTCTAAACGAAAATTCCAGTAAATAAATTAATGTACTTACTATTCGTGAAAAGGGAATGCATATTTTTAACTGTGCTGTTTCGTTAATTCAAATCGTTTGTAAGAAATGCATATTATTCGATACAAGATTTTGTAGATGATAAAAAAGCGTGGAGTTAACACTGTTGACTTCCAAGCAGGATATATCAATTTAAATAATTGTATTAACTAACATGACTTTGTTTTTTTGAATGTTGAAAAAGAGTAACTACTGAGTTTCTTGACTGTTCTTCTAAGTAGAATCTACTTTCCGAACCGGTGGTAGCTTCACTTAATTGTAAAATGACGATTCAAAAGTGCTTGTTAAAGCCTACTTGAATAAATTTTATTTTGATTTTGATTTTACATGATAAGGGACATTGTTTTAAAAATATGTATTATTATATTGTATGTAAACACAACATAGTGTAAAACAAAATCGCTTTCTCTATCCCTATACCCCTATGTATGCCTAAATCTTTAAAACTACGAAACGGATTTTGATGCGGTTGCTTTTATTAGATAGAGTGCTTCGAGAGGAAGGTTTTTGTATAGAATACATGGACAATATGGTAAAGGAACGCTGATTATTTCAGAAGTTTGTAATGGGAATGTAAATGAATAAATTCTGTAGTATATTTCGTATCAATATTGTACCCGTAAGAAGCCGGTGCGAGTCGCTTGTTCATTCATAAATTAAAGTTTTACTAGGAATCTTCTTATGGAAAACTATATATTACCGATTGCATTGAATAATGTTCTATTTCATTGTAATTTTATGATTTAGTTAGGTTACTGGAGGTAAGGAAGAATGTAGGTTCACTATTCCCATCGCGGGTTCCTTTGAGCGTGCCATGGAGTCGAAAGGCATGAACATTTACTTTCAAAACGTGATCGCAGCAAGTCTATCCTTTTGATAGCTTAAAATATATATTTGAAGGCCGGCATCGCACCTGCAAGCCCCTTGGTGTTGCAGATGTCCATGGGTGGTGGTAGTCACTTTCCATCAGGTGAGCCTCCTGCTCGTTTGCCACCTATGTCATAAAAAAAATATATATATAAAGAAATCTTCAATGGCAGACACATACTCCGGTTCCTTCTATATCAACTATCTAAATATAAATAAAATAACAAGTTCTGACTGACTGATTAATCATCGCCGAGCATAAAGTACTAAAGTTAGAGACTCAGTCTATTATAGGAAAAAATTTAGTCATACAAATGCAAAGTCACTTGATGCCGATCTTTTATTCATTTTTAATGAATTAAATTTTAGAAAATGATTGATGATCACACGAAATAATTGTAAAATAGCGAAAATCGGATAAGTAGGACAAATAAAGTAATCACCATTAAGATTTATCGAACATTTGATTTTGATTTATCAGAGATTAATTAGAAAATTCTGTGTTATTATCGGCGTTTTAATCTTTATTAAAAATTATATAACACATTAAAATAATATGACAAATCTTATCACTGACACTCAAATCTTATCGGTCCGTCCTTGTGTATTTTGAGTGCGTTGCAAATGTGATAAAGAATGTTTATGTAACCGTATACATTTGAACCATTTCATCTCAGCCTCTAATAAGCTTTAATAAAAATAAAATTCATTTTTAGTCGACAATCAATAAACGCCACACGATACGTTGCTCATCACTAGCTATTTGGGTTACGGTGTTGCCACATGGTAATCTTTTGCTCAGATACTAGGAACATTTAAAATACTTTTTATCGTTTTCTAAATTTATGTGTATTTAAATGCTTTAGTTACATTTATTAATTTTTAGTTTTATGAATATTTTTTTTTATCTTATTAACTTTGTTTTAGATTTACTTTAACCCACTAAATACTCACAATTATAAATATTTAATGAGAATATTTTAATGTTATCGACGACTCTACTCCAAATTAACTTAAGAAAAGAATATATTCAACGAAGAACAAAACGATAATTTATTTATTATATTGACTCATTGATAATTTAATGAGATAATGATAACGATAAACTCTTATAAGTCGTATATACGAAAGACAATATTTTAATCAGATAATTTTTCGTCGTAATTATAATCTGGGCTAATTATAAAAACTACATGGCAACAAAATCCCTGTGACAGCGATTACTTGTTCATTACTTCATTCATCAACAGTCGAGGTTGACATGGCTCATGTGCGCGTATTACGGACTAGTGGTGCAATTTTATTGTTGTTTCTAATACAAAATACGCTCGCCGTGTCCCCGCCATGGATATTATCTGTCGATGTGAAAAATTACACGTGTTCTGATGTCTCATGTGATTATTTGTTGCGAGTGAATGGGGAGTTTCGTTCTTGGTCGTTAACCTCTGAGCCGGGCGATTTGTGTATTTATATTTCGAACATAAATCCTGTCGGTATCGATGTTAAATTACAAGTTGATAAGTCTAAAACGTTGTACTTCTGTGCGGAAGGTGATGATGGTGGGTGGTACCAGCAGGAGTTCTATTTGGGAGGCAGTGACGTCATCTCGCGTAAGGAACGGTGAGTACATTGAATTGAATCAAATTCGCGTTTTGACCGAGTTAAGGAACCTTGATAATTTGTATTCAATGCAAATGAATGAATTATTCAGTTATCAAAAGTTTTCTGTAGCAGACATGCAGCCCAAAATTATATAAAAACTTTTTTACGCTAATACTTGTGATTTTTTAAATATTTTTGTCAAAATTTAAATGAATAAAATAAAAAATATAGCAGTTAATAATACCATTTGCATAAAATTAACGAATTATTCATATAAATAATAATAATTTAACGTAGTTCGTCCTGAGTGTAAATAAAGAGATGAAATTAATTATCAACAGAATTGGATAAATATGTGAATCACAGTTTCATATCTCTTATATGGTCTGGGTTGTATGCGTCATTTTGTAAATAATTTTGTGAGTTTTTGTTATTTATTGTTTTATTTTAACTTTGAACCTCGTGCCTCTGTCACGAATATTTTAACATTTAAAAAAAAACATAGTTTGTCCAATAAACGTGCAGTGCATTATTAATATTGAATACGTTTTTAGACTATGACTATCCTTATAAAGATTATTTTTATTACGTCTCTGTAGCCTCGGAGATGCAAAAGTGATCGCTAATCGCCATTTTTAAAAATATTGTTTTGTTACCCACATTAATTATGACTGTATTTATTAACATAAGAATTAACAACATTAAATGCTTAAATATATATATATACAAATATGAACTAAAACTAGTTACTGTATAAATCTTGACCGCGTGGAATGGTGGCAAGAATGCTAGCAGCATTTCCCCGTTGAACCGCAATTCCGATCCTCTGGGCAAAAAACGAACCAGCCCTCCTGTCACCAGTGGAGGCAATGAGGCGAGGTGTTATACTTTTGATGAAGCTTTTTGCACCACTACTCCAAGGGCCATTACTCCAAGCGTTTCGACAGCAAATGGAACAAAAAAAAGTAATTAGACATAATACACGAATATTTAGTTATTTTTTTGGCTTCAGCTTTTTCCGCAGCGGCACCGGCTCTTAACATTGTTTCTCGGATATGAGATGGGGCCAACAATTATGACTTCTATATTATTCTTTATTTAAACGTGGTATTGAATAACAAACGCGGCAAATTTCCCGCGAAAAATTTTAATCTAATGTGAAAAGTCAAAACTATTTTTATGCAAACAGGATGATATCTGTGACGGGGCAGTAGGGCAGTGTTTACAGGAAGCACTCACGTAGAAATATATATTTTTAATATAATGACGTGTATTTATAGTTTTCTTATTTGAAAATCAAAATGTCTGCTTTTCTTATTGACCTACATTTATTTCTTAATGGTATAGAACAGCGTTCTAATATGATAGTACAGTATTAGAGTTAGGCAAAGTACTTGAGAATTGTAAGTTTTAATAATTGTTTTATATCAGCCCTGCTTTTACACGGTAACACAATATAAAACTATAGGTTGTAGAAAAAAAATCTAAAATTAAATTACCTATATTTTTTCCGTTACGAAAGTTGAATTTCTCGGATTTTCTCTACTACAATATGTATGTGATACATTTATATACCTTCTCTTTTCGTCATTAATTACTGTTTATTGATGGAAAACGCATTAAAATTCGCTGCCTAGCCTAGAAGATTTATATCACAGTGACAGAAGGCGGGAACTAGGAAGCGATTTTGGTTAGGTTTGGTTTGAGTTTTCCGCTATGGAGATATATCTTCGATGTCTTAAAGTCGACCATTATTCCCTTAATTCTTCCTAATAAGAATCTTGCCTAGATCGTAAAACTTGGATTATTTAAAAAAAAGGTATAACTATTTTAATTAAAAAAAATATCCCTTGTTATTGTATTTCAAGTTTAAAAATATACTCTAGTCCAATCATAACAGGAAAAAAGTCAAATAAACAGTATTTAACAACGAATTAATGTCATAGTCGAGAGCTTGATTAATCTATAATATTCGCTAAGGATTATATTGACGAAACTGTTATCGGTATTTTGGAAGTTAAATTAAGGTCAAAATGAATTTTCAAATGCAATAGTGTTGTGTTATAAATGAATATTAGTCATACACTCTTGGTAACCGAGCTATTAGCAAATCGTATGAAATACGTGAATATAAGTTTCATTTATCTTTATTCCTACTTGGATTGGAATAGAGAAAGACATCCAGCGTTTAAAGCACGTGTGCTTTATGTAAAGAGGAATCTTAAAACTTTACTTGGTGGTAGGGCTTGTGCAAGCCTAAACTAAACAACAACACGCAGTATTGTTGTGTTCCGATTTGAAGAGTGAGTGAGCCAGTGTAATTACAGGACATAGCATCTTAGTTTCCTTAGGTTAGTGGCGCATTGACGATGTAAGGAATAGTTAATATTTCTTACAGCGTCTATGAGTGATGGTGACCACTTACTATCAGGTGGCCCAAATGCTCGTCAACCTACTCCAAAAAAAAAGAAAAAAAAACCAAACATGTATTCTAGGCCCTGAGAAGAATATCGAAATCAGAAGATTATATAACAAAAACACGATTTTTAATTGTTAATGTAAATATGTGACTTTCGTGTGTAATATGTGCATTAATGTATGTATGTGTGTGTGTGTGTGTGTAAGAAAGAGATAGTCGCTTAAAATTGTAAGTTAAAAAGAAGTCAAATACTGTTTGAAGTTCTTCGATAATCCCTTTTGTTCGACGTCTAGTGTAGTCGTGAGATGAACCCGAAAAACAAAATTGTGTGCCGCCATTTTTTTTGTATTATCAATTGTACGTTAGAAGGTATTTTTGTAATTCGAGTATGGGTTTTTTAGTGCTAGTAAATTTATAAGATCGTATGTTCATGGGTAAAGGAAAGCTACATGTAATCCTAGTAATTACGTTCGAAATAATTTTGAGATTATTATTGATTAATTAATTTTAGCGTATCAGCAACCTAATTGGTTGTAATCAATATTTTTTACATAATTATTTTCATTGACTTTACATGTTTTTTATTTTTGTTCGGTGGAGCTCGATATTTCGACATAATCTACGAATATCTTGTTCTCATGAACAATACATTCGTAGATATATTGTAAATATCCCGAAATTAATAACTTTAATAATAATAATAACCATGTTAATTTAAAATCTTGTATTATAATATACATACATATGTATATTATAATACGAACAGTTGGGGTGATCGAACTTTGTTGGCCGATATTCCTATTAAATGGCGAATACCTATTCGGTGCAATAAAAAAGTTAAATAAATTCCCTACTTGTACTATTTTGACTGCAATTAACGGATAAAATATCTATCATAGCTGCGAAATAAAACTAGGCCTTTAAATACTCATGGTCATTTATTTTAGTAAGAACAGATAAACCTTATCTTACTATGTGATAAAAATATCTTCTACCATAATATATAAGAAAAGCAGTTGAAGATGCGGCTTTAATCCTTAAAGACTCGCCCGTAAACACCTGTAATACAAAAAAAGAACTAAATTGAAATTGGTTCATTCGTTCGGGAGCTGTGATGCCACAGACAGACAGACAGATACGTCAAACTTATAACACCCCTCTTTTTGCGTCGGGGGTTAAAAAAAAATCATCATCTTTTAAAGTTCTTATTGGATGTCTACACTCTATAAGGAACTTACGACCTTATATGGCTATAACTAGATATCTAAGTAACGAATCTAAATCCAGGTTTCAAAAACTTCTCAGAAGCAGCCTGGAAAGCATGTAAATCCTTTGGTCCTACTTCTTATACTTCTGAACTCTCCATTCGTGTTTTATTGATGACCCTGAATATAAAAACTTATCGAAATAAGATATTAACAATTTAATTTAAAAGAGGTTTCATAATTTTGACCCCGAATGTAATATAATCAAAACGAAAACTGTAATAGGTTTCGAGATTTCTAAAAAGTCGTCTGAATGAACACGAGTTTCGCGGGTTTCATTAGTCTTTATTTCCTTAATTCTATTAAGGAGAGGGTTTGGAACATATTCCACCACGCTGTTCCAATGCGGGTTGGTGGATTGCACATGTGGCAGAATTTCGATGAAACTAGACACATGCAGGTTTCCTCACGATGTTTTCCTTCACCGCCGAGCATGATATGAATTATAAACCCAAATTAAGCACATATATATAGTGGTGCTCGCCTGGGTTTGAACCCGCAATCATCGGTTAAGATGCACGCGTTCTAACCACTGGGCCATCTCAGCTCTTTAACATGTATGTAATGGGAATTTCAACCACGAGGCAATAAATCATGTTTGAAACGATAGTGATTTAACACGTTTCAGAAGCACACAATGGAGCTGTCGTTTTACGCAAATAAAGCTAATGATATATCTGATTCGTTATCACGACAACGTGTAGATATCATTTGTGACATTTTTAAGGTCATTACGGCCAAAGTGTTTTCCGAATTTCGGTATAGTACGACACGACTTAGATGTAGCATCGGCAAATTCAATAAAACCAAAGTAAGCATAGATTAGCCAATGTCCTAGGATTTAAATCAAAGCATTTTCAAAGAGCAGAGATGGCCCAGTGGTTAGAACGCGTGTATCTTAACCGATGATTGCGATTTCAAACCCAGGCAAGCACCACTATGTATATGTGCTTAATTTGTGTTTATAATTCATCTCGTGCTCGGCGGATCGTGTTGGAATATGTTACAAACGATCTCCTTAATGGAAGAGGAGGTCTTATCCCAACAGTGGGAAATTTACAGGCTGTTTCTTTTACTTTACTTAGTGAACTTTTTTTTATAAAAGTAGGTATTATTGTCTATGACCAACGTTTTTAATAATTAACAGTTTATTGCTCTAATGTCTAATTTTGTCGATGGTCCATCTGGCTTGTTGGTTTTAAGCCACCAAAAACGATTCAATGGTATTTTTACGAAAGCTAGATGCGCCTTGGTTTAAAATTTATAAACGACAAGGCTTGTAATAACGCCTTAGTTCCCAAGGTTGGTGCCGCATTGGCGATGTCAGGTATCACTAATATTTTTTTCAGTGCCAACGTCTTCGGGCAGTGGTGTTTATTTACCCTCTGTTTTATTGCAAAGTCTACGTATATTCAAATGTTTACAGCCATTTCTAAAATACACAGATTATTATCTAACACAAAATAAATAAAATTTTAAATGAAAAATATTAGACTACTTAAAAGTCGATTTACGATTATATAATGTAGTTATAATTATTGCTATATTTGGAGTCGGTGTCAGCCAACCTACACTATATCTATCAAAAAACAATACGAGAATACTTTAAGAAATATGTTTCTTACAAATTACCTTTTATACGATATTATACTGGGTCAATCAAGAGGCTCGTATCGCTTCTTTCTTTTGATTGTTGAAGCGTGTACCCGTGGCTGACACCGGCTCCAAATATAACAATAACTATAACTACGTTATATAATCGTAATCGACTTTTAAGTAGTCTAATATTTTTCATTTCATTTTACCTAGGAGGACTCTCAAAAATATGTTAAATATGCAATTATTTTTATTACTTTTTAGTACATTTTTATTTGTTTTAAAATAGTGTTTTGTTTGAAGTCGGTTTTTCTTTTTGTTAAAATTTTATTTATTTTTTGATTTTAAGTGAAGCTGATGTAGACTAACATTTTTTTAATATGGATAGATTAAGCGTGCCGTTTATATGAATCAGAAACTACTTCGGGGACAATTTCAAAAGAAACTTTCGAATAAAGCAAAAATAGATTTTCGAAAATGCGGCTTTAATACGTCATGCGGCATAAACTACAAGGGTCCACCCTCGAATGAGCTGTAATCGACCTCAGTAAAAAATCTTTGCAAAAGAGCTATTCGTATGCTAAGTCGTACATCATATACACAAAATTTGATTAAAGACAGTAAGATATTCTGCCCCAAATCGCACCCTAACTGTAAGCCGTTTAGGAGTTCCGTCAATACATAGTATAAAACAAAGTCACTTTCTCTGTCCCTATATCTTTAAAACTAAGCAACGGATTTTGATGCGGTTTTTTTTAATAGATAGTGTGATTCAAGGGGAAGGTTTGTGTATATAATAAATGAACAATATAGTAAAGAAACACTGACAATTTTAGAAGTTTGCAATGTGATGTCGTAAATAAACAAATTCTTTAGTATATTTAGTATCAGTTTTGCACCCGTGAGAAGTCGGGGCGGGTCGCTAGTTAATTATAATATTCGATTATGACAATTACATGAACATAACCACGTTCCGGAAGATGATTTAAATATCCAAGTAACCCATAATTAAAAGATTCGACCGAGTATTGCTAACGTGCTCTTTAGAATTGTTCCGTTCCCTCCCGTTCCCTTAATTTGTCATGGATCCTATACTCAGAACCTTACCAAACTTTCACCAAACTACCCTTAAAGTATGTCCTTTATAATTTTAAAAGAATCATCAAAATTGTGCCTACCATTTTTGAGTTATTCACCTATTTATCGCGCACATACATAATGCAAATTTAAGACTTATGTCGTTTTCATACGGATACCATCATCGGAAAAAAATAAAAAAAAAATGGGACCCAACGGGAAGCACTACCTTTCAAACAAAAAAAAAATATCAAAATCGGTCCACCCAGTAAAAAGTTATGAGGTAACAAACATAAAAAAAAAAAAAAATACAGACGAATTGATAACCTCCTCCTTTTTGAAGTCGGTTGAAAATATTTGAATAGTAGGTGGTTATATACACTTATAAATTTTGTAATATTAGCACAGCCAATTTATTAATATAAAATTACATAATAAATTAATTAATCCTAATTATATCTTCTACGAAAGGAATTTGGCACCAAGATTTTCATTCATTACTCAATCACATTGGTTCAAGCATTTGTACCAATGTTGTTTCGAATATATTATCTATTTGTTTTCACAATTGGTTCCAACTTACGTTACGTTTTATAGTGATTTCAAAGTATTTGAAATCACTATAAAACTTATTTGATTCATGTGTAAACTTATATCGTCAGTGAAAAGGAAGAAAAGCTATATCGATAAAATTGAAAAATGAGTTCTAAAGTTAGTAAGTAAAGTTCATTATAAAAAAGTACAATTACGGCGCTTTCGCCCTTTTTCATTTATAGAAGGAGTATCGATAACTTTTATAATACTCGTAATGAATTTTCCCAGTGACTAGAAAACTTGGATCGAATACGGGTTCCCTGAAGTCGCCACTGAGTCGGAAGACATTCTGACACATATGTGTCACAAACCTTTGGGACATCATCAATCATCAACAGCCTGTAAATTGCCCACTGCTGAGCTAAGGGCCTCATCTCCCTTTGAGGAGAAGGTCAGATGGAGACATGTGGCAGAAAATCGCTGAAATTAGTCACATGCTGGTTTCCTCGCGATGTTTTCCTTCACTGCCGAACACGATATGAATTAAAAACAAAAATTAAGCATCTATGGAACAGATTAGTAGAATCAGCTCCAAGCAATTTCCTCAAGGAGTAGGTGGTCTTTGCTCATTAGAGAGTTATTTACACCAGTTATTCCAAACGTGTCCAAATTGTAGACCACGTGATAAGTCATTGCCTTCAACTGGCTCACCTACATAATATGACTTTCGATTTCGTTTCGGGACCTTCCAAATCCCCCCCACTGATATCGTCCGTTAATCATAAACTAATTTTAACGCCGCCGTCTGTCTGTCTGGTTGCTTGCCAAGTATATGAAGACATGATGTACATCATTCAAAATGGCGCTTGTTATATTTTTTTCATTTTTAAAAATAAGAAATTTTAGTAAGAAGTTTATATGTAGAGCAAAAATCTATACTAATAATATAATTGTGAAAGTAACTGTCTGTCTGTCTGTCTGTGTCTGTCTGTCCGAATTTGATGAAATTTGGTGTGAAGCAAAATTGAACTCTAAAAAAGGAGGCTAACCTAACACATGATGACCAACTACTAAAACGCGAGCAACGCGAGCGATAACTAGTAAAATATAAAATTTAAATTTTGATACTGTCCGGTAAGAAAACATGCAGGCACACAAAAAAAATAGTCCAAACGGAGGCGACATATAAAGCTATGAATATAGCAATAAAAAATATAGAGCTACCGTCGTTTCAATATGTGTAACCTGTTTACGCCAGCGGTTTCTGCGTGAGGGTTGGGCCGGGCGTGATGTACATGTCATTTGATATATTGACAGCTTATATGCAAATTGATTGATGGTCGGTGGAGTTGTTGAAGCCTGAAAGCGATCACAAACAAGAAATATCTTCTATATTATTGAATAGTCACTACAAATAATCATTATCATTACACAGTATAAAACAAAGTCGCTTACCGCTGTCTGTCTCTATGTATGCTTAGATCTTTAAAATTACGCAACGGATTTTGAAGCGATCTTTTTTAATAGATAGAGTAATTCGAGATGTTTTTGTTTTATAATACATGGAAAATATAGTAAAGAAACATTGATAAATTAGACATTCCCTTATGTATTTAGTATCAGCATTGCACACGTGAGAACTCAGGTCGGGTCGCTAATAAATTAAAAAAGTCAAAATAGTGCCATCACTCGCTTTGGAGAAGTGGCCGACGACTGTTTGGAAAGCCTATGCTCCCCATCACACGCCCCTCCAGATTCTGAGAGAATATTTATTAGTTACAATATACAGGTAGATTTCATTGATAAGTACTGACAATAACTTCAATTTACATAACAGGTATACATATATAGAATTTCATATTCTGTTTAGGAATTATTTTAACGTACTAACTCTCGTGTGGCGTGCAGATTATCTATCTATCTGGCAACCTCCTTGGTCGAGCGGAGTGTACACCCGTTTTCATGGGCATGCCATTCCGAGGTCCCGGGTTCGATTCTCGGCCGAGTCGATATAAAAGAAGTTCGTTAGTTTCCTCGTTGTCTTGAGTGTGTTTGTGGTATCGTCGTTACTTCTGATTTTCCGTAACACAAGTGCTCTAGCTTAGCTAGCTACTTAAATTGGAATCAGAGTAATGTATGTGATGTTGTCCAATATTTATTTATTTAGATTTATTTTGCTTTGCTTATAAATAATAGGAAAATTGCGTGAACATTTAAATCTTTAAAATTTATTTAAGGTACGGCAATATAAATAACCTTTAAAATGTAATAAAACAATTTCCTCATTTCGTAATCTTGGGGAATACCGGCGCATGCGCATATGAGGACAGATATCTTTATATTCAAGAGAGGCGTCCGTGACTTTGCATATTGGATGATCTTGAAGCGTTTCTTGACTCTGCTTGCTTAAATTTATGTAGTATATCTATCTACTTATCTATTATTTAAAGTTACAGTTACAAATCGTGTATATGTAAATGTATAAATAAAAATTTTAACAAAAATAAAAACCGACTTCAAACAAAACACTATTTTAAAACAAATAGATATGCACTAAAAATAAATAAAAATAATTGCGTATTAAACATATTTTTTAGAGTTAGTAAGTGAGTAAGTAAAATGAAATGAAAAATAATTGGACTACTTAAAAGTCGATTTACGATTATACAACGTAGTTATAGTTATTGTTATATTTGGAACCGCTACTCAGAACCTTACCAAACTTTCACCAAACTGCCCTTGAAGTATATCCTTTATAATAAAAAAAGAATCATCAAAATTGGTTGGCGTGATTTTGAGTTATTTAGCTATTTATCGCGCACATGCATAATGCAAATTTAAGACTTATCTTGTTTTTATATGGATACCATCATCATTAAAATGGGACCACTCGGGAAGCACTATTTATCAAAATTGGTTCACCCAGTAAAAAGTTATGAGGTAAGAAATATAAAAAAAATACAGACGAATTGATAACCTCCTCCTTTTTGAAGTCGGTTGAAAAGCTCGGTAAATCTTAAGATTTAAGAGTAAGTCTTAGGTTCTACCGACATGAGTTGGTAATGTAAGTATTTCTGAAAATGAGACGTTTTTTTTAGAGAACATTTTTTTATTGGCTAAGATAATTTTGAAATTTCTGTTGGTTGTTCTACTGTAAATAAAAATATATCGCTAACATATAATATATTACCAAAGCGATAATAAATCACGTAAAATTCATTTAACATATAATTTACAACTGAACGTTAAATCGTTACGATCTTAACCGCCTTTTGAGCGACACGTAACCGGCTCCTATTTATATTTACGATTATATAAAAGTAAAAAAGTAAAGTAACAGCCTGTAAATTACCCACTGCTGGACTAAGGCTTCCTATTTCATTAAGGAGAGGGTTTGTAACATATTTCACCACGCTGCTCCAATGCGGGTTGGTGGAATGCACATGTGGCAGAATTTCGATGAAATTAGACACATGCAGGTTTCCTCACGATGTTTTCCTTCACCGCCGAGCACGAGATGAATTATAAACACAAATTAAGCGCATGAAAACGTTTGTAATTTTGATAACGGTCAAATATGTGCATTACATGCAGATATAATATTAAATAAATCGACCATAACGAATGCTAGAGCGGAGGTGACCACTTACCATCAGGCTCCGTTTCCCCACCATTTCGGGTTTGCGGTTGATTGAAATGTTTTTATGTTTAAATGCGCAGTTACCATAACGAAGTATAATTGAGGGGCGCCGGCAGGATGTCAGTAGCGCCATGCTTGTTCCCCCCACCGACCGTGCTCCCCGTAAAATTAAGAGCAGAGCAGAGCAGAGCAGAGCTGAAATGTTTAATTGACGCGGCGTTCCTAAATTAATTTCCTGTGATTATTTGATTCGGGAAGCCATATTGGATAAAGTACGAGAGAGCCTATATCAAAACACGTTGTCAGCGTCATTATTTTTCCATTCCTGTAATACGGGGCTTTTAAGACCTCGTATGAGTCTATCATAATATCGGTACGGGGCTTATTGGACTCTGTAACGTTTAAGAAACTAAAACTCGATGCGATGATGTGATGTGATCGTTTTTTTATTTCTTCAATGCGGTAGGTTGTCAAAGAGGTTAAATATCCTATGAATTATGGATCTGGTCGAGTCTGATCTAGGTGAGAACCCGACGGTGGTGCAAGGCAATACAAAATCCACCTTATCTAAAATAAAAAATCGTATAAGAACCATTCCTGACATTACAATAATGCGCCACCATACTTGGGAGCTAAGATGTCAAGCTTTTGTGGCTTGTCCACTGAAGAATGAATTGACAAATAAAAGAACCGCTGTGTTTTCGCGGTTCTTCTCAGGTCATGGTTTTTTTTGAACCGGTGGTAGTATTTATTTTGAACATCAGTAAGTAAGTGTAATGTAGTCAAATTCAAATTTATTTAATCAATATAGAAATATTGATTAAATAAATTTGAATTTGAGTTCGAGTTACTGATCTTTCATATTCAATGTAAAGGCGGCAGCTGTTAGTCAGGGTTAGTGTGAATGCTAGTGTGAGGCAGCATTTTTTTGTTTACACTTTGTCACGCATGAGCGGTTGACCGACGAGATCTGCTAAGTGGCTGCTGATTGGCTAATCAGTGTCCGCGGCACAGCGGCGAGTTTTACAATAGGCCGGCGACACGACACTCAGTCGCTGTACATAATACATTTTAACGTATTTTCGAAAAGTTTAATACAGTCATGAGCCAGTACTCATACTTACGGCATTTTCTCTAGTAAATCAAAACGACGTAAGTCGAGACATATTAGATTGCTTCGATTTTTTCTTGCTATAGGGTCATACAACAACAACAACAACAGCTTGTTAATTCGCCACTGCTGGGCTAAAGGCCTCCTCTCCCTTTGAGGAGAAGTTTTGGAACATATTCCACCACGCTGTTCCAGTGCGGGTTGGTGGAATACACATGTGGAAGAATTTCTATGAAATTTTTCATATGCAGATTTCCTCACGATGTTTTCCTTCACCGCTGAGTACGAGATGTATTATAAAGACAAATTAAGCACATGAATCAGCGGTGCTTGCCTGGGTTTGAACCCGTAATCATCGGTTAAGATGCACGCGTTCTAACCACTGGGCCATCTCGACTCTTATAGTGTCATAAGGCCATAGCAAGAAGATAACCTTTCGACCCCCCCTCCCCCTAGATCGTCTTACGTCATAAATGAAGGGCCCCTATGACATTGATCTCGCGACAAGTGAATTCTCCGATGCCGGAAATCGAAAAAATTGACGTATGTGTGAGGAATACTGCCAAAACATTATTCGACGTTAGTCTAGGACTGCCTCTACGTGATCTTGAGCTGTGAACCGCGTCACGCTCGCTGACAGTCGGATCCGAAGGAAACCGCAAGGAACAGTTAGTAGTATAACATATGACTCACAGATATTGCTAATTTATTACCTAATATAGTAGAGAAACGCTGATAATTATCACTGATTATTAATTATAATAAACATATTTTTGCACTTACAATGTAAACGCTGACAGAACCCTACGAGATAGATCAAAATAATGTTCTACAGAATCGTACACCTTAAAAAGTCTACAAAATAGTGTGGTACATGTAGTGGTCTCTTAGGAATAACCCAATAACCCCAACAATAACCATTTTAACGGAGTGATTTTGAGGTATTGCTTAAAGCATAATCCTTATCCACTTAAGCACCTTAATTACTTTGCGCATTGAATATAGATCAGTATGCTTATTGGTTACATAATATTTTACAAATTTAAAGTGCAGGGACATTGATGTTTGTTTTGTCTAATGACGAAAAAGCTGTGAGCGCTGTATATAAAGATGTTTTTTTTGGTTTATATAGTATCGGAATTCCAAGGGTGCAATTCCAGGGGTCACTAGTATTTAACAAGTAAGATGTTCGAAGTGGTCTACAAAACGTATTACTCATTCATCCAAATATTGACTCTTAGCTTCAATTAACACGTATGATGCTAACCGGTATGAGTGTCGTGCTAAATTGACTGTTTGCGAATTATTTAGTTTCGCATTGATCTTTGTGTTTTATGGTAATACAGGATATGATGCCAAGTGTAGAATATCTCACTTGGAACATGTTTTAAATGCCAATTGGTTGGGAAATAGAGTTGACCGCTTTTGGCCGCGATGGTTATCTTGAGAGCCATATTGTATACGTATTCCAGACTTGTTTTTGAGAGTTTTTCTATGGAAATCTCAATAATTATTTCTAACAGGATCTCGAGATCTGCGGTTTTTATAGTCCCGTGCAAATCACGAGACGAAGCAGAAAATAAATACAAAAACCTCTAGCTAATTTAAAAATTTAGAAGAAATCTTCTAAATTATGTTGGGGGTGGAGGATCTTTGTCATAGTCTGCCTGGGTAGGAACGATCCCTTTAGCAAGCATTCTACCCATAAACATCATGAGTTGGTATTGGTGGGTTCCAGTTTTAAGTGATAATGAATTAGCGGAGTCACAAAAGACAAGATTTAAACCTCAAGGTAGATGCCGCATTAGATGTAAGGAATGGTTAATATTTCTTACAGCGCCAATGTCTGTGGGCGGAGGTGACCACTTACCGTCAAGTGGCCTATTTGTCACTCTGCTTGCCAATAATACATAATTAAATTATTAGACTTTTTTATCGTGATGTAGGCGCAAAGATCAACTACTGTTTCTTGTCGGTTCTTCTCCGGTAGAATCTATAATAGAACCTGTGGCAGCTTCACTAATATAGTTGTTAAATGACGCTTTAAAATTGCTTGTAGAAGCCTACTTGAATAAAGTATATTCTGATTTTGATGTTCTAACTTTGTCACAAATTAAGGCATATGATAAAAATGTAAATTCCCAATTTTTTTAGAGATATTCGTAAATGTTGACAATATAATATGAATGACCTAATTCGTTTCTATCGTCTCATAAGATTCATAAAAAAAATCTCAATAAGTTTATTTCATGAAATATTAATGTCTTGGTCCAGTCCACTTGGCGCATTTCCAAAGTGTCGTAAAGGACATTCGGATTTGCTGAAATTTCAATCTGGTATTCCTCGCGTGTGCCAAATATTTTATTTTTAACCGGCGGTTTTTGCAGCACTTGCATTTTATATTATATAAGTAAAATTTGACTAATCTCTTTCATAGAGAAGTTGGTACTTTCACTTCTTCGATTAGGAGATACCCAAACGAGGTACTCCATCAATCAAATGCCAATTTGTTTTGTCCATTTCAAATTATTCCTATAATAGTTGTCGTTTGCGGCTTTGCTCGCGTTTTAGAGTGTTAGTTGTAAAGTGTTAGGAAAAAATGTAGCCTATGTTCTTCCTTTGAGTTTAAGTTTGCTTTACACCTAATTTTTTCAAATTTGGTTTCTTCTGAAAGAGCGTCAGACAGACAGAGTTACTTTCACATTTATAATATTAGTTTAGATATTATTATGCCCTCGATTTGTTTCTTGAAGACTAGAGGAGGAAGACAAGTGTTGTATGTGAACTTGATTGACCAATAAAATTACTGTTTTTAATTTTATAACGTATACATGGAAAACGTTTACGTCTATGGGAAACTATGGATGACATATTTTCAGCAAGATTTCAACTATCTGATTCTTGGAGTAAATGACATATTTGTCTAGGTAGCTTACGCAAACATGGCTCCTACAAATGTGAAGAGGGTACTTATACTGCTTCCATTTTAGTATATATTCTGCCTCATAAGCTTCATGTAAGGGAAATAGAGAGGGTGTCATAACACTCGCTCAACCAATTACGCGCGCGTTTTATTTTTTTACATATCGGTATGAACATAGCAATGACCTGTCAGGACCGACCAGTTTCGACCAATCAACGTTGTTGACTTGTTAGAGCTGAACTCAAAATCTCATGAGTCGTGACGAAATCGACTTTTTTTTTAATTTTTATTGTTTTGCGCCTTAGATTACATTGCGCCTTTCTAAATTTTTTTTCATATCAAATCATAAAGATTGTTACAGACACGTGATGACTGGCGGAATACGCAGCTTCGCTTGCTTGGAATTTTATTTGTGAACTGGTATTCTACCTTTTATTCCCATCATTATCTCCTCGATAGTTAAAAAAATGGTAGTTCATGTCTTAGGCTTTTCATAGTGTTTTCGTTTGTATTCCGGTGTACTAGTTCTGGGCACCGACGCACCCACGTACGGGCCCTACGGCGGTACCTATTCCCCCACCTAAATGGGGAAAATTCCATATCCATATTCCGTGTTCTCAGCGATATTAAAAATCTGGTATAGCTTTGAAAGCGTTAGAGACAGATAAACAGGAATAGTTTCTTTCCCATCAATAATATTAGTCACTGATAAGTCATTATCGCCCATAGACATTAGTATAGTATGGACTGAAGTGGAGTTTTTGTATCGTAAGTGTACATTTTGAAACGACTAATGAAGTAATAAAGACAAAAAAAAAACAATAAGATTATATTGTTATTGGTACTACTGAGTTTCTTGCCGGTTCTTCTCGGTAGAATCTACTTTCCGAACCGGTGGTAGCTTCACTTAATTGTAAAATGACGATTCAAAACTGCTTGTAAAAGCCTACTCGAATAAAGTTTTTGATTTTTTGATTTTATTGTACTCTGATAAAATGTTATTAAGTTACTAGGGTCCGATCTTGCCTTACAATGATAATGCTGATACTAAATATACTTATATACTACTATATTGTCCATGTATTATACACAAAAAACTTCATCTCGAATCATTCTATCTATTAAAAAAACCGCATAATAATCAGTTGCCTAATTTCAAAGATCTAAGCATACATAGGGACACGTGTCTTAATTTAGATGAAATTAGACACATGCAGGTTGCCTCATGATGTTTTCCTTCACCACCGAGCACGAGATGAATTATAAACACAATTAAGCACATATAATATATAGTGGTGCTTGCCTGGGTTTGAATCCGAAATCATCGGTTAAGATGCACGCGTTCTTACCACTGGGTCATCTCAGCTCAATGTTAGCATAGATTCAATACTTCTCACCGAGGTCGCCTGGAAGTGTCACTATTTGCACGTTGTATTTATTTGTCGTATCTAGAGAAAATATATCCTTTGTTATCATAATATGTGCAATAAAGTTAATTATTACAAATTACGCTCGTCTGCTAACCCTATCTGATAAGATTGCCTACAGCTTTCGTTTTATCTGGAATGCACGCTTAAGAGATTTGTTCTAACAAGTGTTCGCTGAGTGATCGAAATTTGACAATAATTATCGTTGATATTTATAAGGATAACTACGTTTATATAGAGTGTCGCAAAACATTATAAAAATATAAAAAAATTAAACCAACTTCAAAATTAGAAATAGCTAGTGACAACAACAACAACAACAGCCTGTAAATTCCCACTGCTGGGCCAAAGGCCTCCTCTCCCTTTGAGGAGAAGGTTGGAACATATTCCACCACGCTGTTCCAATGTGGGTTGGTGGAATACACATGTCACAGAATTTCTATGAAATTTGTCACATGCAGGTTTCCTCACGATGTTTTCCTTCACCGCTGAGCACGAGATGAATTATAAAGACAAATTAAGCATATGAATCAGTCGTGCTTGCCTGGGTTTGAACCCGCAATCATCGGTTAAGATGCACGCGTTCTAACCACTGGGCCATCTCCACTCTTTAGTAAGAGTTAGTGAACTATGAAAAAATATATCTATGAAACTACTAGACCGGTTTTTATGAAACTTACACTACACAACTTAGGAAAAAGTTGAAGTGTACCTAATTTAGATTAAAAATGATAATTTTAATACCTTGCCTGCGTATACCAATGCCTTTGCCTCATTGTACATATATAGAAAAAAAAGTTTATTTTTTTTAAATACAAATATCTCCAAATTGATTAATATTTGTTCTTTACTCGAGTTACTTTTATTATGTTGCATAATGGTTTGAAATAAATTAACAGCACTTGTAGGGTTGTCAGACCTTGCAAATAGATTTCTGGAACTTGTTAGAAATAATAGGTGCCCGAATTTGGTTGTTATTCTATGAAAATAAACTCGAAACTCGACTTAGAAATCGATTGTGGAATCACGAAGTGATATGATTAAAGGATCGAAGGCTTACTTAATGACAGTGCCATTAGTGGTCATTTGGGAAGTTACCACCAGTAATTACGACCTCCGTCGGCGAGTAGTCTCTAGTAGACAGCCCGAGAAGCCGGGTGCTCGGTTAAGAAGCAAGCGTTCTAACCACTGAACCATCTCGGCTCAATTGCTTTTATATTATATATAGCAAAGTAATATTTTGTATGGTATCAATTTTATTATCATTAGAACTAACAACATTAAATGCTTAAATATATATATATATACAAATATGAACAAAAACTAGTTACTGTATATCTTGACCGCGGGGAATGGTGGCAAGAATGCTAGCAGCATTTCCCCGTTGAATCGCAATTCCGATCCTCTGGGCAAAAAACGAACCAGCCCTCCTGTCACCAGTGGAGGCAATGAGGCGAGGTGTTATACTTTTGATGAAGCTTTTTGCACCACTACTCCAAGGGCCAAGCGTTTCGACAGCAAATATTCAATTTTATTATTATAAAACTTTATTTGTTCTTATTCGTTGTATAGGAAAATATATATAAAGGCATGTTTGTTTGTCTGATTGTACGGTCAATTGTGTCAGTAAAACGTCTTCATTAATTTATCGTTTATGACTCCGAGCGGGTTTGGCAATTAGGCTGTTTGCCTGTTAGCCAATTGACCTATCATTGCGTGTTCGTTATCAGCACACGCATGCTATCATCGAAATTAGTTTTATCAAAGCGTATTATATACGATCGATACGTTTTAGGTAATATAAAAAACCGATAATATATTATCTATTAATATTATATAAAAGTAGCAAAGTAAAGTAAGAGCCTGTAAATTTCCCACTGCTGGGATAAGCCCTCCTCTTCCATTAAGGAGACGGTTTGGAACATATTTCACCACGCTGTTCCAATGCGGGTTGGTAGAATGCACATGTGGCACAATTTCGATGAAATTAAACACATGCAGAGGTTTCCTCACGATGTTTTCCTTCACCGCCGAGCACGAGATGAATTATAAACACAAATTAAGCATATGAAAAGTCAGTTCTTGCTTTGAAGGCGAAATCATCGGTTAAGATGCACGCGTTCTAACCACTGGGCCATCTCATCTCATATAAAAACGATAAGAAGAAAAATCAAATTTGTGTTTGTGTTAGTGTTGCTGTTTAAGAAAAAAAATTTTTTTTTAAACTGGCATCCCTAAATGTACGACAGACTATAAATAATTAGATTGTTAATTGTTGATGCGTCTCAATTGTTTGAACAGATGTTCTTATGTAATGTGTTTTAAGATCGGTCTTAACGTGAACAGCTGTTTTGTTAAGATAAATTGATATGAGATGGATGACTCGAGGTTGTTTGGTTTGAGATTAAACTGGCAATCTTAAGATACGCGTAAGATTGCCATGTTATTTTTTTTTAATCTGTTGTAAATTTTAATGTCACTGAAAATAATTATATAAGATTTTGAATTAATATGGTTATTTATTTTTGATTGTGAACAAGACATTCGTAGATAATGTCGAAATATCGAGCTATACCAAATAAAAATAAAAAAACATGGTAAATTTACTTGTAAGTGTGGTAGGGCTTTGTGCAAGCCCGTCTATGGTACCACCCACTCGTCAGTTATTCTACCGCCAAATAACAGTACTCAATATTGTTGTGTTCCGGTTTGAAGGGTGAGTGAGTCAGTGTAACTACAGGCAGATGGGAGTTGGGACATAACATCTTAGGTCCCAAGGTTGGTGGAGCATTGACGATGTAAGGAATAGTTAATATTTCTTACAGCGTCATAGTCTATGATATAATGTTTCATTTAATTATTATTCACGATCAACTATTACTGAAAAGAATAATTATCTTTACGACGGTATACTATCTGAATTCCGTGAACAAATAACAGTATAATAATAAAAGTACTAGCCGAAATGAGAAAGTAATCTGATGCTTCTCGTCATAAGTCGTGCAATGAGAATATTTCTTTACACAAACAAACAATTAAAGTATATAAGATTTTACACTCATAAGAAGGCTGCGTTCTTTCCTGAAAATTACTTTTGAATCGTCATTTAACAAACTATATTAAGTAAAGCCACCGGTTTGGAATGCAGATTACATCGTGAAGAACCGGCAAGGAACTCAGTAATAACACTGTTTCAAAATAAAAAAAAAAAACAAGTTAAGTACAATTACATATATATAGAATACTTTCTGCCTGGGTCAACGAGTATTAGCTCCACTCTTATTTTTAATATTCTGGTGTACTTGGGCGCACTAGGCATCCTGGACTCCAGTAAGTGCCGCAACTAGCCTCCCCCAAATATAGGGGAAGAGCGTAAAGCCTATTTGAAAGGAGTAACAAAATGGCTACTCTTTTATCCTAAATTTTACAACCTTATGAAAAAAACTAGCGACCCGCCCCGTGGTCGCACGGGTGCAATATCGATACTAAATATTTGTTTATTTACGACATCACATTACAAACTTCTAAAATTATCAGTGTTTCTTTACTATATTGTCCACGTATTACATACAAAAGCATTCCTCTCGAATTACTATCTATTAAAAAGCATGTAACATAAGGATATAGGGACAGAGAAAGCGACTTTGTTTTATACTATGTAGTGTAATATTGTTCTCCGTTTAGTGACGTATTTGTGACTCGATGTAGTTGCGCCCACGCATCCTCGATCGAGATATTATTGGTGCATATTATACTGTCATTAGTTATGCATTTAACGGCTAACGTAAACGTCTGCTTTAAATTTAGATTTCGTTCAGACAGACAGCTTTATCATGTTTTATTATATTGTTTTTTGAGATTAAAGGAGTAATGGTTTTAACGAGGATTGTTATCATTGAGTCGAGATGGCCCAGTGGTTAGAACGCGTGCATCTTAACCGATGATTGCGGTTTCAAACCCAGGCAGGCACCACACTATATATACAATTATAAATATGGGACAACATCACATACATTACTCTGATCCCAATGTGAGTATCTAAAGCACTTGTGTTATGGAAATCAGAAGTAACGACGGTACCACAAACACCCAGACCCAAGACAACATAGAAAACTAATGGTAATCTATATCGATTCGGCCGGGAATCGAACCCGGGACCTCAGAGTGGCGTACCCATGAAAACCGGTGTACATACCACTCAACCACGGAGGTCGTCATATGTGCTTAATTGTATTTATAATTCACCTCGTGCTCGGCGGTGAAGGAAAACATCGTGAGGAAACCTGCATGTGTCTAATTTCATCGGAATTCTGCCACATGTGCATTCTACCAACCCACATTGGAACAGCGTGGTGGAATATGTTCCAAATTCTCTCCTCAATAGGAGAGGAGGTCTTAGCCCAGCAGTGGGAAATTTACGAGCTGTTACGAGTGCATTTCAATTTTTGTATGTCTTTTTATCTTCAATGGTTTTGACTGGCTGGTAAATATACAAGACTCTCAAGATACTAAAACAACACAATAATTTCACTCACACTAATAATGAAAACTAAAAACAATGACGTCATCAATTGAATGACGGATCTGTTAAAACGGCCGAGCCGAGATGGTCTACTCATCTTAATTCGATGATTGCTGACTCAAACCTGGACGAGTTGATTCATCATGTGATTTATTTGGATTTGTAACTCTTTCCTGGGAAACTGTCAATAAACTTCGACTATACCTTAATCGTAACCATCATCATCATCCGCCTGCCCTTATGCCAATTTTATTTGGGGTCGGCGCAGCATGTCTTCTCCTTCCATACTTCTCTGTTAGACGTCATCTCACAAGTAACATGATAGATTAATGTGGAAAAGCAAACAATATGTAACGATGGCAAAGGATTTTGTTGTCGTACTAACTTACTGAGACTATTCTAGAATACAAGTAAACTCGTTTGACACACAAACGAAAAAAGAACAAAAGCTATATGGCCAGTAAACATTATTAAAGACCTATGTATTTATTGATAAGTCATTTTGTAACAACCAATGCCTTATGACATTGTTTATATTAGACAGCTCTAATATAACATTATATTTAACCATATCGTCTTTCACACAATCCATCCATCGTTTCCTTGGTCGTCCTCTACCTCTATATCCATCCACATCCATGCTCAATGCCTTCCTCACAATATGTTCCTCATTCCTCATAACATGCCCATACCATGATAGCCGCCTTCCACATAACTTCTCGGCTATGGATGTCACTTTCAAACTTCCACTTATGTACTCATTCCTTACTCTATCCATTCGCGTAACACCACACATTCCTCTCAGCATCTCCGCAACATGCAATTGTCTTTCAGACATTCCTTTAGTAGCCCAACACTGATCCATATAGAACAGCATCTGATCATGGTCTTATAGATGTTCCCCTTAAGTTTAAGGGGAATACGGGGGTCACAAATTGTTCCCGTAACCTTAATCGTAGCCTTGGAACATATTTATCTACTTATTTATATCTAACGGTAAGATATCGATGGTATTACGATGGAACTTTTAATTAAACGCAATTGGATCGTTAGTAAAATGGGAGAACAGCTGATCAGCAACGATTATGATTCAATTTCATTCTCATTTATAATATTAATGAACCGAGATGACCCAGTGATTAGAACGCGTGCATCTTAAGCGATGATTGTGTGTTCAAAGCAAGTACTGACTTTTCGACGACCTCAGTGGTGGTGGAGTGGTGTGTATACCGGTTTTCATAGGTACGCCACTCTGAGGCCCTGGGTTCGATTCCCAGCCCAGTCAATGTATATAATTTGTTTTCTACGTTGTCTTAGGTCTGGGGTGTTTGTGGTACCGTCGTTACTTCTGATTTTCCATAACAAAAGTGCTTTAGCTACTTACAATGGGATCAGAGTAATGTATGTGATGTTGTCTCATATTTATTTATTTCATGTGCTTAATTTGTGTTTAGAATTCATCTCGTGCTCGTGCATGTGTCTAATTTCAACGAAAATCTGAGACAAGTGAATCCATCAACCCACGTTCGAGAAGCGTCGTTGAATTTTCAAACCTTCTCAAAGGAAAAGGAAGCATTTGCCCAGCAGTGGGTAATTGACAGGCTGTTGTTTTTGCAGGCTGGCTATAAGTTCAATGCTAAAAGATAAATACAAATGACGTCACAAATTAAATGAGGCATTGCTTTAAGGCAATTCGATTGTGACTATGGCCATGTTTGAAATTATGACGTCATAAGTATATTATAAAGTACTTATTTAGGTTAGGTATCCAAAGTGTGAAATATACCTGTTACTAATACTCCACCGTCCGTCTGTTACCAGGCTGTATCTCATGAACCTTTTCAGCTGATTTTCTCACAGATGATGTATGTGTAAACTAAACCATTTATTTTTGCTACACACATACATTATTATACACATAGATTATACACAAGAAAATAATTTAAAAATCACAGTGTAGGTAGCAAGGAGTTCGTCTCAGTATAAGCTGTGCTAATGCACAGCACTAATTTTCAGATAGCCCCTGACTATTTAGTAAACATAACATGCGCGCACACGAAACTAAATAAATGAAATTATAAGAACGAAATCTAAAACTAAAAAGCGCTTATACTTGATAAAAAAAAATTACACAAGAAAAAAAAACACCACAAGGAACTAACAGTCGCCCACGGCTTTGCTGGCCTTTAAGGGTGTTGTGGTCATAACTGTGTCAGGTATAAAGAGTAGCCTATGTCCTATCCTGTAGCTTAAATATCCTTCATACTAAATTACACCAAATTTAGGTCACTAGTTTGGTCTTGAAACAGCGACATATAGACAGAGTTACTTTTACTACATCCATTCACTTGGTGGTAGGGCTTTGTGCAAGCCCGTCTGTAGGTACCACCCACTCATCAGATATTCTACCGCTAAATAACAGTCCTCAGCATTGTTGTGTTCCGGTTTGAAGGGTGAGAGCCAGTGTAACTACAGGCACAAGGGACATAACATCTTAGTTCCCAAGGTTGGTGGCACATTGACGATGTAAGGATTAGTTAATACATGTAAATGTATTTCTTACAGTGTCATTGTCTATGGGTGATGGTGACCACTTACCATCAGGTGGCCCATATGCTCGTCCGCCAACCTATAATATTAAAAAAAAAATCAATCTGGTTCCAACCGACCAGCGTGTCAGCGACCTCACTTCACTTCTTTCTTTTAAATGAGATTTTATTTAAGATGAGTTTTATAGATAAATAACATGACAGTAAGCACACATTTTTAGACGCTATAACAAAAGCTTGACCCAAATACAAGATGGCAGTAAATAAGATGATCTATTAAAGTGGAAATAAAAAAATATGATCGTAGTAATCGGCCATCCCGCGCTAAACCCGCCATCTTAATTTTATATGTCATAAACTCCGTCTGCGATGGTGATATAAAATGGTCTGTGCTATTTACGAATCGTGATTAACGATGCGTGCGAGCGAGACGGGTATACTGCCATGTGTCTTTTTTAAATGAAATGACGTCATAGATTTTGTGATGTCTAATTTATCTTTGAGTGACTGACGCGTTGAATATTTTTATACTTCTTTTGGCGCGTGAAAAATTATGAAAGGTTTTTATGATGACGCCAATTCACTTGATGGTAGGGCTTTGTGCATGCTCGTCTGGGTAGGTACCACCCACTCATCAGATGTTCTACCGCCTAACAACAGTACAGTAGTAGTAGTATCAGTGTAACTTTATTCAAACTTTATTCAAGTAGGCTTTTATACGCACTTTTGAATCGTCATTTTACAATTAAGTGAAGCTACCACTTCGGTTCGGAAAGTAGATTCTACCGGGAAGAACCATCAGGAAACTCAGTAGTTACTCTTTTTTAACATTTAAAAAAATACAAAGTCGTGTTAGTTAATACAATTATTTAAATTAATATATCGTGCTTGGAAGTCAACAGGTATTAACTCCTCGCTTTTTTATCATCTATAAAATATTGTATCGAATAATATGCTTTTTCTACCAATGTATTTGACAATTACTGTCATTAAATTACCATAAGATATGGGACAGTTATATTCGTATTGTTTCGCGTTTCAACACTAAGATATTTTTTTGTTATTTAAAATTCTTTATTGACCAACAACATAAGTTGTGACAAAAGGCGGACTTAATGCCTGAAGGCATTCTCTACCAGTCAACCTTTAGGCCAAACAGAAAGTCATGAAGGCGGTAACAATAAATTTTATAATAAATACGATAGTAATAATAATAAAACAAGAACATAGAGGTAATATTGTATATATGCATAAGAATACACATTTATAACTATATATACATACATGATATAAAATAACAGAGTTGTAATAGAAATTATAAAAACACAGCGTAGTGAGAAAAAAAAAAGAGAAAATTAAGAGAGGTTTTTAATAAGATGATCCTGTAAACGACGCTTGAAGAATGTCTTAGTAGGAGCCTTTCTAATTTCTACCGGAAGTTTATTCCATAATCTGACAGCTTGGACAGAGAAAGCGTTAGTTACGAAACCAGAGAAGTGACAGGGAAAAGAGAGAATGAGAGAATCAATAGAGCGTAGCTGTCGATCGTGATTGTCAGAGAGAAATTTGAATTTATCTTTTAAGTAATCAGGGGAAAGAGGGTCAAAAAGAATAGAAAAAAGAGTACACAGTAGCCGTAAATCCCTGCGTTGGCGGATAGGGAGCCATTTGAGTTCGGCTCGACAATGGGAAATGTGGTCGAATTTTCGAAGGCAGAAGATGAAACGCAGGGAATTATTTATGAGGCGATCGAGTTTATTTAAAAAAATTTCGTTGAGATCGACATAACACACATCAGCGTAATCGATGATCGGATATATAAGGGCTTGCACTAGCAAAACTTTGGTTTTAATAGGGAGAAAATTTCTAAATCTATTGAGACACCTTAAGGTAGCGGTGACAGAGCGACTAACTTCATTAATGTGCACCTTCCAGCTCAAAGTTGAATCAATGTGCAGTCCGAGATCTTTAACATTTTGAGAGTAAGGTATGATATTGTTATTAAACACGATATTTGGCAAAGAAGAACACTTGGAAATGATACGCGAACTACCAACAATGATCGCCTGACACTTAGCTGGATTTACCATGATACCATATTTATTAGACCAGTCATATATATAAGTAAGGTTTCGATTAATTTTATTTACAGCTGAATCGAAATCCTCCAACTTAGTATGAATATAGAGTTGCAGATCATCGGCGTAGAAATGGTAAGAACAGTCGATGTTATAAGTAAGAAAATTTATAAAAATAGAAAAAATAATAGGAGAAAGGATGCCACCTTGCGGCACACCAGCAGATAGATCAAGCCACCCGGAAAGAGATTGATCCAGCCTGACCGCTTGCTGGCGGCCGCGAAGATATGAGGAGAACCAGTCCAGAGCTGATGAAGAAAAGTTTAAATACTTAAAAATGGCAAGAACAATATCATGATCAACCAAGTTAAACGCGTTAGAAAAATCAATGAGGACCAGTATGGTGATCAATCTATTCTCCATACCAATCCGAATATCCTCAGTTACTTTGAGAAGAGCAGTAGCTGTACTATGGCCTGGTCGAAAACCTGACTGATATGAGCTGAGAATATTATTGTTATAAACAAAGGAAGAAACTTGTTGGTAAATACTTAATTCTAAGACTTTTGACAGGAAAGGAAGAATGGAAATGGGTCTGTAGTGATTTAACTGGGAGGGGTTGGAAACTTTAGGAAGAGGAATAACATAAGCTCTACGCCATAGTACAGGGAACTCTCCTGATGAAATAGAAAAATTTACAATGTGAGTTATAGCTGGCAGTATATAGTCTAGAATAGATGTTATCATGTATCGATTAATGCCATCAACACCAGTAGCATTAGAAGAGATTGACAGTATAATTTTACGAATTTCTTCATCAGACACTGGAGAAAGGACGAAGTCGTTAAAAGAAGGAGAGGCCATGGATTCAATTTCTGAAATAGTACGTAATTTAATATTAGGACATAATAGAGTACAAGAAGAAAAATGTGAGTTTAAACTATCAGGAGACAATGATGGCAAAGAAAAATTATTGTTACGCTTATTTATGCCTAATGTTTGTAGAAATTTCCATATTGAGGCCGGAGACGAGTTACTTACGTTAATATGACAATAGTGGCGTTTGGCTGTTCTTACCATTAAGTTACACCGGTTGCGTGCAGCCTTATATAACTCCCAATTTTCTTTGCACCTGTCATGTTTATATTTGCGGAAAGCACGATCACGACGAGACATAGCCATACGCACCCCTTTGGTAATCCAAGGAGCGGGCGGTCTTCTTATCTTGACAGGACTCATTGGTGCATGTTTATCAAAAAGTGATGAAATGGATGTATTGAAGTGAGAAACTTTATCATTAATTGTTGATGAATTATACACCAAAGACATGTCAAGCGATACTGCATCATTTTTTAGGTTTTCTAAGTTAATTTTAGCAAGATTGCGCATCCACACTGTAGGAGGTTTAATTTTAGGAGGCTTAAGCTTGTAGGACACATATAAAAGATCGTGACGAGAGAATCCGGGAGCTGATAATTGACCATATTTAATGACATCATTTGTTGAGGAGACTATAATAACATCCAACCAAGTATCAGGCGAGTCAAAGTTATGATGTGTAGCTCCAGAAGGGAGAATGTTGAAATTAATAGAATTTAAGAGACTAGAAAGTTTTAAAGAACGTGGTGTCATTTTTAACATATCTGTATTCAGATCACCCATGATTACATGATGTGTGTAATCCGATGAAAGGGACTCAAGGACAGATTCAAGTGAAGAGAAATAGTCAACAGCAGGAGGACAATAAATAACTCCAAGAACCACTTTCACACCCCTGAGACGGATTTCAATGAATAAAAATTCAGCAGAGAACGAAGAAGAAGAAGGAGATGAAAAAAGAATATTATAGGGAATCTCAGAGCGTAGGTAAATAGCCACACCTCCGCCACCTTTGCCTATACGGTCGTTCCGAATTAGCACAAATCCAGGAAGACTGTATAAGCAGGAACTAAGAGAAGGTTTTAACCAACTTTCGGATATTAAAATGGCGTCTACAGGGGCATTGGAAAAGGCTTCAAGAAAATCAGAAAAATGAGAAGGTAAGCTTTGAGCGTTAATATGACATACGTTAAAAAGGTGAGGAGAATTGAGAAAAGAACTACTAAGCAAGGACCCTAGCGTTTCAGGAACATGGAAAGAATCATCTTCTACGTCAGAGGAACAACTACTACTACATGCTGATAAAAATATATCATCATCTGTAGTGGACATAATTTTACAATTTTAATTGTAAGTTTCGAAAAATTTAATACAATATATAAAATATATATTAATATTATGAATAAGATATGCTGAATGATTTTATAAAAATAAGATAAATAATATGTATATACTCTTTCAATAAATATTAATACTATATCTACTAATCATTATTTCTGCACGTCCCGCCGGTTGATGGTTACATTAATACAATAACAAAATAATAAACACTGAATAAAAACAGGAAAAAAAACAAACAATGTGGAAAAGAAAATACAAAAATTTAAATGGCCAAGGCAATAGGAACAAAGACAAACATAGTAAACATTAATTAATAACAGCAAGTACAAGGGTATTCTTATTTTGTTATCAAAAATATCGTGTGTTCTAAAATTAATAATTGAAATTAATACATGTTACATATAGACGGTAAAATACAGACGTTACATTTATAATCCATATTATTAGACATTGATTTCGACTTATATTCAAGGAACACCTTAACACAATAATAATTATAATGTTGATAAACGAAAGACATGCTATTTAAAAGTATATAGATATTTCAAATAAAATTAAAAAAGCAAAAATATCTATTGCTTATGCTGCTAGGCTGTACAGTATAATACCTTTGCTTTTCCGACATGACCAAAGTCAACAAGTAGTTGTGTCAAATGTCAACGTCAACTTAATTATTGAAATACCGGGTTACCGGGAGTTCTTATTTGTAAACAAAAACAACACATTGAAAAATGAAAATTAGTCACCACGTGAAATTAGAATTGAATTCAATCACAACATATTATCACGGAAAGCAACAAAAGTACAAAGAAATAACGTGATACGCTTAAAAATGACAAAAGAATACCCTTATTTATAAGATATGCAATGGCTCGAGAATTTTATAACAAGAAGACAAACATATGATATACTATAAGTATAAGAAGGCAATAACATTGAGGTTAATAATTATAAAAAAAAAAGATAATAATAATAAAATAATGAACACTATTTCTTAGCTCTCACTGCACGTTTGGGCTTGGAACTGAGACCGGTTGATGAGTTATCCTGGGTACCTGATGAAGATGCCTCACCAGCAACGTCGATTTTTCCAGTCAGCTTAGAGAGACTTTCTTCTGAGTCAATACGATGTCTGGAACCATCAGGCATCTTGACAAATATATTGCCATCTAAACTCCAACAATTCCTCATACCCAGTTTATTACGAGCAACTAGAAATAGCGACTGGCGTTGGTGAGTTAAGAACTCTGATAGCACAAAAGAGGAGCCCTTAAGATTTGCCTTTTTCTTCCAGATGGCACTTTTTAAATTAAGGTCAACAAACCTTACAAGCACGGGACGATGCTTACCCTCAGAGTGTTTGCCGAGGCGATGACAGGCAATAATTTTATCCTTAGTTGCATCAGGAACATCAAGCTTGTTTGTACAGATCCCAGAAATAGTGTTTGTGAGATCCTCATTTGCCTCTTCAGGCACACCATTAAAAAGCAAATATTTCCTGCGATGTCTCATCTCCACATTATCAACAACTCGGCTGATTTCCATTATTTGCTGTCTGAGAAGGCTTAGAATTGACCAGACGTGATCTTTAAAGCAATTAAATTCATCAGCCAGAGCTGCGAGATTGATGTTACTCCCTGGGGTACTTGCCTTCAGCTGCTTCTCAAATTCCGACATCTTCTCCAGCAAGGAAGCTTCTAATGCCTTTTGTGTTTCCATTACAGTGTAATAGTTTGCCATGTTTGATGTAAATTGTACAAACTCAGTGTTTATAATGATGAAGTTTGTTGTGCCGGCAGGACAGTGCAGGTGATATGTTTAAATAAGCACTATATGCATATATTAAGCTGAGATAACACTTGTAAGTATATAATAGAACTTAAACTTTAATAAACTGATGAATATTGTTGACTTCGATTAAAAATAGATAATAAAATCGAAACTTATAATCCCAGAACAATGTTATAGTTTTCTTTGCCTACCGCCAAAAAGATATCTTTGTTATGATACCTTAATTTGAAATATTCATTAAGAGCTGTTATCATTGTCCTGTTATTGTTGTAAAGTCAGGGCTATTTCGTATTTTATAATATCATTATTGAGTAGATGATTTTACTCGTGAAACTTTATGCACTTACACGTGATCGTAACTGCAGGCGACAATAAGTATGTAAAATGATATTAAAAAATACAATTGGAGAAAACCATTATTTAAGGAGGTTTCAACAGCTATATTAATTACATCATATTTTGCGCCAAGGTCGCTTTAGATGACAGAGTGATTTTATTTATTAAAATTGTTCTTATTTATTATTATTTTTGGGGTTCGCCCAGGTGCCCCGAGGTACCCCGGGAATAACTCCTAGGTGTTGGTGGCTTGCATAGGCGGGCCCACCGTTAGGGCGTCACGGTAGCATTCGATCCCGTGGCGCCCGCCGAAAGACGGAGAGGGTACCGCTGTCATGTCTTTAATCATATAAACAATCTTGTATCGATCTTCTTTACCAATGTATTTTTTTACGAATTATTTGAATTTGTGAAACAAAAGCTGTCAAGAATATGCCATCTTTGTCGCACATACGTCAAACGTCACACTACCGCGCAGACCGAGGCACGTCTGCGTGCGCCCTGGCGACCTTCCAATAAAGCAGACGTCACACATGATATTTTAAGAGTTACGCTGGAGTGTAATTAGAATGTAGTTAGTCTGTTGTATTTGTGTATGCTTTCTCTTTCTAACGTCACGGTTCGGTGTCTCGTTATGCGTGGGTGGTACCCAGACGGGCGCAAAGCCCTACCACTTGTGGAAATTGGAAGGAGTAGACATTTTTTTATTTTGATATCGAGTGCTTAAATCTATACTTCTATAAAAAGTAAAGTAACAGCCCAAAAATTTCCCACTGTTGGGCTAAGGCCTCCTCTCCCATTAAAGAGATGGTTTGGAACATATTTCACCACGCTGTTCCAATGCGGGTTGGTGGGATGCACATGTGGCAGAATTTCGATGAAATTAGACACATGCAGGATTCCTCACGATGTTATCCTTCACCGTCGAGCACGATATGAATTATCTCCATGGTCGAGTGGTGTGTACACCGGTTTTCATGGGTACGCCACTCTGAGGTCCCGGGTTCGATTCCCGGCCGAGTCGATGTAGATTACCATTAGTTTTCTATGTTGTCTTGGGTCTGGGTGTTTGTGGTACCGTCGTTACTTCTGATTTCCATAACACAAGTGCTTCAACTGCTTACATTGGGATCAGAGTAATGTATGTGATGTTGTCTCATATTTATTATTATTAAACACAAATTAAACACACATATATAGCGGTGCCTGCCTGGGTTTGTACCCGAAATCATCGGTTAAGATCCACGCGATCTAACCACTGGACCATCTCGGCTCTCTATTAACTAACTATACTTCTATACTAATATTATAAATGTGAAAGTAACTCGGTCTGTCTGTCGCTCTTTCACGATCAAACCGCTGAACCGAATTTGATAAAATTTGGTATGATCAAATTTGAATTTCAAGAAAGGACATAGGCAACTTTAATTTGCCAAACACATGACAACCCCTTAAATACCCCTAAAACGCATACCAATAATAAAAAAAAACAATAAAATTATTTCTCGTAAAAAGTAAAAGATGAAAAATGTTTATTGTAGGTATATTTAAGAGATAGATAGATACCGTCGCGAACTTTTTGAAAGATCTTTTTAATGAGTTCAATACTGTTGTATATTATTTTGATGTATCTCGTAGGGTTCAGACAGTTTGCAATGTAAAAGCAAAAAAAATAAACCTCTAATAAAACCAGTGTTTCTCTACAATATTTTGCATGTATTATACATACAAACCTTCCTATTTTACTTGGTGGTAGGGCTTTGTGCAAGTCCGTCTGCGTAGGTACCACCCACTCATCAGTTATTCTACCGCCAAATAACAGTACTCAGTATTGTTGTGTTCCGGTTTGAAGGATGAGTGAGCCAGTGTAACTACAGGCATAAGGGACATAACATCTTAGTTCCCAAGGTTGGTGGCACATTGACGATGTAAGGAATACTTAATATTTCTTACAGCGTCATTGTCTATGGGTGATGGTGACAACTTACCATCAGGTGACCCATATGCTCGTCGGCCATTCTAAAATAAAAAAATCTATCTCTTGAAAACAACCGCATCAAAATCCGTCCTGTAATTTCAAAGATCCAAGCATACATAGGGACAGACAGCGGTAAGCGAAATTGTTTTATACTGTGTAATGATTTTGCTTTTAACTAATAGTAATCACTTAACAATAATAACTGACCGTGCTACATATAAAGTGCTTACATAACGAAAGCGTCCGTGGCTTTTACTGACCGTCAAAGAAATCAGGTCAGTCAACTAAATGTACTGAAGTCACGCGATGGACGGACGACCATTTTGTAATTAATCTCCCGCCAACAGTAGGCGTAGTGACTGTTTTGACGTCTATAAGAATTTTGCTTATAGGGAAATGGGATGGGTTGGTTTTTGCTTAATTTCAAATAGAGAGACTGTGTGCCAAGTGGTAACCACAGGTAAATAGACTGTCTAGTGTAAAATTTGTAACTTTACAACAACAACAACAGCCTGTAAATTCCCACTGCTGGGCTAAAGGCCTCCTCTCCCTTTGAGGAGAAGGTTTGGAACATGTTCCACCACGCTGTTCCAATGCGGGTTGGTGGAATACACATGTGCCAGAATTTCTATGAAATTTGTCACATGCAGGTTTCCTCACGATGTTTTCCTTCACCGCTGAGTACGAGATGAATTATAAAGACAATTTAAGCACCTGAATCAGCGGTGCTTGCCTGGGTTCGAACCCGCAATCATCGGTTAAGATGCACGCGTTCTAACCACTGGGCCATCTCGACTCATTAATTTGTAACTTTGCCGTTTCATAAATTTAAATCTTTTGTAAACAATACATTGGTAAATAAGGCATATTATGCAGTACAAGATTATGCAGACGATAAAAAAGCGTAGAATTAATACCTGTCGACTTCCAGGCAGAATAAATTACATACATATATAATTGTTTTTAATTAACATGACTGTCTTTTTAAATGTTGAAAAAGAGTAACTACTAATTTTCTTGATGTTTCTTCTCGGTATTATCTACTTTCCGAACCGGTGGTAGCTTCACTTAATTGTTAAATGACGATTCAAAAGTGCTTGTAAAGGCCTACTTGAATAAAGTATATTTTGATTTGGCTTAATGTGCTTTACTACTTGGTAAATAAGTATAAATCTAAATAAATATTGGTACACGCGGCACACGGATACACTTATAACTTCTAACACCCCTTTTTTGTTGTATGCTAAATTTGTGTAAACATTTAATTTGATTTACTGAGCGCTGTATATAAGTATATATATTTATGCTAGTGTTTGGCGAACGAGCCATCACCGCCCATAGACAATGGCGCTGTAAGAAACATTAACCATTTCCTCCATCAACAATGCACAACCTTGGGAGCTAAGATGTTATGTACCTTGTGCCTGTAGTTACACTGGCTCATCCTTCAAACTGGAACACAACAATACTGCGTACTGTTGTTTGGCGGTAGAATATCTTATGAGTAACTAAGTAAATAAAGTAATAAATTTATCATTCACATTCGTTGTTTAATTATTATCGCAACTAATTCAAATTTAAATTCCTATGTGACATACCACATAAGATATAATTAAATATTATCACAAAGCAGTTTGCGCGATATCTCTTTAAACATACAATTACACATCATTTGGTTTCACCGATAAGTGTCTAGTGTGGTCACGGAACTGTGTCAATTGTTCTTAAAACAACGCGTTAATTGTTATATCGGTTAAGTGTTATGGCGTAATTAGGATTAAATCGATTACCAGCCAGCACATCGTGATTTAAAGGAGGATTTATTTAAGAATTACAATACCTAATAAAAAAAAATTATTAACATAAGAATTAACAACATTAAATGCTTAAATATATATATACAAATATGAACTAAAATTAGTTACTGTATAAATCTTGACCGCGTGGAATGGTGGCAAGAATGCTAGCAGCATTTCCCCGTTGAATCGCAATTCCGATCCTCTGGGCAAACGAACCAGCCCTCCTGTCACCAATGGAGGCAATGAGGCGAGGTGTTATACTTTTTATGAAGCTTTTTGCACCACTACTCCAAGGGCCAAGCGTTTCAACAAAATAAAAAATAGTTAATATCCTATTATGGTTCAACAACAAACTAATGCCTCCTCTTCCTCTGAGGAGAAGATTTGGAACATATTCCACCACGCTGTTCCAATGCTGGTTGTTTGTGGTCTGCATAAAATTAGACACATGCAGGTTTCCTCACGATGTTTTCCATCACCGCCGAGTAGGAGATGAATTATAAATACAAATTAAGCACATATATATGTATATAGTGGTCCGAAATCATCGGTTGATGATCACGCGTTCTAATCACTGGGCCATCTCAGCTCTTGGATAATATATACTTTCATCCATTCAGTTTTGGAGTAAATGTGCATGTGTCTAATTTCATCGAAATTATGCCACATGTGCATTCCACCAACCCGCATTGGAACAGCGTGGTGGAATATGTTCAAAACCCTGCCCGTAATGGAAGAGGAGGCCTTATCTCAGCAGTGGGAAATATACAGGCTGTTACTTTACTTATTTTACTTATATATTATCCTGTCTAAGATATAAAGTCTCTCACTTGGTGGCTCCACTAGCAATGGTGGTCACTTCATATGTTGGGTTTTACCTGTTTTACATATAACAAGATCAGTTATTGATGGTGTAATATTAAAGTGTATTTTCTTTTTTACAGGATATCAGACAATGAAATCGAAGATAGGCCTCGTGGAGAGGTAGAAGACCTTGATGATGATAAAGCGAAGACATTTTACGGAGACTTAGCCGTCAACAAATATGGCGATGAAGCAGAAGACGTTATCGTCGAAACGTTCTCCTACGAGAATCCCAATGACAAATTCTCTAGAATCAGACGTCAAGTTGAAGAGGACGTGAATGCAACAACACCAGAATTAGAAACTGCATCAGAATCTAGCCTGGGTGCTAAAGTTAAAGTCGTTAGTAATGCCACTCTTAAAGTCATGGGTTTGAGGATAGAGGAGTCCAAAAAGGAACCGAAGATAGTAGATGATATGATACCAAGTGTTCTCAGAGAAACACTGTTCACGATGAGGCTGTTCGGTGAAGGGTTCACGGATGAGACCGTCATAGCGTTTACCCACGTGCCTGAAGTGTACGGTACTCCATGTCATTTCCTTCTAAACGGAGAGTATAAGGTAATTATTGTTTTGGTAACAATTTGTTACATGATTTTCGTTTTTTTCGCTTTTTGTTGCAAACTACGAGCAGGCCCTTTTAATAGGTTTATCTGTTGAGAAATTCTCAGATATAGCCCAGAGTCTAGGTTTGAGCTGATCTCAAAATCAAAATAAACTTTATTCAAGTGGGTTTTTACAAGCACTTTGAATCGTCATTTAACAATTAAGTGAAGCTACCATTGGTTGGGAAGTAGATTCATTCTAGCGAGAAGTACCGGCAAGAAACTTAGTAGTTACTCTTTTTTAACATTAAAAAAATACAAAGTCATGTTAGTTAATACAATTATTTAAATTAATATATCTTGCGTGGAAGTCAACAGGTATTAATTACACGCTTTTTTATCATCTACAAAATCTTATATGGATAGCATTTTTTTTTCTGAAAAAGTAAGCTTCCCAGTATTGAAACACGTTAAGTTGTAGATCCTGCGCTTACTGATGGTGTTGGGTTTTGCCTTCCCAAGTAGAGCTAGGAAGTGTGTCCTTTAGTTGGTTGGAAATCGATCATGCTAATTTAAATGTAATATAAGCCTGACATAACAGCGACACACCTTAGATCCTGTCTCGTACAGACAACAAGCAATTCTTGATATGTGAGTTTTTACTCACACATAAAAATATATAGAGTTCTAGTGTATTATAATTCATCTCTTACTCGATAGTGAAGTAATCATCGTGAGGAAACCTTTATGAAATTCTGCCACATATGGTCTGACGTCAAGTGGTCTAATTGCCAGCGAACTACCAATTTAAAAAAAAACCTTCATAGTTTAGTTTTTATAAAGAATAAAGATTAGAAGTTAGGCATTTCTCGAGTGTTGCTATCCGTTGAACTAAAAACATTTTAATTTAGATAATTAATTAACTTTGAAAGTTGAATTAGTGTCAGTGATATTTTTAATTATTCTCGTTCAAGACATTACGCTCAATATTTTATTGTTAGCCTTGCTCTACTTAACTGTGCTTATTAATCATGATGAATCCTTAATATAATATTAATTAATATTTTTTTCTCTATTTACATAAAATGATAAGGATTTTAAATAAATACGGTACAAGTAAATGCCTCATTGCTGAGCAAAAGTACACAAATTTAACGAGATGTCACGCTATTCCAGTTTGAGTTGGAATTCCACGTGACAGATCTTCTCACGATGTCTCCTTCATGAGATTAGATAAAAAACACATGACATTTAATAATATCCCGTTTGTCATTTACGTGTTAACCGCTGGACCACGGCTCGTGACGTGACGTTGTAATGTGTAATAATTTCCAGGTTAAATTAGCGGATACGAACTCAGCACTCTTCGAATTGATCGCTCCACCTCCACTGGAGGACTACAAATTCTACATATGCGCGAAGAGATCCCCAAACGAAGACTTCGTTCACCAAGGTCAGGAGAAGTGGAAGATTTTGGGTACCCACAACAAACTGTTACCTCTATGGGCTTCCTTGATTCTAATTGTGATTTTACTGATGTTGGCGTCACTTTTCTCCGGTCTGAACCTTGGTCTGATGGCATTGGACAGGACAGAGTTGAAGATTATAGCGAATACGGGTACAGATAAGGAGAGAAAGTACGCTCGAGCGATCATGCCTGTACGATCGCATGGAAACTACCTGCTTTGTACGATTCTGCTGAGTAACGTCGCTGTTAACAGTACGTTTACTGTGATTTTGGACGATTTGACGTCCGGTCTGGTCGCTGTTATTGGTTCGACTCTGGCGATCGTCTTCATTGCGGAGATCACGCCTCAGGCGATATGCGCGAGGCACGGGTTGCTGGTCGGTGCAAAGAGTATTTGGATAATGAAGGTTGGTACCAATAGACTATAAGATACAATTCAACCGTTTATATTTAAAAAAAGAATCAAAAAAATCAAATTACTCTTTATTATACACCAGTACGTAAATCAACCAAATCCAGGCAATCTTAAGGTAGAGGAAAACAGATATAGAAAGAGGTAGAGGTGTACAAACAAATATAAAAATAATAATAAAACACAGTGTAATGTTAGTATAAATTAGAATTACCAATTTTAAAGAATTACTAATAATCTTTTTATACCACAAATTAGGCTTAAAGCTAGTGTTAGGAGTGAGGACAACAATAGACGAAGGAATTAAGGGTGAAGTTCTCGATTCAAATTCGATTGAGTTCCACATAAATATGACATTTATGTTTCTTATCGAACCTCCTTAAGATGACGATTGAATATTGTTCTAAATTTAATTTAATATGGTTGAAAAAATCTAGAATTTCTTGGTTTTCAATCCAAGATATTCACATTCCATAAGGTTAACGCATCGTCAAAAGTTTTTGTGATGGCGTATCTTTATAGATAGCTTGTTATGAATGAATTATCTACTAGCGACCCGCCTCGACTTACAAAATTTACTAGAGAATTCGTTTATTTACGACATCACATTAGAAACTTCTGAAATTATCAGTGTTTCTTTACTATATTGTCCATGTATTGTATACAAAAACCTTCCTCTCGAATCACTCCATTAAAAATAACCGCATCAAAATCCGTTGCGTAATTCCAAAGATATAAACATAATTAGGGACAGACAGCGGTAAGCGACTTTGTTTTATACTATGTATGTTTTGTTCATAGATCGTGATGGGTATATGCGCCCCACTGGCCTGGCCGACCAGCAAACTTTTGGACTACTTCTTAGGCGAAGAAATCGGTACACACTACAACAGAGAAAGACTAAAGGAACTTGTCAAGGTAAGTGTTTAACGACTTTTTTCCAACAGATTGAAAATAGTCTTCGATTATTCAGAACCGTTCGAGAAATGCCAGGAGTTGTAGCATTAGGTGTTGCCAGGAAATGGAAATAAGTACATCAAATAATAGAAAGATTTGATACAGAGGTTATGGAAATTCTGAAGAAATTTGATGGTATAAAAATACTCGGTAGAAGGGGCTTTGTGCGATCTACATAGGTATCAGCCACTCATTAGATATTCTACCGCCAGACAACAGTACTCAGTATTGTTGTGTTCCGGTTTGAAGTATGAGTGAGTCAGTGTAGCCACAGGCACAAGGGACGTAACATCTTCCAAGGTTGGTGGCGCATTAAAGCAAGGAATGGTTAATAGAAATATTAAGAGTGCCATTGTCTATGGGCTGTGGTGACCGCTTACCATTAGGTTCATATCCGCCAATTTATTCTTGCGCCCCCGAGAGTCTACGCCCTGTGCCTGGGTGGGTACCGGTGGCACCGTCCTTTTTACGCCACTGATTATAATAATATAAAAATAACCATAGGCCAGAATCACTCTATCCTCAGAAGAGATTTTATTTGATACTAAATAGAAAATATAAATATTAAAGCTAGAATGAAAATGAATCTTTAAGTATCTGGATCTACAAGGATGGACTTTCGTCCATTGGACAAAGGGTTATAAAAGAAAAAAAAAGTTGCATTGTTATCCACGGACAGAATAGAGATATCCTTGGTGGTAGGGCTTTGTTCAAGCCCGTCTAGGTAGGTACCACACAGTAATTCTACCGCCAAATAACAGTACTCAGTATTGTTGTGTTGATGTGTTCCGGTTTGAAGTGTAAGTCAGTGCAACTACAGGAACAAGGGACATAACATCTTAGTCCCCAAGTTTGGTTGCGCATTGACGATGTAAGGAATAGTTAATATTTCTTACAGCGTCATTGTCTATGGGTGATGGTGAGCACTTACCATTAGGTGGCCCGTATGTTCGTCCGCCAAACTATATCATAAAAATATATATATGTTTACGTATGAAATGTTCAAGTACGTTTCAGCGGCGTTTCGTTACAATTCGACCTTGTATTATTATTTTTACAGTCCAATGAGGTTCCGCTTAAAATTTCTGACAGATAACAATTAGTTTCAATAGGTATTTGTATACACGTGCTAATATTTATATGATAATCTAAAGGCTTCCGTTTACGTTGGTACATACGTCTTGTCTAGAGTCGAGATGGCCCAGTGGTAAGAACGCGTGCATCTTAACCGATGATTGCGGGTTCAAACCCAGGCAAGCACCGCTGATTCATGTGCATAATTTGTCTTTATAATTCATCTCGTACTCGGCGGTGAAGGAAAACATCGTGAGGAAACCTGCATGTTACAAATTTCAGAGAAATTCTGCCACATGTGTATTCCACCAACCCGCATTGGAACAGCGTGGTGGAATATGTTCAAAACCTTCTCCTCTAAAGGAGAGGAGGCCTTTAGCCCAGCAGTGGGAATTTACAGGCTGTTGTTGTTGTTGTTGTATGTGTCAAAATAAAATTTAAAATTTAAATAAAGAGCTTCAGTCGTTAACCGAAAGTGTGTGTTTTAATAGAATATTCACTCAATACAACAACGTTTTACGGTTGCTAAAATATTTGAGACCAATTTAAGACTCAAAATTCACTCAATAAAATTAATTTTATAATCAAACAGTTAAACATAATTAAAATAATGAATCATGAATCAACGGTGCTTGCCTGGGTTTGAACCCGCAATCATCGGTTAAGATGCACGCGTTCTAACCACTGGGCCATCTCGACTCATACAACATTATATTAATAATACAAAGAAGGTTCTACTTGTCTTAAAGAAATATTTTGATATATAATTATAACATATTCTACCCTATTTTTGTTATAAAACGCCGACTAAAATTTGCGAATTGAACAATAACTCTTTTGCTAATTTCAAACACGCACAAACACGGGAATAAAAAGTTTATAACCTAATGTATAGTAAGGTTTAGAGTACCTCGTAGATTCTATAGAAATATATGTAATACTGTACATGTTGTAATCTCTCATTACTTTCCTTTAAAGCCTTTTGAAGGTTTCCACAAGGGACACAATATCGTACGTCACTTTTCAATATTTTGACGACCTCCGAGGTCGAGTAGTGTGTACACCGGTTTTGAATGGGTAGACCACTCTGAAGTCCAGGGTTCGATACCCGGTCGAGTCGATGCAGAAAAAAGTTCGTTAGTTTTCTTTGTCGTTTTGGGTGTTGTGTTTTTGGTACCATCGTTACTTCTGATTATCCACAACACAAGTGTTTTAGCTACTTACATTAGGATCAGAGTAATGTATGTGATGTTGTCCAATGTTTAATTTTATTATTTATATGGATGATGGCGACTTCTTATCATCATATATTATATACCATCAAATGCTCTATTTGCCAGTAAGCCAGTGATACAAGAAAGTGTATAGTTTATTGAAATAAATTAAGTGGTCTTTGAACACACTTGATACCTGGTCTAATGTATGTTTCTTAACCCAAGGTAACCAATCACGTGAACGATCTGGATAAGGAGGAAGTGAACATAATCTCCGGAGCTCTCGACCTTCGCAAGAAGACGGTGAAGGATGTGATGACCAAGCTCAAGGACGTTTACATGTTACCCATAAACAGTGTCATGGACTTCGAAACACTGACTGAGATCGTTAAATCTGGTAAGTGGGTTAGAAACTAGTGAATCGCACGGGTGCAATGCTGATACTAAATATACTACAGATTTTTTTCTTGTGTCTTGTATATTGTATATTTTTATATAAAAACCTTCCTCTCGAATCACTCTATCTATTACAAGAAAAAACCGCATCAAAATGCGTTGCGTAATTTCAAAGATCTAAGCATACATAGTCAGACATCGTTAAGCGACTTTGTTTTATATGTAATGATAATGTTGTTTCGGAAAGAAATGATTGATTGTGAGACGATATGGCTGGAAAGAATGTTACTTGTGTGATGACGTCAGACAAAAGGGAAGAACATATGCTGCGCTGACGAAGTAAATAGGGATAAGGGCAGGAGGATGATGATGAATAACGTTGTTTCAACCAAAAAGATCAGCGTTTGGGGTTATACTCGTATGCCCAAAAGTATTTATTTTTTTCTTTCTTTCTTCAAAGACATATTACTTATTCTGATGAAGGGAAAAAAGTTAAATAAACCTTAGAATAAGGTATTTCATGCGATTCGCTAATAACTCAGCTATATTTAGTACTACTAAGAGTTTATGATTGATATATCTCTATTTCTAATTTGTCTGTTAATGTATAAGTTATCAAATAGTCCGAAAAGATTGTACAAAAAGATCGAAATTTGACCATCGCTTTACTCTATATAGCTTATTAAAAGATGAACCAAAGTGTTCGTAAAAGCCTCCTTTTACGAAGTGCATTTTGATTTTTATAGAAAAAAAAATCATTCGCCAAATAGACAAAAAAAGCTTTGACCTTCGTGGTCTTTTCCCATTTACATATAGATGTTTCATAACGTATGTATATCAACTGTAACATACAGTTACACCCTTGACCTGTGACCCCACCCTACCCCGACATTACCCCATAAAGCTGTGCTTTTATAAATGATAATAATAGCCCAACGGTGAAACAGTAAGCTATTAATGGGTGGATTTTAATCAATATTGTTACAGTGATTTCTCTATGTTATGAAGATATGGCTCAGAGCTTAGATTGTAGGTTTGAATCCAAGCAAGGGCTTATGATTCATCTCGTGCGATGAAGGAAAACATGTTTAATAAAACATCTGCTACATTTGTAGCTGTTACTGTATATGTTAATTGTAAATCAAATCAAAATAAACTTTATTCGAGTAGGCTTTTACAAGCACTTTTGAATCGTCATTTTACAATTAAGTGAAGCTATCACCGGTTCGGAAAGTAGATTCTACCGAGAAGAACAGGCATGAAACTCAGTAGTTACTCTTTTTTAACATTTAAAAAATACAAATTAATGTTAGTTAAATACAATTAAGTACATATTTAAATTAATATATCCTGCTTGGAAGTCGACAGGTATTGACTCCTTTTTTATCATCTATAGATGCAATAAAGATACAGTAAATTATTAGCGACTGTTAAATAATATCAACTTCTTAAAGTCTCAGTGTGAAACGTATTTAAAAGTGTAGGAAAATGTTTTAATTAAATTTTATGAAAGATACTCTAAAGGTTGGGGATGGCCCTGCTTTTGCTTAAGTCAAATCAATTTTTTTTTTTAAAGTAAACTTCACAATGAAGCGTTTTTGATTTCGATAATTAAACACTACCACCGTTTCGGTGAGCAGCCTCCAGCGAGAAGAAATGGCAAGAAACTCGAATAGTTATTCTTTACAAATAAACAGATTCACAATGCTGTTTCACACAATAATTTGTGTCCTGTGATGGAACACGTGCCTAAATCCATACGTTTTTTTTTCTCTAAAAAATGTATTGTTTTAATGAATAATATAATTTATTTAACTGTATTTATGACAGACAAACATACACAAGAACCCTAATAGGTTATAAATAAAGGCGTTAATCCTCAGGCTACTCCCGTATCCCGGTGTACGAGGGTAACCGCGGCAATATAGTGACGGTGCTCTTCATCAAGGACCTGGCCTTCGTCGACCCTGACGACAACACGCCGCTGAGGACGCTCTGCCAGTACTATCAGAACCCTTGCAACTTCGTCTTCGAGGACGTCACCTTGGACGTCATGCTAAAGCAGTTCAAAGAAGGTAAGTTATACGTTAAGGGACCTCAATCGAAGCAGGAATAAAAAAAAACAAACCTCAATTGTACATATTCGCTAATAACTCAGCTGTATCGCGCACTGAGAGCTCATGATTTATATGTATGTATAACACAACGCTGTTACACTCAACTACATATACACGCTGTAATTTCAATCCGAAAATTCCGATAACATCTTTCCGATACTCAAATCAATTTTATTGGTGATTTTAAATTGTATACTATAGACTATTCAGGCACTCGATCAAATTGAAGTCAAAGTTACTCTAGTATTTTTTCCATATTGTTTTTAACCACTCTACCTATATAACTAAACAATACTATACACTACACATATAACCTCTCCGATAAATTATAATAAAACAATTAACATTTTGTAACTCAATTTCATTTGCCATAATTATTTTAAGCTTAAACAAGATTGTATTTAGTCATCTCTCTATAAGAAATTATAAAAACAGAAGAAAAAAAAAAATACGTGAATATTTTCGGTAATTGATAGAATAGTGCATCCTCTAAAAAGTCGGACTTTGGACCGAAGTTAGTACCAAACGAAAAAAAAAAATCGACAAAAGCAAATACGCTATACCCTACATACAAAAAAAAAGGTAATTGCTAAAATATTGCGGAGCGTGCCAAAAGATGTTGGAATGAAAAATAGCACGTTTCGCCGTGATTTATCTTATATATGTCGGTCGGTCGGGCTGTTTATTTGTGTAAGATCGTCTGCGGCGTCTGCGGAAGTCGAGGTTACTGTTACCGACTATAATGCTTTCTCATATTGTTTTAAATTTAAACACACTACACAGATTCGTTATTCTATTAGGACAAAGTCGAATCTCACCGGATATGATCGTAAAGTATTGACAAGTGAGAAGTGAGAAGATGCTAAGGTCTTAAATAGGAAATTGAGTTAGTCATTAAGACATTCGCTGGCAAAATAAACACGCTTTCTTGTCTTAAAATTTAATTAAATTGCACAACTCTTTCATAAGCACAATAGCCCTGCCAGTCATTTTGGTGACGTCATATTGATAATAACAATATATGTATTTCGTATTTTTGGGAAAAATAATGAATTACTATCACTATTGCCGAATAATGTTCAAAAAGTTGTTTATCAAAGTGCCAGATTATATTGAAATGACAGTTATTGCCAATCTGACGTCACACCATGGCGGCTCCTGTTTTAGATTTGATATACAGATTAAAAATTACGATTAATTACTTTTAATTTCAATATAATATAATAGATTAATAATGCACTTATATGACTCAAAGTATTTATGTTTAAATTTTTATCAAATTTTATAATTTTATTAACCCTATTTTACACTGAATGCCATAGACATTAAATATTGTTTTTTTTTCTCAGGTCACAAAGGACACATGGCATTCGTCCAACGAATAGAGGAAGGCGACGGTGACCCAGTGTACGAAACGATAGGGTTACTCACGTTGGAGGACGTCATCGAGGAGATGATCCAGGCGGAAATCGTCGACGAGAGTGACGTCATCAGTGAGTCAAGTTATTTATTTATTACTAGCAACCCGCCCCGGCTTTACACGGGTGCAATGCTGATACTAAATATACTACAGATTGTCTAACAACGTTTACAGTTTTTCAGTCATTAGACTATACGAACTGCTATGTGGTTTAAAATTATAACTGTATAGGGCTATATTGATCGGTTTGGAAAGTAGATTCTATAGAGAAGAACCGGCAAGAAATGCAGTAGTATACTCATTTATACTGATGACCTCTCACTCTCTCTCTCACTCCGAGGTCTCGGGTTCGATTCCCGGCCGAATCAATGTAGATTATCATTAGTTTTTTGTGTTGTCTTGGGTCTGGGTGTTTGTTGTATCGTTACTTCTGATTGTTCCACAACACAAGTGCTCTTACTTACATTGGGATCAGAGTAATGTATGTGATGTTGTCTCATATTTATAACCTGTATACCTGTATATGTTATAACCTGGTCCATTCGCAGGTGACAACCGCACCAAGAAGCGCCTGATGCGGCCCATGAACAAGCTGCACGACATCGCGTCGTTCGCCGGCCACCAGCACCAGCGCGTACACGTGTCGCCGCAGCTCGTGCTCGCCACCTTCCAGTTCCTCAGCACCAGTCAGTGCCCCCCCATTGCCCCTTTAAATCTAGTAGCTAGTCTCTCCTCCCAATACTAGGCCCAGTCGCTCCTTTGATCCTAAAAGCTAGTCTGTAAATCCTCCCAATGCTAGGCTCAGTCGCTCCTTTGATCCTAAAAACTAGTCTGTAAATCCTCCCAATACTAGGCCCAGTCGCTCCTGTGATCCTAGTAGCTAGTCTGCAAATACTCCCAATAATAGGCCCAGTCGCTCCTTTGATCCTAGTAGCTAGTCTGTAAATCCTCCCAATGCTAGGCTCAGTCGCTCCTTTGATCCTAGTAGCTAGTCTGCAACTCCTCCCAATACTAGGCCCAGTCGCTCCTTTGATCCTAGTAGCTAGTCTGTAAATCCTCCCAATGCTAGGCTCAGTCGCTCCTTTGATCCTAGTAGCTAGTCTGCAAATACTCCCAATAATAGGCCCAGTCGCTCCTTTGATCCTAGTAGCTAGTCTGTAACTCCTCCCAGTACTAGACCCAGTCGCTCCTTTGATCCTAGTAGCTAGTCTGTAAATCCTCCCTATGCTAGGCTCAGTCGCTCCTTTGATCCTAGTAGCTAGTCTGTAAATCGTCCCAATGCCAGACAACGTCCCATCAACTCTTGAGGAGACTTGTTCATTTGGGAAAACCGTTGCTTAAATGGAATTTGGACACATTGGTATCCAACTCAAATTTGCATATGGAGTATCGCTGGATAAATTGTAAAGTTCCTTAAGGAAGGAAATTTTTTGGGACCAAACTTCGGGATTTTTCCATTTAAGTGTAAAAGCAATTATGTTGAAGAATTACTAATAATCATATTTATCCCTTCAACTTTATTTGTCATCCCCATTCCTGGCATAAGTGGTTAGCCTAAAAAGAGGGGCTAATAAGAATATTAGTAATTTCTTAATTAATTTGGGGTCAAAAGATCAGGATTGATCCGAAACTAGTGCTAGTAAAGTAAAAGTAACAACCTGTACATTTCCCACTGCTGAGATAAGGCCTCCTCTTCCATTAAGGAGAGGGTTTGGAACGTATTCCACCACGCTGTTCCAATGCTGGTTATTTGTAGTCTGTATAAAATTAGACACATGCACATTTCCTTACGATGTTTTCCTTCACCGCCGAGCACGAGATGATAAACACAGATTAAGCACATATATATAGTGGTGCTTGCCTGGATTTGAACCCGCAATCATCGGTTAAGATGCACGCGTTCTAACCACTGGGCCATCTCTGTGCTATAGGCGCCAAATTGCTCTTGTTTTAATTCTATTAATATAATTGTCACTTTCCAGGTGTGGATCCGTTCCGCGCTGACATGATATCGGAGACGGTGCTGCGTCGTCTGCTCAAGCAAGATGTCATCCAGCACATCAAACTTCGCGGTGACGAGGACAAGAACGACCCCAAGAGATACGTCTTCCAGGAGGGGAAACCGGTGAGTTGGGATTCCATGTTATAGGACCTCCGTGGTCGATTGTGTACACCGGTTTACACGGGTACGCTATGAGTCGATGTAGAAAAAGTTCATTAGTTTTCTACGTTGTCTTGGGTCTGGGTGTTTGTGGTATCGTTACTTCTGATTTTCCACAACACAAGTGCTTCAGCTACTTACATTGGGATCAGAGTAACGTATGTGATATATTGGACATATTTGTTTAAAAAAAAGAATATTTAACAATGTTTATTTTGAAAATGTTAATTTTCCTAAGATCATAAATCAAAACAACATAATTCGTCGAAGTAAACACGTTTTCTTGCCCTAAAATTAATTTAAATTTTATCTTTTTTATTTCCATAAAAACGCTGTCAATCATTTTGGTGACGTCATATTGGTAAAAACAGCAGTTGCGTACGTACGACTGGCACTCATTCAACGTTAACTGTTAAATATTTTGTGTTTTTGTGAAAATAAAGAATTACAATCACGATCGTTGGAGTGTGATGTACAAATACTAGCATTAAAAGTCCATAAATTGTTGGTTTTTTTTTTCAAAGTGCCACATGATATTGAAATGATTATTGCCTATCTGACGTCACAACATGGCTGCTCGCGTTTTAGGTCACGTGACTTTAAAGTTAAATATAATATAATAATGCGCTTTCATGATTCAAAATACAAATATTTAAATATATTAGTTTATATAGGCTTTCATAATTTATTTATAGCCAAGGAAAGTACCACCCTACTTGTTTTTTGTTATGTGAAATTCCGATTGTATTTCAACGGCCTCCCCCATTTTCCAGGTGGATTACTTCGTGCTGATCCTAGAGGGTCGCGTAGAGGTGACAGTGGGGCGGGAGAACCTGGTCTTCGAAGCTGGACCATTCACGTACTTCGGAGTGCAGGCTTTGACTCAGAATGTTGGTCTTGGTGAGTGCAATTAGTTCACTAATTATATTATGAAAACGATTTAAATTAAACAAAACATCTCATTCTACTAAAGTAATTTATTTATTAGATATCTAATTGATGCCTTATGACATGGTTTATATAGACAGTAAAAAAAAAGTAACAGCCCGTAAATTTCCCACTGCTGGGCTAAGGCCTCCTCTTCCATTATGGAGAGGGTTGGAACATATACCACCACGCTGTTCCAAAGCGGGTTAGTGGAAAGCACATGTGGCAGAATTTCGATGCAATTAGACACATGTAGGTTTCCTCGCGATGTTTTCCTTTACCGCCGAGCACGAGATGAATTATAAACACAAATTAAGCACACATATATAGCGGTGCTTACTTGGGTTTGAACCCGCAATCATCGGTTAAGATGCACGCGTTCTAACCGCTGGGCCATCTCGACTCATATATAGACAGTTCTAATAGATATTTGCAAGTGTCGAGTGAAAATTGGCAACATTTGTATCCACCAATCCCTGTTGAGGTATCAAGGAATGATACCTACCCTCCACAATGGGAGAAGGGATATTTACAGGCAGCTAGCATATTTGACCTTGCGGTCTGCTTCCAGCCGAGTCCCCCGCGCCGTCCACGCTGGGCTCCCTGCAGAACCTGAATATGGACTCCATGCTGCGCCACACCTTCGTGCCGGACTACTCCGTGCGCGCCATCGCCGAGCTATACTACCTCACCATCAAGAGGTATGGACCACACCTTATCACCTACCAAACTACCTTATCAACCGACTTCAAAAAAGGAGGTCTCAATTCGACCCGTATGTTTTTTTTTCTATGTTTGTTACGGCAACTCCGCCAATTATGAACCGATTTGAACAAAGTCCCATTTAAATTTAATAAATAAAACAACGCCCATGGGTGGAAAATTGGGGATGAACTTTTTTCTACGCAATATCTCCGTCGATTATAAAACAATTTGAACGATTATTTTTTTGTTGAATAATATTATGAAAAGGGTGGTTTCATGCGAATTTGAAGAAATTATTTCACCCCCAACGCATTTGAGTTGGTTTTTTTTTAAAAAAAAGTCAATTATATGAGTTTGACCTTGAATTGACATGGCATCCAAATCTGTGGTATTAAATAATCAAACTTTGTTAACACAAATGTTGGTAAAGCTGCTGTCGGAATTTATAATTACATTTGGTATTATTAGTTATCAAATATTATGTTAGTATATATACTACTAGCAACCCATCTTGGCTAGGCACGGGTACAAAGCAGATACTAAATATACTACAGAATTAGTTTATTTACGACATCACATTAGATACTTCAAAAATTATCAGTGTTTATGTATTATATACAAAAACACTTCTCTGGAATCACTATCGATTAAAAAAATCCCATCAAAATCCGTTGCGTAATTTGAACAACAACAGCTTGTAAATTCCCCCTGCTGGGCTAAAGGCCTCCTCTCCCTTTAAGGAGAAGGTTTGGAACATATACCACCACGCTGTTCCAATGCGGGTTGGTGGAATACACATGTGACAGAATTTCTATGAAATTTCTTTTCCTTCACCGCTGAGCACGAGATGAATTATAAAGACAAATTAAGCACGAATCAGCGGTGCTTGCCTGGGTTTGAATCCGCAACCATCGGTTAAGATGCACGCGTTCTAACCACTGGTCCTTCTCGATTCTTTATCTATTTTATATCTAATTTGAAAGATCATATGTAATGATTAAAATGATCTTAATTTAAAATTTACTTATACTTATTTCAGATCGATGTACTTAGCGGCCAAGCGCGCCACGCTGATGGAGAAGGGCGCGCTCAACAAGGGCGGCACCAACGAGCAAATCGAACCGGAAGTCGACAAGGTAGCCATTTTACATTTATTATATATCCGAGATGTTCTAGTGCACAGAATATATGTATCTTAAAGAAGATTGCCAGTTCGAATTTTGGGCAAGCATTATCGATCAAGTCTTTTTAGTGATGGAGCGTTGAGCAAACCGTTTGAGTAGGTACCACCCAATCAAATCAAATAAATTTTATTCAATTCAAAAACGCTTCATTGTGAAGTTTATCACAATGAAGCGTTTTTGAATCGTCAACAATTAAATACTGCCACCGTTTCGGAAAGCAGCTTCTAGCGAGAAGAAACGGCAAGAAACTAGCATAGTTGCTCTTTTCAAATAAACAGATTTACAATTATTGACAGTAATTAGTGTCCTGTGATGTGAACCCGAGCCTAACTCCAGGCGTTTCTTTCTAATCGTCAGGCATTCTACCGCCACGCAGCAATATTTTGGGTGTTAGTTACCATTTGATGGCCCATTTTTTCTGCCAGCCACTTGAATAAAAAAATATAGAACAGGGAAATATCTGATTTTGCTGGGTTTTCAGTGACTTACACTGGCCATTAGGGCATGAGGGTCGATTATATAACGATAGCATATTAATATATATGTATATATTGTTCCAGCTTCTCCGTGAAGGCGACAAGCTGGATGAAATCGTTGAGAATCAAAACGAGAAGTCACCGTCTAAGCAGGTAACATTATTGTTACTGTATTCATCAAAAATTAACGAAACCAAAATATATTTGTTGCTGGGTTTGTGTAGAGGATCATGAAAGTCACTAACTGGTTCACGATTTACTAACGAGACGGTACAATTATACGGACTGTGACGCACTTGACAGACACTCTGACTTTTATACATGATATATGCCAAAGAATATGAGATACGCAGATGTGAAATATTTTAGTCATAGAATATGTAACTTTACTGTTTACTTTAATACCTATGTACATATACGGCACATATTCAATTAGACTTTTACACTTTTGGATTATTTAACAACTATGTTAAGTGAAGATACCACCGGTTGGGAATGCAGATTCTACCGAATTAAAAACCGGAAAAAAATCACAATTTAAGCGTTTAAAAAACATCGTGAGGAAACCTGCATGTGACAAGTTTGGAACAGCTTGGTGCAATATGTTCCAAACCTTCTCCTCAAAGGGAGTGGAGGCCTTTAGCCCAGCTGTGGGAATTTACAGGCTGTTGTAGTTTGTTGTTGTAAGCTTTTTCAATATTTAAAAATACAGTCATGTTAGTTAAACACAATTTAATATGTAATATTGGAAGTCGGGATATTATAACTGCACGCTTTTTTATCGTCTATATATTTATATATACAGTGGCTATCCATTATATAATTAATGATTTATTTTTTGTAATTAACTTCTAATTGAAAAGTTACTAAACCAATATAGATAAAACTTATACTAAAGGCGTTTTTTAAGAAGGGTTTTTTATTTACTATCATAAGTAGCTGCGTTTTGTAGTTTGTGAATTGTATGTTATATTCAAAAACATATTTGTTTTTCATGCTATCAGACATTGGATGTTCCTAAAACTAGATATTAACGATACAAGGTAGGTATCGCCGTGTATTAATAATAATTATTATGATTCTTATTGATATGAATAGCTGTGGCCGCGTCCTTGTACGCTTTTGAATTAAAAAATATATATATCGTAGCCTAAGTTACTTCCTATTATATCAGTTATCTGCCAGTGAAAGTCGGTCCAGCCGTTCCACAGATTAGCCGGAACAAACAGACATACAGACAGACCGACAAAAATTGTAAAAATGTTATTTTGTACTGTATAAGTGTATGTACCGTGTATACATATGCGGTGAGTGAAAAGGGGCTATTTTAATATTACAAACAGACACTCCAATTTTATTATATGTATAGATATATTGGTAAAGAAAAAGTATAGTCGGCTGGCTCAAAGAATGGTGTGGAACTTTTTCAATGTGACATGTATGTATCATGCATATGTGACAGTACTTGGGAGAAGCGTAAGCAAAAAAAAAATTAGTGTGTTTTAGCTGATTTATTTATGATTATAATGTTTTATAGTTTTAAGCGTTGTAAAATGTAGTGTGTACGTGTAGTTATTTGAATGATGTAATTTGAATGATGTTAACCGATGATTGCGGGTTCAAGCCCAGGCAAGCACCGCTGAATTTTCATGTGCTTAATTTGAGCTTATGATTCATTCCGTGCTCGGCGTTGAAGGAAAACATCGTGAGGAAAACTGCACGTGTCTAATTATAAATATAAAATGTACCAATGTTTATCCACCAACCCTCATTGGAGCATCGTGATAAACAAACGTTCTTCGCAAAGGAAGAGGAGGCTTTGGTGTAGTAGTGGAAAATTTTCAGGCTGTTGATGTAATGTGTATTTTTTTTTTAATTTCAGTCAACACCGATATCAGCCAGCCCAAATACCAACTCGAAGTTCAAAGCTCGCGGCAAGTTCGAGAAGAATCCTGAAGAAGAGAAACTCCTGAAGAAGTAAAACTAAAAAATATTATATAAGACGACGGGCAACACTGCCATAACTAAAATTTATGACAATTTCGCGGTGAAAGCTTAATATCGTATAAAATATTTTTCAATTTTACGTAAGTTTTTTTTTTTCTGTTAGTATTTAATGTGCATTTGTTGCGTTAACAATTTAGCTTTAGGAGTAGGCTTAGGAGATTACAGTACTTATTTCGTGTTTTTTTTTTTATATATGGCAACATTCGTTCGCCTCTGTATGCGGGAGACGTTTCTTGCGTTTTTTTTTAATCTGTAAAATTCGAAAACATCACATATTATTGTATCAAATAATTTTAATCCTAAACTACGAAACCGGTACACGTTGGGCCAACAATTTGGGCCAATGTTGGGTTGTTTTATGTTTAATAAATGTACACGTTGGCGTTCTTCATTGGGCATTGGTTACCAATTTTACGCAACCGATTAAATATATTCTACAGAGTGTATCATACGAGTAATAACGCGAATCTATGCATAATTACTTGAAAAAAACTAATAATAAATATTGGACAACATCACATACATTACTCTGATCCCAATGTGAGTAGCTAAAGCACTTGTGTTGTGGAAAATCAGAAGTAACGACGGCACCACAAACACCCAGACCCAAGACAACGTAGAAAACTTTTTTTATATCGACTCAGCCATGGAGGTCACGGCTATATTAAGGCAACCAACATAACTCAAATTTGTATATACACTCTTGAACAATATCACAATACCTAAATAGGGTATATGTATAGAGCAACGATTCTTTGAAGCGTGCACAAAACAGCTGATTGTAGACGCCAATGACAGTGTTGGCCCAACGTGTATAAGCCTTTAAAAATGTTTTTTAGCTATTTTTTATCTGTAAAATCTTTTTTTTTTTAATTGAAACGCAGATATGTCACCACATCCCTAATTACGTGTTTAATTTACATTTTTTTATACATTGCTGATCGTTGTTTAAGCAGTTTATATAGTATATGAAATATTTGTAGTATATGAATGTTACTATAGATTATAAAAAAAAGATTCAATCGTACAAATTCCATCCATCTTCAAATTTGTCATACATTCGTTCATTTTTTAAATGACATTGCTCTTTTATAACCTATACTTTTAAATATATAATGCATCGTGTTATAATCACAAAGTGATTTAAAAAATTGTGCAATTATAGATAAATCTATTTTTATCGAAACATTTATAAAAAACTTCATTATAACATTGTTGATTCTTTTGTAGATTAGAGTAAATTATATAATGTCTGAATGCACTGTGTTCCTTGTCCAAATCGTGCCTTATTATATTAAAAAAAAACCGGTGCTTCTCTGTTTAAAAATCCCAATCTACCTAATAAGTATTTTTTAACCTTTTATGAGTAATCGTAGTTTTATGGCAACATTGATTGACAACGTGACAGCTGTCAATGTAATTTAAATTTCGAATATTTTAAACTTTAACATTCGTATTTTAACATTTATTTAAAAGGTGTTTAAATATATTTATTCTGTACCAAATATACGGTTTTACAATGTCACATTTATAATAAATATATATATGGTGCAATGAAGTTTTTTCTTTTCCTTATATAATCCTTACTAATGTAAAACAATCACTTTGTTATTTTTGGACGAGCATATGGGCCACTTGATGGTTGTCACCATCACCCATAGACAATGACGCTATAAGAAATATTAACTATTCCTTACATCGTCAATGCGTCACCAACCTTGGGAACTAAGATGTTATATCCCTTGTGCCTGTAGTTACACTGGCTCGCTCACCCTTCAACCGGAACACAACAATACTGAGTACTGTTATTTGGCGGTAGAATAACTGATGAGTGGGTGGTACTTACCCAGACAGGCTTGCAGAAAGCCCTACCACCAAGATATTGTTTTGTTTTCAAGTATTTCAAGTTCGATTTGGGTCGATAAATTATTTCACTGATTTTTCGCTGTTGCAATACATAATGATGATTATAGTATGATACTATATTATATTTTAGCTTTCTCGAAATACAAGGTTGAGTAAAATGATACATTTTCTTATTTAGCACTCAATACTAAATTATTTGTTGCAAAATAAAAGTGTATTAGTGTTAATGCACTGATTACGTTCGTTACAATTAGGTTTTGTTGTCAACTTTGATATAATATCAAAAATACCTTTAACATAGAAAGGAAGATCATTCATATATATAAGAAATAAAAAAGGACCTACATTTGATCCTTGTGAGACACCAATGTTTAAACACATCAAAAGCAATGAAATCAACTACTGAAAACTGCTCCAGAACAGACTATAGTACGACACAACTTAGATGTCGCATCGGCAAAATTCGTAAAACCGATCACATCCGAATTGAGTACGCTATACCAAATTATCAATATCTATTTCTCATGTGAATATGATCTTTACACAAACGTAATAACTTGTAATATCATATGACCTAATATATTCGTCAATTTGACGCGTCGATGTACATGCACTTGCTTTCTCTTACCAACCAAGTTGCTCGCTATAAATATTACATAAATATATAAGTTAATTTAAAATGTTTTTCTCAATGATTAGAAGTATAAAAATAATGTACTATTATGGCAATACTGTTTGGTATTGCCAACAATAAAAAAATAATGAAAAAATATATATTTTAATAATATACTTTATTATTATTTTCATTAGAAATCTTCATAACGAGGCCAATTTGCTGATGTCTTCATATTGAACGCCCTTCACCAATCTCCCTGTTAGTAAGCCCTCGGAAATCTGAAAAAAAAGTTTATATTTATTATCTATATATATAATAGTATAATTAAAGTGTCTGTCTGTTTAAAATAATGTGACTATTTGTAAATTTAACGAATATAAATATTATTTATGTCCATCTGTATGTTTGTAATCTTCAGAACGCTATTCGGCCCACAGATGACTATTACAGCTAACAATTCTTTTTAACACTTTTCTTGCACCGTGAAGAAAATTGTTATATTATGTCTTGTCCATCTACCACAGATTATGTCAAGTAATGTAACAGAAATAAAGTTCAGTTCTTGTCTACGACTCAACGATATTCTAATTAACAGATATGTTATATCCATACTAAACAACAGAAAAAAGTGTGCCGCGCCGGGGATCGTTTATTTTAGTTTATTTTTACATTTCTTTAAAAGTAAAAAGGATAGCTTGGTAAAAACAATAAGTGAAAGGGATAACTAGATGTTTTAATTACGCAAAACGTATTACTACGTAATTATGATGTATTATAACGTATTACTACGTAAAACGACTAAAGGCAAACGTCCCAATTAGGACGTTTTCTAGTCTTCACTTTTTGCGCGTTAATAACATATCTGTTTACTAGAACATCATTGCTACGACTCGTGTCTTTCAATTAATTAGAGATGTGAATTAATTAATGCAAGGAACTGACCTCGACATCGCAGCAGAATTCGTCGGTGTTGAGCGACTTCAGCAGGCCGGTCTGCCCGCGATAGGCGCCGTTCACGAACCGGACGGCCCGGCCCGGCGACGGGATCACGGTTTCCACGTGGTTCTGTACATAAAACAACAAAACATATATTTCAATGCTAGTTTTCGCACACGGGTTCGTCTGTGTTAGGGGCAGTTGCAGATTTAGGTGTAAAAAGAAATATCCTTCCTTCCAAGTTAAGTTAAGATCAGTAAGTTGATGATACAGGCTTACCTGATCTACGTCACGTTAGCATGTAAAAGCAATGATGGCCCAGTGGTTAGAAAGCGTGCATCGTAACCGATAAATGCGGGTTCAAACGGCAAGCAGCACTAAATATTCATGTGCTCAATTTGCGTTTATAATTCATCACGTGCTCGGCGGTGAAGGAAAACATCGTGAGGAAACCTGCATGTGTTTAATTGCCATAGCCACATCGAAGCAGCGTGGTAGAATCAATGCCGTATATAGACTTTTCTGCGCCCTGTGCGAGCTTCTATAACTGAGCCCTATTTAAGCAGACCCTTTGCTTATTTTACTGACTCACTCACTAAAACTTAAACGGAGGTTCAAATGCCCATTAACGATAAACACTAAACACAAACACGCTCGTGCGCTGCAAAAAAAATTAGCGCGATGTATGTTTTCAATGATCTAGTATTATGTAAGTATTCTATTCTTGCGCCCCTCTCCCCAGAGTCTACGCCCTGTGCCTGGGCACCAGTGGCACCGCCCTATTAACGCCACTGGGTAGAATATGCTCAAAACATTCTCCACAAATGGAGGCCTTAGCCCAGCAAGAACATTGTAATGTATTTCTGTGCCTGGGCGCCAGCAGATCCCACATACCCCCCCCCCCATATTTTTGTGGGAGCAGTATGCTAGAATATGCTCAAAACATTCTCCACAAATTGAGGCCTTAGCCCAGCAAAAAAATGTATTTCTCAGTCTGGACGCTAGCAGTTCCCACATCCCCCCCCCCATAATTTCTTCTGTGGAGGTTAACCTGTAAGTAGTTTCTCCTGCAATATAAATACCTGATCTAGTTTGAGTTTGACGGGCTCGTCAGTCAGCCTCACGTGCGCGGCGTACTTGTCGACGACGCGCTCGACGACCGCCTTGCGCTTGTAGAACTTGTCCCCGAGCGACTTGGTGACAATCTTCACGATTATACCCTCGGTCAGCCAGTAGTCTTTTCTGTAAACGAACATTCTCTCATAAACAATTACTATTTAACTGTCTGACGTTTTCATGTGTTCATAGGGTCTTAAATAAATAAATATTGGACAACATCACATACATTACTCTGATCCCAATGTAAGTAGCTAACGCACTTGTGTTGTGGAAAGTCAGACGTAACGACGGCATCACAAACACCCAGATCCAAGACAATATAGAAAACTAATAGTTTTCTATAATATAACTGATAACTTTTTCTACATCAACTCGGCCGGGAAAACTGGTGTACACACTACTCGACCACGGAGGTCGACCAGTGGCGTAGTTATCGTTGGGCCCCGGAGTTCAGGGGGCCCTCTAAACTATACCTTAAGCTTCTGAAGCTAGAAAATCACGACCCTGCGCACAAGATTACTTATTTGGTATCTATAATTTTAAAGGGTAATTGTTAGTTAAAGAGGGATGAGAAAAAGGGGGTGAGGGCCGGTTCTTTTTCTATGCATCGGGGCCCTTCCTCATCTAGCTACGCCATTGAGGTAGACTATAAATATCAAATAAAAAAATTAAATTATGACTATTAGAAATGTGACAAATTCTGTAAGTTACAACCTGAGGACGAAAATACGCTAAATTTGAATAATCAAATATATTGTAAAATATTGTAAAGTACTACTACTACACACAGTAGTTACTTATGTAACCGATATATATGCATTCTTGTCTAACCTATTCGCTCTCTCTTTCGCACGCTCCTGCATCGCCATTATTTCGTCCAAAGCGGACTGTTTGCTTTTCTCCGTTTTTGGTTTCTTGAACGACGTCTCATCCTTTACTTTGGCGTTGAATGCTATCTTCGTTACTGGATCCGGCTTTATATCTGCGAGAACTGAGTTAAAATTGAGCTTTTAGTATCATTCTTTGAGTTTGAGTAGATTTCTTTTCAATATACAGATGGACCATCAATTTAGCTATAATGTTGTCTTAAATTTTCGCGATTATTACACATTTAAATAAAACTAGTTATACATATAAATAAACGGATTTGAATCGCCGGGTCGGGTCTATCCGTGACCACGAACGCTGTTAAATGCTCGAAACATCGGGATGTCAAAAATAATTAATATACGCGATTCAAATCCGTTATAGCTAGTTTTATTCAATTTTGCCATCTTATAAGTGGATATACACTCACAGTACATAGAATAAATGAAATATAAATATAAACATACAAAATAACTTCATGTATTACAAGTTACAGATATACTCCATTCCAACCATAGGAGCAGAAAAGCCAAATGAACGACATCTGACGGCGAACTGTCGCGACACCATCGGCCGAGAGCTGGTTGCTCTCTGACACTCGCTGTGGATTTGCGACACTATGACGTTTCGAACGACGACGAAACTGTTATCGGAATTTGGAAGTGAAATTAAAATATTGGAGCTGTGAAATAAGCTTGAAACCGTCTCCTATAAAAGGGAGAACGCTTTAGCCCAGCAGTGGGAAATTTATAGGCCGTTATTGTACGGTTACTCTACTCATTTATAATTCTCCTACATCTTTTGAGGCTTTGCCCACCAGAATAGAATTGTAATATTAAAGATCAATACCTTCAGGCTTCCGTTTCAAGTTGAGATTCAAAGTGAGTCGCTCCTGACTGCTCTCTCGTTTGAACTCTGTATACGACGGTTCGGCTTGAGACGACTCTTTTTTACCCTTCTCTACTTGCCGTTGTATAAATTCTAACATCCTTTCCTGTAAATAATGTGAAATTGATCTATTACTAATTTGAGATATCGTGTCAACTCTATAAACGACGCTGGTATCGATTAAAATATATGTTAGCCCTGGCAGGAGTCCCATGGAGGAATATTTTGTGACTTTGACTTTGACGAAGTCCATGGTCGAGTGGTGTGTACACCGGTTTTCATGGGTACGCCACTCTGAGATCCCGGGTTCGATTCCCGGCCGAGTCGATGTAGATTACCATTAGTTTTCTACGTTGTCTTGGGTCTGGGTGTTTGTGGAACCGTCGTTACTTCTGATTTCCATAACACAAGTGCTTAAGCTACTTACATTGGGATCAGAGTAATGTATGTGATGTTGTCTCATATTTATTTATTTAGTATATTTATTACATATTAACCTATATCTATCTCTCTATCTTTCCTACAGAATTTGATTATGTGCAAAAAGAAACACTAGCGAGGGAACTATGTGAATGTGGCAAAATAATAACAAATAAGCCACATTCTAATGTTATACATGAGAGCTGAGATGGCCCAGTGATAAGAACGCGGGCATCTTAACCGATGATTGCGGGTTCAAGCCCAGGCAAGCGCCACTGAATATTCATGTGCTTAGTTTGTGTTTATAAATCATGTCATGCTCAGCGGTGAAGTAAAACATCATGAGGAAAGCTGCATGTGTCTAATTTCATAGAAATTCTGCCACATGTGTATTCCACTAAGCCGCATTGGAGCAGCGTGGTAGAATATGTTCCTAACCTTCTCCTTAATGAAAGAGGAGGCCTATACCAGCAGTGGGAAATTTACAGGATGTTACTTTACTTTACTAATGTTATACATAAGCAATTATCACATGGCTGCAGATTCCCTTACTACTCATAATCAACAGTTACATAGGAAAATAATGGTTTTATTTTATAACATTGTTAATGACTGCCAAGTATTATTTATAAAGACATATACCATTATGACAAACTTATATTATATTTCAAAATAGGAAACATAAGTAACAACATAATTGACCTGTCGAGTTGCTTTCATTGGTTCTTCTCAGGACAGGATCATTTCTTATCTGAACCAGTGTTAGTTACATTTAAATATTAAAAAGTAAGTGTAATGCTCCTATTGAAAAAGGCAATTTGAGTTTACATTTACTAGTTACGAAGCATTTTGATGTTAAGAGAAACATCTTAAGTATCAACTCTAATGCTGTTGGTTCTGACTGCATTAGTCGCAAGATGATCATTCCTATCCTTGACCTTTTGACACCTATAATCACGTCCATTCTTAATCACTCTATAACCACGGGTAAATTTCCCTCTGCATGGAAAGATGCTCAAGTGATTCCTATACCTAAAAAACCCAACCCTTCCTGTGTTACTGATTATCGTCCAATATCTATTCTCCCTTTCCTCTCTAAAGTCCTAGAGCGACTGGTACATCAACAGTTAAGCTTATACCTTTCCAAAAATAATCTTTTAAATCCTTTCCAATCCGGCTTTCGTCATGGTCACAGCACGACTACTGCATTAGTCAAAATTACCGATGACATTCGTTTTGGTATGGATAAGCAGCGGGTGACTGTGTTGACATTGTTGGACTTCAGCAATGCGTTTAACAGTGTTGACTATGATATTCTGCTGGCTTTCTTAAGGTCTCTTAACATATCTCCTAAAGTAATTGACTGGTTTCATTGTTACTTGGACGGGCGTCGGCAACGTATACGTGTTAACGATAATTATTCCAACTGGTGTGTACTAAATGCTGGCGTCCCCCAAGGTGGCGTGTTGTCCCCTCTTTTATTTTCAATATTTATTAACTCCATAACTAAACATCTATCTTCTCTCTACCACCTGTATGCTGATGATCTTCAGCTATACCTAACGTCGCAAGTAAATGACTTACCAAACTCAATAAGCATAATCAACAATGACTTAGCACACATTTCTCATTGGAGTAAAACCCATGGTCTAACAGTTAATTCAACTAAGTCGCAGGCCATTATAATTGGTAGTCAAAAGTTATTACCGAAAATTGATTGGACTAATCTACCACCTGTGAAATTTGATGGAGTTCTTATTCCTTTTGAAGACAAGGTCAAAAACTTGGGCATAATCTTTGATAAAACGTTATCATGGATTCCGCAGGTTACCGAAGTGAGTAGAAAGATGTTTTCGGCGATTGGTTCTCTGCGTAGGTTACAAAACTTTTTGCCCATACCTACCAAAATTACGTTAGCACAAACTCTCCTATTACCAATCTTAGATTATGCCGACGTATGTTATCTCGATTTAAACGAGGAGAAACTAAATAAACTTGAGCGCATTCAAAATCTCTGTATACGGTTCATATTTGGGCTTCGCAAATATGACCATGTTTCTGAATTTCGCAAAAAGCTCAAGTGGCTTCCAGTCCGCCTTCGCAGGAATACTCGTATTCTATCATTTCTTTACTGTATCCTATTCAATCCAAAAGTTCCTCTTTATTTAAAAGAGAGATTTAAGTTCCTTGGCGCTTCTCATTGTTGCTCTCTGCGCTCCGAGGATAATTTAATTTTGAGTATCCCTTCTCACTCTTCAACTTGTTACTCAAAATCTTTTACAATTAACGCAGCACGCTTATGGAACTCCTTGCCCTTAGCGGTACGTCGAGCTAAATCCCTTGAAATATTTAAACGTCGCATTTTCGAATATTATATTGATACTTGAAATCGTATTTTCATCCCTTACCTTTCTCCTCCTCCAATCCTCATTTATTTTAAAATTGTGTGTATGTTTTTCTTACTAGTTATGTGTGTATTTTCTCATTATATATGTATGTATTATTTTTACTACTTTATTATGTTTGTATTATAGTACACCTCCACCCTAAATTTATTTATTTATTATAATGTCCTATGCCAACCGGTTGCCTGGAAGAGATCGCTCTTCTAGCGATAAGGTCGCCGATTGTATACTCTATAACATTGTTTTTTTTTTTTCTGTTTTAAAATTTTATGTACTTTGCTTGGTGTACAATAAAGTATATTTCATTCATTCATTCATTTCATTCATTCATTTTTTAAATTATATGAATTATGAATACATTACATACACATTTAAGAGAAGACAAAAAAAATAATTACTACCAAATTTAATACCTGATCATCCTTATCCAGCTTCTCTTTCTTAACCTTAGCTTGTTGTGCGGCAATCGTAGCGGGGTCTCTGTCTACGTATGTGACGAACCATCCCTTTTCTGTTTCATCGACCGTGCACTTGCCCTCTCTACCGAGCCACTTCACAAACTCCGTCAGTGTCTCCCATTGTGTCGCGTTCATGTGTAAGTGGTCGCTGAAATAATAAAACATAATATTTAAGAGTAGCCAGAGAAAGACCACAGGGGCGTGCACTTGGAGAGGCCTATGTCCAGCAGTGGACAAAAAAGGGCTGATGATGATTTATTACTTTAAATAACTAAATAGATTAGCAATGGACTTTGATAGAAGACAGATCTAATTGCATTGGTACTAATAATATAAATACGAAAGTAACATCATCGTTACATATTCACACTTAATCTAAATTGATGTACTAATTTAGATTTTATTTAATTATCATTCTCATCATTCTCCTGCCCTTATCCCAATTTTATTTGGGGTCGGCACAGCATGTCTTCTCCTTCCATACTTCTTTGTCAGACTTCATCTCACAAGTTACATTCTTTCTAACCATATTGTCTATCACACAATCCATCCATCGTTATCCATCCACATCCATGCTCAAGGCCTTCCTCACAATGTGAGGATTACATTTTATTTATTATGTATATAAATTAAAATAGTTCGAGTAAGGAAGAAAGAGATGTGCCACTTTTTTAATTCACCCCTGAGGTGATATCATGGGAGACGATGATTACAGTTTATTTGAGACATATGCAAACGCATAACTTTACTAAGCTCTAAACCTATGCTGATTTGTTTTGAAGTATAACTTCAAACAAAAAAAAAAATCTGATTCTCTGTCACTACCAGGTAATCAGGCAAGGTAAGTCAGGCAGGTAATATAAAGATAATTACCGATTGGCTATATAATCTTGGTACACTTTATTCGCGTGTACCCGTTTAGTTCCGAACTGACGCTTTAATAACTCAAGGTAGCCATCGCTAAACTCCCTGGAGAACTCGTCGATGTACTTGGAAGCGTTGTCAGCGAACAGCAGTAACTGTCTCTGATGTGACTCCGACATTGTGTGGCATTTGAACCCGTTCTCATCACGACATTGTTTCTGACACATTTGGCAGTACCATCGGAGCTTCTGGAGCCCTTTGGCTTTCATTTTGTTCGCAATGTACTTCGGAGTGCCTACTTCTGCTTTACCCATTTTGGTATTTATTTGTTTTTTACTAACTTAGAAATTATTGTACACAATATTTGAAGCTGTTGTTATAGTAAAACTAAATTGATATCAGTGTTTGTTTTTTCTAAATATATGTTGTAAAAGTTTCTTATGTCTGATAAACTGTTTGTATTGATTGAAATATATATTTAATGAAACAATTTAACGTCACAACATTCAACACAAACGATATAAGGAAAATATACGAATCAATCACTGTCAGTGTCAAATTTCTAATGTCATAGAGTGTTGCAATTGTATTAACCAATATTAGCACAGAGTATACAACTATTATATTAGATTTGAATATTTATACGGATATATGAATAATATTTTACCAGTTTAAGATAAGGTAACGTCTAAGTATTTATTTAAATTATGCGACAGTTTCAGATAGTTTCCGTTACTGATATTAGATTATTTAGTAATTGTATAAGAAAAAAAATATTCAGACATTAAATTTACTTTATTTGTATTCTATTATTTAGTATTATCCAAAAAATTGCCACTATATATAAATGTAACACTGCAAAAATCAATTTATATTTTTTTATTTATTTAAATTACAGTTACGGTTATATCTTTATTTCGTTTATCGTTCATGACGTCTCTGATTTTAATATCAAGTAACGCCCAATACACAATGAAAAAAATAAGAGATAAGGAATAAGGAACAAGAAATAAGGAATAGCGGAATCCAGCGATGGCAGCACCCTTAATCAATTCATAATTCAAAAATAAGGAAAAAGAAATTTAAAAAAAAATCCGTCGTCGTGGGAATTTGTTTCTTATTTCTTAAAGCCAGCCAATCGCAGGGCATTTTTTCAACGAAGTGTCATAAAGCTAACAGCAGCGCGTAACTAGTATAGACTGTCAAGTATAAGTTAGCGTTCCTGTGGCAGCACCTGCTACAAGGTTTGCTTTGCCAATATTACAAATACCAATATCTCCCTAGAAAATAATTCTCTACGTCTTATTTTTAATAGATTTTGGGTAAATTTTCTTAATAAGGGTAAATAAAACAAATAAGATATAAATGAACAAAAAATATTAGTACATGTTTTTGCCGCACGCCAACTTACACTTGACGCGCTATAGCGGGTATTCAACCGCTATGATTAGTTGAATATTGTAGCCTTATCGCCTATTGTGTTTTGGTTGCTGTGCCTTATTCCTTATTCCTTATTTCGTATACCTTAGTTTTTCATTGTGTAATGGGCTTAATATCAAAGAAGCTTTGAATATTTATTTGAGCCGAGATGGCCCAGTGGTTAGAACACGTGCATCTTAACCGATGATTTCGGGTTCAAACCCAGGCACCACTATATATATGTGTTTGATTTGTATTTATAATTCAACTCCTGCTCGGCGGTGAAGGAAAACATCGTGAGGAAACCTGCATGTGTCTAATTTCATCGTAATTCTGCCACATGTGCATTCCATAAACCCGCATTGGAACAGCGTGGTGGAATATGTTCCAAACCCTCTCCTTAATGGGAGAGGAGGCCATTAGTCCAGCAGTGGGATACTTGCAGGCTGTTACTTTACTCTACGTACTTTATATTTATTTAGTATAAGGGCAACAACACATATTTAACTCTTCTTACAAATTGTATTAAGCGCATTGATTGTTAATTTTGTCATAATTATCTAATATACAGCAACATTCATAGCTTTTGTAAATTTTAAGATCTATATTAAAATATTGAGCGTTATTAGAATCAATAATAAAACTTTATGTTAATAAAGATGTACTTTTTTTCATTTCATTTGTCAATTCGTGTGACATTACTCTCCTAAAATTACAAAATTATTCGAGTTTACCAAAATTTCTTTATAATAAGTATTGGAAGAAATGGATTTGCTGTGGTCAAAAGAAAGGTTGCAAAAGATCTTTAGTAAAGTGAGTAAATAAATATTATAATTTTATGTTCGATTTGATAAACGTATTTATAACTATAGTTTAATTATAAAATTTAATGATGAAGAGCAATGATCTTCTAGTAAACAGATATGTTATTAACGCGCAAAAAATGAAGACTAGAAAACGTCCTAATTGGGACGTTTACCTTTAGTTGCTTTACGTAGTGATACGATATAATACATCATAATTACGTAATAATACGTTTTGCGTAATTAAAACATCTAGTTATCCCTTTGACTTATTGTTTTTATCAAGCTGTCCTTTTTACTTTTAACGATATGTAAAAATAAAATAAACGGTCCCCGGCGCGGCACACTTTTTTAACCCCCGACGCAAAAAGAGGGGTGTTATAATAATAATATGTTTGACGTGCCTGTCTGTCTGTCTGTCTGTGTGTCTGTCTCGTCCGAGCGCTATTGTACAAAATAATAATAAGTGTTAGATAAAAGATGAGATAGCTAAGCAAGCATGACAATAATTAATTAGGAGCGGTCCCCCAACGCGAAGTTTTTTTTTTAAATATTAATACATACTTATGCATATAGGTGCTTTAGCATTAATTTTCTTTTATTATTTTTTACTTTTTAAAGGTAGCTTATGTTTTTTGTGGCGGAGGTTTCTGAAATTTTTAATTTTTGTTTTTTATTCTGTTATTTATTATGGATATAACATATCTGTTTATTAGAATATCATTGATGTAGAGTATGCGTTTCTTATAATTTTAAATTCAATAAACTGACTAACTAACTTTGATTAAATATTTATTTTTTTTATTCAAGTAATTAAAAAAAAAACTAAGCAATACTGTATATTAACGAATCTAATACAAATATTATAAATTTTTTTTTTAAAGGATTCTATTCAACTAACCACAGCGCATGCGTCAGGCGATGCCCGCATTCCAATACGCTGCTGTCGTCTGTGTGGAGGAGATGTCAATTTACACAGCTTCTGTGATAACTACGTGTGGGAGGGGGTCGAAGGCCGTTACGATCAACTATTATATGACTGCTTTGGAGTACGGGTATATTTTTTATTTTAGGTCAAACATACATTGTAAAAATATATAAAAACCATAGAAAATTAAATAATTACAATAATTAATGACTACAATAAAGATCTAAAAATATAGAGAATAAAAAAAACAATTTAATATAAATAAAACACAAAAAATAAAAAAAAAATCTTAACTTATGATGAAAAGGTGAACCAATCAGCTTTTATGTTGGGTTAAAACCAGGGTTCAAAAAAATTCGATTTATATAATAATTCTGAAAAATCCGATTTTATTATATATATCTGATATACATATATCTAGGCTAAGAAAACGAAGCGAATTTAATTCTGTAAACAATAAGAATGTGAAAGGAATTTGTAAAATAATACAAGTGTCGAAATACTACAGTTTTTATTAAAAAAATTAAAAAAGGAATTAGTGTCTATCTATTTGAGAAAGAAAATTTTAATGAACACTTAAAAAATAAGCACATTTTATTATTATAATCTTCATTTGTGAGATAAACAAAGTTATTTTATTTGTAATCAACTAATCATAAGAAGTAATCATTGTTAACGCTAGGAGCTCCAGGGCTCAATTTTAGTACCTCGTAAAATAAACCTTATATCATACTAAGTTAAGGTTTCAATTTCAATAAAAAGTTAGCCTTGGTTAAAGTTGATTTCTCCTACTTTAAATGAGGTTGCCATTTTGGGAAACAATCTAAATCATTCTGCATTGTAGTTTTCAAAATCAAAATCAAAATAAACTTCATTCAAGTAGGCTTTTACAAGCACTTTTGAATCGTCATTTTACAATTAAGTTAAGCTACCACCGGTTCGGAAAGTAGATTCTACATGCAGTGCACCAGGGCCCCGGAGTTCAGGGGGGCCTTTAAACTAAACCTTAAACTTCTGTAGCTAGAAAAACTCGACCCTGCGCACAAGATTACTTATTTGGTATCTATAATTTTAAAGGGTAATTGTTAGTTAAAGAGGGATGGGAAAGAGGGCCCGATTCTTTTTTTATGCACCGGGGCCCTTCCTCACCTAGCTACGCCACTGGCTATTGGTTAAGCCAGGCGTCGAGTACATCCCTCTTTGCCCGGTCGTCTCCTCAACCTACTGTGGTCAGGATTTAATTGGCTCAGTGGTGTTTCTGACATATTCCTAACAATATTGATGTTTCAGGTTATTCAAACCGATGGCATGATATGCGAGCGCTGCATACGTCAACTACGTAACACCCAGCGTTTTCGCGCCCTCGTGCAAGCCGCCTTTGCAAAACCGCCCAGTGAATGTCAGTATACACAATGCATTTAGTTATGAGTGATCCGTCAAAACGCCGATTTACTTCATCACTGTACTTCAATCACTGAACGATTAAGTTTAATAATTTACATGATTTCATTGAGACGACCTCCGTGGTCGGGTAGTGTGTATACCGGTTTTCATGGGTAAGCTACCCTGGGTCGGGTTCGATTCACGTCCGAGTAGATGTAGAAAAAGTTCATTAGTTCTATGTTATCTTGTGTCTGGGTGTTTGTGGTACCGTCGTTACTTCTGATTGGAGAGTCCAGATGGCCCATTGGTTAGAGCGCGTGCATCTTAACCGATGATTGCGGGTTCAAACCCAGGCAAGCACCGCTGTTTCATGTGCTTAATTTGTCTTTATAATTCATCTAGTGCTCAGCGGTGAAGGAAAACATCGTGAGGAAAGCTTTCCTCACGATGCATGTGACAAATTTCATAGAAATTCTGCCACATGTGCAGTCCACCAACCCGCATTGGAACAGTGTGGTGGAATATGTTCCAAACCTTCCCCTCAAAGGGAGAGGAGGCCTTTAGTCCAGCAGTGGGAATTTACAGGCTGTTGTTATTGTTTGTTTGTTCTGATTTTTCACAACACAAGTGCTATAGCTATACTTTGGGATCAGAGTAATGTATGTAATGTTGTCCAATATTTATTTATGATATTTCATTATAGTTTCAACGAATCAATCGCACCTGGGCATCGGCGAAGGTTTTGCACGTCCGAAAAATAGGAACGTAACCAAATCTCCAATCGTGGAATTATACAAAAAGTTGACAAAGAGTACGATGGTGAATCCGCCAAGGAAGCGAAAGCTGGTCGAACGTAAATCGATTATGAACTCTAACGTTCAAGTCAAAAGGATGAATATCGCGTGTACTGTGTGTAAGCAGAGGTACCCGATGTTGGTACCGTTCGAAGGCTGGAAGAAGTTCGTATGCTCTCGATGTAAGAAGAACTGCGAACCGCGTAGGATAGTTTGCAGGAAATGCAACACGCTGGTGCCCACGAACACGATGAGGGAACATCTGGATTTACACGTCAAATCAGATTTGAAATCGAAGAACAGGCAAGAGTTATATCACTTAAGTATATGTCACCGTTAGATTACAAAATTCGTTAGATTACAATCTGACGAGGCAGATTATTTTTCGCTATATTGTAATCTGTTGATGGGAACCGGTCAAATTGTGAACTGGCGTAGAACGGATGGTAGCGCGCGATTTAGTTAACTTTAGCTCCAAGAAAGGACATTTTTTACTTTTTTTGCCTTACACATGATAGTAAAGTAACAGCGTGTAAATTACCCACTGGCTAAGGCCTCCTCTCCCATTAAGGAGGGGGTTTTTTTCAACATATTCCACTACGTTATTACAAAGATGCACGCGTTCTAGCCACTGGGCTATCTCAGATCTCTACACACATGACAACCAACTCTTAAAACGCAAGTGAAGTCGTGGACGACAACTAGTAGATTATATTTTTAAATGGAGAAGCATACAATAAAAACTTTTTAGTTAAAACTATTACGATTCCGGTCAATCATTTATGTCCTGGAAAATTATAAAACATTTGAATTCAATGTCTGGAGTTTATTAGTTTGACAATTATTTCTAATGATGTTACATTGTTTTAGGCTCAGCAATTATCCGAAAAGTTCTTCGCAGACAATGAAAAAGGAAATCTTTGTGAAGCCGAAATATCAATGCAGTCAATGTACGAAAAAATACACAATGGCTCAAAACTTGGTCAAGCATGTAAGCAGCGTGCATAAAAACAGTATACATTACCTGTGCGCGGTCTGCGGGAAAGATTTGAAGACGAAGGAGCTGCTGGAAAGACACATGCGAACACACACCGGCCAGCCGATATACCGATGCGATGTATGCATGCGAATATTCAAAGGGAAGAGATTATTCCAGACACATTATTTGACGCATGGCAAGTAAAAGCGAAGAGTTTGGTTTTGTCTATGGCGTTAAGTTTGGGAAGCGCGAAATGTACAATTATAGAATAAAAGCAGAGATATAAATACTCCTTTCAACCGCTCTGCTTTTTTAATCTATATTTTAGCGCAATCTGTGATGATTTAGGAAGTGAAGTAACTTACTAAAAATTTTGATATTGATTTTTTTTTAATATATTATGTAAGTTAATTTGCGAACTTTATTTATTATTTGTTATTATTGACGCGTTTATATTTTTGTCTATTAAAAGCCCTATTGCTTGTTTTTTTATTTATGTTTCGTTTTCTTGTGCCTTGAATACATTATTTAATTGGTCATAACGCATAGCAAGCACCGCTATATATATGTGCTTAATTTGTGTTTATAATTCATCTCGTGCTCGGCGGTGAAGGAAAACAGCGTGAGGGAAACCTGCATTTGCCTTATTTCATAGAAATTCTATCCCAAGTGTATTCCACCAACCTGAATTGGAACAGCTTAGTGGAATATGTTCCAAAACTTTGAATATGCTCCTCAAAGTGAGAGGAGGCCTTAGCCCAGAATTGGTAAATTTACAGGCTGTTGTTGTTGTTCTTGTGTTTATGCACAATCATATTTGTAATTTCAGTTTAGAATGGCCAAAATAATATTATCGTTTTACAGTGATGTTCCAATCTCTCTATCTTTTGTTAGAGTGCTTACGTTATCGTCCAATAAAATAAAACATTATAATGACAGCTCAATCATATTTAAAATAAGAAAAAGTGATACATGCCCGTATTAAATCCTATGCCATATAAAATAATATTTATTACAGTTTTACATACTATTGATCAATTAATTACAATAATAATTGTTGTATATAATAAATGTAATCTCAGTAGTTCGGGATGGCCAAAATAATATTATCGTTTTACAATGATGCTCCAATCTCCCTATCTTTTGTTACAATGCCACGCTATCGTCCAATTGTTTTATAATGACAGCTCAATCATATTTAAAATAATAAATAGTGTTACATGCCAGTATTAAATGCTATGCCATATAAAATGTTATTAATTACAGTTTTACAAATTATTGATCAATTTATTACAATAATAATTGTATATAATAAAGTAAATTCAAAAGCTCCTGTTATATTAATAATATGCAATAACAATGTGATATAAATTATGATATACAATCAAATGTCATAAGACCGTATTGAAGGCTAAGGTTACTCTCGTAACATAAAGTAAATCCAATAGCCCCTGCTATATTCATTATGTGCAATAATATTTTGATATAAATTATGATATAGAATCAAATGTCATTAAACCGTATTGAAGGCTAAGGTTACTCTCGTAACATATTATTCTGTACAGTTTTCTTTTGTCCATTAAAAATTGTTGCTGTCGCCATTATTCTTCGTAGTCTTTTTTCAATTGGAAATCAATGAAACGCCTTCAAAATATAATAACTTTATTGCGTTTGATTAACATTGTACTACTGGACACAATCTCTTAGAAAATCGACTCAACAGATTAAAAACCTCTTTCAATGGATTTATGAGTGAACAATTTAGTCAAATCAGATCAGTTTCGATTCCAGCCTATGGTTTAGGAACCTGCATGTACAACTATGTCATATAAAATATCATGCTAAAATAATAACTTAACTTAAAACCTTATATTTATTAAAGTTGGTTATAAATTTAGTTCCAAAGCTTTTTTTTTAAATCGTGATATGTTTTTACATCTACCGTCTATCGACAAAAAATGTAATTAGAATTTCATATAAATAGAGATGTATATACATTGAACGACTATAATTACTGTTGAACTTAAGCAAAGCAGTTACTCTGCTTGCTTAATTATTGTTTATAACAATAGAACAATTCTTCGCTGTCCTGGCCTACCTTAGTGCCGGATTTACAAAATTGCCGCTAGTAGGCTAGTAGGCTATTCAATTGTTGCCGCCCCTACTTTTTTTGCACCATTTATGATTTGTGTTCTATCGTCCTCATTACATCGGTTTTTTCCCTTTATTAGTATGATTATAAACTAGGTGATATTTCTGTCAGTTACCAGATTATTTTTCCAACCCGCTATGTAGTGACGAGTATACGGATTACGGACGTAATGTGTATACATATAAGTATAATTTTTTTTTATTTCTGTAAGATAATAACACATTTTGACTAAATTTGCCGCCCCTCTAAATCTGCCGCCCTAGGCTCCAGCCTACTTAGCCTATTGGTAAATCCGCCACTGGCACACCTTCATTTTGAATTATGTTACGTGTCCTGCCTTCGAGTTGCATGTTTTCTTGGTGCTTCTCCATGCAGACTTCATCATTTGGACTTTGCCATTTGGGTAGGCTAACTTAGTGTTGCAAGGCACATTATACTTACTTTGAGTTACAGACAATCCTATTGATTTTCTCAACAACATGGCAATAAACGATCGACAATAGTCTATTCCAATCATAACAGGAGAAAAGTTAAATAAACATAATTTGTCAGCAAATTGACGCGTTGTCATTGGATGAGAGCTTGATTAACCAATGATAATCACTATGGATTTGCATAAACATAATGTTTTTAACGTCGATGAAACTGCTATCCGAATTTTGGAAGTAAAATTGAAGTGCATATAAGTAGTTAAGTGTAATAGTATTGTATCATAAATAACTATCGATCCGCCCCGGCTTCGCACGGGTGCAATGCTGATACTAAATATACTACAGAGTTTGTATATTTACGACATCACATTAGAGATTTCTAAAATTATCAGTGTTTCTTTACTATATTGTCCATGTATTATATACAAAAACCTTCCTCTTGAATCACTCTATCTATTAAAAAGAGCCGCATCAAAATCCGTTTCGTAGTTTTCAAGATTTAAGCATACGTAGGGATATAGGGACAGAGAAAGCGACTTTGTTTTATACTATGTAGTGAATATACAATGTATCAATCATAAACTCTTAGATAACACAATACAGCTGAGTTATTAGCGAATCGCATGAAATACGCGAACCTAAGGTTTGTTTATCTTTATTCCCACTTCGATTGGAATAGACTACAGATGGTGAAGCACCATTAAATTTAAACTTTCCGGCGTTCTACAGGAATGAGATTTTTTTTTTATGTTATAGTTTGGCGGACGAGCATATGGGCCACCTGATGGTAAGTCACCATCACCCATAGACAATGACGCTGTCAGAAATATTAACTATCCTCATATCGTCAATGTGCCAACAACCTTGGGAACTAAGATGCTATGTCCCTTGTGCCTGTAGTTACACTGACTCACACTTCAAACCGGAACACAACAATACTGACTACTGTTATTTGGTAGAATAACTGATGAGTGGGTGGTACCTACCCAGACGGGCTAGCACTAAGCCCTACCACGAAGTAAGTGAGATTGTGTACAACACTTGGTATGATAGATATTTGAATCTATAATCTATGCTACAAATTTATACAATAAAAATACATAAATGTATAAGTTTCTCTGTATGTAGATGTTAATAAATTTCATTTTTTTCGTTTAAGAGTTGCATTTTAGTTAACATTGTTTGTTTTAAACAAATTTCGAGCACGGTTTCCGTTGCCCAGGGAGTCTCAGCGAGGCGACGCAGCTCTTTGTGGTCGACAGTTCCTTCCTCAGTCGAACAATGTCGATCTCAGCCTGCCGTTTACGCTGGAAATGCACTAATGTATTATTACTATCGCATTCCACAAAATATAGTTATAAACATACGATATGCGTATAGTAAGACACAAATTAGATGTAGCCTCGGAAAATGCAATGTAATCAAAATAAAACCGATTACTGCCGATTTACACAACCAATAGAAATAGCTCCCTATCGCGCCATTCGACGCTATTCGTCGCTATATATTCACGCGTCAGAGAAAGCAAGTGCATGTACATCGACGCGTCAAATTGACGAATATATTAGGTCATATGATATTACAAGTTATTAGGTTTGTGCAAAGATCATATTCGCATGAGAAATAAAATTTGATAATTTGGGATAGTGTACTCAATTCGGATGTGATCGGTTTTACGAATTTTGCCGATGCGACATCTAAGTTGTGTCGTACTATACAGGCTTGCGAAATAAGAAAGAAAGTTGGGTGTGCGCACTTCATTAAAACTTATCGAACAATATTTTTAAGTGAAATAAAACTAGTTATAACGGATATATCCAAATATTTAACCAGAGCATGTTCACAGACTGCAGACTTTGAAGAACGCCTATTTTTGACATCTCCTATTTGTTCCTAGAGATACAGTCAGTGCCTTCTGCGTGCAACCGGAACGTTACTCAAGATACCAATTGAGAAATCGTTGGCGGTATTTGTAAATAATATTTCTTTTGTTCTTCAAATAGACAAATGTCACCTCAGTCTACCCGTGACCACGAACGCTGTAAAGTGCTCGAAACGTCGGGATGTCAAAAATAATTAATATACGCGATTCAAATTCGTTATAACTAGTTTTATTTCAATAAGTAATAATCGCGAAAATTTAAGACAACATTAATATTTTTAAGTCTTAATACAATTTTTATAGATATCGTTGTATCTTGCACGGTCAAAATATTTTGTATAGTAACGTTAATATGTACTAATATTGTTATGTAAGGGCCTTTACGTATTTTAAGAGTTATTTTCATATTAACCAAATCATTTAGCAAAAGTATTGCACAAATTTAAGTCGAAAATGATTAACAAAAAAGTTGTTATTGTAGCTCAAGCTACTGCTGATTTCTTGAAATGGTTCCAGACGTTCCAGAGATAAGCGGGAACAAACAGACAGACAGACAAAAATTAAAAAATGTCATTTTTGTATATGCATTTAGCGAAAAGAGGTTATTTCAATATTACAAACAGACACTCCAATTTCATCACATGTATAAATAAAAGTCACAACACTGACTGCTCAAATGCTAAAAAGTAAGCAATGTTTGGTCTACCTTGAGTTCATTCGCTAGCCTGGCTTCGACCTGCGCGACGCGTTGCCTCAGCTCGGCAATGTCGCGCATTAAACGCGCGGCAGCCAGCTTGTTGTCAGCCTGGGTTTAAATCAAAATAAACTTTATTCAAATGGGCTTTTACAAGCACTTTCGAATCGTCATTTAATAATTAAGTGAAGCTACCACCGATTCGGAAAGTAGATTCTACCGAGAAGAACCGGCAAGAAACTCAGTAGTTACTCTTTTTCATATTCGAATAATACGCCTTTTTTACCAATGTATTTTTTATAAACGATTTGAATTTACCTACGTCAATATATTTATTTTTTGTCAATAGGACCATTCATGATGACTGAGCGCATATTCAAGCTATTATTCACAAATTCAGTAAGGTTTTAAAAAAGCAAAACCATTACACTGATCATTTCACAGTAGTTATATCGTTATGTTGTGAATAAATATGACATACACAAACACATATAAAATACTGAATCTATTACAAAATAGAAGCTTTCGTATGTTAGCGATTCGTCGCATACGTGGTGCGCGGGAAATTTTGAATGTAACCGCATTCAAGATGGCTGCCTCGATACCATCGACGCGCTCGATCTACGCTTCACTAGAGCGCCGTTCAACTCCCATTGACACTATTTTCCAACCAGTATGAAAAACGATATGGCGCACCATGCACCGTCAAATAATTCTTCTTGGTGGTAGGGCTTAGTGCAAGCCCGTCTGGGTAGGTTAGTATTGTTGTGTTCCGGTTTGAAGAGTGAGTGTGCCAGTGTAACTACAGGCACAAGGGACATAACAACTTAGTTCCCAAGGTTGGTGGCGCATTGACGATGTAAGGAACAGTTAATATTTCTTACATCGTCATTGTCTATGGGTGATGGTGACATGTTACCATCAGGTGGGCCATATACGCGTCCACCATATACCATATAAAAAAAAGTTAAGGAACTGTATATTGTGTGGATTATTTAAATCGAAGGTGTATTTTCGATCGAGAGAATTTTATGTCGAATATTATAATCATAGTCCAGTGAATAAAGACAGCGCACTTCGGAACAATTAGGGCTGAAATTATAGTTGGTTTTTCGATGATCTTTCCTAAGATAACAAAGGCTAACAAAGAGTTTTTCGCGATTATCTTGTAAACGGTCGTAATTATCGAAGTCCGAGCTTTCCTTAATTTTTTTTATTTACTGTAAATATAAAGAAAACTTACAATTCTCGACGGAGCGTTTTTCGCGACGTTTCGGCTCACGATGTTCGGAAGTTCTGCCACGGAACAGGGCGTAAACAAATCGGACGATCTTGTTACACCCTGGATTGCCTGTGAATAGTAAGTTCAATTACAGCAAAACACTAGGACAAAATAAGTCATCACTTAGACCTGCCACAAATGAGTGTAGGCCCTATCGCAACAGAAAATTGGCCACCCATTCGTTCAATCAAGTTTTTGAATTTTTTATTAATCTTTTCGTATTGGTTTTGCTGGACATGCTATACTTTATACATATATACAACACATATATAATCGTATCGAGAGCTGAGATGGCCCAGGCAAGCACCGCTGATTCATGTGCTTAATTTGTCTTTATATTTCATCTCGTGCTCAGCGGTGAAGGAAAACATCGTGAGGAAACTTGCATGTGACAAATTTCATAGAAATTCTGCAACATGTGTATTTTACTAACCCGCATTGGAACAGCGTGGTGGAATATGTTCCAAACCTTCTCCTCAAAGGGAGAGGAGGCCTTTAGCCCAGCAGTAGGAATTTACAGGCTGTTGTTGTTGTTGCTGGAAAACATTGTTGGACGTAACTTGAAACGACGTAAGTCGAGGACTGCCTGTATTATATACAACAACAACACAACAACAACAGCCTGTAAATTCCCACCGCTTTGCTAAAGGTCTCCTCTCCCTTTGAGGAGAAGGTTTGGAACATATTCCACCACGCTGTTCCAATGCGGGTTGGTGGAATACACATGTGGCAGAATTTCAATGAAATTTGTTACATGCATTCCTCACGATGTTTCCTTCACCGCTGAGCACGAGATGAATTATAAAAACAAATTAAGCACATGGATCAGCGGTGCTTGCCTGGGTTTGAACCCGCAATCATCGGTTAAGATGCACGTGTTCTAACTCTGTATTATATGCTGTTAAGTGTTCCGTACCTGTGCTACAGCAGTTCTAGCGTGTTGCAAGTGATGTGCCTCTTCCTTCTCCAAGTGTCGCTTCAGGTGTTCCATCTCTGTCACGATGCTGAACTTCTCTCTTTCTAATCGTTGATTCGCTTGTTTTAAAGCCTGTTATAGTTATACTGTTTATATAGTGTAAATTATCTGGTCCCAATCTTAAATCAAAATTAGCAATAGCCTATTCTAATGGGAGTAGGAAAAAAGATGAACAAACCTTAGATTTACGATTTCCTGCGATCTACTAATAATTCAGCTATATTGTGCACTACTAAGAACTTAGGATTAATATATCTTTATTTACAATACAACACTATTACACTTAACTACTTATTACGATATTAATTTTTCTTCCAATATTCCAACAATAACGAACGACAAATGTTATACTCCTCCCTCATAAAACAGGGGTACAAAGTTTTTGCTTCATATTCATATATTCATATATTCGACCTCTGTAAGCCCATATGGGGGTTTATGCATAAACCTGCATAATTGGAAAACTGGAATATTGGATGACTTCAATAATTGGTACATAGGTTTTGGACTCTTGAGATTCCCATTAACCAGGTTTCAATGTGCGAGACATGCATCCGTTCTACGCCATGTCACAATTTGACTGTTTCCAACGACAGATTACAATATAGCGAAAAACATGCTTTAAATTGAAATCATATATCACAGTCCACGGTATTTCGAGTTCGAGAATCTGTCTCGTCAGATTCTAATCTTACCTTCATTTTTTCTTTCTTCTCGAAGTGACACTCTTCAATCCTTCGTTTCAGCTTCCGTTTCAGCTCCTCGAGCATGCTGGACAAAGTGGCTCGGTTCGCTTCGAGGTCAGCTCTTTGCTGGACTATCTGATTGATAGCGGTGAGGAGCTTAATTCCTGCACAAATCACGGCTCATAAAAGTAGATAACCTTACAGAGATCTTCTTAAAAAAATTAAATAAGTAAATATTGGACAATATCACATACATTAGGTACTCTGTAATGTAAGTAGCTGAAGCACTTGTGTTATGGAAAATCAGACGTAACGAACGGCACCACAAACACCCAGACCCAAAACAACGTAGAAAACTGATGAACTTTTCTACATCGACTTGGTTCCCCATGAAAACCGGTGTACACACTCGACTATGGAGGTTGTCTTTTGAGTTGCATCTCTTGAAAGGTAAATGTACCAAATTTCATTTCAATTGGTCCAGTTCTTTTGGTGTGAAAGTGAAACAGATAGACAGACATACAGAGTTACTTTCGCACTTATAATATTAGTATGGATTACATAAAGGGAAAAAATCATCCGAGGTGATCATTGTTATGTAATACAATATAAATCGTAAAGAATTTCTAATGTGATGTCGTAAATTCAACAAACATATTCTGTAGTATATTTAGTATCAGTGTTGCACCCGTGCGAAGCCGGGGCGGGTCGCTAGTATATTGTCAAAATTAAATACAAGTTTATCTCACTTTGTTCATTGAGGCGATATCTTTGCGCTGCTGGTTGGAATCCATTGTCCGGACTTGGAGCTCCGGAATCCAGGCTGAGGATTGACTGCGGTGCGTATGTAGGATTTGGATCTGGGGAATCCTGTGTGGACCAACATAAGTACCATCTTAAAATTATATGAGTTTGATTACTATTTTGTAATTGATTAAATAGCTAGGATAACACGTTGGTAGCGCCATTTTTTTTATTCCTGCGGCACGGGGCGTAATACATCGTATGAAAAGTATCATAATACCGGTACGAGCTTTTTAGACCCCGTAACGTTTATGAAACCAAAACTCGATGTGATGTGATCGATACTTCTTCAGTGCGGTACGAGTCAAAGAGACTCCGTAACATTCTGTTTTTGTCATATAAATATATTTATCTCTTTCCGTTCAACGGTTTGGCAGAGAATATCAAAGGTAGGTATTGTTAATTTCTCTTTCATAATATTAGTCTACATAAACATACACAATGTACATAGTTTTTGAGACATACTTTGTGCAAGGTTTGCCTGGTTGCCAGTTTCACGCAGAGTTTTCACTAAAATAATCTTATAGTAAAGTTAATCTTATAACTCACCATGGTTTTGAACTTGGGTAAGTCGTCTCCGGAAAACCTGACGCAGTGCATGTTACGAGGCCTCTGGGATCCTGAGTGGAGTATCTTCAGAGACATCTTCTATCTTTTAAACCTGTTTATTATAGAGAAGTTTAAATAAAATGGTTTTTTTGATAAAACTCCAATACATATAAAAACACAATTTTTTTTGTGATATTGGTAGGCGGACGAGCATGCGGCCATATCTGATGGTAAGTCACCATGGCTCAAAAACAATGGCGCTGTAAGCATAATTAACCATTACCTACAATGCATCATCAACTTTGGGAACTAAGATGACCCTTGTGCCTGCAGTTACACTCAAACTCAAACTCAAATTCCTTTATTCAATATAGAAGCATTACACTTACTTATTGATTGTCAAATAAACACTACCACCGGTTCGGAAAAAGGAACACCCTGACCTGAGAAGAACCGGCGAAAGAAACTCAGCGGGTCTTTTTTTTCTGTTATTTTCTTTTTTGTCAAATTAATCAGGTACATAGTAGTATATGATTAGAAATAGCCAGGAGGCGATCGTTTCATTCCCAAGGTGTGCTATCAAACATAAACTCGCTAATTGTATAGTAACCTTTTGCACACAAGCGTTCCTTAACAATTTTTTTAAATTTGGCAACAGAAGCATTTTGAACGCTTTCTGGGATCCTGTTGTAGAAGCGTATACATTGCCCCACAAAAGAGTTACTGACTCTATGCAGTCGAGTAACAGGAGTAACAAGATTGTGTTTGTTCCTTGTACCAATGTTATGAGAATCACATTTTCTCATAAAAACATTAATATTTTTCCTTACATACAAAACATTACAAAATATGTATTGAGAAGCAACAGTCAATATCTTAATTTCTTTAAATCTATACCTTAATGATTCCTTGGCTCCTAGGACTGACTCACTTACCCTTCAAACCGGAACACAACGATACTGAGTACTGTTGTTTGACGGTAGAATCTCTGTTGAGTGGGATACCTATCCAGACGAGCTTGCTGTCAAATCAAACAAACAATCTCTTCAGACTGAAACACGGTACTGAATACTGTTATTTGGTGGTACAATATCTAATTTTTGTATATTCCATTGTACCTATATACTTTATTGAACAGTTATTACTATTGAGTTCTATTTACTGTACTTTCCGACTTCGCAAATTCAATGAATTCTTATAATATCTGTAATAAAATTCCGCAGACATTTTTAACTTTGCCGTTTCGTTAATTCAAATCGTTTATAAAAAATACATTGGTAAAAAGGCATATTATTCGATTCAAGATTTTGTAGATGATAAAAAAGAATAAAACATATATAATTGTATTTAACTGATACGATTGTATTTTTTAAATTTTGAAAAAGAGTAACTACTGAGTTTCTTGCCGGTTTATTTCGGTACAATCTACTTTCCGAACCGGTGGTAGCTTTACTTCATTGTTAAATAACGATTCAAAAGTGCTTGTAAAAGCCTACTTGAATAGAGTTTATTTTGATTTTGATTTGATTGTTCACATTGATTACCAATGCGGAGACTTCCTGAATAGCAGCGGCGAGTCTTGAGCCTCAGTGCTTGGTGCATTTAGTGTATTCCAAATATATTCGAGCAGGAATACTATATTTCGTATATTTAATTATTTATATTTATTCGACCCTAACGAAGCCGGATTTTCATCTAGTATAACAAAAATTCATGCTAAAGTGTAGAGGCAGATTATTATCGTATCACAAATCAAGACACAATATATACTTTCTTGCATTAAGTACCTTAGGTTGCAGGCTTAATTGGTGGTAGGGCTTTGTGCATGCCGTCTGAGTAGGTACAACCCACTCATCAGTTATTCTACCGCAAAACAACAGTACTCAGTATTGTTGTGTTCCGGTTTGAAGGGTGAGTGAGCCAGTGTACAGGCACAAGGGACATAACATCTTAGTTCCCAAGGTTGGTGGCACATGTAAAGAATAGTTAATATTTCTTACAGCGTCACTGTCTATAGGTGATGGTGACCACTTCCCATCAGGTGGCCCATATGCTCGTCCGCCAACCTATACCATAAAAAAAATTTACTTACTTAATAGATGTCGTTTAAGGGTTCCACCCTTTCAACAAGGAAAATAATTGAATATGTTGGTGTGTGTTAATGGTAGATCTGCTTAAAATCCCGTTAAGCAACTCTGAATTATCAGATTATTTTATATTTCGCCTTATGGTCAACGGTGAAAGAAAACATCGTGAGGATACCTGCATAAGTCGGCATTATTCGTGTTGTGTCACATTTTTATCTAAAAACTTATTTTATCCTACAATTGATTTTATTCATTATCCATCTTAAAAATAAAAATAATTGATAGTGTAAACCCATACGATAGCTTTTTTATAAAAAAATGTAGGCAGTCGCATAGCTATCTTAGCAGTGCACCAAGGCCCCGAAATTCTGGGGGCCCTCTAAAATAAACCTTAAAATTCTGAAGCTAGAAAAACACGACCCTGCACACAAGATTGCTTATTGGGAAAGAGGGCGTGAGGGCCCGTATCTTTTTCTATGCACCGGGGCCCTTCCTCACCACTACGCCACTGAATGTAGGAAGGTAAATTTTTTTGGCGGCCACTGTATTTAAACATCATAGTAACCTCTCCTTATTTTTATATTCAGCCAGATATCACATAGGTTTTTTTTTCCATTTGAAACGTTGGTATAATAAATTTTGATCACTTACCTAGTCTATACAATGCAAGTCACTCCCTCGGTATGGCGATTTTGCATAGATTTTCGTATATCGAGACAGCAGACGAACGTTATGGTGTATACAGGCTGATTCGTTTAAATTTACAATTATTTACCAAATTACAAAGTGAATCTTTCTATGTGATCTTTAAATTATAAACTAGATGTGCCCTCGACCTTGTACGCGTTTGAATTTAACAAAAAAAATATTATTGTAGTCTAAGTTACTCCTTATTATATCAGTAATCTGCCAGTGAAAGTCCCGTCAAAATCGATCCAGCCGTTCCAGAGATAAGCAAACAAACAGACAGCCAGACAAAAATTGTAAAAAATGTTATTTTGGTATATGTACCGTGTATATATGCATATGTACAAACAGACATTTAAATTTTTAATATATATATATAGAAGATGTGAAAGGAACTCTGTCTGTCTGTATATCAGTCTTTCACAATCAAATCAATAAACCGAAATTGACGAAGCTTGTTAATAGATATATATACCTATATAGTGTATCATTAATATAGTGTATGTAATATTTAACATATTTACAACAATATTATGTATATTCACAGTAACATTGATCACTTTGATCAAAACAGTGATAATCATTGTATGTGCACTAGGAGTAAGGATAAGCTTATAACGCCAGGTTTGCGACTTCGCACAATCAAAATTAAGTCTTGTACGGAACAGATAGTTATGTGAGCACGACTCGCGCTTGACCGTTGCTTTTGGAACACCCTCGTTAGGCGAGCTAACGAGTCGTACTTGGTACGGGCGCGTGCATCGTAAAAAATAAAATCATAACCTTAGCATTTGCCAATGATCTGACATTCGTGAACGGTTTCATACTGGCATGACAATTTAAATTAAATTGCATAAATATTTAACGTTTCTAACCACGCGTTCTTAATACTGGCTCGAAATGGCCCTTTACCAATGATAGCGGGTTCAAACCCAGACAAGACTGTTGTTCATTGATTGTTCATCTCCTTAATTTGTGTTAAAAATTCATCTCTTGCTCATCTCAGCCCAGCTGTGTGTAATTTAAGGGTTACTCTACCGCCAAATAACAGTACTCAGTATTGTTGTTTTCCGGTTTGAAGGGTGAGTGAGCCAGTGTAACTACAGGCACAAGGGACATAACATCTTAGTTCCCAAGGTTGGTGGGGTATTGGCGATGTAAGGCATAGATAATATTTCGAACATCGCGATTATCTATGGGTGGTTGTGACCACTTACCAACAGTTACTAGCGGCTGATTTGTAAATCCGCCACTGCATCTAAATATATTTATAACTTACCTCCCAGTCAAAACAATTTCAACTTCCAAATTGCTAATGAAAAACCCACCTTTTTCTATAGGTTTGAACTCAAACCCTGAATCCCACTTTATAAGTTAACTTACAATCATAGTAAAGGATTTAAAATATATAAAAACTTTAAAAATTAACAGTCTGAAATGTCTCTGTTGAGTTAAGCATGTGCGTTTAAGATGAGGCAGTGGTTTTATTGTACATCAATCCACTTATATTTTATTTAATTTTTATTAGGACAACCAACAGTAGATACAATATAACATGAAAAATAAATTACATTTCAAAATTATCAAAGTAAAAGTTCTTCTATTTACAGGTAGTCTCAACGTGTATATTATTGAAAATATAAATTAAACATTATTTAAACTAAAATTATATAATAGAAAATAAAAACATACATTAAAATATACGATTAAAATTGAGCGCAAATGAAATTCTTTACTTTTTGATTGAATAGAGGGCGCCTATCATGACATATTATGTATGTCTAAATCATTTACTTTCATACTGATCGTGATGTTTAACAACGATAATCTCTAATGTATTTCTATTAACATAAGAATTAATAACATTAAATGCTTAAATATATACAAATAGGAACTAAAACTAGTACAAATCATGACCGCGTGGAATGGTGGAAAGAATGCTCGCTATTTTAATGCGAATTTCCATACGATAAATGAGATTTTCGTTAAGAAGTTTTCTTTCACAGTCCGACATATGGTGAGTTATTAACACAAATTATCCGCTTGAAAACTATGATGCTGTTTTTGAACCAGGATTCGTAACTTTAGTCATTTATTTTAACTGTACCATTCTTCAATTAAAAACTTGTTATAGTAACATATTATGCATGTCATGTAAATATTAGTGATTTCTGATTAAAACTAATATAAAGTATTCTTCAAAATTAATACAATTTCGCGTAAAAATTTAACACATCTTCATGTAAAAGATTCGCAGCCGGTAGGATTCGAACCTACGCTCCCAGAGGGAATCTGATTTCGAGTCAGACGCCTTAACCACTCGGCCACGACTGCTATGAAATGAAACAATCAATCTCTCCATTAAGTTTAAAATAAGTTCTAAACTGGAACGAAATTCCTTAAAAATATAATTATACATATTATTTGAAATAAAAACACACTCAAAGTAGTACTCCAAATTTTACTTTTATAGTATTAATTTTATTTTAAATAATAGCAGTATCTAATATTTCTAGGACATAAGGATCTAAAACAAGAAAGACATCAGACTCGCCTATTCACAAGGCTTCACAATTCTTAAAATTAAAAAAGATTACTAAGACTTAATCAATAAATAATTCATATCATTCATTAAAAGAGTATTTTTTAGAAAGAAACGCCTGGAGTTAGGCTCTGGTTCCATCACATGACATTAATTACTGTAAATAACAAGCATTGTAAATCTGTTTATTTGAAAAGAGCAACTATGCGAGTTTCTTGCCGTTTCTTCTCGCTAGAAGCTGCTTTCCGAAACGGTGGTAGTATTTAATTACTGACGATACAAAATCGCTTCATTGTGAAGTTTACTTGAATAAAATTGATTTGATTTGCCTGAATTGCCAGCTTTTTTTTTCTTTCTAGAAGAACTTATGCATCTCTACAGACCTATGTAATATGGATATTACAAAGTCAAAACATGTAAGTGCCTTTTTCTCTGGTTTGTCAACTATTATTACATATTTTTTAGCTAGACGAGTAGTAATGAAAATATTCAAAGCATACAGATTTATATATTTCTTTTTAATATAACAGAAATACTTTAATTTATGCCACACATTACCTACCTTCAATTTTTTTATATAATTGTTATATTACTGACACAAAATCTAATCAAAATAAACTTTATTCAAGTGGGCTTTTACAAGCACTTTATACACTGATTTAGAAGTAACATTATATAGTATGAAGACTGAGTGTTTAGAAATATTCAAGTGGAAAGTAATAAAAATAGATATGTTTATTTAATTGGGTGAGTAAAAGATACAATAGACAAAAAAGTTTAAGTGATACGAAGAAATATTTAATTCTAGCTGTGCCCGCGACCTTGTAAGCGTTTGAATTTAACAAAAAAGAAATATTGTTGTAGCCTGAGTTATACCATATTACATCAGTTATCTGCCAGTGAAGGCCCGTCAAAATCGGTCCTGCCGTTCCAAAGATTAGTCGGAACAAACATACAGACAGACAAAAATTGTAAGAAATGTTATTTTGGTATATGTACCGTGTATGCATATGCATTGAGTAAAAAAGGGCTACTTTAATATTACAAACAGACACTCCTATTTTATTATATGTATATTATCTATATATTATCTATTATATATATATTATCTATATACATATAATAAAATAGGAGTGCCTAATTATAAAATTAAAAGTAATAAAACCTCCTTTAATATTTATAAGAAATTGTCACCGTATTTATTCTACCGTGACAACGAGCGTGTCTACCTACGATGACATCATCCCATCCGTAGGTACTTGGGCATGATAATAAATTATTTTAAATTTAATTACAGCTGTTTAAGTAAAATCAAAAATCTTAATTCAATCTAGAAATGTTTAGCGACCCGCTGTGGCTTCGCACGGAGTAATGCTGATACTAAATATACTACAGAATTGATTTATTTACGACATAACATTATAAACATCTAAAATGATCACTGTTTCTTACTATATTGCTCATCGCTACATACTATAAAACAAAGTCGCTTTCTCTGTCCCTATGTCCCTTTGTACGCTCAAATCTTTAAAACTTCACAACTGATTTTGATGCGATTATTTTTAATAGATAGAGTAATTCGAGAGGAAGGTTTTTGTATATAGTACATGGGTAATATCGTAAAGAAACACTGATAATTTTAGAGTTTGTAATGTGATGTCGTAAATAAACAAATTCTGTAGTATATTTAGGATCAGTATTGCAACCGTGCGAAGCCGGGCGGATCGCTAGTATGTATATATACATGTGCTTAATTTGTGTTTATAATTCATCTCGTGCTCGGTGGTGAAGGAAAACATCGTGAGGAAACCTGCATGTATCTAATTTCATAGAAATTCAGCCACATGGGTATTTCACCAACCCCCATTGGTACAGCGTAGTGGAATAAGTTCCAAACCTTCTCCTCAAAGGGAGAGTAGGCCTTAGCCCAGCAATGGGAAATTTACAGGTTGCTGTGGTTGTTGTTGGATTTTTTGCTGTTTTCAAACTGACTATTGATATATCAGTTATTGTGGTTTATTTATTAAAATAAACATACGTGGTTCCACTGTAAGATATGGCTGGCAAGAATGTTACTTGTGAGATGACGTCAGACGGAGAAGTATGGAAGATGATATGATGTGCCGACCCCAAATAAAATTGTCAGAATGGAATGGTGGAATAAAAAAGTGTCAGAATTTCGATGAAATTAGATACATGCAGGTTATGTGTCTAAATTCATCGAAATTCTGAGACTTGTACATTCCACCATTCCGCATAGGGACAGCGTGATGGAACATGTTTCAAGCCTTCTCCTTAAAGGGAGAGCAGCAGTGGGAAATTTCCAGGCTGTTACTTTACTTTGGAACACTGTCCTATATTTCAAAAGCAAAACATATTCAACTATATTAAAACCACACAATTTTCTTTTAAATGAATTATTTTTGAAGGTTGATGGTTCAGACTGTAACGCATAACGCTGTCCCTCTATGACAGTAGTTCGGCAAAGGAAAACTTATTACGTGCGATCACGCGAAGTCAAACACGCACGATTATCAAATAATCCCCATAACCTACGTGTACAATCAGTATTTTTAACGATAATGTATTATTTACTAGTATCCATCCATATATATATATATACCTGCGGGAAAAAGAAAAAGAGGTCATCCATAAACGAGGTAGCAGGAACAAATTGGGGAGTAAAAGCAAAAGATTTAAGAAATTATGGTGTAAGCTGGAGGAGGCCTTTACCCAGCGTGGGGTTCCAATAACAGAGTAATAGTAGTTATTTAGTTTTAAGAAAAAAATTTTATTTAAGTTTGTTGGAAATAAAAGGGCTTTATTATTATTATTTATCCATATATAAGAAGGGGGAGAGCACTTATAGTCTGAGGTCTTTCCTGGAGTAAAGTAGTAAAAGTTAAAAAAAAAGTAAAGTAACAGCCTGTAAATTTCCCACTGCTGAGATAAGGCCTCCTCTTCCATTAAGGAGAGGGTTTGGAACATATTCCACCACGCTGTTCCAATGCGGGTTGGTGGAATGCACATGTGGCAGAATTTCGATGAAATTAGACACATGCAGGTTTCCTCACGATGTTTTCCTTCACCGCCGAGCACGAGATGAATTATAAACACAAATTAAGCCCATATATATAGCGGTGCTTGCCTGGGTTTGAACCCGCAATCATCCGTTAAGATGCACGCGTTCTAACCACTGGGCCATCTCAGCTCTTTCCTGAAGTATAATTCTGCAAAAAATGGACGAATCTTTGTTGTACAACAACAAACAACTTCACTTATTAGTTATTTATATCGATGACAATACGATCCCGATTATATTCTGATCTACCTTTTTCCAAACGCCGCTAGACGTAGAATAAGAAAACGGCTGTAAAACAATGCGAGCCGAGATTGCCCAGTGGTCAGAACGCATGCATTTTAACAGTTCATTTCGGGTTCAAACCCAAGCAAGCACCACTGAATATTCATGAGCTTAATTAGTGTTTATAGGAAGCCTGCCTGTTTACTTACATAGAAATTCTGCCACATGTGTATTCCACAAATCGATATGGGAGCAGTGTAGTGGAATATGCTCTTAACCTTCTCCTCTAAGGGGTCTTAGCCCAGCTGTGGGAAATTTACAGGTTATACTCATAACAGTTAAAAATCCAAATCTGTCCGTAAAGTATTTCAAATGCATAAGTTTCATTTCCTTGGTAGAAAGCTGCGATGCGAGTAGCCGGAAAAAGACCACAGTGGCGTGCACTTGGAGAGGCCTATGTTCAGCAGTGGACAAAAACGGGCTGATGATGGGATGATGATGATGATGGTAGAAAGCTGGTAAATTCCTTGGACCCTTTTATCGGTAGTTAGATGTCAATCTTAATCGATGATTCCAAGATCGCACAGAGCACAGGAAAGGTTATTTACAGCACTGCTTATGAGAGTAAGCCTCATCGTAACATAACGCGTTACGGGTCTATCTGGCATCCCTTTCTCTCACGCATACGGTTACCGTAAGCAGGCTTCTTCTCTCTCACTCAACCTCTTCGCTATATTTTTGACAATTAGTTATCACTTCTGTCGGTTATTCCGAGACGCACGCGATTTTTTACGAGACAAAATGAATGATAATCATTGTATGTGCACAAGAAGTAAGGATAAGCTTATAACGCCAAGTTTCCGACTCCACAAAGTCAATAAATCTTTCTTGGGGCAAGGTATATAATAAAATTCCGCAGACATTTTTAACTTTGCCGTCTCGTAAATTCAAATCGTTTATAAAAAATACGTTGGTAAAAATATATAAATATAATAAAGGCATATTATTCCATACAAGATTTTGTAGATGATAAAAAGGTGTGGAATTAATACCTGTTGACTTCCAGGCAGGATATATTAATTTAAATAATTGTTTCAACTAACATGACTGTATTTTTTTAAATGTTGAAAAAGAGTAACTATGTACTTAGTTCCTTGTCGGTTCTTCTCGGTAGAATCTACTTTCCGAACCGGTGGTAGCTTCACTTAATTGTTAAATGACTATTCAAAAGTGCTTGTAAAAGCCCACTTGAATAAAGTTCATTTTGATTTTGGATTTCATATATGCTCTGGGATGGAACTTTGATGAAGTATCTGTATCGAAAATTAGTTGAGAGCGAAGTAAGGGCAAAATAAGGTCTGAACAATTATTACAATGTAATACGACTGGCAAAACCCATATGCGATTATAATTCCTGGCTATTTCTAATCATATACTACTATGTATCTTATTAATTTGACAAAAAAAAAAATAACAAAAAAAAAGACCCGCTGAGTTTCTTTCGCCGGTTCTTCTCAGGTCAGGGTGTTCCTTTTTCCGAACCGGTGGTAGTGTTTATTTGACAATCAATAAGTAAGTGTAATGCTTCTATATTGAATAAAGGAATTTGAGTTTGAGTTTTTGAAAAAAATTAAATAATTTCATTGATAGATTTTTTCATTTTTTTTATACGATACCAACTCATTTAACTATTTAATTTACTACTGGTTGCTGCCCGCCTTGTCTTGTGTTCAGAGCCGGATTTAATGGTCTGGAGCCCCCCGGGCCACAAAGCAGTGGGAGCCCTAGACAAACAGAAGCGTGAACAACCTAATAATTATATTATCATGAATTAATTACTTTTTTTATTTCAATCAGTAAGCTATGACTTATTTACTTGTATCGGGAACTTTTAAAATATTAAATAATAACATCATTATAATTTGACTATATCTCGGCATTTGTTAACTTGCTGAAAATTGTGGCCTCCACTAATGTGGAGGTCCCAGGGCAGTTGCCCCGGTTGCCCTCCCCTAAATACGGCCCTGCTTGTGTTAGGCAAAAAGTAGCCTTACCTATGTCCCTCCTTGTAGTTCCTATTTGCTTCATAACAAATTTCATGAAATTCGATTCATTTTGGTCGTGAAAGAGTGACAAATAGAAAGAGTTACTTTCATATTTATAATATTAATTTAGATAGCAAGCATACGATCTTAAATCTCTTAAACAATAGTTATAAATAATTTTGCTTACTATTTCCTGTATTATTCAAACTAGTATCAGGAAACTCGCGACTCTGCTGACGCTACCCTTAGCAGGCAGATATCGTTTTGGACTATCGAATGGGCTACCTCATGGTAAGTGGTCACCACTGCCCATAGACAATAGCGCTGTGAGAAATAATAACCATTCCTTACAATACCAATGCGTCACCAACCTTGGGAACTAAGATGCTATGTCCCTTGTGCCTATAGTCACACTGGCTCACTCACCCTTCAAATCGGAACACAAAAATGCTCTATAGGGGTTAAATATCTGAGGAGTAGATACCTACTTGCACAAAGTCCTAACTTGGTAACTAATAAAGTCACTTACCAATAAACTCAGTTCCAAAAGGTCACATCCCATTACGATTTTATACGTAAAGAAAACTTTATTAGATTGGGATACATTAGGGTTTAATATTAACAATAAAACAACTTATTTAATATACGATAACTATTTTAGTAAGTGTATATAAACATACATTAATGAAAAAAATAATAATTCATTTACCTAACTCACGGAAAAAAATTAAGGAAACATAAAAATAATATACCTTAAAAACATACAACCTCACGCTACACGTAATTTTAATTTAAATTAAAAACCGATTTAAAATATTTTTTTTTGTTATCTTTAAAAAAATTCCCCCTTACAACTCGCATCGTGGAAATCTATATTTTTTTTTAAGTTTACACTAAATCTTAATCTAATCTTGAACTCTGCGTAATTTACATTTTTGGGTCCTTTTAGGTTCGATTTTCGAAATATTTAATGTTCAATTTATTGAAAAAAAAAAAAAATAAGATAGTCCAATTTTAATTTTATTTACACATCGAAGAACGAAAGAGTATGTACGTTCAGTCGAGATTCTAAATTTGAAAAGTTTTTTTTTTTTTAATTAATTTATATCCACCAAAAGGAGCCAAGTATTCGCAGAGCTTTGGACAGGGCGACGCCCCCTTAGAGCCTACCTCGCCGAATCTCGCTAAGAAATAATTCTAATTTATACAATTTTCCATACACCCCAAAAAAAATACCTATTCTATAAAGATACCAGATAGAAAAAAAAACGTTCTAATACTTCTATCTCAATGTATAAAATTTCACTGCATAAAAATTTTCGAATCTGACATTTCGCGGTGCCCAAGAATTACGTAGAAAATATCGTACGACTTAAAACACAATCCGATATCATACCTTACATATTGCCGTCTCTCTCTCGCGCGCGGACCTAAAACCTCGTACGAAATACATACACCCTATCAAAATTAAAAGTAATTTTTGGGCACAGATAACTTACTAACGTTTCTAAGATTTCTTTACCGCTTGATATATATTAAAAATTCATTATTTAACATGAATAAATGCGTTTTCGTATGGACGAGGAATTATATTTAATTATAAACATTAAAATAATTCGATCGTTCATTCGAAATTTAAATCTTGAGTGCGACCATATTGAGAGTTACTCATTCTTTTTTTATACATTTTAAAAATATAATAAATAATTTATAATAACATACTGTGTAAAAGTTACCATAAAAAATAAATAAACAATGAAAATTTTACATTCTGCTTTGTTTTTTTTTTTTTAATGAGTAATACACACTGGCCCCACACTCGACGCACCGATATCCTACGAAAAATAAAAAAAAAATCACTGAACTTAAAATAACGATACAAATCTAGGAACATTAGAGCTTAAATCAAAATGTACGCTAAATAATTTATTTTTAAAAAACGAATGGAAGTTTTTTTTTTAATTACTGCTAAAATATCATAATACATTTAATAAAGGAGTGCACGAAACGACAGGGATGCTAGCCATCTATAAATTACGTCACGACTGTACTTTCCCCTGTGACGTCACAATTTCAAAACAATCTCATGCTTAGCGAGAAAGACTGCATGTACTGAACCCAATTGGTGAAAGTTCTAAGCATTTTAAGCAAAGGAAGTAGGTAGTAGTCTTTATCGCGTAACGGAAAAAATGCCATCGCTTTTGATATCACAGTGACGTCACAACCATGTTATTCCCGTGTGTGACGTAATCTACAGTTGGTATATTCAATTCCAGATTCAAATACTCTGTTGTCAATATACATATATTAGAAAAAAAAAATACTAAACATCCAATCGCGCACTCTTTCGTTTCAACTCTTTACAGAGGAGCGAACCTTCGTACAAAAAAAACGGACCGAAATATAAACTGAGCTATACAAATTCATTTCTTAGTTACTTCCTGTAGTGGTCCATCATAGCTTAGACGCATTAACATAGACCGATGAAGCCGAGTCACGTGGTAAACTTACGACGAATCAAAACAAATGTATAGTACGACACAACTTAGATGTAGCATCGGCAAATTCAATAAAACCGATTACTGCCGATTCACTCAAACGATAGAAACAGCTCCCTATCGCGCCATTCGACGCTATTCGTCGCTATAGATTCTCGCGTCAGTTCAACCCGAGAACGCAAGTGCGTGTAAATCGACGTGTCAAATTGACGAATATATTGCGTCATATGATATTACAAGTTATTACCTTTGCGTAAAGATCATATTCACATAAGAAACAAATTTGGGTGATATTGGTAACAGCGTGTTTAAATCGGATGTGATCGGTTTTACGAATTTTGCCGATGCTACATCTAAGTTGTGCTGTACTATTCGTCAATATTCTTAAAACCTATTTTGATAGGTTCATGAACAAATATGGAGCGTACAGGTGAGAAGCGTCATCAAATAAATTCGTTAGTCAATTTTCGCGACTAAGTCTAGCTACAGAAGCGCCAATGTGGCAGATTATGTAACCATTATTTATACGAGGTACATCTCCTTACCTGTACACTCAATAAACAAACGATTATTTGGATAAGGCCATTCACTTATTACATAAGACGATTTATTTGGGGGTCGACCATGCCTTGTTTTCTTAAAAGGGGGGAAGAAGTTTCCATACTCATTAAGTAAAAATTAATAAAAAAATCGCGATCCCTAGTACTATCTTTAGAAGGTTTCAAATGACATCAACAACAGCCTCTAAATTCCCACTGCTGGGCTTTAGTTCAGGCCTCCTCTCCCTTTGAGGAGAAGGTTTGGAACACATTCAACCACGCTTTTCCAATGCAGGTTGGTGGAATACAAACGTGGCAGAATTTCTATGAAATTTGTCACATGCAGGATGTTTTGCTTCACCGCTGAGAACGAGATGTGGCTGGCACAGTGCCTGTCTGGGTTTGAACCCGTAATCATCGGTTAAGATGCACGCGTTCTAACCACTGGGCCATCTTACTGGAAATTACAAATAAACGTATATTCTTTTTCTCCTTTAGATTGTTACATAATGAATATTAAACAGGCTGTGATATGATCGGACTATTATTGTTATTTCTTATTATAAGGGTCAAAAACTAGACCAATAGTCTTAAGTAATACATGAATGGTCCATAAGTAACTTCATAATATATTCACGTTAATTGTAAGTTATACCGGTCACATGTCTAAGCAAGCGTTTGTCTAACGCACGAATGTCGACAGAAATCGGTGCGTATCGTCTTAGAGATATCATTTCACTGTTACATTGTTAGAACCAGCGCGAACTGGTAACATTTGTCACGGTGACTGTTTCCGAAACAGTGAGGTGTTTCCGAAAGAGTGACGAAACAGTGTTTCTTGTCGAGTCCGTGAATATATATGGAGGCGCGCGCATATTACGACGTGACATTTGTGTCTGCATGTACATATTCACAGGATTTGACAAGAGTGACGAAACAGTCACCGTGACAAAAGTTACCAGTGCGCGCTGGTTCTTAGATATGACAATTAGACAGAACGTAACATGATTTGAATTAAGAGCAAACGATTATTTAAAAAAAAAAAAAAAATTCGAAAGTATCAAAATTCGAACATAATTTTTTTTGTTTCAATTCGAAAATACATATAAAATATTACATTTAAAAACATAAAAAATATCAATTCATTATAATGTGATTCTCGATTCTATGTATAGATACATATTATAATAATAATAATTTATTCGAAAAAATCTATTTTATTATGATATTAATCAATATGGGCGTAACTGTTATAAAATAACTTTCACTATTTCACATTGCAAGTGCCTTTATATATGAAAACTTTTTTGATGATACTTTTTATAAACACTACTTTAACAAAAAATACAAACATCCAACGCCATTATGAATTTCTTATGACGTCACACAAGAGTTGCAACGAATTATTCAACTGTATCCGTTCTAAATACCGTTTTATTATTGATTGAACTTTATTTAAATCATATGCAATTAATATAATATTTATTAGAACCGCGAAAAAAAATAAACGTGAATATTTGGCTGAATATAATTTACACGATCGGAAATTCGGTGCAACTCTAGTATAAACAAAAAAAAAACATAAACTGCTTTTGTAAGTACTTTGAGGACGAAATATGGCAGCTTAGGGTAAGGGAGACCATGATTTTCTATTGCCATCATATGCCTAAGTAACATTCATTAGTATTTTACTAAAGTCAAGCTACTGACAGATTGGGTTACTGACGTCTGTCAGCTGATCATGACATATACACAGTTGACATCAATTGTATTAAATATAAGTTTTAATGTTTCATAATAACAGATTTATCAGGAACGCATTCTTTCAGCAGCCAGACTTTAACCGGCACAGATTAAATATACACTTGACATTTGACATTGACAATTGACGTTGACAATTATTTTTTTCATGTACCGTTTTAACGTCAGGCAAAGGTATTCCACTGTAATGACAGTTACAAAACGGATTAAGTAATTTACGTCGTTTACGAAACAATAAAAGTACCATCAAAAAATTAAAAAAAGATATCGTTAATTAATTAAAACTAATAAATAATTTGCGAACGACAGAAGCTTAAATAAAAAATCCGAACATCAGATCGTTTGGAACGCAAATGAACCGTCGACGACTGCGGCGCATGCGCAGACGTGCCGACGCATCTCGTATTCACTGCATGAAATAGTCCGGGTGATCTGGATCTTTCTCGAACCGTTTCGCTTCTTCCTGCATACTCTCCTTTATTTTCAAAATGGCCGCCGATTCCGTTTGATCGTTTTGGTCGCCGCCCGGTCCGCCGAAACCTACGGTTTATAAATCAAACTTTTGTACACATTAACTATTTTTTCTATCGTTCTCATAAATAAAACGTTAATTTTATTTATGAGAACAAATCGCTATCGTATAAAATATTGTTATTGAATTAATCAAATCTTAAATATTTCATAAGATTATAATCTGTGGAAAAAATGAACTACTAGTTTCCTTAATTACTTGCAAAATTGGCAAAAAAAATATAAATTATTTAATAACATCAAAATTATACCCATATAGTATTATATGTTATAATGGTCATAGGTCGTATGGGCAAAAATACCCACATAACAGAAAACATTGCCATATTTAAGTCAGTCATTATCAATAATTTAGCAGAAATACTTTCAACACATATCTATTTATGTTTAAGCGCCATCTAGCGGTAAAATTTGTCTTAGGGACAAAATACTCAAAAACATATATAATTAATCTGTTTGACCAGTTAATTTATGTTCTTATCAATTTTTCTTGTGGCAGTGAGTGGTGACCACGTGATCAAAACTAGGCAGTCAGCCTCCCTGTTAAAAAAAGAGGTATTAATGATATAAGCAGAGATGGCCCAGTGGAGCAGAGATGGCCCAGTGGTTAGAACGCGTGCATCTTAACCGATGATTGCGGGTTCAAACCCAGGCAAGCACCGCTGATTCATGTGCTTAATTTGTCTTTATAATTCATCTCGTGCTCAGCGGTGAAGGAAAACATCGTGAAACCTGCATGTGACAAATTTCATACAAATTCTGCCACATGTGTATTCCACTAACCCGCATTGGAACAGCGTGGTGGAATATGTTCCAAACCTTCTCCTCAAAGGGAGAGGAGGCCTTTAGCCCAGCAGTGGGAATTTACAGGCTGTTACTTTACTTTTACTTTTAATGATATTAGATATTCTCAGTGCACTCACTTAAGTTGTAATCGCCCATTCCCGATCCGGAGTCTTCCCTCGGCGTCCCCGGCCCCCCGCCACCGACGCCGCCCGGCGACGACTTCATGCCGTCCACGCCGCCGAGTCCTGGGCCAAGTGTTGTGGTCGATATGGTATTATTGTGTTTACGTGATGCTGTTCTGGCGACGCAAACTTTGGTATTTCAGAGATTGGTTTTTTTTTTCTTTCAATTTAGATACATCGTAAGCATGAATAATTTAATAAAAATATATCGTAAATAGCGCCCATACTTCTATATATATTTTTTTTTTATATTCATCATATTCATAATAGACGAAGGTTTGAGGTTGTACAGCCTAGTCATAATTATATTTTATATATCATTAATTTTTAATCTGTGCCATTTTTTTCATATAAATATATATTATATAATTTTGTTAAATGATTTAATAAAAAATAATATATTTTATAATTATTTTTAATAACATTATAAAATAATTTCGATCGACTGTTTACGTTAAATCTTTTTTTATTTATAAAAATTCTCTCACACGCAAAATTTGCGTCACCACATACATATACGTTTTCAATTAATTTGCTTCATTCTCGTACTGAATTATACAATTATACATACAATTTATACATTCGGTATTTGACATGTGATTATAAAATGATATGAAGCATCGCTAATAACAATACATGCTTCGATGAAAACAATATTGATGATTCTCTAGCGATATCACTAAACTACGTAGACAAGACACGTTTAATAATACACTGAACTTACTAAAAAAAAAATATTTTTTATTATTTCCCCAGTATATTCTTCGAATTTGACATTTGAAAGGAAACTATTTCCAGGTACAAAAGAAAAATTAAAAATAAAACTGTCATCGAACATTGAACTGTCAAAAAAACGCGGGAAAATTGTTTTTTTTTTTTTTGAAACATCGTTCAAATGTTTTAAATTGTATACAATTTTAAATTTTCGATTGTAATATTTAGCTTAAACTTTGACAATTTAATTTTGAAATACAATTTATTATTATTTATATTTTATAATTAACCAAAGCCCTATATTATTCATAAGCACCTTCGGCTGCAGAGGGCTGCGGGAGATGCTGCGACGGGGGCCCGTGCTCGACGGCGAGCGGGAACTCCGCCCCTAGGGCTCCAGCGCCCACGGGTTTCATCAGCGTGTACATGTTGTCACCGCCTGCCGCGCAATATTACGCGTCACCATCTCTTACTTTTTCAACCCATTTTTTTTTACGATAGATTTTTTTTTTATATTCAAAACTTATGCACTACTATGCAAAGTTATGCATCCCAGTTTATATTAAATTTAAAATTGATTTTAAGATTTTTTTTTTTTTATTTTAATTTAAAAATTCATTTTAAATAACAAAATCCAATCAATGTACGTATGTCTTAAATCTAACATTTAGACAAAAATATTTGCTTTTAGGATAAATTTAATATAATAATGAATAACAAAATGCAATTTTTTTTACATAAATTAATTTATTTACAGAACCAGATCAGAAGTCATAAAAAATATAATTCTTTTATATAAAATTTAATATATAAATCTTTTATATAATAAATATTTCATTGAAATGTCAGTCTAATAACGAACAGAATATTTATACTGTTACTTACATTACCAATTGTTAGGGCGAAATAAAACCTATATAAGTAACTATTTAAAAAAAAAAAAAACATTATTTACTATTCATATCATTTTTAATCTCTTTCAGTTTAAAAAAAAAATAAAATTCTCAAAACTTTTTTAGATAGTATACTTGGAACTTTGTATAAATATTTAGTATTACAATTTTATTGTATTTCTTTCGATGTTGCCAGTATCTAATCTACGTAGTGTTTAGTCCGCTTGAAATCAAAAAGTATAATGAAGCACTACTGTGATGTACGAAAAAGATAAAAAAAAATAACGTTAAAGAATCAACCCCTTAAACAGAAGCATCATTATTAGATTCTATGACTTCCAATCAGGGTTTTATATATAATATCACATTAAGTCGCTATGCACTTTCTAATACTCTAGAAAACATATTATCCATGAAATCACTTACAAAAAATAAAATTACAAAAAAAAAATAGGGTCGAATTCGAATTGTCTATGACATTTAGTTTGACATACACAGTACAGATACTTAATAAGCATATACACGTGTGACCCAAAGCGTGAATGAATACAAGCGAGAATGAAGCAAGCGGAACGAAAAGAAAAAAACAGGTGTTCATTTAAAAAAAAAAAAGATTTAACATAAAATTGTAAACATGACGTTCAGAAATGCGACATTGTTATCCTCTACACGTTTCTGAACGCATCAGCTGTATGAAACATCTAATATTGTGCCACAGTCAAATACCTGGTTAGGTGTTGTAATTAACAAAAAAAAAAATAACCTGCAAATCTTAATATTAAACATTAAAATCACTTTTGAAATAACAAGAATAGGGACAATACAATATATATATATGTATATAATTACATTTGCACGAAGAGTGAAGATAAACATAAAAGTTGACCTTGAAATAAGACTATACCATTGGTTAAGATCTGTAATAGTCTATGGTATAAGAAAAATTTGAAGCGATATCATTGTCAGCGAAGATATTCGAGTAAATCTTTAAAGTACATAGGTGACTGACCATAGACAACAACCAAGTATATACATGTGTGGGCCACCTGATGGTAAGTGATCACCATCAACCATAGACAATGACGCTGTAAGAAACATTAACTATTCCTTACATCGCCAATGTGCCACCAACCTGGGGAACTGAGATGTTATGTCCCTTGTGCCTGTATTTACACTGGCTCACTCACCTTTCAAACCGGAACACAACAATACTGAGCACTGCTGTTTTGCTGCATATCTGATGGTTTGGTTAGGTGGCTTACACAAAGCATACCATCAAATAAACTTTGAAAATATAATTAAAGTGTATATAAGTAGTTAAGTGCAATAGTGTTGTATACATAAAGATATATTAATCATAAACTCTTTAGTAGTGCACAATATGGTTGGGTTAGCAATCACATACTATATGTAAACCCAATTTTGTATGTTTATCTTTACTCCTGGCTCTGAAATATAGTATCCATTACTCTTTATATGATACAACAAAATATTTTAAACTAAATAAAAAATGGCACCATTTCATAATAATTACAGATATAATTACATGGGCACTCTTCAAAAGTGTTATTAACATGTGTAATATACTAAGGAATTAACAATTACCAAGTTTTATTTATATTTATTAACATAGGACGGCTTTTGGTTATATTCAATATGTGTTTTCTCTGAGAATTAAAAAAAAAACACATTTATAATTATACTGAGTTTATTTATTAAAAGTATATTTAAATATTTCTAAGTATATCAATTTACATATTAACACTTATCTGTAAAACGAATTATAACCAAAAACCCATCACCTACCATCACCATTTAAAAATCTTACCGGAATTTGACGAGTCCTGGGGGCTTGGCATTATCGGCGTGGGAGGCCCAGGGGGACCGTTCGAGCCGGGCGGCGCGCCGTACGCTCCGGGCGAGCCTCCGCTGTAGTTGAGTGGGGCGGAACCTCCGGCGGCGCCTCCGCTGCCACCGGCCCACGCGCCCCTCGGCCCCATCCCCATTGGTGGCATACCTGTGCATCAGTTTTTGAATTAATTGGTATGTTTGACATTTTCATTAGAAATTAGGTTAGTTTTTTGACTATTTACTCTATTTTACTTCATCAATATTATTGATTATTCTAACAGCTAGTCAATTACTCAATCAAGAGCAGAATTTCTATCAACACTGCCTGCCGGAGTGCTTTGGCTACAGAAAGATATATAAGCAATTGCTTCAAAACATTTCCTACTAAATTTAGGAACAATACTATTACCCTTTTTTGACATTTATTTGAAATCAATAATCCAGTTATACATAATCTCATTTCCTCAGTATTTTATGTGATAAGTTCTCACCTGGAGCCTGGGGCGGAGGGCCGCGCATGCCGGCTGCATAGGCTCCGGGGCTCATGGGGCCCATGCCGGGGCGCGGCGGCGTCATGCGCGGCCCGCCCAGCATACCAGCGCCGCCACCTCCACCCCCACCGCCGCGTTCCAGAGAATTGCCCATCATACCCTGACCTGGAGACAAAATAATCATATGTTATGTATATGAGGAGGATATTATTTGAATCAAATAATATTCAATTCTTGAATAAAAAAATATTTTGTACGTCAGAAGCAGCTCTATAAGTTTTTATTTAGATTTTGCTTTTTAACTTTATCTATATAAAGTGTCTTCAGACAGTCTGTATAAAGGTCTAGCTGTAACGCAGCAAACATTTCACCTCATCAATGGATGAATGAGAAAGTGCTTGTGATCTTACTTTGGACTCAAAGAATGTCATGGCAAATGTTATCTAGTTCAGTGCAACAGTTTAAGTATGAAAAGGTAACAGATATTTTACTTTTACATTTATAATATTAGCATAGGTTAATAAAACCACTCAAGTACATAGTAAATTATCTTAATTATAGAAATGTAATACAAAATAATTAGTCATAAAACAAAAAGATGGCTGTACTACTTCACTAATAATAAAACACTTTAGGAATAAAATAAATGGCTCTAAATGTATATATATTTTCAAAATGTATATACATATATACACACTTTCAGATATTTGCAACTGAACACATTACTCGTATATTTTTAACAATCAATACTGGAGTGTAGCCTTTTAATTGATTTTTATTCACTTTGACATATATGTAAATGTCAAAAAAGAAGAAAAGGTGGATCAACTTTAAATGTGTAAAACAGGGGATAATAAAAAATAAAATAATAATACCTCAGTCATGATCTTGGGTATAATCCTTAAATTACGAAGGATGATGTTTATATTACATATATAGCTTATAAAACTCTCTTAATGTACTTATATGTGTGTGTTTCTTAATAGCTCATAGTATCTTCAAATTAAAATTTCATAAATAAAATACTTCATATTTTTCATGTAATAGTTTCATAATATTAATAACATTAGTTTTAAAAGCTCACCTGGAGGCCCGTTAAAATCATTTCCCATGCCCATTCTGACTGCTGATCGTGGTCCACCAGAATACCATGGACCGATAAATGGCTGTCCTGTTCCCATTAGCTGAGGCTGAGGTCCGTGAGGCGAGGGCTGTGATCCAGGGTGTGGGGCGGGCGGTGATGGCCGGAGTGAAGAGTTTGGAAAGAAACCTGGTGGCATACCACCTCCTCCCATTCCTAAAATATAATTTTTTATTTAAATTAAGTAAATTGTTCCTTAAACATATTCCAAATATTCATTTTTATTTAGTTGTACTACAAAATATATAATGGTTTGTGTTGTTACCGAATAATTATTCAAACATTCTTAGTTTTCTTTTACATGTAGGTTAAAATAAGGGATTACTATATATTAACAGTACTCTTCATTTTTTATTGTTTCCAAGAATTTATTAACTTAAATAGTTAGGTTTTCTCTGAATAACGTAATTCTATAATGCAGGTTAGTTACTATATTACTAATAATCATTCATAAATTTTAAAAGCCATCAATGTATGTTTTAATTAACTTTAACAATTACGTAGTTTTTTTGTTTTTCACTAATAAGTAAGAAGGATTATAATAGTGATCTACTTTCTAACACGTTTGCACATTCATATTTACTTAAGTTGATAAGAAAAAATATTCCTTAGAAAGTGTGCCACACTGAAAGAAAACCGATTTTATGGTCGTTCTACATTAGAAATAAACATCGTACCGTCATTTGGAGGCGCCGGGCCAGCGTTGTGACCGATCCCATTGACACCGTATCCTGAATTAACGAATCCGTAGTCGTGAAATGCTTTCGCTTCCGACGAGTGTTCACAAGTGTCTCGCCTCTCCGGCGCGGCGCAGTACAGGTCCCAGAAAACACACCACCAGGAATGGAGGAACCCGGGCGGCTCGCCGAGTGTTATGTTCTTTTCCCATCGTATCTCTGAAAGGAAAGTCTGCGCCGCTTTCTGAGCCCCGACATGTAGTAAGTACTCGTAGACATATAGGGCCAACTTCTCGCGAGCCTGAGCGTCCGAAGGTACCGTAGAGCCTTTGCCCTTGGCATACATATCGACTGAAAGCCGACGTTTATGTTGAAATTGTTTATTATTTACATTAACGCTTTATATCAATAAATTCAACTTCTCAAAATGTCATTGATCGATGGCGACATTTGGCGTCTGTGGCATAGAGAATCGGATTGTTCTCAATTTCGCGGAGCGCATCGTTTGAATTGTCACCTTCTCTTATCTATGCTTATCACAGGCAAAAAATAAATAAAAAACAAAGTATTGAATGTTAAAACTATCTTTTGTTACTTTTTCTTGTCACATAGCAACTTCTTAAATTTTGCAGTTAGTACCATATTATCGTTTTTAAATTTTTAAATCAACAAAATTCTATTGTAAACATATTTAGCTTGCGATGATACACACTAATAAAATATTGGAATAAATCAGTACACATAACGTACACTTTCACCAAATTCGGTACAGCAGTTTGGCCATGAAAGAGCGACACACAGACAAAGTTGCTTTCACATTTATAATATTAACGTAGATTACTGTTTTTAATTATTTTATAATTATTTATAGCCTTGAGCATGGATGTGGATGGATATAGAGTTAGAGGACGACCAAGGAAGCAAAGGATGGATTGTGTGAAAGACGATATGATTAAAAAGAATGTAATTTTTAAGATGACATCTAACAGAGAAGTATGGAAGAAAAAAACATGCTGCGCCGACACCAAATAAAATTGGTATAAGCAGGAGGATAATGATGATGATAATACTTACTGTTATTAAAATTTTAGGTAATTAAGAATTTATTGTAATGTACTATTAATAAAACTGAAAGAACGATTTACTATTTCCATTTAAATAAGCCAGTACCCGGATTTAGCCAGGATAAGTAAAGTAAACATTTTTAATACAATTACATATAAAAGCAGGCCATAGACATTTTTTTATTTTTAATAAAATATTGACATAACAAAACTGACATTGAAAACGCACAAAGTCTAGGAATGTTTGTACTTGTCTATTCCTTCTTCCTTTTCGTGCGGCCGTGTCACCGCGTGGTTCGCAGCCGCGTTTCGTGAAAGAAACAATTTCAAAATGGCTATCAGACCTGTGTACAGGCCCCAAATCGTCAAAAAGAGGACGAAAAGATTCATCAGACATCAATCTGATCGATATGACAAACTTAAACGCAACTGGCGTAAACCGAGAGGTATGTTAAATGTTGTTGACCGTATTTAACCAATTTATAACTTTCATTGTAAATTTATATAAATTAAAAGTAATTTAAAGTTAATTTTCTGCGTTATAATAGCTAATCAACTATTACATTAGCTTTAATCAACGTGAAATCACTTAAAAACATTAATCTTATAGGTTATAACCATAATGTGACTTTGTATGAACGATGTATAGAAGTTCCACATTCAGTCGAGTTTTAAAACAAATACAGTTTTATATTGTATAGCAACGCAAGGGCACTCTGTGTTATTCATTTTCGATATGATACTCGCAATTTGTAACCTTGCAATATCAATACTATTATATCCTATTCTAGATGACTTCAACTATAGTTATTTAGTCATAATGATAGTAACACAACTAATTTAAACTTAATTAAAATAATACTATATATAATTGTTTTATATATTTGTGTACATTGAGAACATACTTGTTCATAATTTTTGTCTATTAGACTTCATAAAATAAATATGTATTGAAATTATTGTACACATGATAAGCAAGCCTTACAGATATGTGCTATTCTTTTTTTGAATATTTATGTACTTTTTAATCTGATTAAAAAACATAATATCCAATATAAATATAATAATAAAGTAAAACATTACAGGTATTGACAACAGGGTGCGCAGGCGTTTCAAGGGTCAATACTTGATGCCAAGCATTGGTTACGGTTCAAACAAAAAAACCCGTCACATGCTCCCAAATGGCTTCCGCAAGGTGAGAAACGATCTACTTCTATACGGATAATATTAAGATTTTTTGCTTGATTATTTTTAGACGGAGTAACGATCCTCATCAAATGATTCTCAAAAATAAAATAACACTGGTAGAAATTTACAGTATTCTTGAGTATATGACCAGTGCACCTGTACCATATGCATGCAATTGAAGCCGGTGTGGATCTATAGATTTAATATAATATTATATCCACAATGTATGCTAGGCAATATATTCCTATTATATACGATAAAATTTAATTATGTATCTTACAATATATATTAGATTTTAATGAAACTTTTAATATATCAACTTATATAGGATATATTATATTGAAAATAATAGTTTTCTATTAACTAATTTGGTTTTATGAATTACTAATGTAACGAAAAAGAAAAATGAACTTGATTTTTTTTATAAACTCTTTTGTTATAATTCTTTATGATCAAAACATAATATTTAAATTTATACAATACATATTTATACAATGTGTAAAGGTAACATATAACAATGACATAAAAAGCTATAAGTTCTGCTATAATGAAGTTGATTTTGTTATTATCAAAGTTTCTCGGAATTAAAAAAAATAAATAACTTGTGTTTATAAGATGAACATCTTATAATATATACATAAATATGTATTGTATACAAATGCAAGGGCACTCTGTGTTATTCATTTTCGATATGATACTCGCAATTTGTAACCTTGCTATATAAATACTATTATATCCTATTCTGAATGACTTCAATTATAGTCATTTAGTCATAATGATAGTAACACAACTAATTTAAACCTAAATACAAAAATACTATAGATATAAGTAATAAAATGATATTTTTTTATGTTTGTGTACATTGAGATCATACTTGTGCATAATTTCCTTATATTTAAACTTAAAATGAACTTATTATATCTACAAACAATCTTGGGTAATATATTTTACTATGTAATCTATATACTATAGTCTTATTTCAAAATTAACATCTTGTAAACAAAATTTAAGATTTTTTTCTTTTTCTAATTTGAAGTTAACGTTAAAAATGCTCTATCAATATGGATATTAGCTAAAATCAAAATTGCCTACAAACATTTCAGTTATTGTAGTTAGTATTAGTAATTGTTAAACTCTTAATAATTGTTAAAATTTGTAATAGAGTAATAAGTAACACTAAGTTCTGTCTATAGAAGATTATTGAATAAAACATCATATAAGTATAGTAGCAAAAGAGCTTAAACAAATAATACATACTGCTAAAGAAGTAGTTCTATCATGTAGGAACGAAAAAAGTTAGTTATATTGTTAGATCGTGAAATTTTAGAATGTGCTTTGCCATTTTGAATTTAAAAATCATAAAATGTATAGGAAGCACATTTCACAAGTGAGATTCGAAGTGAATTCTTACAGAATTGCATTACAGAACTGATGAACTTTTTCTCTACCACAAATTTTTTTGGAGTATATACTTAGTACCCTGGTGCCTTTAGTGTGTAATCACTAAAATGTTAAATTATCAGACGTTTGTAAGTTGCAAATAATGATTGTTTTTAAAGTTATTAATTTCGGGATAATTACCATGTTTTTTATTTTTGTTCGGTGGAGCTCGATATTTCGACATTGTCTACGAATGTCTTGTTCACGATCGAGCTCCATCGAACAAAAATAAAAAACATGGTAAATATCCCGAAATTAATAACTTTAATAATAAAAATAACCATGTTAATTTAAAATAATTGTTTTGTTTTATAGGTCCTCGTTCACAATGTACGCGAGTTGGAAATCCTCATGATGCAGAACAGGAAATACTGCGCAGAAATAGCTCACGGAGTTTCTTCTAAGAAGCGAAAGACCATCGTGGAACGCGCACAACAACTCAGTATCAGAGTCACCAACGCCGCCGCGCGTCTCCGCAGCCAGGAGAACGAATAAACTATAATAAATTTTATAAAACCCTAAATGGTTGTTTTATTTTGAAGTTTAATTTCTAAATATTATTAGATTTTTTTTTTTTTTAATAAATTCGATCAGCTTATTTTTGACAAGTCAAGTCAAGTAAAGATTGGATATTATACTGGCAAACCTAAATCCAGTATTGCCAGTATATACTGAATAATGAAACCTTACTCATTACCAAAGATTATTGAGGAAAAGTTACGAATTTTATATTCGTCTTGCAGTCGACTAAACCTGCGCGTGACAGGAGCACGTGATGGTTAAAAATTTTAAATCTTTGTATTGCTAAACTTTGTCCGTACGGTTTGATACTGAAGTTACGAAACTAATTAAAGTTATAAAACCAATGATTTAATGTAGTCTCAATAATTTCACACAAAATGTACAACCAAAGCCATAATTTATGAACTAGTTTTGGAACTTACAAGAAAAGAGAACACATTCCTTAAAGGCCAGCAACGTTCTTGCAGGCCCCCTGAAGTTACAAAAAAATATTACGGCAAATCGGTTACAATCTAAAACAATAAAGATCCAATGTTCAGAGCTAAGTGCGATGTAGTAAGTATATTTGGTGGTACCAGCTATCACGACGCCTGTCGGAGAGCTAAACCTTGATCGTAAATTAAATTGAGCTTCTGTTGATAAATGGTTTATTAGTTGTATGTACGGATCGCAACAACAACAACAGTCTGTAAATTCCCACTGCTGGGCTAAAGGCCTCCTCTCCCTTTGAGTAGAAGGTTTGGAACATATTCCACCACGCTGTTCCAATGCGGGTTGGTGGAATACACATGTATTCTGCCACATGTGTATTCCACCAACCCGCATTCTATGAAATTTGTCACATGCAGGTTGCCTCACAATGTTTTCCTTCACCGCTGAGCACGAGATGAATTATAAAGACAAATTAAGCACATGAATCAGCGGTGCTTGCCTGGGTTTGAACCCGCAATCATCGGTTAAGATGCACGCGTTCTAACCACTGGGCTATCTCGACTTTCGCAACATAAGACAAATATATGTTACGCTCACAAATGTACACTCTAGAGGCGTTGTTCTTCATTGTTGAATTAAGACTACTTGTGATATAGTATTGTTTGCTGACGATACTTCACTGATTTTTAAGGTTGACAGGAAAAAAACTGACTATGACGATGTGAACGGTGCCTTATCACAGATACAAGATTGGTTTAAAGTAAATAATTTAGTTTTGAATACTCAAAAAACAAAATGTATAGTTTTTACCCTACCCAATGTTAGAAAGCAAAATTATAACACATCTTTAAGCGGTGGCCAGCTTGATGTAGCCGATGCTACGGTATTCTTGGGAATAGAATTGGATTCCAGACTTCAGTGGAGTCCCCATTTGTCGTCCCTAACAGGAAAACTCAGCTCCGTAGCATACGCGGTTAGAAAAGTTAGACAACTAACTGATATTGATACCCCTCGTTTAGTTTATTTTGGTTATTTTCACAGTATTTATGTCATATGGCATATTACTTTGGGGTAACGCTGCAGATATTGAATCTGTCTTTATTTTACAAAAGAGAACAATCCGGTTTATTTATAATCTTAGAGCTAGAGACTCTCTTCGGGATGTTTTTAACAGAGTGGGATTACTCACTGTTGCGTCGCAATATATTAATAACAATATCATATATATTCACAGTAACATTGATCACATTGATAAAATCAGTGATAATCATTGTATATGCACTAGAAGTAAGGATAAGCTTATAACGCCAAGTTTCCGACTCCGCAAAGTCAATAAATCTTTCTTGGGGCAAGGTATCCGTTTCTATAATGAAATTCCGCAGACATTTTTAACTTTGCCGTCTCGTAAATTCAAATCGTTTATAAAAAATACATTGGTAAAAAAAGGCGTATTATTCGATACAAGATTTTGTTAATTAATACCTGTTGACTTCCAGGCAGGATATATTAATTTAAATAATTGGATTAACTAACATGATTGTGTTTTTTTTTTTTTTTTTGTTTTCTTTTTCTTTTTTTTTTTTTTTAAATGTTGAAAAAGAGTTAGTTACTGTTGAGTTTCTTGCCGGTTCTTCTCGGTAGAATCGACTTTCCGAACCAGTGGTAGCTTCACTTAATTGTTAAATGACGATTCAAAAGTGCTTGTAAAAGCCCACTTGAATAAAGTATATTTTGATTTTGATTTTTTGATGAGTGGATGGTACTTATCCAGGTGGGTTTGCCCAAAGCCCTACCACCAAGTAAAGTTTAATCGAAACAAATTATTTTATGCTTACACGAGTCTTTAATATAAAGTCACGGTAGCATGCGTAAGCGATCCCGTAGCGTCCACCGAAAGACGGAGAGGGTACCGCTGGTTTTTAACCGGTAAACCCGGTGGACCTGGGCGCACTAGGCGTTCAGGAAACCGGGGAGTCCCACAAAAAAAAATAAAAAAAAAAAAAAAGGGTCTTTAATATAAAACGACGCATGTAATCGTAAGTTATAGTGACAACGTATGATTCACAAAAGCAACCCGAGGGAGCGGGAAGAGGATGCCGCTGCAGAACCGCTCCACCTTAGAAGACCGGGGAGGAGGAAGAAGCGCTATGCGCACCTTCTCCCGCCTCAATAGGCATCTCAGGGACAGGGACAGTTGGAAGATCGCACAGACGTGCCGACCGTTAGGGCGTCACGGTAGCATGCGAAAGCAATCCCGGGGCGCCCGCTGAAACGGCGGAAAGGGTACTGCTGGGTTTTTAATGGATATTCCGGTGTTTTGTTCATCTCGGGCACCGGCAAACCCCACGTACCCCCCACTTACACGTGGGGGAAACGCGTAGCGTTTTGCAGCGAAAAAAAAGGCTTATGGCAGATGCCCCATGCACCCTGTAAATATATAAAAACGTATGTGATCCATATAATTGGATGATGTATAGAATTTTTATTCTTCAGTATTTTTTTATTTGCTTTGCACACGTTTTGGAGTGATTAAACGTATCTTTTGTGAGTTAATTATAGAAACGTCAATTAAGAAAGTACCTTTAGGGACATATCAAATGAAATTAGTAAAATAAAGAAAAAAAAATCTATTTGAACATGATCTCTTTGGTTATTTTATATTCGTCTGTTCGGTCAGGAATAGTGCCTAGGGCAACTACTAGGGCAACAAATTATAATGATGAAAAATAAATCTGCGATCTACCCAAAAAGTCTATCAACAACCGGTAAATTATGCATTTCTTTGGACTGTAATATTTGTGCCGGATCCCCAAGTTCAGGTTTGTAAGTATATAGTCTAAAAGTTAAATTATAAAATAACTAGCGACCCGACCTGACTTCGCACAGGTGCAATGCTGATACTAAATATAATACAGAATACCTAACAAAGTTCAAAGCAAACATTATTTTGTTCTATCTCGTAGGGTTTAGCCAGAGTTTGCAATGTAATAAACAGTGGCGAATTTACCAATAGGCTAAGTACGATGGAGCCTAGGGCGGCAGATTTAGAGGGCCGGCAAATTTAGCCCAAATTTCTTATTATCTTACAGAAATTAAAAAAGAAAAACTTATAAAAATATGTACCTATACACATTACGTCCGTAATCCGTATACATGTCACTACATAGCTGGTTGGAAAAATAACTAAGTAACTGACAGAAATATCACCTAGTTTACAATCACACTAATAACGGGAAAAACCTGATGTAATGAGGACTATAGAACACAAATCATAAATGTTGCAAAAAAGTAGGGCGGCAATAATTTAATAGCCTACTAGTACTAGCCTACTAGCGGCAGATTTGTAAATCCGCCACTGGTAATAAAATTTAAAGGCCGGCAACGCACCTGCAAGCCCCCAGGTGTTGCAGATGTCCATGAGCGGTGGTAATCACTCTCCATCAGTTGAGCCTCCTGCTCGTTTGTCTTCAATAACAAAAAAAATGTAAGCATATAAAATATGTTAATTACGACATCTCTTTATTAAACTTTAATAAAGAGATGTCGTAATTAACTTATTATTGTTCCTCTACTTTATCTTGCATGTATTGTCAATATAAAATCAAAAAATCAAAATCAAAAAAACTTTATTCAAGTTAAAAACACTTTTGAATCGTCATTTTACAATTAAGTGAAGCTACCAACGGTTCGGAAAGTAGATTCTACCGAGAAGAACCGTCAAGAAACTCAGTAGTTACTCTTTTTTAACATTTAAAAAATACAACGTCATGTTAATTAAATACAATTATTTAAATTAATGAATCCTGCTTGGAACCTATCTTTTGAAAAAACCGCATCAAAAGCCGTTGCGTAATTTTAAAGATACATAGGGACAGACAGCGGTATGTTACTTTGTTTTATACTATGTAAAGATATTGAAACTAAACAAATTACATGTCAGAAATCGCGTGCATCCCCCTTACCTAATACGATTATGTATTATTCACAACACAACCTCATGGCGGCTCTCACGATTGTCTCACGAAATCAGACTGTTCGCTGTCAACATTCAATAATTTATAAGATGGATAGACAGTGACATAAGTTTTCAATTTAAATATTAGTAACAACCCGCCCCGGTTTAGCAGAAATGCAAAACTGATACTAAATGTACTTACTACAGAATTTGCTACCTAAACAAATCACACTAAAAACTACTAAAATTATCAGTATTTCTTTTCCATATTGTTCACGTATTGTATGCAAAAATCTTCCTCTAAAATCACTCTATTTATTAAAAAAAAACAACATCAAAATCCGTCGCGTCATTTCAAAGATCTAAGCATACATATGTACAGACAGCGGTGAGCGACTTTGTTTTATATTATGAAATGATAATGATTCGAGATGCTGTTTCTATCTGTCAAATGTTAAATCAGTAATGGCGGAAAGTGAGATATCAGTCTTCATTTCTTGGTAAGCTCGTAAGAAGTGTAATATATTGTTTCAATATTTTTTTCTTATTGCGGCTGCCTCATGTCTATGCAGAAGTGATCACTTGCCATTAGCAAACCTTTTGAGCATACACCTGTCTATGACAAAAAATATATTTGAGCTGAGATGGCCCAGTGATTAGAACGCGTGCATCTTAACCGATGATTGCGGGCTCAAGCCCAGGCAAGCACCACTATATACATGTGCTTAATTTGTCTTTACAATTCATCTCGTACTCAGCGGTGAAGGAAAACATCGTGAGGAAACCCGCATGTGACAAATTTCATAGAAATTCTGCCACATGTGTATTCCACCAACCCGCATTGGAACAGCGTGGAATAATGTTCCAATCCTTCTCCTTAATGGAAGAGAAGGCCTTATCTCAGCAATGGGAAATGTACAGGCTGTTACTTTATTTTTGATTTACTTTTTTCAAAACGAACAATGTATAGGTAATATTAATAATCAAGTTATTTTGTTTTTAGTTAAATGACGAAGATCCTACTATCTAAAGCTTAAACCTAGTCTGTGTTTGCAATGTGATGTTCCTTATTCTTAATATAATTATTTCTGTTGCCATATTTGCTGTTCACAATTTCTAAATAATAAAATTTGTGCATGCTATTATTACTTCACTATTTTTGGTAATCAAATTTATTATGAATATGTACGTAAAATATAAGCGGCATTATCAATCTATTTGGCCGGTTTTTAAATCCATTTTATATTATTTAGTAGAGGATAAGGTACCCAGTAAAACTGTTTTTTTTTTATTTAATTCTAGTATATATTCACTGAAAAATATAATAAAAAATCAATATTTAAATAACGCGCGATTTTGCAATAAAATGAAAAAAATGCATTTTTATTTATTAATAAATTAATTATTATTTTCAACTTGCGTTTGTACATAAACTTATAGTATATGCTGATTACTGAGATAATTTAATTGACACTGTATTTTTCGCATTATCAAATAGCCTATTGTATAATTGCATAAACATAAAGAATTAAAAAAAAGTTATTTTCACTCTGACCGTACTGTGTGTAAACTTATTATGCCTAATAATATCTAAGGCTGCTTTGTTTGAGTACATAAGGTTTACCCCTGTAAAATATTAATAATTTATCAGGCAGTGCGCCTTTGATTTATCACTGTCAATAACAGTCAGCCTTCTTGTCTACCGACATAATACGTTTAGAATTAAATTAAGCGTCGTCTTGACAGTTCGAAATACAAAATAATTGTCAGAAATTAAAAAAAAAGTTGTACCTCTATTGTTTATTTAATTTTTTTTTAATTTGAAATAGACTTTTTTTAAATATGATTTAGTTTGAATATGTTTGAAAAATTGAGAATTTTATTTTATGTTTTATTAACGTTGTTCATACCTTATTTGTTGCAAGAATATATTTCAGCGATATTAATAAGTAAAGTTGGTAATTGTAATAAATGTAGATCTTGTGGGAAGTATTAGAAATGGAGATACCGGCATTATTTTTATTTATTATATTGATAAACATCACTTGTGTCGTTTCTGAACTGGCCTTGAAGTTTGGTAAGAAAATCATTTTTTTATTAAATTTAAAAAATAAATCAATGAACACAATGATTTTTGTAGTAAATCTTAGTAATTAGTTTTTTGTATAAAAAGTCCAATTGTCGTAAGTGAATATTTTAACAAATACGTTCAAATTTTCTGCACCATTCTAAACTTATATATGTTATCAAATTATTAAATAAGTTTTTTTTTAATTCATTAAATAAATAAGCAAATAAGTACTTTTTTTAAAATTATGTTAATGAATTGAAAACGAAAAGCAATGGACTTAAGACATATGACAAATTAAAAAAAAAAAAAAACAATTTAAAACCTAATGTTAAAAATACAGAAATGTAACGATAAAATTTCGGTACATCCATTATAGTAAATCATCGATCCATTCAATTATAAAGTCATCGGAGCGTCAAATCGCCCGCTAAAAGTAATTTAATAAGCAGATAAATAATTTAATTACTTTTTATTCGACATAAAGCTACTATTGATTTCTTGATGAATATTGTGATTCTTCCATTTTGAAAAATTTAAATAAGATCATTCGTTTTGCAATTCTATAAATTCTTCAGCAATGGGCTATTTGTCAATGCGAAAAATAAAGTATCGATTATTGTAATCAGTGTGTATTATGAGTTTAAAAATTGTTATTTATCAACGAAAATTGAAAATATTACGTAATTTTTTCAAAAATCCCTAAATAAAAATGCATTTTTTAAACGTTTGTCACGTGACACTAAACGCCCCTCATTTACTTGTTAACTTTGCTTTTCTACGATATGTACCACAGATAAAAATACAGGAAAGTGACGTCACTGACCCCATTGCAGCGCCATATTGTCCTAGTAGCGTTTTCGCGCGCTATTTAAATATGGACCTTTTAATATGACATTTTTCGGCAAATATGTACTAGAAATAAAAAACACAACTTTTACTGGGTTCCTTAACTTCTACTAAATAATATAAAATGGATTTTAAAAACCAGTCAAATAGACTATTGTATAGCAACTAAATGTAGCCCGCGGCGTCACTTGGACACAAGATCGGTTTGATCTCATGAATGTACATTTTATCAATAAAAATATGTTTTACAGTAATAATAACAGAAATTCACGAAAATGACTTGCCACAGCAAGTTGGGATTGCCATTAAACAAACAGAAGAAAACAAACAGGGTCTTGTTATTAGTGACGTCATCATTCAGCTGGACAGAGAGAACGAAGAGGATAGTTATAGACAGTGTAAGACGAAAAAGGTTTTATATAAAAAATAAATATAATTAAATGGAACGAGAATATCCAAGCGTGGTTTGAAGAACTAATTATTACAGATTATATCAATAATGTAGTGAAGAACCGAGATGGCCCAGTGGTTAGAACGCGTGCATCTTAACCGATGATTTCGAGTTCGAACCCGGGCAAGCACCACTATATATATATGTGCTTAATTTGTGTTTATAATTCATCTCGTGCTCGGCGGTGAACATCGTGAGGAAATCTGCATGTGACAAATTTCATTGAAATTCTGCCACATGTGCATTCCACCAACCCGCATTGGAACAGCGTGGTGAAATATATTCCAAGCCCTCTCCTTAATGGCAGAGGGGGCCATAAGCCCAGTAGTGGGAAATTTACAGGCTGTTTACTATTATCAGTAATACCTATTGCGGTTATTCGTACATTACTAAGAAACAGAATCCATGTTTAACAATAATTTTTCGTAATTTGTGAATCGAGATTGATAGGTTAAGATAGAATAATCTCAATAATTTAAGATACTTTATAAGCACTTGCGATTCCATATCCACATCATAAAAATTTTGTTTATAATATAACTATTATTAGAAACAGTATGTATATTCACAGCAGAATAGAATACAAAAATTCAAGATAAAAAAGAAAAATCACAATCTGTGCCGTACGAAAATAATGATATATAGATATGTTTTATTTTAGAAATAGTATCTTTTCACTCTTATAAATATTGTATTCTTTAAAACCATATTTTTATGTATACTGTAAACGAATGTCAATTTGTTTGGATCTGACGTAACGTTGGATTTTGTTTAAGAAAGTAGTTTTGGTGGGCTCTTAGAGAGCGGGTTTTTGAAACGGCGGCCATCTAAATTAAAAAAAAAATACATGTATGTAGTTGTAGTTTTCTCCTGTTGGTTATTACAAAAAATCATCTTACTATGGGCATATGATTTTGCGAACGCCTTGTATTAATGTAATAGGCTATTTGACAATGCCAAAAATAAATTGTGAATTATTGTAATCAGTGTATTTACTAATGAAAGTTATTTTAGCATTTCTATTTATGGATTTTTGAATAAATTAAGTATTATTTTCAACTTTCGTTAGTAAATAACCATTTTTAAACTCATAATATATACTGTACAATTCACCATTTATTTTTCGTATTGTCAAATAGCCTATTTGAAGGATGAAAAGCGAGCGCTTTTCAATTTACGACAATATAATCTATAAATGGATAGATGAAGTTTGTGCTACGCACATCATCAAAAGAAAGAAAGAGTGAGAAACAAAGAAAGAAAGGGAACGAAATAGCACTTTAAACATTAATCCTTTTCTAGTATGCTCATCCGTATCCCAGGGAGTCTCTCTGATCATAGACCTCTCCTGGTCGCCCTGGGAGATGGCCGAGGAGCTGTCATCATCAGCTGGTGTACCAATAGTGCGTTCGTTACTAGGATCCCAGCAGTTTATAGGAGGTTTTGATGGTTATTTGGAAACGAGGAATGCGACGGATGCTGCTATAATATTGGAGAGCGAAGTAGGTCAGTATTTTTCCAGAGAAGAAATATTTTGATAATATTCCTGTATTAAATGGACAGCCGATTAACTCAGTGGTTAGAACGCGTTCATATTAACGAATGATTGCGGGTTCAAACCCAGACAACCCTTCTAGTTGTTTAATGTAACGCCTTGACTAAAAGTAATTTAGCATAGTCGTTGAATGGGATATAGCAGACTTGACATTTCGACATTATCTACGACTATCTCGTGAACAAGACATTCGTAAATAATGTCGAAATATAGCTCCACCAACTAGGAATAAAAAAACATGGTAAATATTCCGTATTTAATAATATTAACTGTAATAATATAATTAACCATGTTAATTTAAATTCTTTATATAACTGGCTTTGTAATGTTTCGTTAGGTTAGGTTAGTTAGGTTAGGATATGGGTACCCCGGGAATCCCCCCTAGGTGTTAGAGGTCCGTATAGACGGGCCGACCGTCAGGGCGTCACGGTAGCATGCGTAAGCGATCCCGTGGCGCCCGCCGAAAGACGGAGAGGGTACCGCTGGTTTTTTAGTGGGTAAACCCGGTGGACCTGGGCGCACTCGGCGTCTAGGAAACCGGGGAGTCCCTCACACTCCACACTTTCCATCACGTGGGAGAAACGCGTAAAGCGTTTTGATATGAGTGACGTTGTAATGTTTCATTACGTTAGGTTAGTTAGGTTAGTATATAAGTGACTATGTAATTCGTTAGGGTGCGTAAAAAATGGACTGAATTAAAATCACCTGACTTTCACGACCGCCCAAAGGGCTATGTTACAATCCGCTAACGGATTGTTGTTTGGAGTTGGACGTTGAGTGACGCTAATTCATTCAACGTTCTTCTCTAGTCGTTCAATTAAATGTCATCATTCAATGAAGGCGCTAGTCATTTAATCAAATAGCAGATTCAACAAGATGACTGTGACATATATATTTTAATTTACCATTTAACAGATGTTGATAGAACTCTATACGAGTTACTGGGCCGGTCACATGTGCGTGTGTGGGTGCATGCTGGCCTGACCAGGGATTCCGCCAAAGCCCTTAAAGCCATGAGGCCCGAACCTAACTTTTATATAATCATCGGGAGTGGTGCTTTCGTAACTGCCACATACAAAAGGGTATGTAACCAATCATATAATATTTTAACCTTTTATTTCTATTTTTTTAATGTTTCATTTCGACATCTTTAACAATTGTCGTTATATTTCAACTTGTTTACACAAAAACCTTAAAAATTTATATACCTGAACCTTCATTATACATTTCTCTTTCTATTAGTGGAAGCCGTATGAAAATCCGTTCAGTAGTTTTTTTTATGATATAGGTTGGCGGACGAGCATATGGGTCACCTGGTGGAAAGTGGTCACCATCACCCATAGACAGTGAATCTGTAAGATATATTAACTATTCCTTACATCTTCAATGCGCCACCAACATTGGGAACTAAGATGTTATGTCCCTTGTGCCTCTAATTACACTGGCTCACACGTAGAATATCTGATGAGTTGTTGGTACCTACCCAGACGGGCTTGCACAAAGACCTACCACCAAGTTTTATAGTTTGTAGTGATATTGTTCGTTTTAAAGATAGTTTGTACTGGAGTAAATTTTTAGTAAATCTAAATTCTAGTAAATCAACTCTAGCAGAGTTGATTTACTAGAGAACTCACATTTTCAATTAGTGATTTGGGATCTAAGATGTTATGTATTTCGTTGTAATATACTAAAAGTCTATTCATTACTGAACGAGTGACGATCCGGCTCGAAGGACCAAATCCACAAGTAATTCTATCAAATCATTTCGTGTTTTAAACTTCAGAGTTAAAACAATAAATTATATTTTGCGGCGTGAAGTGTAAGAGAAAAGTCAGTTGATGCCATGACATTAAGGCCCATTCATCTCGCTTCCTTGATCTTTTCGCGTAGACATATATTGATAAAAACGTTTTTAATTAATGTGAAATAAAAAGGCCGATAGTGTACGTGGCCAGTCACCTCCATCCATCCATAGATAGAATCATTAATCATCCCATGCCACGGCGTGACCAACCTTTGAAACTCAGGTTATGTTCCTTATGTGTAAATACGCTGTTTCACTGACACCGCCCACTGCCTTGCGGGGCAAAGGGCCTCGTACCCGAAATTTGAAAAAGTACAACATAACATTGAGATCAGAGTACTGTAAAAAAAACAAGGGCCTCGCAAATTGTATATTGCCCACATTAAGATTCGATCTTGCGCCGCTACTGCACATATGGACGCAGTGTGATAAATGTGTGTACACAGATTGGAAAAGGCGCAATCACATATAGGAATATAGTAGAAAGATCTAGATGCAAATTGCAACACTCAGTAATACCTATTTGTGCGTTCCTCATTCTTGTAGGCAGTTAAAGAGAAGCTAGTGAAACGTAGATACCGTTGGAACTTAATCGTCACGGATTACGAGAACATCGACGTATCCAACATAATTCTGCCAACTGTCGTGATGCAAGCTGATGCCGCTGAATGCTGCAAGCTGTTAGGGCTCAGCGATGGATGCAGTTGTGTGATGAGTTTGGAGGTGAGTACTTAACACGGTGGTATCATTTTATTTTTTTACATTCCTGCCGAAATGTCCCAGTGGTTAGAACGTGTTCTTAGCCGGAGATTACGAGTTCAAACCCAGGCAAGCATCAATGAATATTCGTGTGCTTATTTTGTGATTACAATTCATCTCGTGCTCGGCGGTGAAGGAAAACATCGTGAGGAAACCTGCATGTGTCTAATTTCATATAAATTCTTCAACATGTGTATTCCATCAACCCGCATTGGAACAGGGTGGTGGAATATGTTCCAAACCTTCTCGTCAAAGGGAGAGGAGGCCTTAAGCCAGCTGTGTGAAATTTAAGGGCTGTTGTTGTTGCTGTTGTATTCCTGCGATACGGAGCGTTTAAGACTTCCTGATAAAACTATCATATATCACAGGATTACACCCCATAACGTTTAAGATACCAAAACTCGGTGTGATGTGATCGAATTTTATTTCTTTAGTGCAGCACGCGATCAAAGAGTCCTTATATTGAAGTAGGTACACCATAGCGTTCGAAAGCATGAGAACTCCTTCTAATCGTGTTGGTTTTGCCGCCCCATCTTATTATGAATGTGTGCGAATAGACAATGCATGTGTATTTGCACGCACACTTGTGGACTATAATATGTTCCGTATAGTTGGCTGGTTGGTTTTGAGATTAGCTACCGTAATCAATCAATGTAAAACTGTTTCATAAGATCAACACCTATTACAAAAAATTACAGCCCAAGTATCCCTTTACAGCTTCTATAGTTATATCCCCCCCCCCTGATATTTGAAAATTGTAGTTTTGACATTTGAAAAATTGAAATATCATCCATGGTTACAGAATACCAGCAATTGACGATCTTGTTGTAACAATGTTATTTCCAGAAGAAACAATACATAGTCAACAATCTAATCTATTACGTAGCAGAAACGCTATCAAAATTGGACACGGATAAAATCGTCAGCGTTAACTGCGAGACATCGGATGGCGAGATGAATGTAACAAAAGAGAGATTCAATCAAATAATCGAAGAAGATTTGGCTAATAATGACACATTATTCTTCTGGGACACTGAAAGGTTATCTTTTTCTTCTTTTTGTATGGCTTATATTTGTACCAGAAAGGCATCGATTATTTGTTGTATTCCTAGAACATTTTTTTATATTGACGACCTCCGTGGTCGAGAGATGTGCATCATTTCATGGGTTCTGTCAGAGGTTGAATTCCCGGCCGAATCCTTGTAGATTTTCATTAGTGTTCTATGTTGTTATGGGTCTGGGTGTTTGTGGTGCCGTGGTTACTTCTGATGTTCCATAACACAAGGGCTTCAGCTACTTACACTGGGATCAGAGTAATGTATGTGATGTTACTTATATGCTATATTCCTAGCTTACATTGGAGTGTATGATGGAATAGACTCCGATACAAGAGGTGAGGTAGTGGAATATTTACAGGCTGATAGACTATCCTTCCCCCAATAGGTCTGGCTTATTTTTGAGGTCACGTTTCATCCTGTCCACTTTTACACCGGAGGCTGGTCTTCAGAAAATAGCGACCTGGTCCGCTGATGAGGAGTACAAGTTGCTGCCTGGTGTGGTTCTGGAACCGTTGAGGAATTTCTTCAGAATTGGAACATCTCCGGTAATTCTTTCATAAAATTAGCTTTTTATTTAACGACGGAGCCGACGACGGACTTCGAGCCGATGTAGCTCAGTGGTTAGAACGCGTGCATCTTAACCGATGATTGCGGGTTCAAGCCCAGCCAAGCACTTTTTGTAATTCGTCTCATGCTTGGCGGTCAAAAACATCGTGAGGAAACCTGTGTGTAATTTTATATAAATTCTGTCGCATGTGTATTCCACCAACCCGCATTGGAACAGCGTGGTGTTCCAAACGCTTTTCCTCAAAGGGAGAGGAGGCCTTAGCCCAGCAGTGGGAAATTTAAAGGCTGTTGTTGTCGTTGTAACGATGGATCATGGCGAGTACTAATTTGCAAAGGCTTTTTTTTTTCACAGGCAGTACCGTGGACGTTACCTAAGTATGACCCGGAGTCAGGGGAACAGATGTTCTCAGAAGATGGGGAACCTCTGTATGAGGGTTACTGCATCGACCTTATTGGCAAAATAGCTGAGGTGAGTTATAACTTTAAATTAAAGCTCGACAAAATATTTTTGTCAAGGTACATGGTACGGAGCCAAGACAATAATATACTTTACATCAAATGTGTTTTGAAAAATTACAAGTTTATTTCAAAGACATTTCTACTAAGGGAGCGTCCAAGTATTACGTAACGCAATGTGGGGGTAGGGGGGTGTCTCGTAAAACGTTACGATGCGTTACAAGGGCGGGAGGCTTTCTTATAAAGCGTTACGTAACATTTTTTTTAATCTGAAAAATTATGGTGCGTTGTAAAGGGAGGAGGAGGGTCCAAAATCTTTATAGATTGCGTTACTTAATACTTGAACCATTCTTAAGCGACAAGGACGGTATTGCACAAATATGTGTGTACTATACTTATGTGTTGTGTACAATAAGAGTTTTCTTGTCTATCTATTCCCTACTACCTGACAATATTATATCACGATTACTATCACCCTCTCATCAAGTACATGCTTGTAACTGCTGGCATAATTTCTCATACTCTATTTAGCAGTGGCGGATTTACCAATAGGCTAAGTAGGCTGGAGCCTAGGGCGGCAGCTTTAGAGGGGCGGCAAATTTAGCCCAAATTTTGTTATTATCTTACCGAAATAAAAAGAAATGTAATTTTATGCATTCACATTACGTCCGTAATCTGTATACTCGTCACTACATAGCGGATTGGAAAAATAATCTAGTAACTGACAAAAATTTCACCTAGTTTATTATCATACTAACAACGGGAAATACCGACGTAATGAGGACGATAGAACACAAATCATAAATGTTGCAAAAAAATAGTAGGGGCGGCAAAAATTGAATAGCCTACTAGCGGCAAATTTGTAAATCCACCACTGCTATTTAGATTACATGGTAACTACCGTGACCAAGGGCATGTGAATAAAACGAGTATCTGGCTCAGACCCTTTTTACATATACATAGGTTTTTGACATACTGCTCAATTACATAGACAGACATCAAGGTGATACCACAGACAATTACTATTCTTTTATCTAGTTAGACAAATACCTAGGACAGTAATTCCATTCGTACAACGAATATGATACCCAAAAAAAAAACCGCAGATATCATTTTCAAGGTCAAATTTAGAAACGAGAGATTTTATTCCTATTGTAATGTTATGTCTCCTGTAAAAGTTGTATGATGATCTTTTAAATCGAACTGATGGCATACTTTTTTTAGGAGATGGGCTTCGACTATGAGATAATAACGCCCAAATCTGGTACATTCGGTAGAAGACTGCCAAACGGCTCTTGGGATGGTATCGTCGGGGATCTGATGACCGGGGTGAGTACATGAGAGGTATCCTTTCAGATTGCAAGGAATGATTCACTAGGAAGGTATACGTATAAGATTCACTTAGATTTTTTGGAAATTGTTTGCAATATGACGAAGATTCTTCAAGATGTCGACCAAGAGCTTTATTTGCGCCTATTAAATTAATGGAGTTAATTTTTTTATGGTTTTGTTTTGTTTTTTGAGGTAGCAGTGATGAAACTTTTATTTCATATACAACACCTCGCCTTATTACCACTGGTGATTGGAGGGCTGGTTTGATTTTTGCTAACGGGGAAATTCATGTCTTTATTATGACTTCTAACGAAACAGACTGACCCGTCCCGACTTCGCCCGGGTATACATAAGAATTATTAACATTAAGTCCCAAAACATATAGTTACAAATATGAATTTAAATTTTTTGACTCAGTGGCGGATTTACCAATAGGCTAAGTAGGCTGGAGCCTAGGCCGGCAGATTTAGAGGGGCGACAAATTTAGCCCAAATTTGTTATTATCTTAGAGACATAAAAAAAAAAATAATTATATGTAAACACATTACGCCCGTAATCTGTATACTCCTCACTACATAGCGGGTTGGAAAAATAATCTAGTAACTGACAGAAATATCACCTAGTTTATAGTCATACTAATAACGGCAATAAAACCGATGTAATGAGGACGATGGAACACAAATCATAACTGTTGCAAAAAAAGTAGGGGCGGCAAACATTGAATAGCCTACTAGCGGCAGATTTGTAAATCCGTCACTGCTTTGACTTCAAAAATACAGTTTGACCCCAATCTTAACCGTAAAGAATGGAATGCTATCAAGATTTCCGTTGAACTAAAATTATTAAAGCGTCAGGACGAAAAATGAACCAACACTCCTGTTACCAGTGAAGGCACATGGGTGAGGTATTATACATTTAATCAAGGTTTTTGCCAATTCCAAGGTACAATTTCAGCTGCAAATGGGACAAAAATCTTAATCTGTAATTTTAACACAGGAAACGGACATCGCAGTCGCCGCTTTAACGATGACAGCTGAAAGGGAAGAAGTGGTCGACTTTGTAGCGCCGTATTTTGAACAGACTGGCATTCTTATTGGTACTTATTTACTACATTTATATATGTAATAAATAATGATAAATGTGAATACTCTACTTTAATAGGTTAGATGTAGGTAGACTTTTTAGTTTTCGGTATTCTTTGGCAACGTTGTTACCTCTCCGAAAAAACTCCAGAAAGTCACATATAATCTTGCTGTTATGGTTTAGTTTTAATTTCATATATGTTGACAACGAAACAATCGATGTTCATATAAATTTAGGGTTTTTGATACATCGTGTTTTAATAACAGTTGATCATAAAATAACGTATATATTTGATGGATAAATAATTTTTTTTTTAGTATTCGTTGGCGGACGAGCGTATGGGCCTACCATGGTATGGGCCCACCTAATGGTAAGTGGTCACCATCACCCATAGACAATGAAGCTGTAAGAAATATTTACTATTCCTTACATCGTCAATGCGCCACCAGCCTTGGGAACTAAGATGTTTTGTCCCTTGTGCCTGTAGTTACACTGGCTCACTCACCCTTCAAACCGCAACACAACAATATTGTTGTTTGGCGCTAGAATAACTGATGAGTGGGTGGTACCTATTCAGACGGGTTTGCACAAAGCCCTACCACCAAGTATATGAATAAAATAAATTTCCAGTCATACGGAAACCGATTCGAAAAACGTCCCTTTTCAAATTTATGACGGTCCTACGGACAGAAGTGTGGTTGAGCATTGTGGCAGCTTTGCTCCTGACCGGCTTCATGATCTGGCTGCTGGAGAAGTATTCCCCGTACTCTGCCAGGAACAACCCTGACGCTTATCCTTATCCGTGCAGGTAAGTCACGTTTCAGGTTAAAAAGAACTTTATTACTCTACTATTTTATTGTATTTATATGGCCTTAAACCTTATTAGTCTATGTTTGTTCTAGCTTAAGTTTTTAATAGTATTTAAGTTTTTAATATTACTTAAGAGTGTATTACTTTGTATTTAATTTAACAGTGCTGTAAATGCCTGTAATTGTTGTATTATCAGTGTTTCTTTACTATATTGTCCATGTATTGTATACAAAAACCTTCCTCTCGAATCACTGTATCTATTAAAGGAAACGCATCAAAATCCGTTGCGTAATTTTAAAGATTTAAGCATACATAGGGAAAGACGGTAAGCTACTTTGTTCTATACTTTTTAATTATGAAGAACCTTACCGTTAATGTTTACAATGGACAATACATATAACTGGTTGGTTTTTCAAAAATACATCGGTAATGAAGGCATATTATTCAATAAATATACATATAATAAAGCGATAAAAAAGCGTCTAATTAATACTTGTTAACTTCCAGGCAGGATATATTACTTACACTTATAATTGTATTAAAACTAATATGACCTTGTATTTTTAAATGATGAAAAGAGTAACTACAGATTTTCTTGCCAGTTCTTCTCGGTAGAATCTGCACTCCGAACCGGTGGTAGCTTCACTTAATATAGCTGATAAATGATGATTTAAATCGTTTGTAATAGCCTGCTTAGGTTTAGGTTTAAAGAAGTTTATTTCCAAAAAGAACAAAATTCGCTTACAAAGGAAATTTTAAAATTATAACTACAATTAAGATATTACAAATAATAAACAGTAGTGATATTAAATAAGATCAGTGAAATCATCTATTATATGGGTTCTTAATCGTTTTTTAAATATATTTAGAGATTTTGAATTTACAACACTTAGAGGCAAAGAGTTACTACTACTGAGTTACTACTACAACATACTGCTTGGATAAGTTATATTTCGATTTCACCAAAAAAAAAAGCTAGAAAATAAAAAAGGTTTATTATTACAGAGAGTTTACGTTAAAAGAGAGTTTCTGGTTCGCCCTGACGTCGTTCACCCCTCAAGGGGGCGGAGAGGCCCCCAAGGCGCTCTCAGGGAGAACTTTAGTGGCCGCGTATTGGTTGTTCGTGGTGCTGATGCTGGCCACGTTTACTGCTAATTTAGCTGCATTTTTGACGGTCGAGAGGATGCAGGTACCATTCTATTAAATTTTTAAACATTATTTTATTTTATTTATTTATTTATACTTTATTGTACACCACATGTTACACATTATAATATGTCACAATATTATATATAATATTGTAGAGTACAACGGGCGGTCTTATGGCTAAGTAGCGATTTCTTCCAGACAACCCAATATTATATTATATTTAAGATATATATGTATAATAAATACGCCAGTAGAATGTGTAGTATTTATTTATTGTTGGTTTTATTTTTATAAAATATTATTGCACTTATGTTAACAAATCGAATTTACAATAATTTTTAATTGTTGTTCCATGCGCGACACCCTTTTTGTTTTTTTTTTAATAATTAGTTTGCGCGGGAAAACATCTTGTATTATTTTATACAGCCATACCAATGACGTTCTAGAATCGATTACACTTTTACGAAAACGGATACACTAAGAAAATATGAGTTTATTAAATATATAATTATAATTTGCCTTAAATGTCTTGTGTATGATGTAATGAAAGGCAATTGATTATAGATATATGTATTGTAATATAATTTGCAATATTTAATTGTTAGAACGTTATTACAGCGCGATGTCAGAATGGCGACTCCGCGACAGAACATATAATAATGTATTAATTGACAATGTAGCATAACGAATGTCAACCTGCCATTATGGACAGTGATTTTTGCTTACATTAATAAAAGATAATACGTAGGCACAATCATGTAAATATATTAGCATAAAGAAGTATTTCTAACATATATAAGATACTAGTTGTCGCCTATGGCTTCGTTCACGTTTTACGGGTTACTTGTCATGTGTTACGCAAAAAACGTAGTCTATGTACTTTCATGAAGTTCAAGTTTGCTTCACACCGAATTTCATCAAAATCGGTTCATTGGTTCGTTCGTAAAAGAGCGACAGATAGACAGACAAACAAGTAGAGTTACTTTCATATTTATAATTTTAATATAGACTAGTTTCCACCTACAGCTTCACCCGTGAGTTCTGGTCTTGTTTTGGGTAATAGTAGTAAATAAAAATTGCCTAAATCCTTCAAAATTTAATAAAACATATCAGACTGACTTTCCCATTTGTTATTTTAATATTGATTTAGTTTAAAGTTTTAATGAATTGGCAAGTTCCATTGAAAAAAGGCTATACAAAGCCTTTTCCAATGGAACTTGGAAGTAGGAATAAAGATAAACAAATCTTCGTTTAGTCTACCCGTGACCACGAACGCTGTAAAGTGCTCGAAACGTCGGGATGTTAAAAATAATTAATATACGCGATTCAAATCCGTTATAGCTAGTTTTATTTCAATGTGTAATCGCGAAAATTTAAGACAACATTAAATCTTCGATTTTGATAATCTATGCGGTCTGCTACTAACTTAGCTATGTTGTGCACTGCTAAGAGTTTATAGGGTGTTTACAAGAGTGTACAGTCAGTCAAACCCCTCCAAAACAAACAGGTCAAAGATGCAGGTCTCAAGAGATTTTTTCGTCACTGGTAACAATCGAGTGACTTCCAGACGCCAGTGTCCTCGCTAGAGCAACTGGCGAGGCAGTCCCGCATCAACTACACGGTGGTGGAGAGCTCCACCATACACCAGTACTTCATCAACATGAAGTTCGCTGAGGACACGCTTTACAGGTTTTTATTTTTATTTTTATGGAACAGGTTGCCGAATATATAAGGCACCTGATGGTAAGTGGTCATCACCCATAGACAATGACGCTGTAAGAAATATTAACTATTCTTTACATCGTCAATGCCATACCAACCTTGGGAACTAAATTGTTATGTTCCTTGTGCCTGTTAAATATTGATCATTAATTCCGGAGATAACTTCAAACAGACAAACAGATTGGGACATTATAATATTAGTATAGATACAATCTAAAAAGTATTTCCTACCAGAGTCTGGAAGGAGATAACGTTGAACGCGACGTCAGATCAGGCGCAGTACCGCGTGTGGGACTACCCCATCCGCGAGCAGTACGGACACATCCTGCTAGCCATCAACGCGTCAGGTTTGGCATTTCATTATATTAGCAACCCGGTCGCCGGATCCGGTAAACGTGTAATGAAGCTGCATCAGATTATCAAGAACCGTTTTTGCATATTGCAATCCCTGATTAGATAATAAATAAATATTGGAGAACATCACATACATTACTCTGATCAAAATGTAAGTAGCTATGTAAGTACCCATGAAAACTGGTGTACACACTCGACCACAGAGGTCGTCAAATATAATAACATACAATAATGTATTTATGTTGTTACTTTTGAAAGTGTGTGTTAAGATCTGTTTGAATGTGTGCCGTTGTTGTATATTGGTGTTTGTAATAGCTGTTTTGGTGCTGTGGTCCAGTCATCTTTAACTAAAGTAAAAAGTAAAGTAACAGCCTTTAAATTACCCACTGCTGAGCTAAGGCCTCCTCTTCCATTAACATTGATTGCAACATATTCCACCATGCTGATCCAATGCGGATTGGTGGAATGCACATGTAGCACAATTTCGATGAAAATAGACACGTGCAGGCTTCCTCGCAATGTTTTCCTTCACCGCCGAGCACGAGATGAATTATAAATACAAATTTAGCACATATATATATAGTGGTGCTTGCCTAAACCACGCGGCCATCACAGCTTTCACCTAACCATCTTTACCTAACCATGATGTTATTAGTTACTGTTGCGATGTCGCGTAGGGCCGGTACCCGACGCGAGGACTGGCTTCGAGCAGGTGAACGAGCACGCTGAAGCCGACTTCGCCTTCATACACGACTCCGCTGAAATCAAGTGAGATTATAATAGATTAACAGCTCGTAAATTTCCCACTGCTGGGCTAAGGTCTCTCTTTTTTGAGGAGACTTGACCAGTAGCGGATTTACCAATAGGCTAAGTAGGCTGGAGCCTAGGGAGGCAGATTTAGAGGGGCCGCACATTTAGCCCAAACTTGTTATTATCTTACAGAAATTAAAAAAAAATAATAATTATATGTCTACATATTACGTCCGTAATCCGTATGCTCGTCACTACACAGCGGGATGGAAAAATAATCTAGTAACTGACAGAAATATCACCTAGTTTATAATCATACTAATAACGGGAAAAACCGATGTAATGTAGACGATGGAACACAAATCATAAATGTTGCAAAAAAAGTAGGGGCGGTAAAAATTTAATAGCCTACTAGTGGCAGATTTGTGAATCCGCCAATGGACTTGACTATACTAGAATAATGTAGGGGGCTTATTAGACCCCGTAACGTTTAAGAAACTACTACTGTCTACTCGATGTGAAGTGATCGAATTTTATTTCCTCAGCGCGATACGTGGTCAAAGAACATGCTGTTTTTAAATTTATCACTTCCCTAAAATAGGCTATTTGACAATGCGAAAAATAAATTGTGAATTTTTGTAATCGGTGTATATTATGACTTTAAAAATGGTTATTTACTAACAAAAGTTGAAAATAATACTTAATTTAATCAAAAATCCATAAATAAAAATGCATTTTTCCAAACGTTTGTCTAGTGACACAAAAGGCTCCTGATTGGCCGGGCTTATGATTAAGTCACTTTCTTGTAAACTTTGCTTTTCTACTATATGCACCACAGATTAAAATACATGAAAGTGACGTCACCGACCCCATTGCAGCGCCATATTGTCCAAGTAGCGTTTTTGCGCGTTATTTAAATATGGAATTTTTAATATGACATTTTTTGGCAAATATGTACTAGAAATAAAAAACACAACTTTTACTGGGTTCCTTAACTTCTACTAAATAATATAAAATGGATTTTAAAAACCAGTCAAATAGCCTATTCATCAAATAGATGTTACGGCCTTCGCACGGTAGAGATATATATAATGTTTTTCTTCGTCGCATACGAGGCGTAATAGACCTCGCTACATTGAACGTGAGAGTTATTCACTGAGTTCTAAATCCATCAAGATTTATTTATTTATTTAATGCCACACTGTATACATATAATTACAAGATTCTCTCCCAATTCAATGTTAAAGCACTTAAAAAAAAACAAATTTAAAATATCTTTCCGTATAATAACTCAACTCAACTCAAATAACTTTATTCAATATAGAAGCATTACACTTTCTTATTGATGGTCAATTGAAACTATCACCGGTTCGGAAAAGAAAATATCCTGACCTGAGAAGAACCGGCGAAAGGAACTCAGCGGGGTTTTTTTTGTTTGTCTCATATATTATATAAACAATTTAATATGAGATGAAATATAACACTAAATTGTATATGATATATTCCAAGCAGCAATTATTGTGAGTTCACTCAGACTGCAACAAAACAAATCCACGCTGTCTGCTATTACAGTGAGAGTACGTAACGTGCGCGTCAGTGGTGCTTCAATATATATTTAGAACCAGAAGTAGGAAGTAAATTAACCTCTAAAACAATCTACCACAATAGAAAAACATTTAGTATACAACACAAATAACCATCAATAATCACATTACGCCGTAATAATTATATTCGCGATCTCTATGTGTCAACCACGAATCTCCCGCCTTTTATTTTTTTAAGGGAAGTTGTGTGACTTGACACAGATGTTGCTTGTTTATTCTAACAATATATTTATGCCGTATTTATGATAGTCACGTGACAATCTAGTTCCTTCGTCACAGATATGAGATAACACGCAACTGTAACCTCACGGAAGTCGGCGAGGTGTTCGCGGAACAGCCCTACGCCATCGCAGTGCAGCAAGGCTCGAGGCTCCAGGAGGACTTGTCCAGGACTCTCCTGGATCTGCAGAAGGAACGATTTCTGGAACAGCTGGCTTCCAAGTATGTGGTTTTGAGACTTTTTTATTAGTATGTCATTATTTATGTTACATTACACATAGTCACTCAGACTAAGTAAGGTCGTAAACAGACATACATCGCGCATATACAAACACACAGCACTCACATATGGCCTAAAACCATTTTAAAAACTATATTTGGTTTAATAAATGTATACAGCAGTAGTTTTTGTAATAATGTTAGAAAACCAGAATTGATTGAATTATTTTATTGTTAATGATTATTATTTTATATCCTTGAAATAAATTTGTTATAAAAGTAGTTTTATTTTGTTAATAGTATATATAGTAATCGATCTGCAGGTATTGGAACGAGTCGGCGAGACAGGCGTGTCCCGACGCTGACGAGTCGGAAGGTATCACGCTCGAGAGTCTGGGTCAGTATTTATATTTATTGTTCTAAGTTCCAAACCCTCTCCTTAATGGAAGACCTCCATGGTGACCTCGACGACTCCATGACGACCTCCATGGTCGAGTGGTGTGTACACCGGTTTTCATGGGTATGTCACTCTGAGGTCCCGGGTTCGATTCCCGGCCGAGTCGATGTAGATTACCATTAGTTTTCTATGTTGTCTTGGGTCTGGGTGTTTGTGGTGCCGTCGTTACTTCTGATTTCCATAACACAAGTGCTTCTGCTACTTACATTGGGATCAGAATAAAGTATGTGATGTTGTCTCATAAAAAAAAAATGGAAGAGGAGGCCTTAGCCCAGCAGTGGGAAATTTACAGGCTGTCACTTTACTTACTTTACTCTTTCATCCTTCAAACCGGGACAATGCTGCTTGATGGTAGATTATCTAAGTGGGTGGTACCTCCCCAGACGAGCTTGCACAAAGCCCTACCACCAAGTATCACTTATCACTTGTTAGGAGTGAGAATGAGTCAGGATTAATCCTGCTACTTATAATCGCTAAGAGGTCAATAAAGCATTTGAAATTATACTAAAATAATTAAAGAATTTTCCTTACAGGTGGAGTATTCATAGCAACATTATTCGGTCTAGGGCTAGCCATGATAACGTTGGGCTGGGAAGTGTTTTATTACAAGCGAAAACAGAAAAACAAAGTCCAAGCCATAGACGCGACCATAGAGAAGACAGAAGCGTTCGTAAAACCAAAGAAAGTACCCAAAAAGATAGCGGACAGTGTTGCCAAGTTACGAAAGAGGAATAAAAAGGGTGGCAATATCGTTAAGAACGTCACGATCGGGGATCATTTCAAGCCAGCTGATAAGGGTGTATCTTATATTAGTGTTTATCCCAGGGGTGGTTATAGACCATAAAATACATTAGGGCGTTGCTTATTAACAATTTAGTTGTTTCGAATAAAAGCAATGTTAGACGCACCATCAAAATCAAAATAAACTTTATTCAAGTAGGCTTTTACAAGCACTTTTGAATCGTCATTTAACAATTAAGTGAAGCTACCATCGGTTCGGAAAGTAGATTCTCTTTCGTAACTTGGCAAGAAACTCATTAGTTACTCTTATTTAAATTAATATATCCTGCTTGGAAGTCAACAGGTATTAACTCCACGCTGTTTTAACATTTATAAAATCTTGTATAGAATAATATGCCTATTTCACCAATGTACTTTTTATGAACGATTTGAATCTACAAAACGGCAAAGTAAAAAATGTCTGCGGAATTTTAATAACATGTAACATAGCAAATAAGATAGCAATACATACTTAACTAGCCACTCGACGCGGCTTCGCACGACAACTTATTATTAAAGAAAATTATATTATATAATATATACTCTGTAGAACTCAGCAATAATGTAGCTTGATGCCCGTGGAAAAAAATATTAATTATAAGTTCAGGGAATTACACTTACAGTACAAACATATTGTTTTTCTTAATAATACGTATTAGTATAGTATAGATAAATAATAAACATGCTACTTAAGATTCTTATAGATTTTATTAAAAATAATCAGAAACGACCAAAAAGATATTTTCATTCGAAATTCAACAAAAAACGGAATATGTCAAACTGACAGCCAATGTTGCCATATAAATAAAACCAAAATATTTTTATTTAACAATGTTTATTTTACCAAAACACTCTCGCTGTTGGTTTTTCAACGATAACGTCCTTATTATCGATGACCTTCTTTCCGAACTGGATCCGGAAGTGATCCATATTCAAGTACTCCCCATCGTTGACTTCTAATAGAAGCTTCTGTACTCTCTCCTTTGACTTCTCGACGAAGCACGACGACAGTTTCATCTCCAATTCGCTGTTACGCAGACCGATGCAGTACGCTCTATGTAAAAAAATAATATTTATTTAGGAAATAAATTCAAAATTAAAACACAAAGAAAAAAAATATTTTTTTCCTATAAAATTTTAACTATCAATTTATAATCTCATTATACACGATTTATTTAATAATAAAAACTCGTCGCGAGGATTTCGTAAGTACATACATAGAAGTATTTAATTTAACTGAAATTAAAAGAAATTAAACTTAGCAGATTTAATTACTAAATTATATGATACAATTTAATTTACGCAAGGAATTACAAGCCCTATCATTTGATACCTATATTTTACAAGTGCATAAAAAATAACCTTTAAAAATAATTACGGTAAAATTTCAATAGCTCAAGCCAGAAAGGAATGGCTTGCTTTAGAGATCAGATATATTAGTATTTACAAGAAAAAATAATCTATATAAAATTTAACCGACTTGAAAAAGAAACAGCTAGTGAACTTAAAATAAAAAAATATATATCTATGAAACTACTAGACCGATTTTAATGAAACTTACTGTTCCCTATATATATATATATGTATATATATATATATATATATGTTATATTATTACCTGGATGCTCTCGCCAGCACGGCACTCATAGCTAAGATTTCAGTCGCCGCTTCCGCGAGTCTTGTTAATTCTCTGAAAAAAAAAAACAATTCATACTAATATTCTTGATGTGTAAATAACTTTATCTGTCTGCCTGTCTGTTGATCTTTCACGACTAAACCGCTGAACCAACAACAACAACAACAGCCTGTAAATTTCCCACCGCTGGGCTAAGGCCTCCACTGCCTTTGAGGAGAAGGATTGGATCATATTTCACCACGTGGCAGAATTCCTATGAAATAAGACACATGCAGGTTTCCTCACGATGTTTTCCTTCACCGCCGAGCACGAGATGAATTATAAACACAAATTAAGCACATACATATTCATTGGTGCTTGCACTTCGAACTCGCAATCATCGGTTAAAATGCACGAGTTCTAACCACTGGGCCATCTCGGCTCTGGATATAAATAATATAAATATAAATATGAGACAACATCACATACATTACTCTGATCCCAATGTAAGTAGCTAAAGCACTTGTGTTATGGAAAATCAGAAGTAACGTAGGTACCACAAACACCCAGACCCAAGACAACATAGAAAACTAATGATAATCTATATCGACTCGGCCGGGAATCGAACCCGGGACCTCGGAGTGGCGTACCCTTGAAAACCGGTGTACACACCACTCGACCACGGAGGTCGTCTAATAAATAATCTCCGACTCACGTGAAGGCGTTCCCTATCTCCTGGCCGTGTCTACTCATCAGGGTCTCGCAGGTGAAACGCATCCTGAGCACGCAGTACTCCAACTTCTCAGCGGACTGCTTCAGCGTCGGATGCAGATGTTCGGACAGATACAGAGTTAGCTTGGGGTTATCTTTCTCCTGGAAAATTATGATAATTTTGAATACCGATATAGTCATCAAAACTTAACACTGGATTGAAATGTTACTACAAAGACGGTATAAAATTAATGTTTAGTTATATATAGCCTGATGGTAATGTATGAAATATTAATTATTCCTTTCATCGCCAATGCGCCACCAACCTTGGGAGCTAAGATGCTATGTCCCTTATGCCTGTAGTTACACTGGCTCACTCATAATTCAAACAGGAACACAATATTACTGAGTACTGTTGTTTGGCGGCAGAATATATGATGAGTGGATGGTAACTACCCAGGCGGGCTTGCACAAAGCTCTACCACCAAGTATACTGACTGAAAAACTGACTGGGCAACATTATATATATAAAATAGTAGAAATAAATTATGAAACACAAATGTAAGTATGTAGATTTCCAAGCTTTGGAAAGCACTCAAAATCAAAATAAACTTTATTGAAGTAGGCTTTTACAAGCACTTTCGAATCGTCATTTAACAATTACCTAAGTGAAGCTACCACCGGTTCGGAAAGTAGATTCTACCGAGAAGAACTGGCAAGAAACTAAGTAGTTACTTTTTTCAACATTTAAAAAATACAATCATATTATTTATTTATTTATTTATTTTAATGCTTTATTGTACAATACAAAAGTATTAACAAAAGGCGGGCTTAATGCTACTGCATTCTCTACCAGCCAACCTTATTAGTTATATACAATTATATATGTATATTATGTATCCTGCCTGGAAGTCAACAGGTAGACTTAAATACATCACTGTCAAACATTAGAACTAGATTAGTCGTTTACTTGGTGGTAGGGCTTTGTGCAAGCCCGTCTGGATAGGTACCACCCACTCATCAGATATTCTACCGCCAAATAACAGTACTCAGTATCGTTGTGTTCAGGTTTGAAGGATGAGTAAGCCAGTGTAACTACAGGCACAAGGGACATAACATCTCAGTTCCCAAGGTTGGTGGCGCATTGACGATGTAAAGAATAGTTAATATTTCTTACAGCTTCATTGTCTATGGGTGATGGTGACCACTTACCATCAGGTGGCCCATATGTTCGACAGAAAAAAAATTGTAAAAACAAAATATTTCGATATATGGTACCGTGTATAATATTACAAATGGACACTCCAATTTTATTATATGTACGGATTATTAATATATAAATATTTACCTGATGTCTGTCTGTCAGTATTTTCTTAAATATAAACGAAGGGTTAAACATCGGGTTCCGCATCTGTTTGATTTCGGTCGCCATCGATTTGCCGGCGTGATGAATCCCATTAAGCGCTGGAAATTAAATTATATCTAATTATTATATTTTAAGAGTCGAGATGGCCCAGTGGTTAGAACGCGTGCATCTTAACCGATGATCGCGGGTTCAAACCCAGGCAAGCACCGCTGATTCATGTGCTTAATTTGTCTTTATAATTCATCTCGTACTCGGCAGTGAAGGAAAACATCGTGAGGAAACCTGCATGTGATAAATTTCATAGAAATTCTGCCACATGTTTATTCCACCAACCCGCATTGAAACAGTGTGGTGGAATATGTTCCAAACCTTCTCCTCAAAGGGAGAGAAGGCCTTTAGCCCAGCAGTGGGAATTTACAGGCTGTTGTTGTTGTATTATATTTTATATATAATGAAAAAAATAATACATAACGGTGTATGTGTGTAATCGGCGTGTAATAGCCCTGTGGTTAGAACGCGTGCATCTTACCACCAAGCCGCGCTTGAACAGCGCGGTGGAAAATGTTCCAAACGTTCCCCTCAAAAGGAGAGGAGGCCTTAGCTCACCAGTGGGAAATTTACAGGCTGCTGTTCTTGTTGTTGTGTGTAATCGATTAAGCAAATTAAAGACTTGTTATTTGATCGAATTTGTAAATATTGTACTTCACTAGTGTGCGTGTACCCGTGTGAGTGTACACTGTACTTCACTAGTGTGCGTATATCAGTGTCAGTGTACACTGTACTTCACTAGTGTGCGTGTGTAAATTAAGCACATGAATCAGCGGTGCTTGCCTCGGTTTGAACCCGCAATCGTCGGTTAAGATGCACGCGTTCTAACCACTGGGCCACTCGACTCTTGAAGTGAACTTAGTGCCAACTTATTTCGGCAGTATTTTCGACTTTTTGGCATTGTATTAAGACACATAATCAAACCCTCACCTATGTACATATTAATGTTGTCAGAGTTCTCGCCCCTCAGCGTCAGGAGCCTCATATCTTCCATCAGCTCGAGGCAGCGATCCTGCATCTCCATTCCCGGTATCGCGAGAAGTTGCAGAAGCTGTTGCTGCGCGTGATTCGCTATGAAGTTTCTAGAAAAAAACAGAAGAAAGATCTTAGTTAAACATAAGTTAATTCGTGGACAAGCATACATAAAGTACGACACAACTTAGATGTAGCATCGGCAAATTATAAAATACCGATTACTACCCATTCACACAACCAATAGAAACAGCTCCCTATCGCGCCATACGACGCTATTCGTTGCTATAGATTCTCACGTCAGTTCGACCCGAGAAAGCGAGTGCATGTAAATCGACGTGTCAAATTGACGAATATATTAGGTCATATGATACAAGTTATAACGTTTGTGCAAAGATCATATTCGCATGAGAAATAAATATTGATAATTTGGGATAGCGTACTCAATTCGGATGTGATCGGTTTAACGAATTTTGCCGATGGTACATCTAAGTTATGTCGTACTATACGTACGTCCAAAAACAAACTTACGACATTAAGCACACGCACTTGGAAGCCTCAAACTCAAACTCAAATAACTTTATTCAATATAGAAGCATTACACTTTCTTATTGTTGGTCAATTGAAACACTACTACCGGAGAAGAAAATACCCTGACCTGAGAAGAACCGACGAAAGAAACTCAGCGGGTTTTTTTTTGTTTGTCTCATATATTATATAAACGATTTAATACGATATGAAATAGCCCAAATATAATTCAAGTGTAATGTCGAACTGACAACCTTTTTATAGAAGGTTAAAGTTGGATTCGAACCTGCACATGGCCATTTCGAGCTCAGCGTCCGGCTGCAAGTATCCGTCGAGGAGGCCGGCGGTGAAGTACTCAGCGCTTTCGCTCGCATACTGTTTGAGGAGCGTGTCGCCTACTATGGCGCGGATCGTCGGGACCTCTGTGAGAGGTTTACCTGAAAACCGGACACAATTTATTTATGGTCCACAAAACAGATTATAACTAAAGACACATATAATATATAAGTAAACATTATAAGCAAGCTAAGTTATAATCCGTCGAATCGTCGAGTCGAGATGGCCCAGTGGTTAGAACGCGTGCATCTTAACCGATGATTGCGGGTTCAAACCCAGGCAAGCACCGCTGATTCATGTGCTTAATTTGTCTTTATAATTCATCTCGTGCTCAGCGGTGAAGGTAAACATCGTGAGGAAATCTGCATGTGACAAATTTCATAGAAATTCTGCCACATGTGTATTCCACCAACCCGCATTGGAACAGCGTGGTGGAATATGTTCCAAACTCTTCTCAAAGGGAGAGGAGGATTTTAGCCCAGCAGTGGGAATTTACAGGCTGTTGTTGTAAGTTATAATCCAACAACTCTGTGAACACAGATTGTATACGAAATATTTCACTTATAAAAATCAAATAACATCAGCGCTTAAGGATACATTATATACATTACAAAAAAACCGTTTACAATAAATGAAAAGAAAAAATTATACAGAAAAATATGAACAAGTTATGACAGTGAAAGATAAAATGAAATTATGAAATGGTGAAATGTGAAATTTAGTTAAATACGTTCTGTTTCTCCAGGCTGTTTCAAGTAACGATAATGCCGAGATGGTCCAGTAGATAGAACGCGTGCATCTTAACCGATGATTTGGGGTTCAAAGTACAGGCACCACTGAATATGCATGTGCTTAATTAGTGTTTGTAATTCATCTCGTGCTCGGCGGTGGATGAAAACACCGCGAGGAAACCTGCATGTGTTTAATTTCATATAAATTCTGCCACAAGTGTATTCATCAAACCAAATTGGAACAGCGTGGTGGAATATGTTCTAAACCTTCTCAAAGGGAGAGGAGGCGTTAGCCTAGCTGTGGGAAATTTACAGGCTGTTACTGTTCATATATTTTTTTATGGTATAGGTTGGCGGACGAGCATATGGGCTACCCGAGGGTAAGTGATCACCATCACCCATAGACAATGACGCTGTAAGAAATATTAACTATTCCTTGCATCGTCAATGCGCCACCAACCTTGGGAACTAAGATGGTATGTCCCTTGTGCCTGTAGTTACACTGGCTCACTCAGCCTTCAAACCGGAACACAACAATACTGAGTACTGTTGTTTAGTGGTAGAATATCTGATGAGTGGGTGGTACCTACCCGGGCGGGCTTGCACAAAGCCCTACCACCAAGAAATATATATTAGTTAGTTTACATTTAAAACGGTGGTTACCTGAAAAGTACCTTGGCTTTATATACTCCAAGACAGTTTGCATGGATTTCTTGAGGCTGTTCCTACACAGCGTGGCCGTGTACAGGCGGGATGCTGCGAGCGTTTGGGACAACGCTTCCTCTGTGATCTCGTCTAAGGGCGTGGCTGAAAATATTATACTTATTGAATATTTTAGAAATACCTATATCTTAAGCTAGCGATCCACACGAGCTTCGCAGTACAATACAGATACCAAGTATACTACAGAATTTGTGTATTAAAGACATCACATTAGAAACTGCTAGAATTATCAGTGTTTCTTTATCACATTGACCATGTATCATATACGAAAACATTCACCTCGAATCACTCTATCTATTAAAAAAATCGCATCAAAATCCATTGTGTAATTTGAAAGATCTAAGTATACATAGGGACAGTCAGCAGTAAGATACTAAGTTTTATACTACGTAATGACGATTTGGAACAAAGATCTTTAACGTTAGAAAAAAAGCAAAGGCTATTTTAATATTTATCTATAGATGTCATATATTAATTTGGCAGGATATTGTTTTCGTTTGATTATGTCCCAAACATTTCAATTATCCGAAAAAGTGGAGAATGCCTTCGGGCATTTAGTCTGTCTTTCGTCCCATTTACTTTGTTGTTGTCAATAAAGTATATGGGACAGATCTGTAATGACTCATTATAAAATAGTATTGCTTACCGGGCGTTTGTCTGAATGTGACAAAGTTCTTGTTGCTGCTGATTCCACTCGCTCTCGGGTGGACAAGGAAAGCCTTGAACCTTGTCTCCTCAACCAGACACAAGACAAGTAAGTATCCAGTCGAATTCGTGCATACTTTTTCACCATTTAAATGCCACACACCTGTAAGGGAGGATATATAACATTATTATATATCTGTATATTTCGACACAACTTAGATGTAGCATCGCCAAGTTCAATAAAACCGATTTCTGCCGATTGACACAGCCAATAGAAACAGCTTTCTATCGCGCCATTCAATGCTATAGATTCACGCGTCAGAGAAAGCAAGTACATGTAAATCGACGTGTCAAATTGACGAATATATTAGGTCATATGATATTACAGGTTATTACGTTTGTGTAAAGATCACATTCCCATGAGAAATAAATATTGATAATTTGGGATAGCGTACTGAATTCGGATGTGATCGGTTTTACGAATTTTGCCGATGCGACATCAAGTTGTGTCAGAATTGAAGTTCCAATAGACGATAATGAAGGAATTGTGAATGTATTTATGTTTACCCACACATATGTAGACTTTAATACTTAACTCGTAGATGGCTAGTTAAAAATTGCGATAAGGCCATAAGTGCTTGTGATCAGATTTGAAATTTGTGACATTTACTTTTGAGTCGAGATGGCCCAGTGGTTTGAAAGCGTGCATCTTAACCGATGATTGCGGCATGCACCACTGAATATTCATGTGCTTAATTTGGGCTCACATTTAGATTAGAAAGCCACGAATTTCTGTTTCAAATGTTTACTGTTCGAAAGATTATATTTATTTAAGTATTTCCACAAAATATTAGGTTTCGGAAACACATAGTTTGATCGTAATTCATAATTAAAAATACAATAATTTACTAACTATTTTGACGTTTTTATGGGTAACAAGGTTAGAAATCCACGAATTTTTGTTTCAAATGTTTACTGTTCGAAAGATTATATTTATTTAAGTATTTCCACAAAATATTAGGTTTCGGAATCACTTAGTTTGATCGAAATTAATAATTAAAAATACAATAATTTACTAACAATTTTGACGTTTTTATGGGTGACAATCGGTGACCGCCATTTTGTTTCATACTTAGTCAACCCCGACCCTGCATGATACTAGTATGCCCTACCCCTAGAGTGTATATAAAAGTCCGGAGGCGCGGAGGGAGAGCAGCCCCCGCCCGCCGCAACAGACTGCAGGCACCATGCGAGCCGAAGCTGCGTAGGCGAGTATGAAGTGGCTGCAGACTGTTACGCAAGGGCGAAGGGGCTGCACTTCCCGCAGCGCTGGAGATGTTCGAAAGCCAGATTTCTTATTTTTTACCAAAGTACTATAGTTCAAATGGCTCTATATTTTTCATACATTTTTAGGTTAGAAATCCAAGATTTAAAAAAAATCATATCTCAAAATCTATGTGTTTCCGAGGGGGGGGAGTGGTACAGGGGGGTTCTCCACCATCCCCCCCTCCACCCCCAACCTCCCAAAATACGAATTTCGTGGCTTTCTAATCTAAATCCCTTCCTTAATTTGTGTTTATAATTGATCTCGTGCTTGGCGGTGAAGGAAAACATCGCGAGAAAATTATTAGAACAGCGTGGAGGCATATGTTCCAAACCTTCTCCTCAAAGGGAGAGGAGGCTTTACCCCAGCAGTGGGAAATTTACAGGCTGTTGTTGTTGTTTGTTGTACTTTGAAAAGTTATTTAGCATTCGGAAAAGCATTTTTGTCAGCCAGATTGTCTGTCAGGGAGATAGCATTCAGTGTGCACACTTTGCAGACACATTAGACAGCTGAGGTACGGGCACATACAATTAAACATTTTTCTAATACAAATATAGTACTTATCTTAATAAATAAATATGAGACAACATCACATACATTACTCTGATCCTAATGTAAGTAGCTAAAGCCATTGTGTTATGGAAAATCAGAAGTAACGACAGACAACAATGACCACAAACAACCAGACCCAAGACAACATAGAAAACTAATGATAATCTACATCGACTCAGCTGGGAACTGATACTATATCTAATGTTGATGGTATTTTGAAAATGTGTATAATGGATTGTATATAAAATAAAAATATTCTCTATTCAAAGGTTTATAAAAGAATTTCAATCATCATGTTACAGAGTTGAATTCAATTTAGAGCTATCACTGGTTAAGAAAGTAGATACTAGCGATATGAACCAACAACAGACACAGTCGTTGCTCTACTTCCACATTTGAAAATAAAAAGTCAATTAGTTAAATACAATTACATATATATGCAATATATCCTATCAAAAAATAAGTCAAGGAAGGCAACAGTTATTAAGTCAACTCTTTCTATCAGCTGTATAATCTTGTATTCCAAAGCCTTCTTAACCAATGTATGTTATACAAATTTTGAATTTATAAAACGGCAAAGTTAAAAATAATTAATTTTACATATATTGATAGTTATTTGAAATAGTGTGTCTAATATCTAAAGATAAATTCAAGATCTGTAGTGCATAATATACATAGCTACCAACTAATCACATGCAGGTTATATTAATGATTCAAATAAGCTTTATAGTAAAGTATATGTGAACAAAATACATCTGATTTAATAAATATACTTTCATAGTTATGAAAACTGTTTAAACATAAGTGCCTGGGCCTGGTTGTAAGTCTTTATATTTATGTGCTAAGTCAAAACAATTTAATACCTTTGTATACTTAATTAATTAATAAAAATATGATCGAAACATTGAAACATGAATGATAAGTTTGATGATTTGATCACATTTTAAGTTTTACCATTGAGCAAATTCTAACTAGTAATAAAGTATTAATAAAAAAAACACAGACCCTTCCCATCCATTTCAGCCGTAGTTCTGAAGTCAGCTTGCATCAATCTTTCCGGAATCTTCTCTCTTATACATATACTAATAGTTTCTTCTCCAGATGTCAGGTCATTAACTAACTTCTGATAAACATCTGAACTTAAACCCAATTTGAGAACATTTAAAGAAACCCAGTGGTCACTTAACTCTAGTCCTAGTTCTAGATCTGTTGATATCACATCTAAATACCTCAAACTTTCTGTGTAATTCATAGCTAAGCCACCATTTGTAAGGCTTGTGGGGGCGCCGTACATCCCTGTCTGTATTAACGCATTTCTACGATCATCTTTTGTTTTTTTAGGATCTGAAAATACGCTTTCTAATGCAGCAACTCTGTTGTCTAAGGCCGCAGATTCTTCTTTGTTTAAAATTTCAGGATATGCGAGTAAATCTCTATTGAAAATCGACATAAACACATCTTTCATAAATGGCGAAATTTGGGCTTTTCGGCGCTCAACGCGCTCTAAAACTTTTAAATCTTCGAAATCATACTTCTCTTCTCTAACTTGTGGTTGTGATTGAGCAGACGACTCCAAATTCGAAGCAGAAAAACGAAATTTTCGGTACACATTTTTCCGGGCAGTGTGATAAGGTATTATTGAAGATACCTTGCGAGCGATATTCATAATAAATTATTAATTATATATATTAACACTATCAATAAATTTCTATAATATTTTAACAATTGATATATGAATGTTAACAATAATATCCCTTTTATATAAGTTTATTATTATTGAAAAAGGTTATCTTCTATTTTGACATATGTCACACTATATCTTTTTTTTCTAATTAGAACAAAGCAAATGTAATTTATCATACAGCTTAATAATCGGTTATTTATTGAACTCAAATTATCCATGAATTTTAGTTTATTAATCTAAAAAATATTCATCTTCAATATTTATATCTATCGTTAGCTATTACATATTTCCATAATATTTATTTATGTTTTCATATTCTTTCAGAAATTAAGTTATTACGTCTAAAGTATAATTAAAAAGATATTGGAATATCAATAAATAATGGCAATGCTATGCAATTGTTATTTCATTATTTTTTTAAAGAAGATAACATGCAAAGTAGTTACATATTGGCGCTGTAAGAAATATTAATGTTATGTGCCTTCTAATTGTATCTAAACTGGCTCATTGATCCTTTAAATCTGAACAAACCAGTGCAGAGTGGTGCTGTTGTTTGCATTATCCATAGGGAATAAAATATGATGATAAACACGAAATATATTTGTAAGTTCGTAATATATCTGTACTGTTAAATTTAAAGTGACAAATTATATAAAGAATACCAAAATAAGAATACTATATGAGAATAACTCAGTTGTACTAATCATAATTTGAACATTTAATTTTTTATACATAAGGAAGAGGGCTTGGGCTATTTTTATACCTATTTATATTATTTAAACTACCTGCGATTATTTAACAACAATATTAACCCCCAATGCAGACAAAGCTGTGCTTAAGATTTGTTTAGAAAAAGAGTTCTCCTTGGGTGACCGCTCAGTTCAGAAACTCAATATATCAATAAATGACCAAAGGGATTTTCATACGGTTTCAAACAATAAACCGAATTCAGAAGAAATGCATATTTGTATATATTTGTATGTTATATGTGAGTATATTATTACTATTAGCAGATTAACTGAAATATTACGATGTTGGATAAATCATAATTTTCTAGAAAGATAATAAAGTATAATACTCGTGAGTATTAGTTAAAACTTTTTGCATTAGAAACTTTTTGCTAAAATTACAAAATACATATAATGAAAATATGTATTTGAAGTTCTAATCTTATAATTATGATTGGCGTTTAAATTAAATATTCTAACAAAAATAAATTGAAGCACGTAATATTAAGCCCCGAAAAGATTAAGAGGTTAGTAACAACTTAATTTTCACGACAATTTATTCGAAACAATAAAGCTACTTAACCTTAACTAATTTATATTCGGTCAATGGCACCCTCATCAACCCTGAACAGAAATGAAAGCCTCTCGTATTTGGCCTAATTATGGTGTATATACAATATGTATTTGTAGCTATTCATGGAAACAATAGCGGCATTTTAATTGAATAGAAATTTTTGTATTTGGCAACACTGAAGTCGGACTAGTGATGTGACGAACTGTCAAGTGTTAATTTTTTTTGACATTTTGTCATTTCTTATGACTTAGATATATATTTTATTATATTATTTGAAATATAACATTATTACTTTTTTATTTAATTTAACTGTAATGTTTATCGGTACTATTAATATTATTGTTGTAAATTGTACATTTTATAATCAATTGCTACAATAACATTAAAAACATATGAAATTAACAAAATATATATGGTATAATTGTGACTATTGTGATAATACCAGGTTATATATAATATAAAAAAAAACAAAAAATAAATCAATATATACATGGATATTAAAAAATCGAAACAAAAGAAAACATTTTTTTATGTCAAACTGAATAATTTTCTGTCATGTTTAGGCGAATTTTCCCGAAGCATCCCTCGCACTCGCCCCGTAGATGGGGCGAGAAACCACCACTGGAAATCGCTCATAGCAATATTAACTCACCTCTCATTCACTTAAGGGTGATATTCGCTTATTCATTGCGAATTTATGTTATTTTACATAATCATAGCTACGTATTTCTATGAAATAATCAGTAGGAGTTACTCTGCCGTGTGGACAGTGTGTCCATTACTTTATATTTGGACCTAAAAACGACTATGATTTTAACATACTGACAAATCCGAGTGTATTCAATGTGAAATAATGTGTGAATATACGATTTTTTTATGTGTGCAATGTTTAACGTTGTGTGAGTTAATTTAATGGAGCAACTATGAAAAATGTAAGAGTATTGAAGAATTAATGGTTTGATGTCGTTGATGTTACAAGGAAGATTATTAATGGTAAGTTTAAACGTCGAATGTTTTGTGTCCGACATTTTTTTTTTCAAATATACTTTCATTCGATTTTGGTCAGATAATTAGCGGCCGTAATTAGATTTGTAACTTCTTGATTGGCGCAACACGACGGCTGGCTTTTATTATTTGTGTGTAGATTATAAATGTATTAAGTATTCATTTTGATTTTTTTTTAAACGTAAAAATTTGTTCCTCCGTCACATGCCAGTATCAAAACAGGCGTATAATAAACATATCGAAATTATTACGATACAGTAAAATAAATTTTGATAAGGTATTAAATATTCAATAAAATTACATTAAACTACCCCATTTGAATGAATTACTTTCTTCTCCTTAGCCTTATTTATAAAGTAAACAAAAAAATACAATTTACGGTATTAAGTTTTTTATCTTCATTATAAAAAAATTAAATAAGACAACGATTTAATCATTTAATTATACTTTAAAAAATATTTGTAATCGCTGTTTTTTTTAAAAAAATTGTGTCACTTGTTTTTGATTTTTTTTAAATATTTTTTACGATACAAACGTCAGTCATTTTACATATATTTTATTTTATTATTATTCTAGAGTTTTAAAGTTAATACAATAAAAGAAAATGCGTCAAACCGATGTAAGTTCTAGCTAATTCAATTTCAATGACATTAATATAAATATGAATCCAAACAGGTTGCGAATATGTTATCTGTACAAATGTTTCTTTTTTCTAGTTCCTCAACTGACAACAATACTAAACTTTTGCATGAAGATTTAGCGCTTTTCGCTGAAGGATTTAATATGAGTATATGTTTGACACGCTTTATTTAACTGCAGGGATGATTTTTATCCCATCAAAAACATAAATGTAAAATGACAGCCAAGTTCAGTATTATGAAATATACCTTGGTTGTTGATTTCAACGACAAAAGAAGTGAAATCTAAATGGGTGCCAAGTTCCATTAGCCTTCCTGAAATTCATTTAATACTACATAAAATAACATAGACTAAGGTCTGACTTGGCTGACTGATATTTGCCAAATTTGATACGTTTATGTCAAACAGTTTTTGAGTTATGAACGGGTCAAAAGTGGTTCCAAAAGGTTCGTGTAAAATTACACACGGTGCTACTCGCCAGTTCTGTTACCTGAACTTTGCTGACACGGTACCGCGTTTCTAGATAAGTAAATTAATTGTTTGATTTCATTTATATTAATATTATAAATGTGACAGTAACTCTGTCTGTCTGTCGATCTTTCACGAGCAAACCGCTGTATCAGTTTTGAAGAAATTTAGTATGAAGCAGCCTTGAACTCCAATGAAGGACATAGGCAACTTTTTTTGCCTGACACATGACAACCAACACTTTTAAACGCAAGCAAAGCCACAAGCATCTACTAGTAATAAATAATAGCAAAAATATTAATGTAATGGTGTCGCTTTGTATTCATGTTCTTTTTACTGACGCAATATACGCACGCAATTTACTACTAAAAAAAAATGTTACGATATACTACTTGGTGGTAGGGCTTTGTGCAAGCCCGTCTGGGTAGGTACCACCCACTCATCAGTTATTCTACCGCCAAACAACAGTACTCAGTATTGTTGCGTTCCGGTTTGAATAGTGAGTGAATGTAATTACGGCTACAAGGGACATAGCATCTTAGGTCCCAAGGTTGGTGGCGCATTGACGATGGAACGAATAGTTAATATTTCTTACAGCGTCATTGTCTATGGGTGATGGTGAGCACTTACCATCAGGTGGCCCATATGCTCGTCCGCCAACCTATTCAAAAAAATAAAAAAAAAAAAAATTTTTTTTTAACCCTATCGCATTCAGAAATAGTGTAGCCTTCTAACCGAGATCGCAAAACAATATTGTATTATTAGTTTCGGAGATTACCATTTTGTAGATTAAAAAAGCCTGGAAATAATACCTGTATACTTCCAGGCAGGATATATTACATACATATATTGTATTTAACTAATACGATTGTATTTTTTAAATGTTGAAAAAGAGTAACTAATGTCTTTCTTGACGGTTCTTCTCAGTAGAATCTACTTTCCGAACCGGTGGTAGCTTCACTTAATTTTTAAATGACGATTCAAAAGTGCTTGTAAAAGCCTACTTGAATAAAGTTTATTTTGATTTTGATTTTTGAATTCAAACAAACAATTAATATTACATGTCACACGTGGCCTCGCTCGTATTTTAAACGACTGTAAAGGTAGTCCATGCCGTACTTGAGGTTGAAACTTACTTCAGACCACATATCTTCAAATTGGAATCAATTGTTTTAAAGTAACAGAAAGACTCGCAATTTGTTGATCACAACTGCTGATTTTCACTTTCGGATATCACGTCAAAATTCCAAGTTTCAAATACCATTGGGATATCCGAAAATCCAAAACAGCGCGATTTCGAAACCATTTCTGTTTCGCACCACTGTGGAGCTAGTATTCCTAGGTGTTCCGGACCGATACGACTTGGGAACTTTCAAGAAAATAGCGCATTCTCTAAAATTTCTAAAGCATCTGCAAGCTCGCGGTGTTGCGATGTTCGTGGTCAGTGGTGGTGACTTTTTATCAGGTGAGCCAGATGCTTATGATTTAAAAAAATAAAGACAGAGTTACGTCAGAATAGAGGTATAGATTAATAATTAATAATATCAATTATCACTGTGTCTCAAAATATCCAATTAATTAACAAATTACAAACACTAATACGTGCAGAGAAAACTATGTACCCAAAACATTTTGCGCGCTCGGAAAATTGTCATTGTTAGTTTATATGGAGCCCTCTTTGGTCAGAAAGCTATATTTTTAGTAGAAAAGTAAAGTAAAGTAACAGCCTGTAAATTTCCCACTCTTGGGCTAAGGCCTCCTCTCCCATTAAGAGAGGGTTTGGAACATATTCCACCACGCTGTTCAATGTTTATTTGTTGCTTATAATTGCAAAAGTCTGTGTGTTTGTTGCGCTTTTATGTCCAAAATCAAACTCACATTCATTAATACCAAACATCCCGATTTCTAGACGCTCATCAACTCTAAATAGTCTTCTATTTAGACGGGCGGGTGTTAGAAATGTGTGATTCTCACACACAAACAGAAAAGTTAGTTGATTTTAAATTTGTTCCCATTACCAGCGCCCTTAGCTCGTATCTCGAGTTTATATCTTGCGTCGAGAGATAAGATCGAATCATCTCAACGGAGACTTTCCAGGAAATTATAATTGTTACTTCGATAATATGAAATTGAATTATCTCACTGAGATTCTTTCGCGCTTCTTTTCGGACGAAATATTGTTTCTTTTAAATTTAAAGTGCCAACTTGGTCGATCGAATCGAACGTAAGCGTGAGTTTTATTTCAGTGGTTAGAATGCGAGTATCTCAACCTATGATTGCGGGTTCAAACCCAGTAAGTATCACTGACTATTCATGTGCTTAATTTGTCTTAACAATTCATCTCGTGTCCGGCGGTGAAGGGAAACGTCGTGAGGAAACCGGCACGTCTAATTTCATAGAATTTCTGCCACACTTGTATTCCATCAATGCTGCAATGCTGGCATTGAAACAGTTGCAAACCTTCTCCTCAAAGGTTGAGGCCTTAGCCCAGCAGTGGGAAATTGACAGGCTGTTCTTGAACAGAAATAAAAAATAAAAAACCCAATCCACAACTCACACAAACGTCTGAGCGAAACATTTTTAATCTGCGTTTAATTTTCCATATTTTCAAAAAGCCGACAGTCGGCGAAGGCGCGTCAGACTTCTCAAAGAATCCGTCAACGCAACCAAAGCTTTGAGGCTGTCACAACGGAAACAGCTTTGAACGGAGGCAGCTTTTTATTCAGCTCACTCTCAGACTTAAGTTTATTTCGTTATGTCTGACACAGTGCCGGCGAAATAGTTTTTTTGTGAGGATTTTGCGATTCGTACACGATTTGGTAAGAATAACAAACATATCTTGAGCAGAGTTGTGTTCTAGATTAATATATTTTTATTTATAGTTCACAATTAAATATATTTTCTCTCGGACTATGGAATTAAGAGGCCTCTATTTTAAGAATCGAATACCTCAAAACAACACGGTGTTTTTTATGATTTTGTTTATTGATAGCTCTTATTGTCGATGGTGAAGTCTTTTGGTCAGTTTTCTTGACGCAGCGAGCGTAAATATTTTGATTACTTGGAAATTTTGGTGGCTCTCTCTCAGGTAGTCTTTTACAAGCACTTTTAAGTCGTCCCTTTACAAATTATAGTAAGTGAAGCTACCCTAATGGTAGCTTCGAAATGTAAATTATATCGGGAAAAAACGCCGTGAAATTCAGTAGTAATTCAAACTAAAAAATAAACTTATGTAAGTTAAATACAATTATATATTATGTATATAATATCCTGCCTGGAAATTTACGATTTTTTAACATCCATATAATCTTGTATTGAATAGTATGCCTTTATTACCAATGTATATTTTTACAAATGATTTGTGAACAATTATACTTTGGCTTAAACGACTTTTTGAAACTAACGATACATTTGCATTTCCATCGTTTACAGCGCTGAATGTAGATGATTTTTTTTCAAGTTTCTTCATTTCGAATGCTTTCTATTTACAAGGAGTAATTTTAAGAATCGCTGGATCGTTGCGAGTCTTAAATGTGGGTCAGATGGAACAAAGGAAATAATTGTGAAGCAAAACTACGAACCTACACGATTAGAAAATACTGATTTATATTCCGGAGATTTTTCTTGAACCGAGATGATCCAGTGGTTAGAACGTTTGCATCTTAACCGATGATTGCGGGTTCAACAGGCAAGCACCACTGAATATTCACGTGCTTAATTTGTGTTTGTAATTCATCCCGTGCTGGGTGAAGGAAAACATCGCGAGTGAACCTGCATGTGTCTAATGTCATAGAAATTCAGACACATGTGTTCCAATGCGTGGTGGAATATGTTCCAAACGATCTCCTTGAAGGGAGAGAAGGGGTTAGCCCAGCAGTGGGAAATTGACAGGCAGTTATTGTTGTGGTCTTGTTTATGATATTTAATTTGCATTATTCATGATTAATGCTGGCCGTATAGTGAAACACGGATTAGTGAGTAAATCAGTAAATAATAGTAATAATAGTAAATAAATATGGAATCTGGAAGTATATCATTTTCTTTTAAAACTCGTGACCATCATACGATGCATCTCTCTCATTCACAGTAAAGCACACTATAATTTAAAGTGAGAAAGAGTGCCTTCATGAGTGTATAGCTCTGAAATCAAGAATAAAGATTAATAAAACATAGATTTTCGTAGTCCATGCAATCGTTTTATAGTTAAGCTATATTTTACATCACTAACAATTCTTAAATATATCACTACATCGTATAAAACAAAGTCGCTTTCTCTGTCCCTATATCCCTGTGTATGCTTACATCTTTAAAACTACGCAAAGGATTTTGATGGGTTTTTTTTTATAGAGTGATTCGGGACGAAGGTTTTTGTATGTAATACATGGAGAATATAGTAAATAAATACTGATAATTTTAGAAATTTCTCATTTGATTTTATAAGTTATAAGTAAACAGATTCTGTAGTATATTTAGTATCAGTATTGCACCCGTGCGAAGTCGGGGCGGGGCGCTTGTTTTTCATTTATAATACAATACTCCTTCACTCAAATACTTATATCTTTATTAATTTTACTTCTAGAGTGCCTATGACAGTTTTGATGCTGATCAAAGATCCATTATCCAAGCTCACGACCAATGACATCGCGTAATTTCGATTTTGTATTTCAGCTCTCGACCAATAATATAGCGCCATTTCGTTGTCAAATTTTGTTTATTTGGCTTTTATCCTTTTGTAGTTGAAAGGTTATTTAAATTGTTATGAGCTGATAATTTGAAGATTCTTCGAGAGAAATCTATATTAATAAATTTGAATGTAAGTCTGTCTATCTGTCGCTTCTTCATTCGTTCACGACCAAACCAATGAACCAAATTTCATGAGATTGAGTATGTAAAGTTGAAATCCAAGAAGAGATATGGAAACTACTTTTTTGCCTAACACATGTCAATCAACAACCTAAAATGGGGCGAAGCCACAGGCGACTACTGTAATATGTAAAGTGTCATGGCTATATGTTCCAGCAGTGTCGAAGTCCATATGATACTCATTGTTACCCGGCTAGGGCGATTGACAGATACTAGGCATAGAAAGTAGCTTATGTCCTTCTTCGGAATTTAAGCATGCTTTTTGCAATTTTATCAATTCCGTTTCGCCGTGAAAAATAGTAGATACAGTTACTCACATTTATAATATTGATAGAGACTTGTGGGTCTCTTGCGAAACGTTGCGTTTATGCGCAAATAATTGTCGAGGAATCGCTGACTCTGATATCACAATTTATATTAGTTTTAGAGTCAGAGGTCAACTACCAGAGATGACAAATGAAAAACCATAGATTTAGTTGTAAGCTAAAAAAAGGTGTTCATTACTTCTTGGGTGTGTCAATAAATTATTATTATATTATTCGAAATTTTTTTTTTTTAAAAACCTATGACAGATTGTTTTTTTATATAATTGTAAACTGCCAGTCACTCATTTACATTTAGCGCCAAAATGATGAAACCTCTTTTAAACGAAATGATGAATGTCAAATAGTATATTTATTGTTTGTTTAGTTAGAATTGAAGTTTCTTGATAGCAATTTGCCTTAATTTTGATTAAGTTTTTTCATATTTTTTATTATACTGTAGCAGCACCGCTCTCTAACTCAATAGTAATTTTTGAGTCGCAATTCCGATCCTCTGGGCGAACGAACCAGCAGTGGAGGCAATGAGGCGAAGTGTTATACTTTTGATAAAGTTTTTTGCACCACTACTCCAAGGGCCAAGCGTTTCGACAGCAAATGGAACAAAAAAGTAATTAGATAATAATTATAAGAAGATAATATATTTGCATATGTTACTATAACTTGTCTAAAAAGAGATTGATATTTTTGCGTTTGCGTTGGGTTTAATAATAAAACTTTGGTCTCCATTTTTCCGGGATTAAGGTATCTGGGAAGGTACATTATTAATAATATATTGTTGGACAACGTGTGCATCTTGTTGGTTTTTATAAACTATTGTGTGTCAACTATTGTGTATGAGCCAGGGATAAGTTTGTTATATGTATAACTGGCTGTTCCCCGTGACTTGGCTCGCGTAAAAGTAACAGCCTGTAACTTTCACACTGCTGGGATAAAGCCTCCTCTTCCATTAAGGGGCTTGGAACATATTCTATCACGCTGTTCCAATGCGGGTTGGTGAATCCAAATGTAGCAGCTTTTCTAGCAGCGTTCTAATCACTGGGTCATCTCGACTCATCTCATTTCGACCTTGTTCGAAATGATGTTCGTCTAGTCTCGCATTTTTAAATTTGGACCGATAATTATTGTTTAAATATTGACAAATATCCAGTGTTTAATCGTTTTTATAAAACAAAAGAAATAAATAGATATTAATTGATACTTTTTTTCAAATAAATTTTTGAAGTTGCATTTTTGACAAATTAAAAAAAAAAACGCTAAAAAACGTGATAACTCAAAAATGGTTCACTTTTGGATTATGCATATGGGGGTTAAAATTTTTGCAAATAGTCAACCCTATCACCTAACGGATATACGTCGAGTTACCAATAACCCTTTATATATATTTTTTATTTCTAGCTCAGTAGCTATTTATATGTCTACCCGTGATCACGAACGCTGTAAAGTGCTCGAAACGTCGGGATGTCCAAAATAATTAATATACGCGATTAAAATCCGTAATAACTAGTTTTATTTAAAAGCTATTTATAATTTTGAAACTGCTTTAATTTTTTCTAAATTATATCGAATATGATTGGTGTCTGCGCTATTAAGAGGATCTATTTGATCCATTTTTGAAAAGTTTATATATCATACAATATTATAACGCATGGTATTGAGCTCCTTAGACACTCCCCCTCATAAAATCCGCCAACACTTAATTATGTAATAAGGAATATTTCACTGTTTGTTCAGAAAGCGTTGCTAATCTCTTCATCCGCCAAATAGTCTGTGACTATATCCGCCAAATAGTCTGTGGCTTTTATGTTGTTTATTTGTTTACATACAAAGTTTAAAATGGTAACTCGTTCATTGTGAAACGAACGTGGCCTTACGGTGCGGCTAAGAAAAGCATAGATTTCCCAGTCGAGAGGAAGCCTTAACGCTTATTTGATGTAGGTATTGTAGGAAAGTGATAAATATATTTATATGCTGTGTATTGGAAACAGAATGCTATGGTGTACCTACTTAATACGGGGTCTTTTTGACCATGTATCGCACTAAAAAAAATCGATCTCATGACATGACATGACATCGCGTTTAAGTTTCTCAAAAGATATGGGGTCAAATAAGCCCCGTACCGCAGGGGTGAAAAAATATGTCGTATGATGATGCGATATTTTTAATTTTGTATTTATTTTAAAGAACTCCAAATATGGATAGACCACAGCTATACTAAAAATCTAAAACACTTTACTGCAAAAAATGCGGTTTCACAATGTCAGTTTAAATTTTGGCGCGAAAATGAATCTATATGTCGTATGACGTCACTGCTGTTTGTCACTGGCCCATTAATCGTATTTGTGTTCGCTGGCTTTCATACTTATGTACTCTATTTCGACTTGTGAGATAATTTTTGTAAAAATTTAAGACGGACTATCGATACTCCGGAAAAAAAACGCTTTGTTGACGTATGTTTTGAGCTAATTTGTTCATCTACTTCAATAAAGTTTTCAACTAAATGGTTTTTGACTAGACCTTCTGACACATCATTGAGATTGATAAAAGTGGTTTCAAGCTGAAAAGATAAATCTGGAGTCTGCTTTGACAAATTTTCCATTTCAATTCGAAAAACGTAATTAATTTTCGTTTCAATGTTCAATTTTTTACAACTATAACCTGTAATAAGTAGTCATAACATGAGTGACGTCACCGAACGCTATATTCGTATTTTGAAACACGTTCCGTCTCACGTTACTTTAATTCGTAATTTACGATCACTGCTATAATAAACCAATATGCAACATGACTATGTTATTTAATGTATAACAATACTTATATATATTTAACCTCTTTTGTAAAGCCTTCTTTATAAAACTGAAGGTATAAAATTATGTACTTTCAGAGCATAAAGAAGAAAAAAAGAAATAATTACAGCAAAAGTTCTCGTGCACGGGAAATCCTTTCTCTTGAAGTGGACGTGTTCCGTCCTCGTATTGTCTTGAATACACGAGAGTCTTGTAGAATGACAGACTCAATTTTTAAACTTTAAACTTAACAACGCTCGAATACGAAAATGCTGAAAAAAAAGGTAACTCAAAATATAATATCAGTAACAGCCTGTAAATTTCCCACTGCCGGGTCTGCTCCTTTCCCCTTGAGGAGAAAGTTTGGAACATTCCAACACGCTGTTCCAATGTGGTTTGTTGGAATACACATGTGGCAGAATTTCCTTGAAATTAAACACGTGCAAGTTTCCTGACGATGTTTTCCTTCACCGTCGAGAATGACATGGATTATAAATACAAATTAAACACATATATATTCTGTGGTGCTTGCCTGGGTTTGAGCCCGCAATCACTGGTGAGAAGATGCACGCATTCTAACTACTGGGCCATCTCGGCTCTTAATATGCTCACTATACACATACATAGAAAGTTGAAATTTTTTCTCCGTATTCTTATCCCTTTCTCTCACCCTTCGCAGAAGCAAGACGTAATTAAGCCGCTTAACAGATAAGTGCAAGCGAGGGAATATGGAATTGACTCAAATGTCCACTGGTTATTCGGTAATTCGTGTCAACGATATATATATCTATATAAACTAGAGGTAACGACGGCACCACAAACACCCAGACCCAAGACAACATAGAAAACTAATGATAATCTACATTGACTCGGCTGGGAATCGAACCCGGGACCTCGGAGTGGATTTTTGGAAGACCTTTTTGAGGTGTTCAATACTGTAGTACATTATTTTGATATATCTCGTAGGGTTCAGCCAGCGTTTGCAATGTAAGCTCAAAATAAGGTTTATTTACGACATCACATTATAAATCTCTAAAATTATCAATGTTACTCTACTATATTGTGTATGTATTATACATATACATCTTTCTCTTGAATCGATCTATCTATTGAAAACAGCCGTATTACAATCCGTTGTAAAATTTTAAAGATATACACACATCTACACAGATACAGACAATGATAAGCGAGTTTGTTTTATACCATGTAGTGATAACTAGGATAAAATTTCTTCTTTTTGTATATTATTTATAGATTAAGGTCATATTTTGGTTAACATATACAATGAAAGAAAAGCCTCTAAATATATTCAAACAGGCTTTTGTATATAATTTCAAATATCAATTTACTTTTACGATTACGTTTAAGAGCCAAGATGGCCCAGAGGTTAGAACCCGTGCATCTTAACAGATAATCGCGGGTTCAAACCCAGGCAAGCACCACTATACATATGTGCTTAATTTGTGTTTATAATTTTCATCTCGTGCCAAATTCATCTCGTGCTAGGCGGTGAAGGAAAACTTCGTGTGGAAACCTATATGCGTCTAATTTCCACTAAATTCTGCCACATGTTTATTCCAGCAACTCGAATTTTAATAGCGTGGTGGAATATTTACCAAACCTTCTCTTCAAAAGGAAGAGGAGGCATTAGCCCAGCAGTGGAAAATATACAGGCTGTTGCTGTTGTTTACGATTAGATTCCGTATAGAAAAATGCCAAGAAACAATTAAATTTTTCTATTTAATGTCCAAGAGGTTGATATATATAGTATATGTTTCAAATAAGAGTCGAGTTCTCAATCGTTGAAGATGGATGATCAATTGCGCCAGACGATCTCGAGGCGTCTCTTAAATTTAATTAAACAAATTAATCGTTGTCTCTTAAAACGAGAGTTTCACAAACTGTGACCACTTTCAGCTTCCAAGGGATATATCACTGTCACCCGTTTTATTTGAGCGCAGATGTGGTTAAGGGTTGCGACTTTTTGGACGGTTATATCAGCACGGCATGATCATAATCATTATCATTACATAGTATAAAACAAAATACCTTACCGCTGTATGTCCCTATATATGCTTACAACAACAACAACAGCCTGTAAATTCCCACTGCTGGGCTAAAGGCCTCCTCTCTCTTTGAGGAGAAGGTTTGGAACATATTCCACAACGCTGTTCCAATGCGGGTTGGTGGAATACACATGTGGCAGAATTTCTATGAAATTTGTCACAATCAGGTTTCCTCACGATGTTTTCCTTCACCGCTGAGCACGATATGAATTATAAAGACAAATTAAGCACATGAAACATCGGTGCTTGCCTGGGTTTGAACCCGCAATCATCGGTTAAGATGCACGCGTTCTAACCACTGGGCCATCTCGACTTACTATATATGCTTTGTTCTTTGAAATTGCGCAACGGATTTTGATGCAGTTTTTGATATGAGCGATTACAAAAATTATTATAATTTGATACAAGTGTGTACGAAATTTTGAACTTAATCTCTTGCAAGATTTAAGACGAATGAATCGATTTTTAGTAGTAAGTCGTGTCGTTCACAAATGATTTCCCGTGCATAACCAAGTTGCTGAAGAAATTCTCATAATTGTGCTGCAACAATTTGCAAAGAGGGAGCGTGATGAAATGACCTCATAACAGCTTTGTGGCATCTTTTTTCTTAATTTCTTTTCCAGTTTTGTATTGAGAACCACCTAATGGTAAGTGATCACTACCAACGTAGATATTGGTGCTGTTAGAAATAATTACCATCCCTTATTTCGCCAAAGCGAAATTCTGCCACATGTTTATTCCAGCAACTCGAATTTTAATAGCGTGGTGGAATATGTACCAAACCTCTTCAAAAGGAAGAGGAGGCATTAGCCCAGCAGTGGAAAATTTACAGGCTGTTGCTGTTGTTTTGATGCAGAACCTTGGGAACTGAAATGCTATGTCTTCAAACTGGAGTACAACAATACCAAGTACGCAAGCTTATCGCAGAATATGTGATTAGTGTGTGGTACCTATCCAGACGTACAACAACAACACACCTTAGTACCACCAAAATAAAAATCAAAATAAACTTTATTCAAGTAGGCTTTTACAAGCACTTTTGAATCGTTATTTTACAATTAAGTGAAGCTAGCACCGTTTCGGAAAGTAGATTCTACCGAGAAGAACCGGCAAGAAACTCAGTAGTTACTCTTTTTACTTTTTACTCTTTTTAATTTTCGACATTTAAAAAATACAAAGTCATGTTAGTTAATACAATTATTTAAATTAATATATCCTTCTTGGAAGTCAATAGGTATTAACTCCACGCTTTTTTATCACCTATAAAATCTTGTATCGAATAATATGCTTTTTTACCAATGTGGATTAGTAGAGAAAGATAGAGAAGTAGCTCAGTAATATATTTGAAAATAAGGTACCAAGTTTTCATTATGATTCGCATTCAATTTCGATAAAATTTTCATTTGGAACCAGAATATATGTAGGTCATACTCAAGTTTCCTGAAAACTGAGATTATGCAATGAATAAATAACAACAACAACCACAACAACAACAGCCTGAAAAATTCCCACTGCTGGGCTATAGGCCTCCTCTCCCTTTGAGGAGAAGGTTTGGAACATATTCCACCACGCTGTTCCAATGCGGGTTGGTGGAATACACATGGGGTAGAATTTCTATGAAATTTGTCACATGCAGGTTTCCTCACGATGTTTTCCTTCACCGCTGAGTACGAGATTAATTATAAAGACAAATTAAGCACATGAATCAGCGGTGCTTGCCTGGGTTTAAACCCGCAATTATCGGTTAAGATGCACGCGTTCTATCCACTGGGTCATCTCGACTCATATACTATATTAATAAATAACAGCTTAGAATATATTCTATTTTGTTGAAATATGTATGTGATCGTGATCTCTTTGTTTGGTCTGCAAATTACTATTTGTTTATAAATCATGATCCCTCAAGTCCTCAATCCTTACTCCTTAATAGGTATCAATATTTTATTAAATTGCTGTTAATTCCTCCCCAGACGTATTTAACTTTTGGCGTATCTTGTGTTTTGGTTTGATTTTAATTTGCCTGATTTTTTAAACATTACAAGTAGTCGCCCGTGCCTTCGCCTTTTAGGGTGTTGATTATCATGTGCTAGGAAAAAAATAACTAGCAGAAAGAATGCTATCAGTATTTCCACGTTGTATCGCAATTCCGATACTCTGGGCGAAACCTAGCCCTCCTGTCACCAGTGGAGGCAATGAGGCGAAGCGTTATACTTTTGATGAAGCTTTTTGCACCACTACCCCAAGGGCCAAGCGTTTCTACAACAAATGGGACAAAAAAGTGTGTAGTATGTGTCATACGACACGAATATTTTTTTGCTTTAGCTTTTTCCGCAGCGGCACCGGCTCTTAACATTGTTTCTCGGATATGAGACAGGGCCAACGTCTCAACGCATGTAGCGTCCTACACAAGGGTCAGTTCTCGTTCTCAGGGCATCAAAGTTAATCCATCAGGTCTATGGTTGCTTTTTTATGGTATAGGTTAGCGGACGAGCATATGGGCCACCTGATGGTAAGTGGTCCATCACCCATAGACAATGACGATGTAAGAAATATTTACTATTCCTTCAAATCAGTCATTCGAATCAGTGAATATTTTTTTGGCGGGTAGACGTGGAAAAAGACAGACATACATTTCGAAGCTCTATTTTTATTTAATTTTTATTTATTGCAAAAGTACATATGTTTTAAAATTTACATTACCTTCGTATAAGTAGGCTATCACTACACTCACACACAAGTTTTCAACACTAAAAAATGGACACTCCTGTTGAACAGCTGGTCAAAAGTATGGAGGAACTTTCTTCAATGTTTAGCCAGAGGATGGGTGAGTTTGAAAAGAACTTAATACCAGCCAGCGCCTCTGCTTCTACTAATCCTACAATTAAGTCGTTATCCGCCGAGTTCTACGCATTTAAGTCCATTGTATGGAAATCTTTGGGCCTACTTAAGGCCCAAATAGAGCTTATCGCCATGGGTTTGGATCGCATGGAGACTCACAGTCGCAGGAAGGTTCTTCTCTTCCATGGTGTCAAAGAGGAACAAGGTGAAGACGTCCTCAAGAAAACACTAGGGGTATTAACCGGCCATTTGAAGTTGTCTGACGCTACACCTGAACTAATTGACTCCTGCCATCGCTTGGGGGTGAAGAGGGATGCTTCCCGGCCTATCTTAGTTCGATTTGCCTCCGTACGCTTTCGCTCCAGAGTATGGAATGCCAAGACGGCACTCAGGGGTTCTAAAATAACTCTCTCAGAATTCCTGACAAAGGCCCGTCAAAGTATCTTCATAGAAGCTCGCAAACACTTTGGGATGAAGAAGTGCTGGTCAGCAGAAGGCGAAATAATCATCCTTCTTCCCGACAACTCTCGTAAGAAGATTTCTGCATTGTCCGAGCTCAAACAATTAGTCGCCCAGTATCCAAAGGGCAACAAGTGAACTCCGGTACTTTGTAGGTTACATTTAAATTTAGTCGGTTTATATGACGATGATACTGACGTTTGCATTGCAGGGTATAGTTAATTTCCGTTTTGTTTATTTTATGTTTTTAACTATTTTACTTTATAAATGAATTTTATAATTTTATTTTTTTACTACCGCTATCTTAATATTGTTAAAGAGTGACAACTAACAACTCAATGTTGAATGTCAAACGTCATTGTTTTTAAGTCTGGATTCGAGTCTTTTGAGCCGTAAGATTATCTGTTAATTTTTATTCTTTTTATTTTTTGTTTTTTCTATAGTTTTCATTTATATCTACTAACTTGTTATATCTTAAATTTTAACACTTTCTTTATTTTTTGTTTGTTTTAGTTGTGTTCATTTTGAAGTGTAAAATCATTTTTTTTTCAGTCAACTTATGCCTGAGGTTTGTGTTTCGAATTAGTTGTTATTTATTTATTTTTTTGTTTGTATTTATTATTATTATTTTTTTATATTTATTTACTTTATATTATTTTTATTTATATTATAATTGATATAAGTATATATTTTAAGTTTAATGATTTTAGATGAAGAATATTTTTCTTGCTCGTCAGATGAATTCTTGAGTATCTCGAGTAGTAGTAGCAACACCTCGTCATCGGACTCAGAACCACTTGAAGTGAAGCTACCAAAAATATTTAATAATCCTAATCTCCTATCCTTAGTGCATATTAACGCGCAGAGCTTAGTTGCTCACTATTCCGATCTTCTCACTTCCTTCAGCAACGGCGTGGTTGACGGAATTCTGGTGTCTGAAACCTGGTTAAAACCGTCGATTACATCTACTATTTGTGCTCTTCCAGGCTACCAGTTTTTCCGTAATGACCGCACTGATCAGGGTGGGGGTGGCGTTGGGATTTACCTTCGCAGTGACATTCCTGCCCGAGTAGTTTCTCTTTCCTCCTCAGAAACAAAAGGATTCCTGGAGTATCTTTTCCTGGAGATAGTTTTACACCATAAAAAGATTCTGCTGGGGGTATTATACTGTCCAAATGATAAAATTAACTATTTTGACATATTAGAAGGTGTTCTGGAAAATCTCGTCCCTGTGTATGACCATGTCATATGTATGGGCGACTTAAACACTTGTTTATTAAAGAATAATTCTAGAGCACAAAAGTTAAAAACGCTAACGTCATCACTTAATTTAAACATTCTCCCCATGTCCTCTGCCACACACTATTTTCCCAACAGTAGACCAACTCTAATTGATGTAATTGTCGTCTCTAACCCTAATTTTGTTTCCTCCCACGGTCAAATGACTGCTCCATTCTCGTACCACGATTTGATTTTCCTCACTTACAAAGTGCGTCCTACAAAGGTTAGAGGCAAAATTTATCTTCTGCGCGATTTTAAGCATATGGACCTGGATCGTTTGAGAGAGGATGTGAAATGTATTGACTGGTCGTCACTATTATCAGCTAATGATATTAATGCCATGGTTGAATCACTAACTACTGAGCTGATTAGAATATTTGATAAACATGCACCCGCTCGACCAGTACGGATGAAACATGCACCTGCTCCCTGGTTAACGCCAGTGATCAGAAGAACTATGGCTAAACGTGACAGAGCAAAAGCTCGACATAAAAAACTACCATCAAAGGAAAATCTTGACGAATACAAAAAACTTCGTAACATCTGCAACAGAATGTGTAGGGATGCTAAACGCCGCTATATTCACAGAAGACTTCAGAATACTTCCCAAGCGCAAGTTTGGGGATTCTTACGGTCATTAGGTGTGGGCAAAACCACGGATAGCTTTCAAACTACCGTGGACCTCAATGAACTAAATCAGTACTTCAGCACGCCACCTATAACATTAGATCCTGACACTAAGTCTGCTACACTTTCGTATCTATCTAATCTTGTTCCACCAGACCTGCCCCCTTTCACTTTTGAACCAGTCTCGGAGGAAACTGTTAAGAGGAATGTCCGATCTATCTCCACAAAAGCCATCGGTAGCGATAATCTTAGCCTGGATATGATACTTCCTGTGCTGGAGGATATTGCACCTGTGATCACTCACATTATTAATTTCTCACTTTCGTGCAATATCTTCCCAACACTCTGGAAGAACGCCTACGTTATCCCGCTACCGAAGACCTCCAATCCTTCCTCTTGTTCTCAATACCGTCCCATATCTATACTGCCTTTCCTATCAAAAGTCCTAGAATCTATAGTTCACAAACAACTGTACTCCTACTTTACCATCAACAACCTCATGTGTCCTTTCCAATCCGGTTTCCGTCCATCACACAGCACCGTTGGAGCACTGCTGAATATAACCGAGGACATTCGGTATGCTATGGATAACACCAAGCTTACTGTAATTGTTCTGTTAGACTTTAGTAGTGCTTTTAACTCTGTAGATCTTGACATTCTTCTTGGTACCCTCCGAGCGGTTAATATTTCTTCCTCTACCATTGATTGGTTTCACTCTTATCTTTTCGGGCGCCGGCAGTGCGTGAAAACAGAAAATTCATCGTCTGATTGGTCTAACTTATCTGCCGGTGTTCCTCAAGGCGGCATACTCTCTCCACTTCTCTTTTCTGTTTTCATTAATAACATTTCACGTGTCATCTCTTCTCCCTTTCATCTGTATGCAGATGACTTACAGCTGTATCGTCATTGTCAGTTGTGTGAGTTGTCTGAGACTGTTGACTGCCTAAACGAAGACCTCTTGGCTGTTCAGTTATGGGCCAAATCTTTTGGCTTACTGGTTAACCCTGCCAAATCACAAGCAATGATCATTGGTAGCAGTAGGCTAAGAAGTAAAATTGACTGGCCATCTGTGCCCTGTATCAAGTATGCTGGGGTTCCAATAGCCTATCATGATAATGTAAAAAACTTGGGCCTGATCATTGACTGCAACATGTCTTGGACGTCTCATCTCAACGATGTTAGTAAACGTATGCATTTCACGTTTCACTCTCTCAGACGTCTCCAATATTTTCTCCCTTTCAACACCAAAATTATGCTCGCTCAATCTCTTCTTCTCCCTATTCTCGACTACGCTGATGTTTGCTTTCTGGATGTGACAGAGGAACAGCTTAATAAGTTAGAGCGCTTACAAAATCTTGCTATTCGCTTTATTTTCGGGCTACGTAAGTACGACCATGTGTCTCTTTTCCGCGCTCAACTTAAATGGCTGCCTATCCGATTTCGCCGTGATATGCACATCCTTTCGGTCCTTTTCAATATTCTCACAAACCCTAATATTCCTGAATACCTCAGCTCCCGCCTCAACCTGCTTCCTCCTTCAACCCGCTCCAGGCGTTCTTGTATCACTATGATGCTCGATGTGCCTCGGAGTAACAGCAAATTTCGACTTCAGTCGTTCACAGTACGAGCTCCGCTACTATGGAACAAACTTCCTAAATACATACAGGACAGTACTACTATCGATATGTTTAAAAAACGATTAAGACAGCATTTCCTGACACAAGTTTACCCTTCATCATAAACTTTGATATTAATATGTGTGTATCTATGTATATTATATATATCTATATATGTATATATATATTATATATATGTGTATGAATGTGTATTTATATAAATATTTTTTTTATAAGTAATTATGTGTGTATTAAATAGAAGTATATTTTTATTTGCTATCCATTATATATAAATATATCAAATCTATCTTATTTTAGTCTGCACTACATTGCCCGCTGATTGACTCTTATCACTCACCTCCATAGGTTGACTGGAAGAGATCTCTTTTAGAGATAAGTCCGCCTTTGCTCATGTTTTTTCTATTTTATTATTTTCTGTAATGTCTTTATAGTGCAATAAAGAATATATATATATATATATATATACATCGTCAATGTGCCACCAACCTTGGGAACTAAGATGTTATGTCCCTTGTGCCTGTAGTTACACTGGCTCACTTACCCTTCAAACCGGAACACAACAATTTTGAGTACTGTTATTTGGCGGTAGAATAACTGGTGAGTGGGTGGTACCTACCCAGACGGGCTTGCACAAAGCCCTACCACCAAGTAAATATAATATACAGAATCGGGGCTACTAGTTTAAATTCGCCGTACGTCTTAAACGAATTTCGCTCGAGGCGCCAAATTCGTTAAAAACTCGGCACGAGCCCAACAGAACGTCCATTTAATTCGTAGACAACAATTCTAATGTTGCCAAAGAGTATTTACTACATGTATATATGCCATGGAGCCGCTACGTCTTTAAGGAAATTAAAGTGAGCCTTGAAGTGTGTCTTAGGAACTAATTACAGCTAGTAATTAATACTATTCGTAGAAATACTTGGACAATTTTTCCAAGTTTTGGCAAAGGTAAAAAAATGTAGGGATGTTTTGGCCGTAGGCCCTACTTTGCGTTATAATTGAAAATTACTTATAAAAAATAAAAACCTTCACAATAAAGCAATGAAGTTTTTGAGTCGACGATATTTAAGTACTACTACTGTTTCGGAATGCAGCCTCTAACGAGAAGAAACGGCAAGAAACTCGCATACTTGCCCTTTTCAAGTAAACAGATATACAATTCTGTTCTTTACAATAATTAATGTCCTGTGATGGAATCCGAGCCTAAATCCAGGCCTTTTTTTCTTTTTGAATGAATAATCAGATTTATTTACTAATTTAGTATTAACATTACATTATCATAAATATATTGTGAAGCAGCCGTTAATACACATATTTTCTTTGAATTTCTCGCGTAATGATGTCCTAGAGCTAATATTGTAAATAGTTCGGATAGCTCGTTTCTGTAGAATAAATACTATTTCAATATCTGCTGCATTACCCCACAAAAGCTCCAAATATCACGATATTCTATATTTGAATTTTATTTTTTTTTATTTCTTAGAATTTACATTCCGAGTGGATACTGCTTGACGTTCAATTTTACGTGATGCTTTGGCATTTCAAAAATACTAACTAATATTACAAATACAAAAGTGAATAATATAATATAATAACAACAGCCTGTAAATTCCCACTGCTGGGCTAAAGGCCTCCTCTCCCTTCGAGGAGAAGGTTTTTGGAACATATTCCACCACTCTGGTACAATGCGGGTTGTTGGAATGCACATGTGGCAGAACTTCTAGGAAATTTGTCACATGCAGGTTTCCTCACGATGTTTTTCTTCACCGCTGAGCACGAGATGAATTATAAAGACAAATTAAGCACATGAAACATCAGTGCTTGCCTGGGTTTGAACCCGCAATCATCGGTTAAGATGCACGCGTTCTAACCACTGGGCCATCTCAACTCGAAAGTGAATATCTTTTAGTTTTTCGTTGCGCTTAAAAAAAGGAGGCGAATTATGTGGGATTCCTGCTCCAGGATACCATTGCGATAGCCATCGTTGATAAGGATTGGGGAGGCTCCTATATGGTGTCGATATAGAGCATTCGCAGCACGGTCAGTGCAGTGCTCCGCTCGTGGCTCAGCGGAGACTTTCTCAGGGACCTAGTGCTTATAACACGCGAATATCCAGGCTGTCATTTTCCTCAGGGATGTCTGAATCAGGATACACATCTACAACCTCAGGGACACCCTCTACAATTTAAGTACAGGGTGACAGTGCTGTGGCAAGGTCGAGATGACGACGCCCCTGCGTTTTAAATATGTAATATCTTCGAAAATATTCATTTAAATTGCGTACTATAAAGGGCCATATTGATCTATGTTAAATGCACAATGTATTTAATGTACTTAATTGGATAAGGATTAATGCTGTATTGACATAAAGTCGCTTCGAAAATAAGCCATTATTTCTCGGAAAAAGTAATCCACAATTATAGATTGTTATAAAATAATATTCTTTAGTCGACAACATATAAATAAATATGAGACAACATCACATACATTACTCTGATACCAATGTAAGCGTGTTATGGAAAATCAGGAGTAACGACGGTACCACAAACACCCAGAGCCCAAGACAACATAGAAAACTAATAGTAATCTACATCGACTCGGCCGGGAATCGAACCCGAAACCTCGGATTGGCGTACCCATGAAAACCGGTGTACACGCCACTCGACCACGGAGGTCGTCAAGCATATAACCGCAAAATTCGTATAATTGAGATATTTCAATGTTGAATCGATAATATTCAATGAAATTATACTGGCGGCCATGTTTGACGTATACGGGTGCGTTCAATAGGTAACAAATAATAAATTCGTGTACGCGGAAATACAATGTAACCTTATTCATAATAAATCATTACATAGTATAAAACAGTTTGTCTGTCGCTGTTTTTTTTATGGTATAGGTTGGCGGACGAGTATATGGGCCACCTGATGGTAAGTGGTCACCCTCGCCCATAGACAATGACGCTGTAAGAAATACTAACTATTCTTTAAGATGCACATAGCACCTTGTGCCTGTAGTTACACTGGCTTACACAACAATACTAAGTACTATAATTTTGCGGAAGAATATAGTTATTCTTCCGCATTAGTGAGTGGTTGGTACCTACCCAGACGGGCTTGCACAAACCCCTACCACCAAGTGTGTGTGTTAGATCTTTTAAATTGCATAACGGATTTTGATGCGTTTTTCAACAGATACAAGTGATTCTAGAACAAGGTGTTTTTACAAAATCACATCAGAAACTTCTAAAATTATCAGTGTTTCTCTACTATTTGTATACATAGTTTATTGACTTAAGTATTAGTAACATTAAATGCTTAAATATATACAAATATGAACTAAAACTAGTTACTGTATAAACCTTAACCGCATGGAATGGTGGCAAGAATGCAGCAATTCCCCGTTGAATCGAAATTCCGATCCTCTGGGCAAACCAGCCCTCCTATCACCAGTCGAGGCAATGAGGCGAGGTGTTATACTTTTGATGAAGCTATTTGCACTACTCCAGGGGCCAAGCGTTTCGACAGTAAATGGAACAAAAATGTTGTACAAGTATTATACATACAAACCAATAAATTAATCAAAATATACACTTTTGAATCAATATTTTAATTAACTATTAAGGGAAGCTATCATAGGTTCGAAATGCAGATTTTATCGAGAACTAAAAGAAAATCATTAGTTACTCATTTTAATATTTAAATACATTAATTCATGTATATCCTGCCAGGAAGTCGACAAGTATTAATACCACGCTTTTATTATCGTCTGTATAATCTCCTATTGAAGAAAGAGAAAAAAATAACTTTATTCATGTAGATCTAACAAGAATCTCATTAGTAACTCTTTTTCAACATTTCTGATATATGTTATATAAATACTGTTAAATATAATCATATCTAAAATTCAATATACAGTATGTACCTAATAGCCGAGATGGCCCAGTGGTTGGAACGTGTGCATCTTAACTGATGATTACGGGTTCAACAGGCAAGCACCACTAAATATTCATGTGCTTAATTTGATAATAATTACATCTCTTGTTCGGTGAAGGAAAACATCGTGAGGAAACCTGCATGTGTCTAATTTCAAAGAAATTCTGCCACATCTATATTCCACCAACCCGAATTGAAACAGCCGGATGGAATATTTTCCAAACTCTCTCCTTAATGGAAGAGGAGGCCTAATCACAGCAGTGGGAAATTAATACAAAGGGTATTCCACTAACCGGCATTGGAATAGCGTAGTGGAATATGTTCCAAACTATCTCCTCAATGGAAGAGGAGGCCTTAGTACAGCAGTGGGAAATTTACAGGCTGTTACTTTACTTTACTACCTACTAGCTCCATCATTTATACACACCTCTGTCGAATAATATGCTTTATTAATTAATATATTATAACAAGATATTTGAATTTAAGATTTGGCAGAGATAAAACAGATTTATTGACTTTGCGGAGTCAGAAACTTGGCGTTATAAACTTATCCCTACCTATCGTATCACGATTATCACAGATTCCATCAAAGTGATCAATGTTACTGTGATAATATTCTATGCTGTAAATTATTATATATATACTAGCTGAGGTGACCCAGTGGTTAGAACGCGTGCATCTTAACCGATGGTTGCGGGTTCAAGCACCACTGAATATTCATATGCTTAATTTGTGTTCATAATTCATCTCGTGCTCGGCGCTGAAGGAAAACATCGTGATGAAACCTGCATGTGTCTAAACCCATATTGGAAGAGCGTGGGGGAATATGTTCCAAACTTTCTCTTCAACGGGAGAGGAGACCTTAGCCCAGCTGTGAGAAATTTACAGGCTGTTATTGTTGTAAATTATTATATTGTAACGCAAATGATAACTTTACTTTATTGTACCCCGAATATAAAGAAAGGGGACGACCAAAGAAACGATGTATGGATTGTGTGAAAGACGATATGGCTGGAGATGACGTCATGGAGGAAAGTATGGAAGCAGACATGCTGCGCTGATACCAAATGAAATCAGGATAAGGGCGATGGTATTTTAAATTATAACATACATTGTAAAGAATTAGATATATTTATCACAAAAATTGGTGAATTTAAAATTCATTTACGTCGTATTATTGAACTCTAGTTGATTTTTATATTTCCTGTTTTTACTTTTTTTTAATGTGAGCTGCCATTTGAGTGAATTAATTTTTGAGTCGGAACTTAATTTATTTATATTTTTGTTTTCCTTTTTTTTTATAATATGACGTTTATTTAGAGTTGTTTTAAAAAAAAAATAGATAAAAAACAAAAGAAAATTAATTCTGAAGGTTCAATGATATTTTTTTCATAAGGCTGTGTGCAAGCCCGTCTGGGTAGGTTCTTCCCACTCATCAGATATGATGTCCCTTGAGCCAGTGTAGCTACAAGCACAAGGGACATAACATCTTCGTTCTCAAGGTTCGTGGAGCATTAGCGATGCAAGGAATGGTTAATATGTCTATGGGCGGTGGTGACCAATTACCATCATCAAAAGAAAAAACTTAGGCATACTATATAAAAGTCAATTGTGTAATGTCTGTTCGTGAGGTTTTCCTGACGAATATTTTGTTCATCGTAGCAATTATGTTAATCCGTTGGTAACGCTCATCACATACATAACCGTTCAGTCTGAACAGGCAGATTATTCTAAGCCAATCTAATACTAATACTGGGTCGCTCGTAAATGCAAAAATAGGTCAGATCTCAATCACTAAACGGTAATTGTATTTTTAGCTTAAATATCGGCGAAATTTTAATCTTTGATCAGTTAAATTCTTTCGTAATTATTATTAAAGGGTATTTCTATTCGATAATATTAACAGAATGTTTTCCCACTGCTGGGCTAAGATTTTATCTCCCTTTGAGGAAAAGGCGTGGAGCATATTCCGCCACGATGCTCCAATGCGGGTGCAAATGTGGCAGAATTTCGTTGAAATTAGACACATGCAGGTTTCCTCACGATGTTTTCCTTCACCACTGAGCACGAGATCACTATTATATTCAGACCATTATTTTTAGATAATTTACCACCTAGATTCGTCACAAACTCAATGTTGCCTGTAATAAATAATATCGTAAGATAACATCCTGTTCTTGTGACATTCGACTGCATATAGTCAGTAACTCCTTTGTGGGGCAATGTATACTGTTTTAAAACATAATCCCAGAGAGCGTTCAAAATGTCTCTGTTGCCAAATAAAAAAAATAAATATGGAACGCTTTTGTGCAAAAAAAAGGTTACTATAGAATTAATGAGTTTATGATCGATAGCACACCTTGGGAATGAAACGATCGCCTCCTGGCTATTTCATTTCATATTAAATTGTATATATAATATATGAGACAATAAAAAAAGACAATATATGAGACAAAAAAACCCGCTGAGTTTCTTTCGCCGGTTCTTCTCAGGTCAGGGTGTTTTCTTTTCCGAACTGGTGGTACTGTTTCAATTGACCATCAATAAGAAAGTGTAGTACTTCTATATTAAATAAAGGAGTTTGAGTTGAGTTGAGTTTGGATGTAGTACTATATTAATATACAAGAAGCTGTTTTTTATGTGAGTTTGAAAAACTACTCAATATTAAATATAAAATAAAACCAAATGCAGCGCGTTATGGAGAAAGATTTCAGTGTATAGTATTATTATATGAACTAGCGACCCGCCCCGGATTCGCACGGGTGCAATGCTGATCTACAGATATATTACATATTGTTTACACGGTACAAATACAAAAATATATTTTTTTACAATTTTCGTTCTTTTGTCTGTCTGTTTGTTCCGGCTAATCTCTAGACCGATTTTGACGAATTTACCGATAGAATGCTAATATAATATGAGCAAGTTAAGTCACGAGAAGCAGAGATGGCCCAGTGGTTAGAAAGCGTGCATCTAAATCGATGATTGCGGGTTCAAACCCAGGCAAGCACCACTGTGTGCTTAATTTGTGTTTATAATTCATCTCGTGCTCGGCGGTGAGGGAAAACATCGTTAGGAAACCTGCATGTGTCTAATTTCATTGAAATTCTGCTACATGTGCATTCCTCCAACCCGCATTGGAACAGCGTGGTGGAATATGTTCCAAATCCTCTCCTTAATAAAGAAGAGGCCTTATCTCAGCAGTGGGAAATTTACAGGCTGTTACTTTAAGTCACGAGGTCGTCATTTAATTTAGGATTATTGACACGATGAGGCGATCCGTCAGAGAACCAAAGTCATCGACATAGCCCACCGGATAAGTAAGCTGAAGTGGCAGTGGGCTGGCCAAATATGTAGCAGAACTGATAACCGTTGGGTAAAACGTGTTCTAGAGTGGAGGCCGCGTCTCGGCAAACGTAGTGTAGGACGTCCTCGGGCACGGTGGAGTGACGATTTACGCAAGGCGGCAGGCAGGAGCTGGATGCAAGTAGCAACATACGAACGCAGATTATGTTATCCTCCTTAAGACTAGACTTAAAAGTCATGTGGCAGGATTTGTTCCAGAACATAAGTACACATACAAGTGTACCATATAATTCTTTACTCCCAAAATTTGTTAGACGAGAGAGGTATAGTTTCAATGGCTTTTAGTGCATTTTAGAGATAGTACCAATAACTTCATAACTGATCCAGGAAATGAACCCAGGACCTCGGGATTTGCGGCATAATAAACCAACCAATAGATAGACGAGTTAGATAAAGGTATGTTTTATATTATACAGATAGATTGACTTTTATAAACTCTCTTCCTATTTTTTTAAATGCACATTTACAAACGCGTGCCGATAATCGATGACAGTGGCGTGCTATTGGAGAGGCCTGTGTCAAGCAGTGGACGAAAAAAGGCTGTTAATGATGATGATGGTAATGATGATGATGTCATGATAAGAATCGAACCCATAAACGTGACTCTTTATACTTTACAACACACAGCTGATAATCAAAAACGGATTGACCGCGTTATTTGACACGATACTTGTAGGGATTCCGTAGGGCGTGGAGACTGCTACAGCTAATGTAGACGTTACGATATCGAAATACTTTGTCTATCGTCAATATATAACATACTAGCGACTCGGCTGAGTTCGCACGGGTGCAATACTGATACTAAATGTACTACAGAATTTGTTTACGACATCACATTAGAATCTTCTAAAGTTACCAGAGTTTCTTAACTATATTATATGCAAAAACCTTTCTCTCAAATCACTCTATCTATTAAAAAAACAGCATCAAAATCCGTTGCGCAATTTTAAAGATATAAGCCTACATAGGGACAGACGGCGGTAGAGACTTTGGTTTATACTGTGTAATGATGATTATGATGTGAAAGCAACTTTGTCTGTCTGTCTGTCTGCTCTTTCTCGACTAAAGCAAAAAACCGGATTTTATGAAATTTGGTGTTAAGCAATAATGAAGTTCAAAAGTACATAAGCTAATTTTTTTGCCTGACACATCATAACTAATACCCTAAACCGCAAACGAAGCAACGGCTGACAACTAGTCGATCGATTTCGAGTTTGAAGGGTAAATATTTTATTAACAACAACACTCAACAAAAGCTTCTTTTTATGTAATAGGTTGGCGGCGAGCATATGACGAGCGGCCACCTGATGGTAAATGGTCACCATCACCCATAGGCGCTGTAAGAAATATTAACTATTCCTTACACATTCAATGCACCACCAACCTTGGAAACTAAAATGCTATGTCCCTTGTGCCTGTAGTTACAATGGCTCACTCACCCTTCAAACCGGTACACAACAATACTGCGTACTGTTGTTTAGCGGTAGAATATGTCACGAGTGGGTGGTAACTACCCAGTCGGGCTTGCACATATCCCTACCACCAAGTAAATCTCTCATCGGATTTTCCAACTATTATGATATTGTAAGTAGTGGACTATATGTGTATACTACATCAGAATCAAAAGCTTCATCTTTTTTAAAAGAACACTAGCATTGCCCCAAATTAATTAGGAAATTACTAATATTCCTATTCAACCCTCCTTTTAAGATTATCAATATCACGGGGACGACATTAGCCGAGTCAGGATCGATCCTACGACTTTTATATCGCTAGGCCGGTAAACCACTGCGCTTGTGATGCTCGAATACCTTGTAACAGATACATTAATTTAAACCGCTCATTAATATAAGACGGTATATTAATTACCACACAAATTAGATGTAGCATCGGCAAAAATCGTTCACATACGAATTAAGTACGCTATCCCAAATTATCAATATTTATTTCTTATGTGAATGTGATCTTTACACAAACCAAATAACTTGTAATATCATACGACCTAATATATTCGTTAATTCGACACGATTTACACGCACTTGCTTTCTTGGGTGGAACTGATGCGAGATTCCATAGCGATGAATAGCGTCGAATGGCGCGATACGGAGCTACTTCTATTAGCATAAATCGGCAGTAATCGGTTTTATTGAATTTGCCGATGCTACATCTAAGTTGCGCCGTACTATAAGCTACCGCAAAAAACAATACGCGTGCCTCTCGAAACGCCTGAGTGATAACTCAAACTAATTTAAGTTGAACTATTTAATATTGGAATTGTTTAATTCGAGAAAAGCTTAGGTTATTACTGTATGTATATACGACCTCCGTGGTCGAGTGGTGTGAGAATATTAAGCATCGCTGCTAAGCGGAAGCTTATGTGGGTTGTATCAACCCAAATGAGCTTGCATAAAGGCCTAACACCAAGACCATGTATAGCAGACTATATGGATTCTGCATCTCGTTCTAACGTTTTCTTACGGAAAGTTTAATTTCTTAATTTCTGGTACATTTTTCTATCCCCCCCCCTTCCGTAAATAAACATCATTATTGAACTGTAAACTTTCATATATTTGCGTTGTTTTGTTATCTATGGAAATGCCACAGATGTTTCATTGTACTTATATGGTTACTCACTTGCCAGCCATAGGGTGAGTGAGTTCCACGGGCTCACTCACCCTCCAAGCCGAAAGCACAGCAATCTATACTAATTTTATAAATGTGAAAGTAACTATGTCTGTTTCTCTAACACGATTTGATGAAATTTGGTATGAAGCAAACTTGAACGTTACTTTTTTTTATGGAATAGGTTGGCGGACGAGCATATGGTTAGCCTGATGATAAGTGGTCACTACGACCATAGGCAATGGCGCTGTAAGAAATATCACCTATTCTTTACATCGTCAATGTGCCACCAACCTTGGGAACTAAGATGTTATGTCCCTTGTGCCTGTAGTTACTGGCTCACTCACACTTCAAACCGGAACACAACGATACTGAGCACTGTTATTTGGCGGTAGAATATCTGATGAGTGGGTGGTACCTATCCAGACGGGCTAGCACAAAGCCCTACCACCAAGTAAACGAACGAAACGACATAGGCTTTTTGCCTGACACGTGAAAACCGACGAATTAAAACGCAACCGAAGACGCGGTTTACTTCTAGTACAAAATATTTATGTTTAACGGTAAATTCCTCGCGCTATAAGAGGGATGGAACTTTGTCGTGGAATGTCGAAAATGACAGTTTTCGAGCGAACGAGCGCTGGCGAAGTATTCCTCAACAACAATTATCCAACTTCGTCGAAGCCGAAATGGTGATAAGGTTTTAGTAAATGTCTTCGCTGATATCTCTTAAGTGTTTATATGTTTGTCACGTCACCGAAATGCGAGAACATAATTTGAAAGTAATATGAACAATATTAGTTTATGGAATAAGGTTTAAGATGTTATGTCAAAACTCTGGTCTTCAAAGAACGAAACAGAAAGAACACAACAATAAGAACAGCCTGTCAATTTCCCACTGCTGGGCTAAAGCCTCCTCTTCGTTTGATGAAAAGGTTTGAGATTGGCGGATTTTTTTTTAAATTAGACCCATGCGGTTTTCCTCACGCTTCTTAACCACCGAGCACGAGATATATTATAAATACGAAATAAGATATGAATATTCAGTGGTGCTTGCCTGGGTTTGAACCTGCATTCATCGGTTAAGAAGCACGCATTCTTACCACGCGGCCATCTCGGATTTGGTATGAAATAAATGTCTTGGTGGTAGAGCTTTGTGCAAGGCCGTCTGTATAGGTACCACCCACTCATCAGATATTCTACCGCCAAATAACAGTACTCAGTATTGTTGTGTTCCGGTTTGAAGGGTGAGTGAGTCAGTGTAACTACAGGCACAAAGGACATAACATCTTAGTTCCCAAGGTTGGTGGCACATTGACGATGTAAGGAATAGTTAATATTTCTTACAGCGTCATTGTCTATGGGTGATGGGGACCAGTTACCATAATACAATAAAAAAAGTTATTCCGTGGCTTTTAATGTATATCGGGATCCAAATTTCTAAAATTTCTCATCAAGTGAAAACTTTTCATTACATTCGTGATTTTATTTCCTTTAATGAATATGAAATTAGTCATATTGTCATCCTACGTGTCCAGTCGACTGGGACGACGTCGAAAGTTTTTTCAGACTTCGTTGAAAAAACGTGAATTGATAAAAACGAAGCGTAATTAATTTACCACAAACGTTTGTAACAAAAATGTTCAATATTGTATGATAAATATTATATACATAAGAATTAATAACATTAAATGTTTAAATATATACAAATATTAACTAAAACTAGTTACTGTATATTGTATTGTATCTTGACCGCGTGCAATGGTGGCAAGAATGCTAGCAGCACTTCCCCGTTGAAACGCAATTCCGATCCTCTGAGCAAACGAACCAGCCCTCCTGTCACCAGTGGAGGCAATGAGGCGAGGTTGTTATACTTTTGATTAAGCTTTTGCACCACTACTCCAAGGGCCAAGCGTTTCGACAGCAAATGGAATAATTTATTATATTAACGATACTCAATTGATTTAAATACATATGAGTTCCGAGATAAATACCTAATTATTACAAGAAATATATCATTATCATCATTACACAGTATAAAACGAAGTTGCAATCTTTCATCAAATTACGCAACGGATTTTTTTATAGATAAAGTGAGTCGAGATGGCCCAGTGGTTAGAATGCGTGCATCTTAACCGATGATTGCGGGTTCAACCCCAGGCAAGCACCGCTGATGCATGTGCTTAATTTGTCTTTATAATTCATCTCGTGCTCAGCGGTGAAGGAAGACATCGTGAGGTAGCCTGCATGTTGCAAATTTCATAGAAATTCTGCCACATGTGTATTCCACCAACCCGCATTGGAACAGCGTGGTGGAATATGTTCCAAACCTTCTCCTCAAAGGGAGAGGAGGCCTTTAGCCTAGCAGTGGGAATTTACAAGCTGTTGTTGTTGTAGAGTGATTCGAAAGGAACGTTTTTGTACATAACACATGGACAATATAGACAATAAAGAAACAAAAGAAAATCGATAGTATATTTAGTACCAGCATTGCACGTGCGAAGCGTTACTAATTAATAATAATAAAACGTCCGAATAATTCATATATCACAATGTAGAAAGCTGCCATCCTAAACACATACTGTAGTGTTTGTTCGTCGTTTTCTTCAGAATTAACCTACATCAAATGTCTAATTAATTATGGAAATCGAAATCAAAATATACTTTTTTCAAGTAGACTTTTGCAAGTACTTTTGAGTCGTCATTTAATAAAGTATACTAAGTGAAGGTCAGCCGCCGGTTGGGAGTGCAGATTGTAACGAGAGGAACCGGCAAGAAACTCATTAAAAAAAAAGAAGTACGGGCAAGAAACTCAGTACAACAATAAATAAAAATTTCAACAAAAAGAATAACTGACTTCAAACAAAACACTATTTTAAAACAAATAAATATGCACTAAAAAGTAATAGAAATAATTGCGTATTCAACATATTTTTTAGAGTCCTACTAACTGAAATGAAATGAAAAATATTAGACTACTTAAAAGCCGATTTACGATTATATAACGTAGTTATAGTTATTGTTATATTTGGAACCATTCGTGAGAAGTCGGGGCGGGTCGCTAGTTGATAATAATATTCGATTATGACAATTACATGAACATGACCACGTTCCGGAAGGTGATTCAAACATCCAAGAATTTGGTATAGGTACCCATAAATAAAAGATTCGACCGAGTATCGCTAACGTGCTCCTCAGAATTGTTCCGTTCCCTTCCGTTCCGTTACTTTGTCATGGATCCTATGCTCAGAACCTTACCAAACTTTCACCAAACTACCCTTGAAGTATATCCTTTATAATAAAAAAAGAATCATCAAAATTGGTTGGCGCAATTTTGAGTTATTCACCTATTTATCGCGCACATATAATGCCAATTTAGGACCAAACGGTAACTACCTTTAAAACAAAAAAAATATATATCAAAATCGGTTCACCATTACCAGTGAATAGTTATGAGGTAAAAAAAAAATACAGACGAATAGTAACTAACAAAACTCAATTGTTTTGAATATAAATGAGTAGCTTAAAATACTTAAATGCTCGCACAACCACTTTGTGGAACCAGCTTTCGCTGGCGGTTTTTCCGAACCGATACGACATGGGAACCTTCAAGAAAAGAGCGTACTCCTTTCTCAAAGGCCGGCAACGCACCTGCAAGCCTTCTGGTGTTGCAGATGTCCATGGGCGGTGGTAGTCACTTTCCATAAGGTGAGCCTCCTGCTCGTTTGCCACCTATTTCATAAAAAAAAAAATGCTAAAACAAACATATTACATATAAATATGTATGTAATTACATACTGCTTTGATTTTGCAGCCTCTAACAACGTCTTGCGAACGTTTTCAGGTTGTTTGGAAAAAAATAGCCTTAAGTCCACCTTTTGTACAATTGGAGCGTATTGGGCGGAAATATTCCAGCCTACAAACTCTAAAATTAAAAAAAAAGTAATTAAAAAAAACAATAAATACTCCTTTATATTTATAGTAGTATGATGGAAATAGACTGTAAAATATCTTAATAATATGCAGAAGACTATATAACACGGCTATTGTTTCTATAAATATGATTTCTTATATAAAATAGTAAAAGCTATTATTAGTTATCTTTTGAGAAAATTAAGAACGAATTAATTATACTCTACTAAATCTTTAATAATATTATAAATGTGAAAGCAACTATATCTGTCTATCTATCGCTCTTTCCGCAGATCCGAATTTAATGATATTTGTTATGAAGCTAACTTGAACTCAGAAAGGACATAGGCTAGTCTTTGTCTGACACGTGACAACCAATACCCTAAAACGAGCAAAGCTGCAGGAGACTCCAGTAGTACAGTAGTTATAAATAAAATTTGGATCCTTAGAAATAAGAGTGTATTTTTTTTATTTATATACATGAGGAGTATGTATAATGAAATCGAGATGGCCCAGTGGCTAGAACGCGTGCATCTTAACCGATGATTGCGGGTTCAAACTCAGGCCAGCACCACTATATATATATATGTGTTCAATTTGTGTTTATAATTTATCTCGTGCTCAGCGGCGAAGGAAAACATCATTAGGGAACCGGCATGTGACAAATTCCATAGAAGTTCTGCCACATGTATATTCCACCAACCCGCATTGGAACAGCGTGGTGGAATATGTTCCAAACCTTCTCCTTAAAGGGAGAGGAGGCCTTTAGCCCAGCAATGGGAATTTACAGCCTGTTGTTGTTGTTAATGCACTCAGAAAATCCAAATTGTTGTGACACAATGATTATACGTCCTACTATAATAAATGTGAAAGTTTGAAAGAGGTATGTATATTTGTTACTCTCACACGGATTTGGATGAAATTTTATGGTGATATAGTGTAAGCCTATAAAGTATTTTAAATATAATATTTATAAATAATCATTAAAGGTTGTATAACTTCTGTCATATAAATGTAATGGATACTTTTTGGTTTGACATTTTTATAAATAAAAGTAAAAATAGAATATTATTGAATTTGACATGGGAATTGTTAATCTGGGTTTAAATACGGAAGATAATGAATGAATGAATGAAAAGAAAACTGTAAAAATAGATAGTGTATTAAATATTGTTAGTTATTTGATGTTCCTGTTTATCTGAAGCCGGGTCTACAATAATGCGATTACAATTTGTAATAATTTTATGTAATATGGTCATAATATAACGACATATATCAAGTACTTGTGCGAAGCCAGGGCGGATTGATAGTTTAATATAATCAAGACTTACCTTTGAAAGAACGTCTATAAGAAATATAAATTACATTGAATTTCATGAAATAGATTTATAATTTTAATTTTTTTTAATCAAGGCTAATGTTATCATGGCAGGCGAAACGTAAAACGATCGAGAGTATTCGTTCCATCTACAAATTGTACAACGATTTACCTTTTTGATACTCGAAGTCCTTTAGATTATCAATGATTTCAATCTTATTTATTAAATATTAAAACTACGTGATCCATCTTTAAATGTTATTAGGGTTATTATCGAAATCAAAATAAATCAAAATCCATATAGAAGGATTACTCCTGCGTATTGGTTGACCTGAGAAGAACCGGCGATAGTAACTCAGCAGGTTTTTTTTATGTTTGTTACCTCATAACTTTTCACTGGGTGGACCGATTTTGATTTTGATTCATAAGTCTTAAATTTGCATTATGTATATGCGCGAGAAATAGGTGAATAACTGAAAATCACGTTAACCAATTTTGATAATTCTTTTTTTATTATAAAATATATACTTCAAGGGTAATTTGGTGAAAGTTTGGTAAGGTTCTGAGCACAGGATCCATGACAAAGTCACGGAACGGAAGGGAACGGAACAATTCTGAGGAGCACGTTAGCGATACTCAGTCGAATCTTTTATTTATAGGTTATTTGGATATTTGAGTCACCTTCCGTAATGTGGTTATGTTTATGTAATTATTATAGTCGAATATTATAATCAACTAGCTACTCACCCCGGCTTCGCACGAGTGCAATACTGATACTAAATATACTACAGAATTTGTTTATTTACGACATCACATCGCAAACTTCTAAAATTATCAGTGTTTCTTTACTATATTGTTCATGTATTATATACACAAACCTTCCCCTTGAATCACACTATCTTTTAAAAGAAACCGCATCAAAATCCGTTGCGTAGATTTAAAGATATAGGGACAGAGAAAGCGACTTTGTTTTATACTATGTAGTGATGGAACTCCTATACGGCTCGCAGTTAGGGTGCGATATGGGGCAGAATTTCTTACTATCTTTAATCAAATTTTGTGTATGTGATGTGATGTCATATGATGTACGAAATATAGTTGGTCTTTTTCAAAGTTTTTTTGCTGAGTTCGATTACAGCTCTTTCGAGGGATCCTTGTAGTTTACGCCGCGTGACGTATTAAATCCGCATTTTCGAAAGTCTATTTTTGCTTTATTCGCAAGTTTCCTTCGAAATTATACTCGAAGTAGTTTCTGACTCATATAAACGGAACGCTTAATCTATCCATATTAAAAAAAAATTAGTTAGTCAACATCAGCTTCACTTAAAATCAAAAAATAAATAAAAATTTTAACAAAAAGAAAAACCGACTTCAAACAAAACACTATTTTAAAACAAATGAATATGCACGAAAAAGTAATAAAAATAATTGCGTATTCAACATATTTTTTAGAGTCTTCCTAAGTTAAATGAAATGAAAAATATTAGACTACTTAAAAGTCGATTAACGATTATATCATGTACTTATAGGTAATTATTGTTATATTTGGAGTCGGTGGTAGAACGAGCTCCAAGCCTCAAAGAGACAGGAGACCTTAGCCCAACCGTGGGACTGTGTTATTTTGTTATTGATTAAGTAGACCTGTTACTACAGACACAAGGGACATAGCATCTTAGTTCCCAAGCTTGGTGGCGCATTGACGATGTAAGAAATAGTAAATATTTCTTACAGCTTGATTGTCTATGAGTGATGGTGACCACTTACCATCAGGTGGCCTATATGCTCGTCCGCCAAACTATTCCATAAAAATAGTAGAAAACATGTATTATAAATAAATTAATAAGTGCAATCAAAAATAAATTAAAAATATATGTTCCAAATAAAACATAAAAAAATATTTCACGTTTTGTTTTCTAATGGTAGTTATTTATTATCTTTTCTTCTCTGCCTCTAACATAAAATTCATTTTATAAACTTAAATTCATCTATTGAACCATTATAATTTTTATAATTATAATATTTTTTAGTCAATCACATGTTAAGATCTGACGAGACAGTGCATAATATTTCGATAGATTACAATCTATTTCGTCAGATTGTAATCTAACGAATTTTGTAATCTATGTAATATGTATCTATCTCGAAGCTATAGATCTGGATCCACTAAATCCGTTGTGTATAAGGAAATATTCAATACGCCATTGTTATTGTGTTTGTAATATCGATGACTACAGCGAATATTTCGTCAAACAAAGACGAGACCACACTGCGTTTGAAGCCCTAACGAACGATACTACAACTTTACAGAACCCTTAGTCGTGTACGAACTGTTATAAATAATCGAAATAACTTTTTATTTATTAATCTTTTAATCTAAAAATCTATCTTTTGTACACAAAAACCTTCCTCTCGTAGCAGTCTTGGTGATAGGACTTTGTGCAAGCCCGTCTGGGTAGGTACCACCCACTCACCAGTTATTCTACCGCTAAATAACAGTACTCAGTACTGTTGTGTTCTGGGTTGAAGGGTGCGTTAGCCAGTTTAACTATAGGCACAAGGGACATATCATCTTAGTTCCCAAGGTTGGTGGCGCATTGACGATGTAAGGAATAGTTAATATTTCTTACAGCGTCATTGTCTATGGGTGATGGTGACCACTAACCATCAGGTGGCCCATATTCTCGTCCGACAATCAATTCCATAAAAATAAAAATAAAAGTGTCTATTTGAAAAGACCGCATCAAAATCCGTTGCGTAATTTTAAAGATAAAAGCTAAGCTAGTTAAGCTAAGCTAAGCATACATAGGGACAGACAGCGGTAAGCGACTTTTTGATTTGATTTCTATTTTGATAAACAGATATGTCTCGCAATGACGCAGATGTCAAAAGCCAAAACATTCTAGTGTTACCGGATTTATACTTTTGTTTTTTTTTAATTAAATTTCGAACACAATAGTTTTATTTATTGAATCTATAAAAAATATATTTCAATCAACGAGTCTCGTTAATCTATTTCCATTATGAGTGACACCGGTCAAAAATTTTAGGTATGTCCAGTTAACGCGAACAAAAGGCCTGTGTTAAAAAACTAACAAGAATTAAATTCAACCTCAACGTATAGTATATGATCATCATCCTCTTGCTCTTATCCCAATTTTATTTGGGGTCGGAGCATGTCTTCTCCTTCCATACTTCCCTATCTGACGTCATCTCACAAGTAACATTCTCTCTAACCATATCGTCTTTGACACAATCCATCCATCGTTTCCTTGGTCGCCCTCTACCTCTATATCCATCCACATCCATGCTCACCTCCTAACAATATGTTCCTCATTCCTCCGCATAACATGCCCATACCATGATAACCGCCTTCCACATAACTTCTTGATTCGGTGTCACTTTCAAACTATCTTATGTACTCATTCCTTACTTATTATATATAAATATAAGTGGTCACCACAGCCCAGACTTATTGACGTTGGGAGTTAAGATGTTATGTCCCTTGTGCCTGTTACACATGATCACTTTACACAGGATACTCATGAAATACAGTCATACTAAGTATAACTCTTTGGTAGTAAAGTATCTGATGAGTTGATGGTAGCTAACCAGACTTGCACAAAGCCAAGTGTTTGTAAAGAAGTGTCTTTTAAAATAAATTTATTAAATATAGATGGTGATGCTGGAATAAGATAGAGATCGAACTCCAAAAAGACTATTTTCAAATTATTCTAATAGTCAATTTTATACCAACATATGGTGATATATTTTTCTGCAAGTCGACCTGGATAGGTATCACCGCTCCCCCCAAACATATTCTTATTTTACATATTTAGATAAAGGTCACAGCACAACACCTATATATCATAGTACAATATTATTTAGACAGTTTATGGATGCCTTTATATGTTTCCGTTGACATATTTTTGGATTAAGATCGATGTTATACTCCTTACTACTACTCAACGTAAGACTTGATCGTAATATAATACTATTAAATAATAATAATACTCTTTGTTAAATATTTAAGGGGGCCGTCCTTACGGAACGCTAAAATGGCACTTACTAGTTTTTAAATATCTGAAAACTGGAGCATCGAATATGGATAAAAAATTACATGCAGTATCTTAATAGATATGTCTCAAGTTTTACATCATAATATATCTAAAATATACATCAATAACCTAGCTTATTCATCGCCAACATGACTCCAAACACTGAAATCGACCTTTTTTATTTAGCTTTACTGAGCTATTTAGGTGCTAGTTTATTCATGTATTTTTGCTTAAAAAGGGTCTCAAAAGTGCAAATAATAAGTGTACCACATTCAATTTTTATTATATTACACAATATTTTAGTATTTTTTATTTAAATATTACTTACTTTTTTGCATTCGTCGTCCATACATTTTAGTATGGAGAAAATCATTTGACGGATTTGATTTTTTATTCGACATCGCTGTCAATAAATCTTCAGTCCCTCCCTAGAGCTCAAGGTGAGAGCACGTCAATTTTATTTCGAGCCGAACATTATAATTACGCGAAACGTCTACGCACACATAGACAAGCGAACATAAGGGTGGGGCCCGAGTGTCGTGGGACGCAATTGTTAATTTTTACTTTTCAAGGAATCAGATGAACTGAACAAGTATGATTGCTAATCGGTTAATGTTTTACTTATCATTGCTTATTAGTGCAGTCATTTCGTCGAAAAAAAAGGCAGATAAATGACAATGAAAGGCCATGAATTCCGGGGCGCTAAGGCCGCCATTTTGAAAAAATGGTAAAATTTGTTCCCGGCAATAACTCGGCAATCCGATGAGATTCGAAAATTTTTACGAGAACCTTTTTTGTACCTTTTTTTGTGCTCTACAAAGATATCTTAATCATTTTCGCGTTCGTCGTTATCGTCATCATCGTCGTCATCGTTATGAAAATGTCGATCAAAAAAGTCAAAAACTCAGCAACAATTTTTGTTTTAATTTTTATTTTTAGTCATAAATATCGAAAAATTTGTAAGATGCATTGCGTAGCTCGATCGCCCGTTCGCTGGAATGGATATTCGAGTTGTGGAGATCATGTTGCACAAGTCTCGTGATTTTGTAGTTTGTCTGAGCCCTATCTGATGAAGTAGATGGTTACCTCGTCGCTCCTGCATGAGCTGCAGAGTCTCTGCTGTAGGAATTTTTTGCCTTCATCTCGCAGAATTCCTACCACTTGTGCAAGTTTCTGGTCAACGTCGTTTGTGGCTTCCAAGTCAGCGAATCGGTTGCTATCTCCGGCTTGAAGCATGTTAGGTCTAAACGTAGACTTCATCAAATAGACACGTTCGAGCTTGAAACGAATATCCAGAGTGCCTCGTACGAGTTGGTGATCACTTTCGGTATTAAACCCGGTGACCAAAGAGACATCTCCTAGTATCCGTCGCTTTTCCTTTATGATGAAATCTATCTAATTTTTGGTCATTGCATCGGGGCTTTGCCATGTCCACTTCCGTTGGGCTGTTTCTTAAAGAATGAATTCAGATTGCTCCTCTTTTTCTTGGAAGTTCCACTCCTGATATGCCTTGGTACATATTTTCCTCTTCATCATCTGAAGGTGTCTTGTTGGGTGCGTAACCTGTACAACTTTGAAGAAGTACGCAACCCCTGTCAACTCACTGGAGATTTCGACAACGTTATTAATGAGATTTAAAATTAACATGGCTATTTTTATCATGAGACTCATGCACAAGACATTCGTAGATAATGTCCAAATAAGGAGCTGCATCTAAGAAACATAAAAAATATGGTAAATATCCCATTTGTATTGAAGTTATTAATGAGGTCCTTATGCACCAGAAACCCGGTCCCACCTTGAGATTGTTGATTTCCCTCCCTGAAGTTCATAAGAGGACCCGAATCTAAGTGATTTTGTCCTCTCCCTCTCTTCGGACTTCGCAGATACCTCAAAGGTATTATCTTATATATTTCAGTTCCTCTTCCAGTTGCACCAGATGTTCATCAAACCTAATCGTTTGTTAATACGATAAACCTAAACCTAAGTTTAGTTGAGTCGAGATGGCCCAGTGATTAGAACGCGTGCATCTTAATCGATGATTGCGGGTTCAAACCCAGCAAGCACCGCTGATTCATGAGCTTAATTTGTCTTTATAATTTATCTCGTGCTCTGCGGTGAAGGTTAACATCGTGAGGAAACCGAAGAACTGCGTGGTGGAATATGTTCTAAACCTTCTCCTCAAAGGGAGAGGAGGCCTTTAGCCCAGCAGTGGGAATTTACAGGCTGTTGTTGTTGTAGGGTTAGTTTGTTTGTGGGGCCATTCGTAACACGGAGTTTCTTGGCAGAGCCTGCCCTACTGTTACTGTGGCCACAGCCGTAATCAAGAATAGTAGAATAGTGGAGCCGTGGACATTTTAGTCCTTCTTTTGGAGTAAATGCTATACTCGCCAAGCTTGGCTTTCGGGCTGGAAATCGCAGGGCGTTCACGCATAGGTGACTATGTCTGTATCACTTATTTACGCTGTTTTAGATGTTCATCCTACCATCAATCGGTCGCCAGGGTCGCCTCGTAGATCAGGGTGCACCACATGCAGATGTGGATGACTTGGGGCACTAAGATGAAGTTGCGCCCCTTTAGGTACACTTTTACGAGCAATTACAGAAAATCACAAATCGCAATTCGGCATTTGGATACATGATTTCAAGCATCTTCAACTTTTAAAAGAAAAAAAAGGATTTGCATTCTGAATTTACCTCTGTAAAATCTTAAATATTAATGTGCAAAATTTGTAATGTCGAATTAGAAATGCAAAATTGTGAGGATGAAAATTGTGGAAACCTGAATATAAATGAGACTGCTGTGTCTGGTTTTATGTCGAAAAGTACTGGTTATGCTGGATTAAAACAGGTTTCTGCTTATCTTGCAATACCCTGTAAATCTAAAAACCTGTACGATTAATGTTATACATGGAATGGAAGAAGCTGCATAGGAATTTGATTTCGTGTTACTAGACGTCGCAGTAGACATTAACGGAATACCTGTGATCACAGTAGTAACTCATACATGCTCGTCTAACAGATCATACAGAAAAAACTACACGGCTCTATCATTAAATCAAAGTCACTCTATCGTCATATATTTTTAAAATTATATTCCAAAGTATTATTATATTTCTCGGTTGACTTAACTGGAGAGTTTTACTGCTTTGGAGCTGCTGTTTTGTGGAGGAGTTTGCTGCCTCACAGTTGCCTAATTTTTTTTTCTAAATTCAAAATTTAAAACGAACGTTAACTCATACCATTGCTCATGATGTTGATGACGTTAGTCTGCTTAATTCTTAAATATTTAACTACTTTATTAATACATTAGTTAGTACATAGTGCTAAGCAAAAATGTTGATATACATTCCTCTGTGTATTGATGCTTAGTACTTTTTATGACCAGATCCCGTCAACGGCCCAACCCCTTTATTTTTATATACCTAATATAAAATAATTTTAATTGAATTATTTCATAAAAAACATTTTCTTGTGTTATTGACTTGTTTAACCAAGACAAAAATTTTTAACCCCCATAACACCAAAAAATTTGTTTTATTTTTTTGTAAATGTATTATTAGTTTTTTCTGCTTCTGATTGTAATTTATATAAAAAAAAAATGTTTTAGATATTTTTTTCATATCGCTGTTATCGTAATAATTGTCAAATTGTAATATTTTTTGTGTTTATTTAATAGATTTTAGTGAAATGAAAAAAAAAACAGTATAATTAATATATGCTTCCGTTATTTTTATTTATTAAATATTAGTAAGTGATTATTTAATGTGTCTAAAATATTCTCAAAATAATAATTATTTATTTAGAAGCAACAAAAGCAGTTGAAAATCTAAAAATCATTAGGTATATTAGGCATCTTATTGCACTCGGACCGCACCCTTTGTTAACAAACAATTTAAAATTGATTTTGCGAGTGACAATAGCTAATTACATTGCTCGTATTTAAATGTATTTTTATAAATCCTACGTTGTGAATGCGCAATGAAAATATAATTTATTCGTTGCATCGACAAAAAGCAACTAAGTATTTCAGGGGATGCGTACGATACACCGAAAAATGCAAATGTATTATTGTAAAATACCTATGTGTGTGTTCGAAAATAAATTCCCACGCTTACAGACTGCGCTCTTAAGTAATTATTATTGAATTAATGAGTATCTATCACTCTTTATATTATGTATCATAATATTAATTTTTAATTTGTCAACATAAACGTTCATAGAAATTCTGTGCCACATGTGTATTCCACCAACCCGCATTGGAACAATGTGGTGGAGTATGTTCCAAAACCTTCTCCTCAAAGGGAGAGGAGGCCTTTAATCCAGCAGTGGGAATTTACCGGCTGTTGTTGTTGAGCATACAAAGTCACTTACTATACTATACTATGTAATGATACTTAGTCGTTGAGTTTATTCAAAGCTCCCCAAGGAGTATTTATTAAAAAAAATCTGTCGTTAATACACTTCTAATGGCGTAATAATATTTCCTTCAACATTATAAATCTAAAAAGTGAAGTACTTTTCCTCAAAGGAATAAAAATACATCCCAATTTATATCGATGAAGTTTTTATTGAATTATCGGGAGGAAATTCGTTTTTGTAGGGAAAGAAGATATTAATTTATTTGAAAACTTATTTAAATGCTCAGCTTACTTGGACTCCGAATTCTGATCGCGGATTCGCTGTTTCAAAATAAATCAAATTTCGAACGACAACGTCTGTTTATGTTTTTTTTTCGAAGTCTATTTTTTTAGGTTCTACTAGCTGTACCCTTGTACACATTAGAAATTAACAAAAAAAATATTGTAGCCTAAGTTACTGCTTATTATATCAGTTATCTGCAGTCCCGTCGAAATCGTTCCAGACGTTCCAGAGATTACCCGGAAACACGCACACCCAACGGAACACACACAAACCGATAGACCGACAAAAATTGTAAAAAAACGTTATTTTGGTATATGTACCGTGTATAAATACACATGCATTGAGTAAAAAAAGGCTATTTAAATATTACAAACAGACACTCCAATGTTATTATATGTATAGATTACAACAACAACAAACAACAACATCAGCCTATAAATTCTCACTGCTGGGCTAAAGGCCTCTTCTCCCTTTGAGGAGAAGGTTTGGAACATATTCCACCACACTGTTCACAATACACATGTGGCAGAATTTCTATGAAATTTGTTACATGCAGGTTTCCTCACGGTGTTTCCCTTCACCGCCGAGCTCGAGATGAATTAAAAACACAAATCAAGCACATAAAATTCAGCGGTGTTTGAATGGATTTCAACCCGCAATCATCGGTTAAGATGCACGCGTTCTAACCACTGGGCCATCTCGGCTCAATTTTAATCGCGACAATGTATTTCAATTGTTTCCGATCTAGAACTTTCCGTTGAATGACAGCGACGTACTTCACAGAAATTAACGCGAGCACACGCGTGTGGCACCGGCATTATGATAAAATAATCAGGGGATACGTGTCGGGACATACACAGCGCCAGGGTTCCGTAGTCATGCAAATTACTAAACTAACCCATTTGTTTAGTCATTCGGTTTGTAATTTCATTGAATAGAAGTGAAGTTGGTACGATATCCCTATCTCTATGTTTTAGTGATAGAATCCTGTGTCATACAGGGCCGGATTTAGGTAGAAACAATTCTTGGACCTGGATTATTTTTTAATTATATCTATAACATCTAAATTTATTAAATTTTAATTAACATTATGTTACCATATATAAAACCTTTTTTTACAACATTCAAAAAGAAAGAGTAACGTGTAAAAACGAATGTTTTGTGATCTTCTTTTGTTTTTTTTATTCACTTACTAACTACCAATGACAACGAAATAATGTATAATTATATTGTAATGATATCAAGATTAAACTAGTTTTAAAGTAATTTTTTCTAATTGAGTTCGGACTCCAGTATCTAAGTATATATTCAGTAAATTTTCATAAAGGGAGACGCCAAAAAAATCGATTTATGGAGTTTTCGGCTTGGCGGATTTTGACATAAAGAGTTAAATACGAAACTATGGTATCGACAAGATTCAGTAACTTTTTAGTTTATGCTCGGATGATGATTCAGTTAGAACATGTTATATTATGTATATAGATAATAAAATGTCGTTAGTGAAACTTTGATTAATTTCACTTTGTACAGAAAATACTAACGTCAATATAGAAGAACCATAATCGTTCACATAATAATAATAAATAAATAAATAAATATTGGACAACATCACATACATTACTCTGATCTCAATCTCAGTAACGACGACCACAAAAACCCAGACCCGAGACGACGTAGAAAACTAATGAAAGTTTTCTACATCGACTTGGCCGGGAATCGAAAGGGAATCCTGGGACCACAGCGTAGCGTACCCATGAAAACCGGTGTACACAACACTCGAGCACGGAGGTCAAATATTTTTTTCGTCCAGGTCAAAAATTATTCTGAGCCTTAAATGAGATTTCAATCCAGCCCTGGATTGGCGAACATGTTGTACCTCTGAATTTCTGTGTTTGAAAGCAGAGGTGGAGATTATTTATTGAACGCCATATAAACAGAGACATAGAATCTGCATTACGAAGCGACGGAAGCTTTTTTTAATTTCATCTCGTAAAAAAGGCCCATTCAGAATTGCTCGCAATAGGCTACTTGCTTTAATTCTTTGTATGTCTGGATATACTGGCACATCTAGGAATGAGTCATAAAAGTAGTGGCCAACAGTTGGCTACTAAGTACATAATACATAATGATAACACACTGTTTGGTGAGAGTTCAGCGTGACTCAGAGTTGAGTTGAGTCGAAGTCAGATCGAAGCCAAGTCGAAGTTCAAAATCTTTTTACAAAAAGAAGCGTTTTCGCGCGTTATTTAAATATGGAATTTTTATTATGATAGTTTTCGGCAAATATGTATAGTAAGACACAAATTAGATGTAGCATCGGAAAATGCAATGGAATGAAAATAAAACCGATTACTGCCGATTTACACAACCAATAGACATAGCTCCCTATCTCGCCATTCGACGCTATTCGTCGCTATAGATTCACGCGTCAGAGAAAGCAAGTGCATGTAAATCAAAGTTAAGTTAATCAAAAGTTTGTGCAAAGATCATATTCGCGTACTTAGTTCGGATGTAATCGGTTTTACGAATTTTGCCGATGCGACATCTAAGTTGTGTCGTACTATACTAGCAATAAAAAAAATAAAGTTTTACTGGGTTCCTTAACCTCTAGCGTATTGTAGTTTAAGAAATATTGTCCTTGACAGTTTAATACTTGATTTAATTACAGCCATCGTCGACAAGTGCAGAGATATAAAGGGGATTCATTTTACAAAAGATAAAAGATCAAATTGGAAGCATATTGGGCGATAAGTTGGTGTCAGTTGGTAAAGCACATTGGCCGTGATGTACGACGAATGCGGGTTTTAATTCCAACGTGTAATTAACGATAACATTTTAATTTACGTGCACTAAAATGCCTTAAAACCAGCGCGCACTGGTAACTTTTGTCACGGTGACTGTTACTCTTGTCATGTCATATACAGATGCAGACACAATTGTCACGTCGTAATGTGCGCGCACCTCCATACATATTCACGGACTCAACAAGAGTGACGAAACAGTCACCGTGACATAAGTTACCAGTGCGCGCTAGTTCTAACATTCGGTTAACTGTTAAGTTTGTATAAAGCTCTGGGACAGATTTACGAACAAACTGAGTTGTACATTTAGTGGTGTGAGGTACTTAAATGGTTTTATTGCAACAAATTAAAATAAATGCGAATTATACAATCTATACTTATATTAAAGTGGCTCTTTTTGTCTTTTTTTTATGGAATAGGTTGGCGGACGAGCATTTGGGCCACCTGATAGTAAGTGGTCACCATTACCCATAGACAATGACGTTCTACGAAACATTAACTATTCCTTACATCGTCAATGCGCCACCAACCTTGGAGTTAATATGCTATGTCCCTTGCGCCTGTAGTTATACTGGCTCACTAACTCTTCAAACTGGAACACAACAATACTGCGTACTGTTGGTTAGCGGTAGAATATCTGATGAGTGGGTGGTACCTAAACAGACGGGCTTACACAAAGCCCTACCACCAAGTAAGTCTGTTCGTCTATTGCTGTTTCAAGATTGAATTTAATGAAATCTATATTCATATTATAAAAATGAAAGCAACTCTGTATGTCTGTCTTTCACGACCAAACCGCTGAATCGAATTTGATGAAATTTGGTGTGAAGCAAATTTGAACTCCAAGAATGGACATAGGCTGTTTTTTACACAATATTTGACAACGAAGATTCGAGATGGCCCAGTGGTTAGAACGCGTGCATCTCAACCGATGATTGCGGGTTCAAACCCAGGCAAGCACCGCCGATTCATGTGCCTAATTTGTCTTTATAATTCATCTCGTGCTCAACGGTGAAGGAAAACATTGTGAGGAAACCTACATGTGACAAATTTCATAGAAATTCTGCCACATGTGTATTCCACCAACCCGCGTTGGAACAGCGTGGTGGAATATGTTCCAAACCTTGTCCTCAAAGGGAGAGGAGGCCTTTAGCCCAGCAGTGGGAATTTACAGGCTGTTGTTGTATGACAACGAAACCTCTAAGACGCGAGCGAAGACGCGGGCGATTACTAGTTCTGTATAAAGCACGCTTGTCTACTGTATATGTTCAAGATGTAGGCTAAATTTTTTATACCTAAAACCCTTTGATCAACATCTAAAATTCGAGCACGACCGCGACTGATAAATAGTTAATAAATAATTATTGTTTATTAATAAATTATTATTATAAACTCGAATCTCACCTTTGAACATGTGTGTAAAATTTCAGAATGTGATATTCGACATTGACAATGACAATAATAAAATATACAGGATACACGTTTCAACGTGGCAACACTGTATGTTGGTTGTCAAGATGTGACGGGTGAGATACGAAGTGAATTCTTACAGAATCGCACCGCTGTACTTGGTATTTGACAGATTCAAATTATTTTTTGACATTTAACAACACCTCATTACGCTACGTAGCTATTTTCGATATTCTTCTTTTTCCCAAAGCTATATAGAACTTTGACTTACACCTATATTACTAATTTATTGCAAGTCTTCAATAAACCAAAATCGAGTCGAGATGGCCCAGTGGTTAGAACGCGTGCATCTCAACCGATGATTGCGGGTTCAAACCCAGGCAGGCACCGCTGATTTATGTGCTTAATTTGTCTTCACATGAATCAGCGGTGCTTGCCTGGGTTTGAACCCGCAATCATCGGTTAAGATGCACGCGTTCTAACCACTGGGCGATATCGACTCAACTCAAGTGACTTTGTATGCTCAGGATCTTTGAAACTGCTCAACTGTAATAAACCTCACATAACATTAATTTATGTCACTATATTAATTTACCAATCGCTACATATATAATTTATCCGCTTATTGTATATAATTATATCCTTTGACCGCCCCTCCACGAATGTAGCTTTCTTCTGCCCTGCCCGTTCAAAATCCACCGCCTTTTGTTTTTCTCGTGGCAGGCAGTACCAGCTCGCACCACGCCACGAGAGGAAGTGACGGGAGTCCCACAATACGGTGTCGATAACCGAATCAATAATCATACTAATAAATGTTATTTCAATTAAAAAAAAGTTAAAAAAGGGTTTTGATTCGGTTTTTTTAATAGATAGTGTGGAGGAAGATAGATAGAGTGATTCAAGAGGAAGGTTTTCGTATATAATACATGGACAATATGCTAAAGAAACTCTGATAATATTAAAATTTCTAATGTGATGTAAATAAACTCTATAGTATATTTAGTATCAGTATCGCACCCGTGCGAAGCCGGGGCGGGTACTAGTATTAAAAACTCACAATGAATGCAATTAAAGTGCTGATAGTTATTTACGACAAAACACCGTAGCTACTTCAAGCGGCTTAAAAGCGCTTCAGTTGGACGAACCGTTTATAAGAAAAGACAACATCAAATTCTGAAGCGACTTCTTTTAGCTGACACTTTAAAAAATACAAACGTAAATTCCCGCAAACGTCAAAAGAGCTCTCACGTCGAGGGGAATTGTAACATGGTACTGCTGCTCTTCAACTTGTTAGTTGAACTTGTAAGGGCACTGACACACGAGCCACTTCCTGTAGTACGTTTAATCAAATAGCTTATCTTGCCAAATTTTAAAAATATATAAAAATAACGCTCTTTGTTTATGGTATATGTTGGCGGACGAGCATACGGGCCACCTGATGGTAAGTGGTCACCATCACCCATAGACAATGACGCTGTAAGAAATATTAACTATTCCTTACATCGTCAACGTGCCACCAACCTTGGGAACTAAGATTTTATGTCCCTTGTGCCTGTAGTTACACTGGCTCACTCACCCTTCAACCGGAACACAACAATACTGAGTACTGTTATTTGGCGGTAGAATAACTGATGAGTGGGTGGTAACTACCCAGACGGGCTAGCACAAAGCCCTACCACCAAGTAAAATAGTATAAGTATTATTGTTTCTTATGAAAAAGATTGTTTTTCCAAATTGTGATCGGTGTGGAAGTTTTGAAGATATTTTTCAATTGTTGATGGAAAGTGGGAAGACTCAGAATCAGAGAAAGTTATTCTCATCTACTTTAAAAGCATGCTTTAAACAAATCCAAGATCGAAATCTTGGATTTGTTCAAAGTATTCTAGCATATCCTTTGTCAGAATCTGCTAATATGCTCCTGGAGTTATTCTTGATAGCTTCCAATAATAAATAATATCAAAACTAAAGGAAGAAGGTATATTGGGACTGACGTACCTGTGTACTACAAAAGTCTTAAAATAAAATAAGACATAAAAAAATTGTAAACAACAACAACAACATCCATTAAATTTCCCGCTGCTGTGCTAAAGCCTATACTTTTGGAGAGAAGGTTCCGAACATATTTCACCACGCTGGTCCAAAATTACAATTTATTCATTTATTAAAAGTACTTTATTACAAAAATCATATTACACAATATCTATTGTGTACACAAGAGAAAAGAAAAATGGATAACAAATGGTCCTCAAAGGCGGTCTTATCTTGAGATGTCTTACAGACAACTTTTGGTGATATCATATTTCATTTTTGGTTAAGATTGAGGTTACTGTCTTAACCTTTTGGATTACTTGGTAGTTGTACTTGTTTCGTGTTATAATTGAAGCTAAAAGCAGAGTTTTTTGTCTATTTGAATTTACATTTTTATATTTATAGAATGTATTCTAGACTTAAAATCAGAACTTACACTAAAAAATACTGAATTAGTTTTGAGCTTGATTGCATTCCTAAGCAAGTATGGTCACAACAAATACGAGTATATTAATACAGTCTGGCGCTCTTTCACATAACAATCAAAACGTAATAAACTACAGTAAATATATAAATGTGAACGAAATGAATCTGTGTAACATCAATACCCAAACCATCCAAATAAAATGGAATACGTATTGCATTCAATTATTTTTTGTATTCATTTGTTACGACGTACTGCCAACATTACAAAAATGAATTTAGTTGTAGGATCAGATGATGAGAAGCGGTACAAGAGCCCAAGTTGGGTTTGCAAGTAACTCGGTTTTCTTATCAAGACGCTCTTAAGAAGGTGACATTGTCATACTGCAGTGCCTCGGAAAGCACGAAAGGACATCCACGATCAGATATATAAATTGATTTCAACACAAAATGGAAACAAAACAATGGAGATTATTGTTGATAATATTAAATACTTGCGTTTAAGAACGCCTTTAATGGCCAATGTAAAAGAGGCATTGCAATTAAATACCACATTGTGCTAAGTGGTTGCCACTGCTGATATAAATTGGCTCCAGCAACCTTGGGAACTAAGTTGTTGTATTCCTTGTAAGCCTTACTTACTGACTCACCTTCCATAACACAACCATAGTTACTGACTCACCTTTCAAAACAGAAAACAATATTACCTAATATTGATGCTTTAAAGCAGAATATCTCAATTAGTAAATAATCTACCCAGACGAGCATAAAGCCCTATCTCCTAGTAAGAGAAGTTGGTAGAAATCTGAATCGTTTTATCTTAACTGGTATCACTGCGTTGGAGAAAACCTCTATGACATCACACTGAATCATGAAAGTCGTTGCTGCCATTAGCAATATATTGCTACCATTAAACACGCTGAGGGTACACTCAGGAAGGGGCAGGAGCTTAACTGATCTCATAACCGTGACAAAACATTCGTAGCATTATCAATGCTCAAATATTTCGGATCCGACTACAATTGATTAGGGTAGGTTTGAAACATGAGTTGTTTCAGCCGCCAAATTGGATCGACGATCCAACTCAGTGGCGTAAATAGGGCGGTGCCACCGGTACCCAGACACAGGGCGTAGACTCTCGGGGGCGCAAAAATAGACAGACTGGGCAGGACTATTGTTTTTTCGTTTTGCTCTTGTTAAGATTCCGCTGAGCCCCTAGTACTCGATTCCAATACAAACGTACTTACATGCTAGTATCATTAAAACATCATCGCGCTCATTTTTTTGGCAGCGCACGAGCGTATTTGTGTTTAGTGTTTATCGTTAATGGGCAACGCATTTGCAGTAGTGAACCTGCGTTTAAGTTTTAGTGAATGAGACAGTAAAAAAGGCAAAGGGTCAAAAGGCGCAGAAAAGGCTATTTACGGCACTTGTCCCACTAATGTGGATATCAATAACTTGCGTTTCGATTTCTGGCTGCTGTCACGAAGACAAAAGTGCAGTTTTTCTCCAAAAAACCAGCATTTGAATTGGGCACCTGGTTTAAGGTATATCTGTTTATGGCGTTTGATTAATATTGATGGCGCGCCGTTGAATCTTCGATTGCCAAATTGCGTGACTCTTTTCCCTAAGGTAAGGTAGGAAACAAATAATTATACATAAATCGATATATATATATGAGCCAAGATGGCCGCGTGGTTAGAACACGTGTGTCATAACCGATGATTACGGGTTCAAACCCAGGCAGATACCACTGACTATTTTTAACTAAACTTGCATGTATCTAATTTTATAGAAATTCTGCCACATGTGTATTCATCAACCCGCATTTTAACAGCGCAGTGGAATATGTTCCAGACCTTCACCCCAAAGGGAGAGGAGGCTAGCAGTGGAAAAATATACAGGCTGTTGTTTGTTGTTGTTGTATGGTCATTGAAAATGTTTCGGACTTACAGCATGTAGAGCCTCAAAAATGACCAAATGACCACAGTTTCTACAGAGCTGTACAATGTAAGGTTAGTAATGAAAGCCGCGTCAGAACGAAGATCTTACCGCGCAAACAGCCTACTCAGCAAGCGCTTCAGGCGCTTGATTCATAAACTCAGATTTCAAAGAGTCGGACACTTTTTCGTAGTGGACAAATACTCATCCAAGTCAGATCATCACAGCAATTTCAGCGCTTTTTATCTGTTCATTTGCTGGTTAATTTTTCGTCCATCGGAATTACCGTTCAGCTCTGAAATGCTGTTCGAATAATTGCGTTCATTTCGCGCGGACATCATTTGCGATGCGATAATTATTTGCGAATTTTGGTATGCATTCAGTATTGCTTATTGGAAATTTTGTCATTTACAATATGCGGTATGTCTGTATATGCTTTTAAACTAGCTGTTATTGTTACTCTAGTGCGGAATTAATAACTATTGTTATGTTAATGATGTGTCATACCTAGTGTTGTATCTGTTTTATCACGATAAGTGATGTTTATCTATACGTATAATAAAATTGGACTGTCTGTTTGTAATATTAAAATGGCCCTTTTTCACTCAACTCACTCAATGCATATGTATGTATACACGATACATATACCATAATTGCATTTTTTTACAATCTTTGTCTGTCTGTTTGTTCCGTCTAATCTTTGGAACGACTGGACCGATTTAGACGGGACTTTCACTGGCAGATAACTGATATAATAAGGAGTAATTTAGGCTACAATAATATGTTTTTTGTTAAATTCAAACCCGTACAAGGTTGCGGGCACAGCTAGTTTCGTTATAAACATATGTTTTTTTTATGGCAAAGATTTGGTAGATGAGCACATGGTAGGGCACCAGACGCTGTGAGAAATATTAGCCATTCCTTAAATCGCCAATGTACCGCCAGCTTTGGTAACTAAGATATTATGCCTCTTGTGCCTGTAGTTACACTGGCTTACTCACCCTTCAATCCGGCACACAACAATACTGAGTACTATAGTTTGGTGGTAGAATATCTGATGAGTGGGTGGATGGATGGTACATACCCAGATGGCAATGGTTTTGTTAAAAAATTGCAGAAAATACGTAGTGTTACGAAATAACTTTATTACATACAATTATTATTGTAATTAATTGATCAATAATTTGTGAAACTGTAATTGATATTATTTTATATGGCATAGCATTTAATACTGGCATGTAGCACTGCTCCTTATTTTTTTAAAATTGATTGAGCTGTCATTAGAAAACAATTAGATGATTGCGGGGCTTTGTAAGGAAAGATAGAGAGATTAAAGCATCTTGGTAAAACATAATTTTATATTACGACATCCGGAATTACTGAAATTACACGACTTTGTTTTATACGATATAATAATGTTGGAAAACAGACATTCAATGGAATAAGATCTGTAAAAGTTTTTGCTTCTTAGATTTAAAATCGTTTGAATTATTTGTCGCTTAAATCGAATATCGATTTTGTAGTACAGCTTTGACATGTTTAAAATGAGTTGTAAACGCGAAAATCCAGGCGTTTCCATTACAAACGGTAAGCCCAGACAAAGCCTTTCTCGTTACCGTTGTCGAAAGTTCAGGCCGTATGTTTCAAAGGACTTGCCTGGTTCCAATAATTCAATTATTTGTCGAAGCAACGATGGCTTATAAATAATTAAATTGTATTCAAAGTAAAGACGAGCTCCATAGTCGAGTGGTGTGTTTTCTGGTTTTCACGGGTACACCACTCCAAGGTCCCAATTTCGATTCCCGGCCGAGTCGATGTAGATTACCATTAGTTTTCTATGTTGTCTCGGGTTTGGGTGTTTGTGGTATCGTTGTTACTTCTGATTTCCATAACACAAGTTCTTCAGCTACTTACATTGGGATCAGAGTAATATACGTGATGTTGTCCAATAATTATTTATCAAGACGAAAATGATCCAACAAACAATTTTGTTTTCATCGGATGCATGAAACCATAAAAGGCAATTATATTATTGTTAAATAAATAACGCGTAAACTTCTTACACAAAGGAAAGTCGTAAAACTTTCTTCTGAATAAATTAATTTTCAAAAGAATATCAGTCTATATCAGCTAAGGGTTGCATAAATACGATTGATGTTGATAAATCGTAGTTTATTAACCGACCCTAGGGTCAGATTAACCACATTGAGTCCTAACTATCGTATCAAGACCCTTTTAACCTTTTCGAACTTCCTTGAATATATTTTTATCTACCAAAAGACAATTTTAGTAACTAGGCTGGTTTGACTAAACAGGGTATTTATTTAATACTTGTTGTTGCCCGCGGCTTCACTAGCATTTTTGTGGTTCGTTATCATGTGTTAGGCAAATAAGTAGCCTACGTTCTTTCTTGGAGTTTATGTTTGTTTCACATCAAATTTCATCAAATTCGGTTCTTCGGTTTGGTCGTTCGCATTTATATATATATTATATTAATGTATATTCGCATAAAGTAATTTGAGTTTGAGTTTGAGTTGAGTATGACAGTGTGACGGTGACAGATGCATTATGTATGCACTCAAAACGCGCACCTGACTTGTTTGAAAGTCTTAAGACAATTGTTGGAAAAGTACCAAAATCACTCTCAAACAACAAATATAACTTTGCCGATTAGCGGGTTTTATTTTTCTGAAGTAATAGCTCTTAAATATTCCTTTGCTGGGTTAAAGCATCTTGGATGGATATAGAGGTAGAGGACGACCTAGAAAACGATTGATGGATTGTGTGAAAGACGATATGGCTAGAAAGAATGTTACTTGTTAGATGACGTCTGACAGGGAAGTATGGAAGGAGAAGACATGCTGCGCCGACCCAAATAAAATTGGGATACGGGCAGGAGAATGATGATGGTTGAGGCATCTTCTCCATTCGAGTAGAAGATTCGGATATTCTTTCACCACCTTTCTCCAACAGCGTTGGTGGACACATTTGGCATAATTTTATTCAATCATTCCGGTGTTTTCTTTCACTACGAGACTCAAACACTAATTAAGAAGATGAAATTCAGTGTTGCTGACCCGGATTTGAACCTCGAGCTCTTCAAAATGAGACCGATAACCGATCTTTTACGTGCAGCTATCCCATAATCACTGGGACAAAAATTGGCTGTCGCCATTAATGTATAAGATTCAATTTGATGTCGCATTCCTCGGATTCAGATGTTATTATAATTGATTGATGAAAGTAATATTTCATCTATGGCAACTTTACAGTACAACTGGTAACTGGCTGTGAAAGTTCAATGTATGATAAACTCCATAGTCGAGTGGTGTACACGGCTTTTCGGTAACAGCCTGTAAATTTTTCAATGCTGGGCTTAGGCCTCCTCTCCCATTAAGGAGAGGGTTTGGAACATATTCCACCACGCTGTTCGTTGAATACACATGTGGCACAATTTCTATGAAATTAGACACATGCAGATTCCCTTACGATGTTTTACTTCACTACCGAGCACGAGATAAATTGCAAATGCAAATTAAGCACTTATATATAGTGGTTCTTACCTGGGTTTGAACCCGAAATCATGGGTTAAGATGCACGCGTTCTAACCACTGGGTCATCTCAGCTCTAGCCCGGTTTTCATGGGTACACAACACCAAGTCGATGTAGAAAAAGTTTATTAGTTTTCTATATTGTCTTGTGTCTGGATGTTTGTGGTGACGTTATTATTTCTGAGTTTCCATAATACAAGTGCTTTAGCTACTTACACTGGTAGGGCGTTGTGTAAGCCCGTCTGGGTAGGTAACACTCACTCAGCTGTTATTCTACCGCCAAATATTAGTACTAAGTATTGTTGTGTTGCGGTTTGAAGGGTGAGTGAGCAAGTGTAACTACAGGCACAAGGGACATAGCATCTTAGTTCCTAAGGTTGGTGGCGCATTGACGATGTAAGGAATAGTTAATATTTCTTACAGCGTCATTGTCTATGGGTGATGGTGACCACTAACCATCAGGTGGCCCATATGCTCGTCCGCCAACCTGTACCATAAAAAAGGTCAGAGTAATGTATGTGATGTTGTTCGTTGTTATCTAAAAAAGTATTTAGTATCAGGAAAATGCATAAAGAAGTTGTTACATAAAATTGCACATTTTTACAGTTTTTTCTGCTTTTTTTTTACCTGTTTTTTCATTTCAGGTCGAGTGACTCACGTTTCCGTATTTTAATTAGCGGGAACTTTATTTAGGTTAGTTTTTTTAAATGTAACCGAAATTAGTATGGCGCTAATTAAAAAAGTATGGGCGTCACGTTCGCGAAAGTAGTGAAACGTTTTCGCCGTCAGATGTTACATATGCTGCACTGTTTTTAATAGGTATTATAATAAGATTAATCATTTTGTAAGTTTTAAATGCATTTGTAAGTTTTAAAAGTAATTTCTAATAAGTTTTACTGGCGACCCGTTCCGGCTTCATACGGGTACAATACTGATACTAAATATACTACAGAATTTGTTTATTTAAAGTAAAAAAAAAAGTAACAGTCTTTAAATTAAAGGTCTTTAAATTACTCACTGCTGGGCAAGGCCTCCTCTCCCAGTAAGGAGAGGGTTTGGAACATATTCCACCACTGTTCCAATGCGGATTGGTGGAATGCACATGTGACAGAATTTCAATGACATTTGACACATGCAGATTTCCTCACGATGTTTTCCTTCACCGCCGAGCACGAGATGAATTATAAACACAAATTAAGCATATATATAGTGGTGCTTGACTGGCTTTGAGCCCTAAATCATCGGTTAATATGCACGTGTTCTAACCATTGGGCCATCTCAGCTCAAGTGTTTCTGAAATCAAATGAATTACAGTTGAATTTCGATCAATAGGCGACCAATAAGAATAACGAAAGTACCTGCGTCTGCTAACGAAAGTATCTACGTCTAATGTTTATACGAACAGCAGATATAAAAATCCCATAACACGTTTAACGATAAAACAAAGAATTTCCAATATGATTATTTATAAATAAAAAATTTGACAAAATGAAAAACCGACTTCAAACGAAACAATATTTTAAAACAAATTAATATGCACTAAAAGGTAAATAAATATAATTGCTTATTTAAAATATTTTTTAGAGTCCGCCTAAGTAAAATTAAATGATAAACATTCATCATCATCATCATCATCATCATGTCAGCCGTAAGACGTCCACTGCTGAACATAGGCCTCTCACAATGATTTCCACCTTGACCGTTGAGTAGCGGCCTGCATCCGGCGATACCCCGCGGACTTGACCAGGTCGTCGGTCCATTTCGCGGGGGGACGCCCTACGCTGCGCTTGTCGGTACGTGGTCTCCACTCAAGAACTGTTTTGCCCCATCGGCCATCACTCCTTCGAGCAATGTGCCCTGCCATTGCCACTTCAGCGCTCAGACTCGCTTCGCTACGTCTGTTACCTTTGTTCGTCTACGGATCTCCTCGTTCCTGATTCGATCACGTAGAGAAACGCCGAGCATAGCCCGCTCCATAGCTCGCTGAGTGACTCTGAGCCTTCTTAAAAGGCCCACAGTTAGAGACCACGTCTCGGCACCGTAGGTTATCACCGGTAACACGCACTGTTCATACACTTTTGTCTTAAGACACTGAAGTATTTTGGACATGATGGCCGACTTACGCTGCTTAACTTTCCGAACGCTGCCCAGCCGAGTTAGATTCCTGACCTCTTTCTCGATGTTGGATCTTCCTAGTTGGATCGTTTGATAAACATTAGACAACTTAAAAGTCGATTTACAATTGTATAATGTAGTTACAATTATTGTTATATTTGGAACCGGTGTCAGCCACGGGCACGCGCCTCAACAATCAAAACAAAGAACCGATACGAGCCCCTTGATTGACCCAGTATATTATCGTATAAAACCAAGCCAGCCAAGAGCTGACACCGACTCCAAATTATACAATAATAATAGCCCAAGTAACTTAAACAGAGCAAGGGATTTGCTCTTGCAACGTCTAATGTTTATAGTAACAGCAGATATCAAAATCCCATAACACGTTAAAGACAAAACCAAATATTTCCAAAACGATTATTTATTTTTTTGCAAGCAAGTTACGAACGACGCCGTCAATTCAACCATATTGAAGCATAAATTAAAATCTTCATGAATTCCAAAGCCTATAATTTACATATTGACGAATTATATCGGTTAAAAACGGACAACTTTGAATCTTATTATAAAAAACATAAAGTTGCTTTTCGAATGAATTTTAAATGAGCCTAAAGTCAAGCTGTTCCATTATGCAAGCTTTTTGTTTGTGAAACATCTCTTTGTCTGTCTGTTTCGGTGTACAGTGTCTAGATTTGTGTGTTTGAAACGAAAAAATCTAGATCACTCCTTTTAGGCCTCTGCGGAACGAGTATTGTTGGGCATAAATTTTGAGTTTGTCAGCGTGAAATTTGCGAAATTGTCCGTTTTTATTCATGCAACTCGTTAGTACTACAGATTGGAGGATGAAACAGTGGTTACAACGTATCTTAACCGATGAAAAAGGCATATTATTCGATACAAGATTTTATAGATGATAAAAAAGCGTGGAGTTAATACCTGTTGACTTCCGAGCAGGATATATTAATTTAAATAATTGTATTTAACTATTTTATTATTGTATTTTTTAAATGTCGAAAAAGAGTAACTACTGAGTTTCTTGCTGGTTCTTCTCGGTAGAATCTACTTTTCGAACCGGTGGTAGCTTCGCTTAATTGTAAAATGACGATTCAAAACTGTTTGTAAAATCCTACTTGAATAAAGTATATTTTGATTTTGATTTTCATTTTTGATATCATTAAACAAATGTTTCGTACTGTGTTTAAAGAAAGCCAAAGTAGAGGGAATAAAAAAACGAAAAAACCATTATTTTCTTATCTTGGATAAAAAATGCCGAAACAGTTTCGAGTGTGTTTCGAGGTTACGGCCTCTCTTCCGTTTCCGGTGCGTTCTTTGGTTCATTAGTTATCACACTGGGTTTATACTCTGACTGATCGTGAAGGTATACATGTCGATATGACATAAACCGGAAAAAGTCCAATGAAAATATCTTGATCGAGGCAATTTGAAATTCCGGCGCTGTTTCGAAAAATACGATTTTCCAAATAAATTCAATTCAATCGCTTTAAGCTTTTTTTATTTAACAAAATTTGATATATAGAAGAATTTCTCATAAATTCCCAAGAATTCATGATTCGGTGTCTTGATTTTTCAGAAATATTCTATTTTAGTCGAGTTAGTAAGAACGTCTAATCTTTAATTTTTATAATTGTTCATAAAGCATTCATTAACATGTTGGCAGCGGCATAACTTTTTTAATTCTTTTCATTCTTGTAATACGGGGTGGTTAAGAACTCGTATGAATACTATCGTTATACCAGTACGGGGCTTATTAGACCCCGTAACGTTTAGGGAACTAAAATTTTATGTGATGTGATTTAATTTTATTCAATTTAATTTATTTAATTTGGTGTCTTAATTTTTCAGAAATATTATATGTCGAGTTAGTAAGAACGTCTAATCTTTAATTTTTATATTTGGTCATAAAGCATTCATTATAAACGTTGGCAGCGACATCACTTTTTTTATTATATTCATTCCTGCGGTACGGGGCGTTAAGAACTCGTATGAAAACTATCATTATACCGGTACGGGGCTTATTAGACCCCGTAAAGTTTAAGAAAATAAAATTGTATGTGATGTGATCGAATTTTATTTTTCAGTGCGATACGTGGTCAAAAAGACCCCGTAATAAAGTACGTACACCATAGCATTCTGTTTTCAATAGGCATCATATAAATATGTTTATCACTTTCCTACAATATATCAAATTGATGTTACGGCCTCCATATGACAGAGATATCTATGTTTTTCCTAGTCGCCCCTTAAGACACATACGAGGCATATTAGACCTCGCTTCGTCCGTACATATTGATAATATGGTTATAGTACGACACAACTTAGATGTTATAGATTCCCGCGTCAGTTCGACCCAAGACAATGAGTGCATGTAAATCGACGTGTCAAATTGACGAATATATTTTCGGTCGTATGATATTACAAGTTATTACGTTTGTGTAAAGATCATATTCACATGAGAAATAAATATTGATAATTTGGGAAGGTGTACTTAATTCGGATGTGATCGGTTTTACGAATTTTGCCGATGCTACATCTAAGTCGTGTCGCACTATACTTGGCTTATGATTCTTAAGTTTGATTAAATCACGTGGTTTGTTCCCATTCCCGAATATATAAATTGGTTTATAATTTTCTCTTGGCTTCTCTCTGTCATACTGATTCTAAATATATTACAGAATTTGTTTATTTACGACATCACATTTGAAACTTCTTAAATTATCAGTGTTTCTTTACTATAATATCCATGAATTATACACAATAATCTTCCTCTCGGATCACTCTATCTATTAATAAAAACCGCATCAAAATCCGTTGCGTAATTTTAAAGATCTAAGCATACATAGGACACAGTACTAAGCGACCTTGTTTTATACTATGTAGTGATGATGCTGTGCTTCATAGCTGGTGAATCCTTGTTCCTTAAGAATTTCTTATTCTTTACCTGATGGTAAGTGATGGTAATCAAACTCAAACTCAAATTCCTTTATTACATATAGTTAGCATTATACTTACTCATTGATGGTCAAATGACAGACATTTTTAACTTTGCCGTTTCGTAAATTCAAATCGTTTATAAAAAATACATTGGTAAAAAAGGCATATTATTCGATACAAGATTTTGTAGATGATAAAAAAGCTTGGAATTAATACCTGTTGACTTCCCGGCATGCATACATATATTGTATTTAACTAATATGATTGTATTTTCTTAAATGTTAAAAAAGAGTAACAACTGAGTTTCTTGCCGGTTCTTCTCGGTAGAATCTACTTTCCGAACCGGTGGTAGCTTCACTTAATTGTTAAATGACGATTCAAAAGTGCTTGTAAAAGCCCACTTGAATAAAGTTTATTTTGATTTTGAAACACTACCACTGGTTCGGAAATCGCTTAAAGTATTCGCACCGATGCATTTACGCCACCAGACACATATTTTTGTATTTTATATGTATTATCTATACATATAATAAAATTGGAGTGTCTGTTTGTAATATTAAAATAGCCCTTTTTACTCAATACATATGTATTTATACACGGTACATATACCAAAATAACATTTTTTTACAAATTTTGTCGGTCTGTTTGTTTGTTTCGGTTAATCTCAAGTGCTGGACCGATTTTGACGGGACTTTTACTGGCAGATAACTGATATAATAGGGACTAACTTAGGCTTCACCAATATTTTTTTTGTTATATTCAAAGGCGTACATGGTCACGGCACAGCTAGTATGTATCATAAATAGATACACAAGATATACATTTTATGTCCCCTGTACCTGTGGTTACACTGGCTCACCTTTCAAACGGTAACACAAAAATACCCTGTATTGCGGCTTGCAGTATAACATCTGGTATGTGGTACCTACATATATATCTTATACAGTTCTATCACTGAGTAAGTTTCTTTGAAGTTTCTTGGAACAGTTTAGAATCATTTGTTTGATAAATGTATATTTGTTTATGGCGTTTGATTAATATTGATGGCGCGTCGTCGAATCTTCGATTACCAAATTGCGTGACTCTTCTCCCTGGGGTACAGGTGGGTAGGAAAGAAAACAAATAATTATACATATATAAATATATAAAGACATTTTATTGCCAATATCAAGATTATTCTTGATCAAACTATCTTGCCTGTAAATTTCCCGCGCTTTAGGGAGAAGGTTTGGACCATATTCCATCACGCTGTTCCATAAGGGTTGGTGAAATACACAAGTGGTAGAATTTATATGAAATTAGACACATGCAGGTTTCCTCACGATGTTTTTTTTTGTCGGCTCAGGGTACTTGATATGTATCGTTATATTAAGACCAAATTACATAAAATCAAAATAAATTGTAGCCTATATGTTATTCTGATGTATAACCTATATTACTGTAAAACATCCTCCAAATGCGTTCAATATCTTATTCATGAAAGAATAAAAAACATATATACACCCATCCTCACATCCTCGCAATTATTATAGTAATAGGAAGTACCTTTATTTATAATACAACACCTTTGTTCTTAGCTACTTACGAGTATATCCACTTTAATTTTACGTCCAAACTTTTGATAACAGTTTCGTCGAAATCCACGGTGAATCATTGACAAATCACGCTCTCGGCCAATAATATCGTGTCAGTTTCCTGTCAAATACTGTTTATTTGGCTTTCCTCCTGTTATATATAATATAGACCAGACTATAGTACGACACAACTTAGATGTACCATCAGCAAATTCAATAAAACCGATTACTGCCCATTCATACAACCAATAGAAACAGCTCCCTATCGCGCCATTCGACGCTATTCGTCGCTATAGATTCTCGCGTCAGTTCAACCCGAGAAAGCAAGTGCATGTAAATCGACGTGTCAAATTGACGAATATTACATCATATGATTTTGCAAGTTATCACGTTTGTGTAAAAATCATATTCACATGAGAAATTATTGATAATTTGGGATGGCGTACTTAATTCGGATGTGATCGGTTTTACGAATTTTGCCGATGCTACATCTAAGTTCTGTCTTACTTTATCCCACCAAAAACATTAAATGTAAAAAAACGCCAAGTCTCTCGATGCAGTCTTTACATCGTAAAAAGTTTTGAGATCTCATAGAAGCGAAGTCCTATTCAAATTATTATGTAGTTATTAATCAACATTTAGTAATTGTATCAATAGTTTTCTTTATATTATAATTATAGTGACTTGGCAATGAGCAAAAAATTAGCTTAGTGTACACACTTGTGCTCTATAATTTATGTCCTGCGCAGTTTACTTATCTTGGATGAAACTGACTGTCGTTGTCGAAAATCGGTTGGGACGACACGGATAAACCAAAAGAAAATTAGTTTTACGACATTCATGTTTACGCATGCGGTGTGTGCAACTCTCAACTCCTTTGACAACAACTTACGTTTGTGTAAAGATCATATTCGCATGAGAAATAAATGTTGATAATTTGGGATAGCGTACTTAATTCGGATGTGATCGGTTTTACGAATTTTGCCGACGCTACAACTATATTGTGTCGTACTATATATGTACATAGCGGACTAGTATCATATTCCTCGAATTTTGTGGAAGTCGGCTTATTGTCCTTTGCTCGAAAGCTGTCATTTTTGATTCGCTTTGACAGTGTTCTATCCCATTCTCACAGAACACGGATTATTGGTATAGAATTTACTATACTTTACTAGAAGTCGGTTGGTTATATGTCAGGCAAAAAAGTAGCCTATGTTCTTTCTTGGAGTTGACGTTAGCTGCCGTGCCGACTTTTATTAAATGTTTTAAATCATTAATTATTTGTTATATTTTTTAGTAACAATTAAAGATTACTGATTGCCGGTAATTATATTTTGTGAATGGCAACTTAAATGTGCTCGGGAAAGAAGGAGGATTTGATTCATTCGGTTTTGAGCGTTTTAGGAAGAACAAAAGAAATAAAAAGAGAAAGAAATATAAAGTAAAGAAAGTGATTGTGGACATTACGGAGTTTTATTTTGGACATTTTTTTTATTGAATAGGTTGGCGGACGAGCGTATGGGCCACCTGATGGTAAGTGGTCACCATCACCCATAGACAATGACGCTGTAAGAAGTATTAACTATTCTTTACATCGTCAATGCGCCACCAACGTTGGGAACTAAGATGCTATGTCCCTTGTGCCTGTAGCTACACTGGCTCACTCACCCTTCAACTTGAACACAACAATACTGCGTACTGTAGTTTCGCGGTAGAATATCTGATGAGTGGGTGGTACCTACCCAGGCGGATTACATATTTTGTTAAGTTTACACTTCACACCAAAATTCATCGAATTCGGTTCAGCGGTTTCGTTATTGAAAAGCGACATATAGACAAACAGACATAGTTACTTTCACATTTATAATATTAGTATGGATAGAATAGATGGCAATCTTTGTATTCCATTTTGATAATTGAGGATTTTATTAGTATTTATTTATTTACTTATTTATTTATTTATTTATTATTTATTTATTTATTTATTGGATCGCCAACAAAGTATACACAAATACAACCATTCAAATTAAAACAATTAAGATGCTATGTGCTACCTCAGTTACAGGCAACCACTTCATGCTGAAATAGTAACAGAGCGCATGTAATCACAAAGTTAACATTTTGATTTAAATACAGTGCATGAAGAACAAACAACTAGAAAGTAAAATCTAAGATTTCAAGACATAAACTCATTAACTTTTTGATGACACCAGAGTTACACTTGAATCCAGGATTTAGAGATCTGTAGTCTCATATCTAACTAACGAAGTCGTGATAATAGATATACGTTTTCGAGTTTGGTTTTTCGAATTTCACAAAACTCCACAAGTTTCACTGATAGATTAAAATCATTTCAAATCGAAGATTGAGAAAATTCTTTTAAGCTAGAGAATATTTCGCAGATTTTGGATTAATTGTTCAGGACGAATTTGTGTTTTATATGATTGATCAGTGGGGGAGATCCTCCACTAGGTGGTCCAAAGACTTGATGAAGGTTGTGGAAAGCCGCTGGTTGTGGGCTGCATAAGACGGGTCGTTGTGACGATCTTTGGAGGAGACCTATGTTCAGCAGTGGACGTTTCAACAGTTGCAATGGTGATGATGATGATACCATTGAAATTTCCACCACTTTTAGTGTACAGATATAAAAAGAAAACTCGATTCTTCCATTATTACAATTTGTTGTAAGGCGTTTCGTAAGTTTGGGTAGGTACCAATATATACCGGTCCAAGAAATACTTACCGATTTTTGCGTTCAGATTTGACTCATCAATAATTGACTTTAAAGGAGGATCTTTAAAGTAGGATCTCTAGGATAATTTATTGAAAAATGGCATCAATCCGTTGCGTAATATTAAAGATCTAAGCATACATAGGGACAGACAGCAGTTAGCGTCTTTGTTTTATACTATGTATACATGCGTATAGCATTGCCCAATAACGCTTTCTGTACTGAATGCAAACCGAAAGTAAGGATTACAATTTTGTTCTTATATCTATATTTTTATTGACATAAGAATTAATAACATTAAATGCTTAAATATATACAAATATGAACTAGCATTCTTGCCACCATTGCACGCGAGTAAGATTTACGAGTATACAATAACTAAGTGAAACAAGACTAGTCAATAACATATTGTTAATTAATTAATATTAAAACTAGCTAAAACTAAAACAGCACTTTGAAGAAATTCCATCGTCAGTTTGTTTGATATGTAAAATTATGGACTCCAGTAGCTAATATAGTCGGCTAGCGGGCTGGACTTTTTTAATCCAAACTTCTGGACGACACTTCATTTTCTAAGCGCACTTTGTTCAGTAATATAAAACTCACATATATAAAATTCGAAATTGTCTTTATTCTTTATTGTCCTTATCAGTTATTCTACCGCCAAACAACAGTACTCAGTGTGTGTTCCGTTTTGAAGGGTGATGGAGCCAGTGTAACTACAGGCACAAGGGACACAACATCTTAGTTACCAAGGTTTGTGGCACACGATGTAAAGAATAGTTAATATTTTTTACAGCGTCATTGTCTATGGGTGATGATGACCACTTACCATCAGGTGGCCCGTATGCTCGTCCGCCAACCTATTCCATAAAAAAATATCTATTACACTTTTATAAGCACTTTTGATTCCCCATCGTACGGATTCCGATAGGGACTATGTACTTATTCGTAATTTGGAACCACTGCAAATGGGAGAAAGGTCCGATCTCCAAAATCCTTAAATAAAAGATCAATTGTACCATTTTTGTCATGGTTTGTCAACGCAATTTTCGTTTCATTGCCAATCGATTTTAAGAAAGGAAATTAACAGTTTGACATTCAAGCTTCCAAGCACGAGTGTTCAATTTCAAAAGTGTTTGTTAGTATGTTTGTCCAAAAATTTCTGGAAGTCGATTTGAGATGATCATTTTTAGTCTAATTTAGGTGCACTTCAATTTAAGGAACAGTGTTAGTTTCATTAAAATCAGTCGAGTAGTTTCATAGATATTTTATTTTTTATTTTTAATGCACTAAAGGAAGTAAAGTAACAGTCCGTAAATTTCCCACTGCTGGGCCAAGGCCTCCTCTCTCTTTGAGGAGAAGGCTTGGAACATATTCCACGGCGCTGTTCCAATGCCGGTTGGTGGAATGCACATGTGGCAGAATTTCGATGAAATTAGACAGATGCTGGTTTCCTCTCGATGTTTTCCTTCACCGCCGAGCACGAAATAAATTACAAGTTACAAGTAAATTACAATACACAAGTTTAGCACATATTTATAGCAGTGCTTTCCTGGGTCTGAACCGGAAATCAACGGTTAAGAGGCACGCGTTCTACCCACTGGATCATCTCAGCTCATTAGTGTATATCACATAAATGAACTCAGCTGACGCATCCTTTTCTTTTTTTAATTTAAGTGACGTTTTATAACAAACGAAGGAACTCGTTCCTTCGTTTGTTAGTCTTCTCTACAAAATTTTAATGCTTGTATTCTGCCCGTGCTTGATTACGTCACAAATGTCCGAAAATCTTAAGTTTTAATATAACTATGATAAAATACACCCAGAAATGTTAACTAAATTATTTTTCTCACAATTTCAGATAAATGTGATATCATATTTATAAGGATTGTCGTTCACCGTTCGATGCTATATGAAGCTATAATTTGAAGACGCCTACAGCCACAAATCACTATTTACAGATTGAAATTACGAATCATTATCATGAATATACAAGCGTATATCATACTTAATTTCCGTTATTAACTATATTATGAGTGCGAAGTACGTTTGTTTGTTTGTTACGCTTTCATTACTTAATTACGCAAAGGATTTTGATGCGGTTTTTTTTAATAGATAGAGTGTTTCAAGAAGAAGGTTTTAATATATAATACATAGACAGTTTAGCAAAGAAATACTGATTTCAATTTTAGAATTTTCCACTGATGTCATATCATTGCACTACAGCGAAGCCGGGGCGGGTCGCTAGTATATACATATATAACTTTGATTGACAAATATGAAGGGAAAACGAAGAAAAAATCTTGAATCTTAAATTACAATACAATTCAAAAATATCTCGAGCGATACGAAGCTGTCTGTCCTGTGAAACATCGTCCTAAGAGCACTCAGTACGTCCAAATATTCAACGCCATTAGTGACGTCATAAATATTAATGTACGAGACCCCATGCGCCATGTAATACGAATGTACGAGAGAATATTTGCATATAGTTGATAATGCACGGACGGACAAAGCGCCAAGATTCTCTTTTTTTTAATTTAAAATTGGAATGACAAATGAACATCGCGATGGTGAGTTGTCACCACCCACTGTTAAATATATTAACCCTTCATTGCACACATAACAATTAATGGCTTAATGTGTTCTAAGCTTTAAATTATATGTAAGTTACAACGTGTAATAGTTATCTTGTGCCCAAAATAAAGTACCTATTAAAATAAACTACGTACTAAAAAAAATATTTTTCTTTACAATAATATGCACAGCATGTTTATGCGTAAGTCTCTCTAGAGAGCATAATTTTGAATGCGTCTGTTGGGTAACTATATATTTACAACAATATTTTGTATATTCACAGTAACATCACTTTGATAAAATCAGTGATAATCATTGTATGTGCACTAGGAGTAAGGATAAGCTTATAACACCATCTAATTGAATAAAGTTTATTTTGATTTTGATTTCATAATGACGATTCACCCATTGGTAATAAAATATTATATAAGTTTGTCTGAGAGCTTCGTAAGAAATATTAGGCTCAAGAACGCAATACCTTGTCACTAATACAAAAAAAAATCAAATGTCAAAAAAAACGTCATTGATTTTCATCTTTGACATGTCGTGTGCTGTCATTGACAGTATGAACGTAAAATATGAATGTTTTTTCCTCGCCCTATAAATGTTGAATGTTTGTTGACGTTTGTGTTTAGTCCATTTTGTTCAATTTTATGTAAATATATCAAATTTAATAAAATTAACTTGTGAATAGTCCAATTTAGTTTCATATTTTATTACATATATAGTTTAAATTACTGACAACTATTTTTAATCATCCTATTATTATCTCTTAATGTTTGTGTTGTTCTAGGTTAAGGATTGACAAGGAAATTAATACTACTATTCTAGGCTTTAAAATTTTAATTGAGTTTAGTGTCTCAACCGTACCGATCAATCTCATTCGTGTCTTCTCCATCCTACGTGACATTGGCGAAATAATCTGTGCCCTGTCGGCACAACTAAAAGCCATTCAACTAAGAATTGAATGTTTCACATTAAATATTATGTCGATAAATCCTAGTATGTGGGGGTTTTTTAGTATTATAATGTATTTCGAATGCATCACTACATAGTATAAAACAAAGTCACTTACCGCTGTCTGACCCTATGTATGCTTAATTCTTTAAAATTACCCAACGGACTTTGATGCTGTTTCTTAATAGAAACATTGATTCAAGAGAAATATTCATATTTATAATATATGCATAATGTATTAGAGAAACACTGATAATTTAAGAAGTGTTTTTTTTTAGAAGTTTTATATATTGTTGGAATTATCAAGCAACATCTGCGTCAAGTCACACAATCTCACTTAAAAAAAAAAATAGGCGGGAGATTCGTGGCTGACACATTGGGTTCGCTATTAAGATTATTACTGTGTAATATGGATTATTGATGGTTATTTGTGTTGTTTACTAGATGGTTTTCTTTAGTGGTAGGTTGATTGTTATTGTAAGTTAAAGATAATTGTTTTAGAGGTTAGCTTACCTCTTACTGGTTCTAAAAATATCTATATAACGTGGGGTTAGGCATTAACTCGTTATCAGACATGATAATATTCAAAATATAAGTTACCAACGATCTTCTACGTCATACTCACGTCGTCGCCAGCATTAATGATAAATAATCTGCAGAACAAATTTCATAATGACTTTTTTGTTTCTAAGGCATATTTGAGAAAAAAAAATAAAAAAAGAATGTTAAAATAATTTCGTTTTCCGTCTCGAATTTTTAAATTGGAACCGATAATAGGATATTGAAAAATATTTAGTGTTTAATATTTTTTATTAAACATAAGAAAAAAATAGATAATAATTGATACTTTTTTTAAATACATTTTTGAAGTTTAAAACAAATTTTGAAAAAAGAAATGGTTAATTTTTACACTATGCATATGGGGGTTAAAATTATTGCAAATAGTCACCCCTATCACCTCCTAGCGGATGTACGTCGAGTTACCAATAACCCTGTATAGAGAATTTTACTACCCTCGATTTTATTACTTATTAATAAACTTGCTTCCGCCCTCAGTAGCACTCGTACCAGAAAAAAGTCGTGAAAGTTTATTTTTCTGAACTAAAAAGTAGCGTACGTCCCATTTCAGAATGTAATATGTGTAACAAAATTTTACCTACATTTAGCTTTTCTGGCGCGATTGACTTACATACATCCATCCGAAATATATGTTTGTAAGATAAAATCAAATTAAAACCATATTTACATACAACAAAAACAACAGCCTGTAAATTCCCACTGCTGAGCTAAAGGCCTCCTCTCCCTTTGAGGAGAAGGTTTGGAACATATTACACCACGCTTTTCCAATGCGGGTTGGTGGAATGCACATGTGGCAGAATTTCTATGAAATTTGTCACATGCAGGTTTCCTCGCGATGTTTTCCTTCACCACTGAGCACGAGATGAATTATAAAGACAAGTTAAGCACATGAATCAGCGGTGCTTGCCTGGGTTTGAACCCGCAATCATCGGTTAAGATGCACGACGATATTTACATAGACTAGTTTTTTGCTTAACACATGACAAACGCCAGCGAAGACACAGACAACTACTAGTATACAATATATCTTACTTAAGATAACACAGAGTATAATATGAAGATGTCGAATAGTTAGACTGTTACTGTGATAAAGTTTTTCACGAAAGCGCAGAACGAGTTATTATCTCTCTCCGTCGAAATGGTTTTAAACTTCAAACTCTCTCTGGCTACTGTTGAGGATATCTCGTATAGGAAACCTATATAAACATAGCTTATATTACCTAGACAATTTAAGTATGACGCTTTCTGCTTCGTCTAGCAGCTTGCTTGAGATGGCCCAGTAGTTAGAACGCGTGCATCTTAACCGATGATTGCGGCTTCAAACCTAGGCAAGCACCACTATATATACATATATATATGACGGCGGAGGGCCATCACCACAGTTATAGTTCATGGTTTTCTTAAGTGGGCGTCTATCGGTGGGTGACGTAGGATCAAGAAAACACACTTGTACAATCAACCACAGTATAATGACTCAGTAACACAGTTTAAGTAGGTGACCAGAATGCGCGATGGTTCTCTGACCGCACGCGCCGATCGCTCGGAGAGTAGTGATGACCGACGTTCCCGTCTGGCGCATGCTTACACAAACTCCATCGAGTGCCGCTACGTGGCGCTGGACGTATACCACTAGGTGGTGTTGACCGAAATAATTCACCCGGTCGCGACATATATGTGCTTAATTTTTGTTTATTATTCATCTCGTGCTGGGTAATGAAGGAAAACATCGTGAGGAAACCTGCATGTGTCTAATTTCATAGAAATTCTGCCACATTTGTATTCCACTAACTCTCATTGAAACAGTACAGTGGGATAAGTCCCAAACTTTCTCCTCAAAGGGAGAGGAGGCCTTAGCCCAGAAGTGGGAAATTTACAGACTGTTGTTGTTTTTGTTGGATTTTTTGCTATTTTCTAACTGACTTTTGATATGTCAGTTATTGTGGTTTGTTTATTAAAATATAGATACGTTTCCTCTGTAAGAATATTACTTGTGAGATGACTTCAGGCGGAGAAGTATGGAAGATGGCGTGATGTGCCGACCCCAAATAAAATCCGGATAAGGGCAGGACCGCTGATAACTTGTGTTAAACTCATCGCTATGAACACGTATATATTTTAACATTTATACTTAGAATACTTCTATACTAATAAAATAAATGTGAAAGTAACGCTGTCTGTCTGTCTTTCACGACCAAACCAATGAACCGAATTTGATGAAACTTGGTATGAAGCAAATTTAAAATCCAAGGAAGGACTGGAGCGAAGACGCGGGCAATAACTAGTACATGTTACGAGAGTAACCTTAGCCTTCAATACGGTTTTATGACATTTGATTCTATATCATAATTTATATCACGTTATTATTGCATATTATTATTTTTATATAGCAGGAGCTATTGAATTTACTTTATTATATACAATTATTGTTGTAATTTAATTGATCAATAATATGTAGAACTGTAATTCATATTATTTTATATGGCATAGCATTTAATACTGGCATGTAACACTATTTCTTATTTCAAAAATGATTGAGCTGTCATTATAAAACTATGGGACGATAGCGTGGCATTGTAACAAGAGATAGAGAGATTGGAGCATCATTGTAAAACGATAATATTATATTGGCCATCCGGAACTACTGTAATTACATACACTATATTTTTCAACAGAAATCAACTTCGTTTTAACCATGTCTTACAATAACTACCGTGTTTTAAAAAAAGTCACCTAAATTATAAATTTGTTTTAGTAATTGTTGGTATTAAGAATTTTCTTATCTATCATAATTTTTGGAAGTCAGATAATACCAATACATTTTCAAATGGGTCGAAATGTTAATGACAGGAGCGCTAGTTCATGTTTTGTCCAGAGGATCGGTATTTCGACTCAACGGGGAATTGCTAATAGCATTCTTGCCACCATTCCACGCGGTCAAGATTTCTACAGTAACTATTTTTAAATCTTATTGAAAAAAACTAATTAAAATATACTTATTCAAGTAGGCTTTTACAAGCACTTTTGAATCGTCATTTTACAAACAAGTGAAGCTATCACCAAAAATCAAAAAAATCAAAATCAAAATAAACTTTATTCAAGTAGGCTTTTATAAGCACTTTTGAATCGTCATTTTACAATTAAGTGAAGCTACCACCGGTTCGGAAAGTACATTCTACCGAGAAGAACCGGCAAGAAACTCAGTAGTTACTCTTTTTTAACATTTAAAAATACAACGTCATGTTAATTAAATACAATTATTTCAATTAATGTATCCTGCTTGGAAGTCAACAGGTATTAACTCCACGCTTTTTTATCATCTATAAAATCTTGTATCGAATAATATGCTTTTTCTACCAATGTATTTTTTACAAACGATTTGAATTTACTAAACGGCAAAATTAAAAATGTCAGCGGAATTTTATTATAGAAGCGGATATGTACCCTGCCCCAAGAAGGATTTATTGACTTTGCGGAGTCGGCTTGGCGTTATAAGCTTATCCTTACTCCTAGTGCATATACAATGATTATCACTGATTTTATCAAATTGGTCAATGTTTCTGTGAATATAAATTAAAAATACAGTCATGTTAGTTAAATACAATTATATGTATATGTATGTAACATATTCTGCCTGGAAGTCATTGGATGTGGTGAGATGTCAGATGTTACATGATATATAATCTTTGTTCTTTTTTTATGTGATAGGTGGATAGGTGGCAAACGAGCAATAGGCTCACCTGATGGAAAGTGACTACCACCGCCCATGGACATCTGCAACACAGGGGGCTTGCAGGTGCGTTGCCGGCCTTTAAGAAAGGAGTACGCTCTTTTCTTGAAGGTTCAAAATTGTAAACCACTTTTTTAAACCAAATAATAGTATCGATTCGTGTATTATTGGTTTTACCAATTTTTTTAATCTATATTAAACGCCCAGTTAACATATTTCTCTGAATAAGGATTAACAATGAACCGGCTTCACATACAGCTTGCCCATTGTCAATTTTTGACATTTACAAGCTTGTGTGCATGTAACTGCGTATGTGTATAATCACAACTACTAAAGTGAATTCAATCGATATTAAGCATCGTACAAAGCAACATTATTTATTCCGTTTATATTTTCTATGGTTTTTTATATTTGTATAGAAAGTTACATTTCATTAGAAATTTTAACATTCTTAAGACTTTTCAGTCATTTTATAATCAAATTTGTTCGTAGCTTTTTCTAAATTAAATACAAAGGATCCCACTAGTCCATAAATAAATACAATAATTTAAAGACTTAAGTTTTTTTTTATTATAAATATGTAGTAAAAAAAAATATTTTAATTGACAGCCTCCTTTTTATAGGTATAAAACAGTAACAGCCTGTTATTTTCCCACTACTGACCCTTAACCTTAACTCTCCTTAGGCCTTAAGGCCTCCTCTCCTTTTAAGAAGAAGGTTAGGAGCATAACATGAGGAGTCACATGGTGCAGATTTTCGTTGAAATTAGACACATGCAGGTTTCCTCTCGACGTTTTCCTTCACAGCCGAGCTCGAGAATTAAACACATATTTAGCACATTTAAATTCAGTGGTGCTTAATTGGTTTTGAACCCATAGTCATGGATAATGTACGCGCTCTAACTACTGGGCCATAAGGCTCCAATTTTTTTATTTCGGTTAAATGCCAATTTGATCGTCGTGTTTCAAAGTTGATAGTTCATTTTGAAGAAGAAAATCGTTATTATTAAAGTCAAAAAAATCTTTGGTTCATCTACAAAGGCGTAAACTTTACAATTGCATAAATATTTATTCAGTTAACGACGTACAGTACGACACAACTTAGATGTAACATCGGCAAAATTCGTAAAACCGATCAAATCCGAATTGAGTACGCTCTCCTTAAAAGGGTATTTTAGGTGGTAAAATATAAATTATGAAAGTTGATAAACTTAAAGATTATATAGAAATACAAGTCCCGTTTATTCCCCACCCCTTGGGAATTCTGAAATATCCTAAAAATAGCAAATCGGATTTGTAAAAGCAGAATGCCTGTCGAATTTATGAATATGGACTGTTATTTATGCAGGTGTGACGTCACCAAAATGACTGACATCATTTTTTTCGGGCATATAGGGCATAAGGTTTAAATTTTAATTACATTTTAGGGAAAGCCAGCCAAAATATATTTTTGTGGCTTTTTATGAGGATATACAAAATTTTGAAGTACTATTTTAAAAACCGTAGAATACCCTATTATCGATATTTATTACTCTTATTTATTAGCAATAACTTGTAATATCATACGACCTAATATATTCGTCAATTTGACACGTCGATTTACATGCACTCGTTTTCTCGGGTTGAACTGACGCGCGAGAATCTATAGCGACGAATAGCGTCGAATGGCGCGATAGGGAGCTGTTTGTATTGGTTGTGGGAATCGGCAGTGATCGGTTTTATTGAATTTGCCGATGCTACATCTAAGTTGTGTCGTACTGTACATTCGTAGAAATAGCAAAAGCTGAAGCTCAATATTGTGCATATAGCTTCGTTTTCATTCTTTTATTTTCTCAAAAACAAAATAGAAATACATATTTTTTATCGAAACATTCAATTTAGTTCAATCTGGTATTTTTGTTGTGTTTACGGAAATAGCTTACAATTCATTTTTATTGCTAAAACAGCGTTCAAATGTAAGAGATTTTGTAGATTTTTTTAAAAACTAACATTTAAAATTAAACTTGTATTTTTCATTCATTCATTTTATTCTTCACTAGCGACTACCGGCTTCGCATGGGTGCAATACAGATACTAAATATACTACAGAATTCGTTTATTTACGACATCACATTAGAAACTTCTAAAGTTACCAGTATTTCTTTACTGTATTGGCCATGTATTGTGTACAAAAAGCTTTCTCACAAATCACTCTATCTATTAAAGAAAACCGCATCAAAATCCGACGTAAAATTTATAGATATAAGCAGATATAGGAACAGACCGCGACAAGCGATTTTGTTTTATACTATGTAAGTAAGTTGTATGTAAGTATATTCATTCATTCGACGACCTCCGTGGTCGAGTGGTGTGTACACCGGTTTTCATGAGTATGCCACTCCGAGGTACCGGGTTAGATTCCCGGCCGAGTCGATGTAGATTTACATTAGTTTTCTATGTTGTCTTGGGTCTGGGTGTTTGTTGTATCGTTACTTCTGATTTTCCATAACACAAGTGCTTTAGCTACTTACATTGGGATCAGAGTAATGTATGTGATGTTGTTCAGTATTTATTTATTTTATTTTTTCAACAGATTCCATTAATAAACGCCTAAACTTAAGTACAGTATAATTTGTTTAAGTGGCTGATAAATATTTAGATCACAATCGCTTTTAAAAAACTCGTGAAAACAGTTAATCCAGCATAAGCGCTCTTAAATCTTTTCCGAAACGCAATTCGTCTTACCGAAATAATATATTTTCTAATTTATATATTATCTATATATATGTTTAATTAGATATTCCGAAACATACAGATGAACAAATAAGACCAAAAATGAATCGTATAATAATTTATTAATAACTAGTTTTGGTTGTCATGTGACAGGCAAAACTGTGAACTTTGTTGGAGTTCAAGTTTGCTTCATACTAAATTTCATCAGAGCCAAGATGGCAAACCCAGGCAAGCACCACTATACATGTGCTTAATTTGTGTTTATAATTCATCTCGTGCTCGGCGGTGAAGGAAAACATCGTGAGGAAACCTGCATATGTTGAATTTCATCGAAATTCTGTCACATGAGCATTCCATCAACCCGCATTGGAACAGCGTGCGTGTTCCAAGCTCTCTTCGTAATGAGAGAGGAGGCCTTAACCCAGCAGTGGGCAATTTACAGGCTGTTTATACTTTACTTTTTTAAATTTCATCACGTTCGGTTCAGCAGTTTGGTCCTGAAAGAGCGACATATAGACAAAGCTACTTTCACATTTATAATAGTAATATATATTTAGATTATTTACTATTTTTTAGTAGGTTTTGGCTATCGCAGAATTTGGTTACGCCGCGCTAGTATACCGCTGAAATAATTAATATAGCGAGGATAATTAAGGATTACTGTAATTATATTTTGTATCTGGAAATTAATTATGTTAAAATTACACAGAGCTTTTTACGTGTAAGCTTTTAAGCTAGAGAAAATTTGTTTTATTGTTTAAATACAAAACTGTTATAAGAAGTTCATTTTAGTACAGACACTGTATAGTACGCCACAACTTAAATGTAGCATCGGCAAAATTCGTAAAACCGATCAAATTCAAATTGATTACGCTATCTCTAATTATCAACATTTATTTCTCATGTGAATATGATCTTTACACAAACGTAATAACTTGTAATATCATATGACCTAATATATTCGTCAATTTGACGCGTCGATTTACATGCACTTGCTCTCTCGGGTTGAACTGACGCGTGAATCTATAGCGACGAATAGCATCGAATGGCGCAATAGGGAGCTATTTCTATTGGTTGAGTGAATCGGCAGTAATCGGTTTCATTGCATTTTCCGATGCTACATCTAAGTTGTGTCGTACTATACATTAGATGCACATAGTTTGATATTATGCATATTGAATGAGTTTAATAAGATTCTCCTTAAAGGGTGAGGTTTTAGATCAGCCATGGCATGTTTAAACAAAATAAATATTGGACAACATCACATACATTACTCTGATCCCAATGTAAGTAGCTAAAGCAAGGAAGTTATGGAAAATCAGAAGTAACGACGGCACCACAAAGACCCAGACCCAAGACAACATAGAAAACTAATGATAATCTACATTGACTTGGCCGGGAATCAAACCCGGGACCTCGGAGTGGCGTACCCATGAAAGCCGGTGTACACACCACTCGGCAGAGGTCGTCATTGTATATTTAATTTAGTTTTCTAACTGGTTTGGGCCAGTTTGCTCAGTAAAAATGACCTTATCGCCACGGTTACTTTTGAGGTAATCCCCGTTTATTGGGGAATGCCTGGACCCGTAACGGGGCTAAGACCAATCTACGAATGTCTCGTGAACAAAACCGCTAGTAGACTATTTTTATTTTTATTTATTTTGCCACCCCCTACCTTTTTTGCTACATTTATGATTCGTGTTCTATTGAAACTACTGAGTTTTACTGAGAATCTACTTTCCGAACCGGTGGTAGCTTCACTTGGTTGTAAAATGACGATTCAAAAGTGCTTGTAAAAGCCTACTTGAATAAAGTTTATTTTGATTTGATTTGATTTGATCGTCCTCATTACATCGGTTTTTTCCCAGTATTAATATGATTATATACTAGGTGATATTTCTGTCTGTTACTAGATTATTTTTCCAACCCGCTATGTGTACAAAAAATGTGTACAAAGGGATAACTTATCTCTAACAAGAGATCTATTCCAGAAACCCTGAATCTAGTGGAGATTATTTGTAATACATATTTATGGTGTAGGTACAATATCAATTAGGTTTATATTATAAAATTCAAGTAGACTTAACGATAAATTAATATTTAAAATAACTTTGGTAACTTAAAATCTTATACAGGTCCATACCATCGGTTCGAAATGAAATACCTCCTGTATTAGATTAGATTTTCGGAAAGGAATGAAATGCTAATACTTCATTATAGATTTTGAGTTTGTAATGAGCTATCAATCATGAATGGATGAATGAAGCGATGGACGGCGTCGCTTGCGGAAATGACGTCACACTGCAACGATCGTGTGATTTATAGTCTGTTGCAATCGAAGGAGTATGTATAAGAAACTTTTAATTTTTATGCTATTTGCTAATACTTCTATTATATTATAGACACTACAAAGAGTTTTTGTTAAGTCAAAATTATTTTTAATGCACTTAATTTTTTCAATTTTTAAAAGAAGGTTTGCATTTATTATTTTTTATTCAGAATTTAATTTTAAAATTTATATAGGTTTATATTTTATTTCAACTTAATTCACTAAATTAAAATCGATTTTTCCTTCGATTCCACCATAATATTTCCAAAGATTTTTTGATTAATATAATCCTACAAACCAATAATTAAATTACTTAACAAAATAGACTAGTAGGTAACCTTTGTTATAAATAAATTTATCTTAATACTAATTAGCCACAAAAGTAACTATAACGACAAATTAAATTATCTATGACTCTAGAAATTATACTTACGAAACACCGAAATTTCCCGCCAAAATGTCAATTGAAACAACTGTGATTCCCGCCAAAATGTAAACCATCAAACATCAATGACAGATGATCGCGTTTTTTTTTTTAAATTTATTACGGTGCAAGGTGTTGCTGCATTAGACATTAAAAATATATTATTTATAATACAAAAGTATTACAATTAACTACTTTCCACTTTAATTTTACTCCCAAAATTCTGATAACAGTTTCGTCGCACCGACCTCATAAGTGGTCACCACCACCCATAGACAATGACGCTGTAAGAAATATTAACAATTCCTTCAATGCGCCACCAACCTTGGGAACTAAGATGCTATGTCCCTTGTGCCTGTAGTTACACTAGCTCACTCACCCTTCAAACCGGAACACAACATACTGAGTACTATTATTTGGCGGTAGAATAACTGATGAGTGGGTGGTACCTACCCAGACGGGCTTGCACAAAGCCCTACCACCAAGTAAGGTTGAAATAGACTATACTGAACAATATTTATAATTAGTGATAAACAGATACATACAACTAAACCGGGAAGTTATGTAAGATTATATATATATACTTATACCATAAAAAAAGAAAACAAAAAAGATAAGTTTGTTAAATAAATTGACAGGACATGACCTTTGGTTTGACTTATGGTTAACCTATGGTTTCAGGTGGTGAAGACTGTCTGTGGGAGTGGTGATGCTGCAATATGTGGAGTGAGTGGCGCTGGCTCGTGGTCACGTTGAATGCTGTAGCTGCTCTGTCACCGGTCGTCAAAATTGGTGAGTATTATATTTTTACGAGATCTCAACCTCCATGGTCGAGTGGTGTGTACACCGGTTTTCATGGGTACACTTATACTCCATATCGATGTAGAAAAAGTTCATTAGTTTTCTATATTGTCTTGTGCCTGGATGTTTGTGGTGCTTTAGCTACTTACATTGGGATCAGAGTAATGTATCTGATGTTGTCCAATACTTATTTATAAAGCTAAACAACTGTCCTTAACACGATAACTGCGACATTCCTTTTATTTTTGCCATTTCAGTGGTACTGGGCGTTTAAGAACTCGAACGAAAACTATCATAATATCGGTACGGGGCTTATTAGACCCCGTATCGTTTGAGATGCTAAAACTCGATGTGATTGTGCTTATTGATGTGATTGACACAATATTTTGATAGTTTACAATCTCACGACGTAGGTGGTCATCTAACGATGTTAGATGGCAATCTATCTCGTTAGATATATGTCTACGTGTGTTCCAGGTGCAATATTCACAGAGGAGTCGAGGGGTGGTAGCGCTGAGTTAGCCTTCAAGTACGCGGTCTACAGAATCAACAAAGAACGCAGCTTATTACCTGAAAGTACTCTTGTGTACGACATACAGTACACCACGGCGAGAGACACGTTCCGAACTTATAAGAAAGGTACACACATATATCACTACATATTATAAAACAAAAGTGAAGAGCTGAGATGGCCCAGTGGTTAGAACGCGTGCGTCTTAACCGATGATTGCGGGTTCAAACCCAGGCAAGCACCTTTGATTCATGTTCTTAATTTGTCTTTATAATTCATCTCGTGCTCAGCGGCGAAGGAAAACATCGTGAGGAAACTTGCATATGACAAATTTCATAGAAATTCTGCCACATCTATATTCCACCAACCCGCATTGGAGCAGCGTGGTGGAATACGTTCCAAAAACCTTCTTCTCAAAGGGAGAGGATGCCTTTAGCCCAGCAGTGGGAATTTACAGGATGTTGTTGTTATTGTTATAAAGCAAAGTCTCCCTGCTGCGTCTGTCTGTATATTCGCGATAATCTCCAAAACTATTAAACAGATTTTTGTAGGTTTGACTAATATACAGACGGATTTATACGGAAGATTTATGTGTATAATTTATCAACATATATTAATATATAATGTATGATGGAGTGGCTTGTCCCAGCTGGTTTTTAAAAACATGACGTCAGCCTTTCTGACCAATAAAGCACATGTGCTGGGAGACCTAAATGAATCATCATACTCATATATAATTCAATTCTAACAATGTAACATACATATATGTCGAACTGACAACCTCCTTTTTTAGAAGTCGTTTGGAAAAGTGAGTGAGCCAGTGTAACTTGGACACAATGCACATAAAATCATAGTTTCCAAGGTTGTTGTGCAATGTAGGAGACGGTAATTTGCTATCAACATTGGTGGCGGTGACCACAGATTAGATAGCCCATTTACCAAAAACCTAGAAATATATGTACCTTCTATATCATTAATGAAATTATTGTAAATAACTATACCATTAAAATATATAATATATATATATCAAAATAATACCGAGCACGAAACAGGAAACTCTCGGTTTTAAAGTGGCGGAAACGCAATATGGCTACCGGAAGTGGTTGATTCGAGGACCCTTAACAGTTTTTTGCTGGCTTCAAAATGCTTAACATCGAAATTATATTTACGAAGAAATTTCGCTATACGATAATTATATTTTAACATATGATGACCTTTGATTATAAATAATTCATATCAATAGTGAGTCTCCCGCGAAATTTGGCGGTTACTTTAAACATTTGATTTTGATTTCTTGATGAAACCATTTTTTAAATTAAATTTATTGTAAAATACGTATTTTTAGAACCAGAAGTAGGAAGTAGGCTAACCTCTAAAACAACTACCTTTAATTTACAATAACAATCAATCTACCACAAAAGAACAACATTTAATCTACAACAGAAATAACCATCAATAATAATACTACCCAGTAATGGCGATTCAATGTGTCAGCTGCAAAACTCCCGCCTTTTTTTTTAAGGGAATTTTTGTGACATGACGCTGATGTTGCTTGTTCATTCCAATGGTATACATTAGTTCAGTTCGAATTTTATTTATTTTGTACATATTTTTCATATATATTTTTATACAGCTGTTGTACCGCTCTCTAACCGGCCAGTAACTTTTTTCCGCTCTCTAATATTAAATGTAAAATACATATTTAGGAGATTCCTTTGACTATACAACTGGCTGGAAAGAATAAAAAAAAACAAAAGCGCGCGAAACCATATGAAGCCGTCATAATTTTTTTTGGTCGCGAACTGTAAGGTCAATATTGGCGTGCTTTTAATTTGTTATAAGTGTTAATTGTGTCTTATTTGGTAAGTGAACTCAACTGAGTATGGAATTTACTTCAATATGTATTACTTGGTGAAGAGAAGTGAAGTGAAGTTAGAACTTAGTAAAGTGATTAAAGTTATTTATATTCTTGTCTTTTTTTTCACTTCTGTATGCTAAATATATAATAAATTTAGCAAATTGGAGGCTGGAGTTCTACAAAATGAGATTACCGATTCTCTATGTACAGCTATCGTACCATAAACACTGGGACAAAAATCAAATAACCCTATTTATATATAAGATAATGGAACATTTACTAGAACATTTCAAATAAATATGTTCTTTAATACTTGTGGCGTTGCCTTGCCTTTGTCTTGCACGGTGAGTCTTGGTCTTGGTCTTGCTAAAAATATGCGGTCTTGTTCTCGGTCTTGGTCTTGCAAAAACGCAAGAACAAGACCAAGACTGCAAGACCAAGACTAAATTTGGGCAACACTAAATACTTGGTACTTTTATTTATATACCAATTTTTTGGTATATAATTTATTCTGAAATTTATCAAGAACGCTACTGACAGTTTAATTTTCTTAAGTCCAGTGGCGGATTTATCAATAGGCTAAGTAGGCTGGAGCCTAGGGCGGCAGATTTAGAGGGTGCGGCAAATTTAGCCCAAATTTGTTACTATCTTACAGAAATTTAAAAACAAAACTTATAACTATATGTATAGGTACACATTACGTCCGTAATCCGTATACTCGTCACTACATAGCGGGTTGGAAAAATAATCTAGTAACTAACGGAAATATCACCTAGTTTATAATCATACTAATAACGGGAAAAACCGATGTAATGAGGACGATAGAACACAAATCATAAATGTTGCAAAAAAAATGTAAGGTGCGGCAAAAATTGAATAGCCTACTAGCGGCAGAATTGTAAATCCGCCACTGATTACGTGGCTACACAATATGGATGTCCCTTTCTTTTTTTTTAATTTAAAGGTGACGTCACTACAAAAATGACATTTTTTTTTTTAATTTCAGCGTGTACACAAATCAAGTCGGGCGCTATAGCCATCTTTAGCAGCGCTGGTCCGCTGCTCGGGTCGACGCTGTCAGCCATGTGCAAATCGCTGCACGCTCCACATTTGACTGTAACGCCGCATTTTATTGAGAGTAAGTATGCTGTATATATATTGTCTTTATAATTCATCTCGTGCTCGGCGTTGAAGGAAAACAACGTGGAGAAACCTGCATTTTTATTTTATAGTAAAGGTTGGCGGACGAGCAATGGGCCACCTGATGGTAAGTGGTCACCATCACGCATTTCTTACATCGTCAATGCGCCACCAACCTTGGGAACTAAGATATTATGTCCCTTGTGCCTGTAGTTACACTGGCTAACTCACCCTTCATACAGGAATACAACAATACTGAGTACTGTTCTTTGGCGGTAGAATAACTGATGTGTGGTACCTACCCAGACGGGCTTGCACAAAGCCCTACCACCGAGGTTTGTGTCTAATTTCATTGAAGTTCTGTCACATGTCCATTCCACCAACCCGCATTCGAACAGCGTCTTGGAATATGTTCCAAGCCCTCTCCTTAATGGGAGAAGAGGCCTTAGCCCAGCAGTGGGAAATTTACAGGCTCTTACTTTGCTTTATTTTACTGATAGATATTGTTATTAAAATGAAGGAGATATCTTTTTTTCTATTTTTATAAGAACTAACAACCCACCCTGGCCTAACACGCCATGTTATTTGGACATCTTCTATACACATAATAAAATTGGAGTGTCTGTTTGTATACATTAAGCACATGAAAATTCAGTGGTACTAACCACTGGGCCATCTCCACTCTCGAGATGCCCGAAGATCTTTCAAAAGGAGATTCTAATTATACTAGTTCTAATAGTGTAAAATTTTCTTTTGAACATCGTCATTTACGAAGAGTGCGTGTGTGAGTTGGTGTGTGTTTTTTATTTTAAGTAATTAATCGAAAATCTGAATCCTTACGAGTGATTTGTTTTATAGGTTTTTTTTTTTAATTTTATATGAATCAACTATTTATTTTAATCATTTGTTGTTTATTTTACAGCGTCAAACAGCTCAGATTCCTTCACGATCAACCTGTACCCCTCCAGAGAGCTGATGGACCAGGCTTTTAAGGACCTCACAGCCTTCCTCAACTGGACGAGAATGGGGATCATCTATGAGGACTACGGAGTTGGTTTGTATATTTATCTTTAATACTAGCGAACTACCCCGGCTTTACATGTGCAAATTATTAATTAATATAGTTATGTACCCGATAGCACTCAGGAATAGGCTATTTGACTGGTTTTTAAAATCCATTTTATATTATTTAGTAGAGGTTAAGGGACCCAGTAAAAGTTGATTTTTTTATTTCTAATACATATTTGCCGAAAAATATCATATTGAAAATTCCATATTTAAATAACGCTCGAAAACGCTACTTGGACAATATGGCGCTGCAATGGGGTCTGTGACGTCTCTTTGCTGTATTTTAATCTGTGGTACATATAGTAGAAAAGCAAGGTTTACAAGAAAGTGACTTCATCATGAACCCGGCCAATCAGGAGCGTTTTGTGTCACGTGACAAATGTTTGAAGATTTCTTCATTTTTATTTATTGTATAAAATAAGTATTATTTTCATGTTTCGTTAGTAAATAACTATTTTTAAACTCATAACATACACTGATTACAATAATTTACGATTTATTTTTCGCATTGTCAAATAGCCTATTATGTAGCTTTCTAACAGTCAAAAACGACCTCCATGGTCGAGTGGTGTGTACACCGGTTTTCACGGGTACGCCACTCCGAGTCGATGTGGATACAGTTCATTAGTTTTATATGTTGTCTTGGGTCTGGGTGTTTGTGGTACCGTCGTTACTTCTGATTTTCCACAACACAAGTGGTTCGTGTACTAACCTTTGGGATTGAAACCTCTTTGGAATAGGCTAAACCCAGTGAGATAGTGCTCCTTTCAAAGACTATGGTTATATTTAACCGACTTCAAAAGAAAAAAGTTTCTCCGTTCGATTGTTTGTATGTATGTAGAAATGTTTGTCCGCGGTTATCTCGCGTTTGGCCGAAGCAATTTGGATGCGGTTTTCAGAAAAGTATTTGTTACATTAAGGAGATGGTTTTAATTAACCGACTCGAAAAGAAAGTAGGTTCTTAGTTTGACCTATGGGTATGTATGTATTAATATTAGAATAAGAATAATAATAAGAAAATGTTTATTCAGGACAAACATACATTTCAAACATAATTATTAAAAAAATAAAAATACAATAAAAAATCATAGGAAATATTTAACATTAACTAACTAACTAACAACATTAACTAATAACTATAAGGAGACAACAAAAAAAAAAAACAAAAAAAAAATAAAGGAAATTAAATACAAATAAACAAGCAGTCCTAACTTACGATGTGTCTCGAAAAGGTGAACCATTGAGCTTTTATATTGGATTAAAATTTGTAAGACAGAGATTTATCAATATATGTTGATGTATGTTACGTTGTATATGTTAGGCGAGTTGAACATAGTGCGTCTGGCGCGCGACGGGCGCGACATGTACGCGGTGCGCGTGGACGCGCGCGACTACCGGCGCGCGCTCGCGCAACTCAAAGCGCAGAACATCCGGCACGTCATCGTCGACACCGACCCCAGGCACCTCAAGCAGCTGTCCAGGGCCGTGAGTACACACACACACGCACACACACACACACACACACACACACACACACACACACACACACACACACAACACTATATTGTCCATGTAATTTATACAAAAACCTTCCTCTCGAACCACTTTATCTATAAAAAAAACGTAGCAAAATCCGTTGCGTACTTTTTAAAAATGTTGGCATAGATACGGACAGACAGCGGTAAGCGACTTTGTTTTATACTATGTAATGATTCCTGCTAATATGTAATCTTCCACGACTCTCTTACCCGCTGACGCTGTAGAGGTCACTCTTGCCAACAGCTACTGTTGTATAACGTTACCAATATTTAGAATCCAGTGGTTTTTCAAGGTCTTGAATATGTTTTATTCAACGTAGACGCACGCATGGGCCACCTGATGGTAAGTGGTCAACACGGCCCATAGACAATCCCGTTGTTAATAATAATAACCATTCCTAACATCGTTAATGAGGTTGGAAATTAATATGTAACTAAAAATACATTAGCTCACTCACCCTTCAAACCGTAACACAACGATAATACTCATTATTCTTTGGCGGTAGGACATCTGATGAGAGGTAACCTACCCAAATCCTGCATAAAGCCGTTTGATCTAGTAAATAGATTAATAGACTATTCAAGTTAACTAAATAAATAGATTCACAGACTATTCAAGTCAACTAAATAAATAGATTCACAGACTATTCAAGATTTTGATCAATGACATATTGTCTATTCAATGTTAAATTTGTTTGGACTATTTCAATTAGTAGCAAAAGTGTTGACATTTTATGACATCCTATTTATTATACTGGACTAATTTATTCGGACATATCTCTACTGTAAATTTGTAATTATTTCTGATATATAAATTCCGTTTTCAGATATTACAGCTGCAAATGAACAACGAAAACTACCATTACATTTTTACATCTTTTGTAAGTATATGAAAGTATATACTTATATTATAAATGCGAAAGCAACTTTATCTATTACCTCTTTAAGTTTCAAAATATGAATCTGAATTTTGATATAGTTTATTCAAGTAGGCTCTTATGAATCGCCATTTGACAAACTCAATAGTTACTCAAATCAAATCAAAATGAACTTTATTCAAGTAGGCCTTTGAATCGTCATTTTACAATTAGGTAAAGCTACTACCGGTAAGAAACTAGTTACTCTTTTTCAAAATTTAAAAATACAAAGTCTAACATGACTTAAAGTTAAATACAATTATACATATATGTAATATACTTATAAAATACATCTATTAATTTAAGCTGCTAAATCGATTTAGATGGAATTTATCTAGGAGATAGTTTGATACTATATATTTGTTTTTCTTTCTGGTTTGGATATCTATTTCATCTCGTGGAAGGACATGGAAAATTAGATAACAGAGTAAATAATGTATCGGGAATCAATCAACATTTCATTTAAATGTTAAAAAAGGGTAACTACTGAGTTTCTTGCCGGTTCTTCTCGGTAGAATCTATTTTCAGAGCCGGTGGTAGCTTCACTTAATTGTAAAATGACGATTCAAAAGTGCTTATAAAAGCCTACTTGAATAAAGTTTATTTTGATTTTTGATTTGTATGGGAGTAAAATAGGTGGTGATGAAATCGTCGTTCTAGAAATATATGTCGTAACAAATGAACGTCTTATCAGTTACATTATGATATATATATATATATAATATAAGTACTTGTATAAATTTATATGTGCAAAATTATAATTTTTGACGCTCGAAATGTACCAGGTCAAAATAGTTAATGTTGATATCGTTTCCACAAGGGCCGACTTTCGATCCGTTCCATTACAAAAAATGTCCCTCTGACATTGGGGGCCCTGGGTATATGCTCCATAATATGTTAAAACGGTACTTTTTTAAGTAAGTGGTCACCATCACCCACAGACAATGACGCTGTAAGAAATATTAACAATTCCTTACATCATCAATGTGCCGCCTTGGGAACTAAGATGTTATGTCCCTTGTGCCTGTAGTTACACTGCCTCACTCACCCTTCAAACCGGAACACAACAGTACTAAGTACTGTTATTTGGCGGTAGAATAACTGATGAGTGGGTGGTACCTACCCGAACGGACTTGCACAAAACCCTATCACCAAGTAAAATAAAGTAAAAGTAAAAAAATATACGTCTCAGTCACAAAAGGACATATTATCACAGAATCATATTATCTTCGCCGAGCATAACTATAACATTCCATAGCGAAATAATGCATTTATATTTATATTAATTATATATATTGTCTACCCGTGACCACGAACGCTGTAAAGCGCTCGAAACGTTGGGATGTCCAAAATAATTAATATACGCGATTCAAATCCGTTATAACTAGTTTTGTTTAAATGCATTTATATTTCTTCCAGGATATGGAACTCTTCGACCTGGAGGACTTTCTGTACAACCGGGTTAACATGAGCGGCTGGAGGCTGGTGGATCGCGATTCCGATAAAGTTAAAGACGCTCTACAAGTCATGGAAAAGTTCCATCCCATCGGCGCTTCTATACTAAGCGGCGGAAATATCAAGGTAGGGCTAGTTAGATAACCTGCATGTGTCTAATCTCAATGAAATTCTGTCACATATGTCCTACAAGGGATGGTAGAATGAGCTCCATACATTCTTCTTAAAATGAATTGCCCTTTGTCCAATTGTGAAAAATCTACAGGCACATGTACAGTTTTTTTAAACTATGGAAATACATTTAAATAAAACTAGTTATAACGGTATCACGAACGCTGTAAAGTGCTCGAAACGTCGGGATGCCAAAAATAATTAATATACGCGATTCAAATCCGTTATAACTAGTTTTATTTAAATGTGTAATAATCGCGAAAAATTTAAGACAACACTATGGAAATACATACTATGTATACCGCTTTTCATGGGTAACTCAACTCCGAGGTCCCGGGTTCTATTCCGAAGTCAATGTGGAAAAAGTTCATTAAATTTCTACATTGTATTGGGTCTGGGTGTTTGTGGTATCGTGACTGATTTTCCATAGCACAAATGCTTTAGCTACTAACATTGGGATCAGAGTAATGTATGTGATGTTGTCCAATAAAACGGCTGGTAGCGAGATTGGCGCTGAGCACTCGTCAGGTAGCGCATTTCCCGTCCGTTGCAGACGGAGCCGGCGCTGCTGTACGACGCGCTGCAGGTACTGGCGCTCGCGCTCGCGTCCACCAAGGAGGTGCACGCCACCAACGTCTCCTGCGAGGCGGAAACGCACATATCCCACGGGAAGATACTACTCGAGAATATCAACAAAGTGAGTTGGAGAACACTTAGTGGTAGGGCTTTGTGCAAGCCCGTCTGGGTAGGTACCACCCACTCATCAAATATTCTACCGCCAAATAACAGTACTCAGTATTGTTGTGTTCCGCTTTGAAGCCATAAGCCAGTGTAACTACAGGCACAAGGAACGTAACATCTTAGTTCCCAAGGTTGGTGGCACATTGACGATGTAAGAAATAGTTAATATTTCTTACAGCGTCATTGTCTATGGGTGATGGTGACCCCTTACCATCAGGTGTCCCATTAGCTCGTCCGCCAAACTATTCCATAAAAAAAATCTTTCTCGAATGTCAAACTTTCGAGAAGAACGTAGTCTCAATTTTCGTTAATTATAAAGTAAAGTGCTCCTGCCGAGTCTGTCCGCAATGAGCTCAAATGCTACCAAACGGGATTTTATGCGATTTTCAATAATGGCCAACCGAACCGGATTAGGGTAGCTGGACATGTAAACTAATATTATAAATGGGAAAAATGCTCTTTCACGGCGAAACTACTTGACTTTTTATGCCTAAAGCTGGACGACGAATCTCCAAAAAGTGAACGAAGCTAGGGGCAAAAACTAGTATGATATATTTCTCAGCATATGATCTGCATTGACTTAATATTAAGTGTACCTGATAGTACCAGAGTTTTTCAGAACTAGTTTCCGCTCCCTATTTCGCATACTTGTGGCCTTCTCACTTCGGTACCCTGTTCTCTCTTCTGTTTCATATCGATCGCTTAAATAGTTTAGACGCAAAATTGATACAAACAATTATTCTGCCGCAGTTTTTTCCGTATCCTAATAAACTTTTATTTTCTTTATTTCTTGAAATTCGGTAGCAATCACTGCGTATTACAGGTCCAAGCACACGGCCTCACAGGCCCCATAGCGTTCACGGACGGCATCCGGACCAGCTTCCAGCTGCAGCTGATGCGCCTGTCCGGCGGGGAGGGCGGGCGCGCCGTGCAGGCGGGCGCGTGGGCGCCCACGCGTGGGCTCGAGATCACCGACTCCGCCGCCTACAGGCGCGACCCGCCGCCCAACGTCACTCTTACAGTTGTGACCGTCGAGGTAAGAAAACGAATTTTCGGCTTTTTATATGAGAAGCGAAATATTTAAGATAAATCTAATGGTGGCTTTGTGGAAGCCACAAGGGTGTGCCATCTTAGTCCCTAAGGTTTGTGTTGCATTGGTTATGTAACAAATAGTTAAAATTTATACTTTGTCAATATCTGTGGGCAGTGGTTACCACTTACCATCAGATGGACCAGTTAGCAAACCACTTATCGAGGCCAGAAAAAAATACAGAATACCATTAATTTTTATTAAAAAAACGATGTTTATAAAAAAATCGTTTCCGCTCATGTCTGGAGTGTTTCTTCTCTAACTATTCGTAGATCTATGGCTTGTATAACTTATTTCTGGATCATTCGGCAAATATCATATAAATAGATGACCTTGACCTTACTTCTCAAAACGCAGTATACGATTACTCTTAAAAAAATAAGCCACTTTTATTTCTATAGGAGAAACCATACGTCATGGTCAAGGAGGGCTGGAACCTCCAGGGGAACGCCAGGTTTGAGGGATTCTGCATAGATCTCCTGGCGCGCGTAGCAGCTCGAGCTGGTTTCCAGTACCGGTTGAGGCTCGTCCCTGATAACATGTACGGTGCTTGGGACCCTGAGACCGGGCAATGGAACGGAATAGTCAAGGAATTGATGGAAAGAGTAAGTATATAGCCTTAGTTCAAACATATGTAGAGATTTGCTTATATGAATAGCCAATAAGTTGTTTAAATTAAAACACCTTAATGTTTTGGTAATGAAAATCAAAATCAGAATAAACTTTGCACTTTTGAATCATCATTATACAGTTAAGTGAAGCTACCGCCGGTTCGGAAAGTAGATTCTACCGAGAAGAACCTGCAAGAAACTCTTTTTCAACATTTAAAAAACACAAAGTCATATTAGTTAATACAATTATTTTAATTAATATATCCTGCTTGGATTCAACAGGTATAATATAATAGTAACAGCCTGTAAATTTCCCAATACTGGGCTAAAGCCTCTTCTCCATTAGAGGAAAACGTTTGGAGCATATTCCACCACGCTCCAATGAAGATTGGTTTAATACTTATGAAACTTTAATTTATTCAATTATAGAACGCAGATATAGCAGTCGCGTCTATGACCATAAACTATGCACGGGAAGCAGTCATAGACTTTACCAAACCCTTTATGAATTTGGGTATCGGAATATTATTTAAGGTAAGTTCTACATATTATTAAAGCAAAGTCCGTATAATTATACTTGGTGGTAGGGCTTTGTGCAAGCCCGTCTGGGTAGGTACCACCCACTCATCAGTTATTCTACCGCCAAACAACAGTATTCAGTATTGTTGTATTCCAGTTTGAAGGTTGAGCGAGCCAGTGTAACTACAGGCATAAGGGACATAACATCTTAGTTCCCAAGGTTGGTGGCGCATTGACGATGTAAGGAATAGTTAATATTTCTTACAGCTTTATTGTCTATGGGTGATCTCTTACCATCAGGTGGCCTATATGCTCGTCCTCCAACCTATACCATAAAAAAAAGATACCACTCATAACGTATTCTACCACTAGAGAGCAATAATTAGTAACGAGTTTTTGTATGAAGGATGAGTGCTAATGTGAGTTCAAGCACAGATATGACATCTTGGCTCCAAAGGTTGGTTGCACATTGGCGGATTCAAAAAACAGAGTTGAGATAGCCCATCCATATAGATTTAATGGTTCCTATATTCTTCTATGATTTTGGAACAGTGGTCTGTGAGGGTACGCTGGTTCTTCGCTTTGTCTTATCCCCCATTACCATGTTTTGAACATTTCATTTCATTTTTGATATTTCACGAGCTTGTTCCGCGGCAAATGTCGGCTGAAGCAATAAGAATAGCTCTGTTGGAAAAAGTCAAGTACAGCCTTTTAATATGCCACTGCTGCACAAAAATCCTCTTACTCTTGATGAAAAGGTCTGAAGAATGTTTCTCCATGCTAGTCCACGTACGGTTTGATGGACACATGGCAAATTTCAATCTAAAACTATAAGATCCTGAAAATGTCCCTCTGCTGGACTAAGGCCTCCTCATACACATAACATATTCCACCTCGCTGTTCCAATGCGGGTTGATGGAATACACATGTGGCAGAATATCTATTTAATTAGTCACATGAAAATATCCTAACGATGATTTCCTGCATCGAACACAAATTGATCACATGAATATTGCCCGGGTTTGAACCCTCAATCATCAGTTAAGATGCACGCGCTCTAACCACTGAGCCATCTGGCCTCAATTTTATTCTGGTACATGATTTCATGGCTTAAAAATACGAAACAAATGTTTAAGGTGCCATCATCTCAACCCACGCGGCTGTTCAGTTTCCTGAACCCGCTGGCGATAGAGATATGGCTGTACGTGCTCGCTGCGTACATCCTGGTGTCGTTCACACTGTTTGTGATGGCGAGATTCTCCCCGTACGAATGGTAAGTTCTTATTACATTGACAAAATCAAAATCAAAAATAAACTTTATTCAAGTGGGCTTTTACAAGCACTTTTGAATCTTCATTTTACAATTAAGTGAAGCTACCACCGGTTCGGAAAGTAGATTCTACCGAGAAGAACCGACAAGAAACTCATTAGTTACTCCTTTTCAACATTTAAAATATACAATCATAGTAGTTAAATACAATTATATATGTATGTAATGTATCCTGCCTGGAAGTCAACGGGTATTAATTCAAAGCTTTTTTCTCATCTACAATTTCGAAATACAAATTGAGACAAACATTTCTATAGTAAATTTGGTACCAAGTTTGTAGGGTTTTGGGTGAGGTATTATTGCTTTCATATACATCATTAAATAGCCATTCATTCCCCTATGGACGAAAAATACGAAACCAGGAAAAGTAAATAAGTCAGGTAAAGGGTATGCAGGTGTTAATGCTACCAAAGACTTGCTATTGTTAAATTCTCACAAAAAATACCAATAGCCCAATACATAAGGCTTTAGATAATTAGCACTCAAAAAGAAACTGAGGTCTTAAACAAACTGTCTTCTAAATAAAATGGCTTTCAAGAGCCTATGAAGCTTTAACTAGAATTCTATAATACACAAGTATAGTACGACACAACTTAGACGTAGCATCGGCAAATTCAATAAAACCGATTACTGCCGGTTAATACAACCAATAGAAACAGCTCCCTATCGCGCCATTCGACGCTATTCAACAAAACAACAACAACAATTTTCTATGGGTGATGGTGACCACTTACCATCTGGTGGCCAATATGCTCGCCCGCCAACCTATACCATAAAAAAAAATCTGCAATATTCACAATGTATATTCCAGGTCTTCGAGCACACACGTCTGCGGTCATGAAACGAAGCTCCTCACGAACCAGTTCAGCGTCTGTAATTCCTTCTGGTTCATAACTGGGACCTTCTTGAGGCAAGGATCTGGATTAAATCCTAAGGTAACTGTAGTGTTTGTATTTAAATAATAACTATGGTAATAGTTATTAACATTGTCTCGTGCTCACGGTGTGGTGGGGCGAACGTCATTCGGGCGAGAGCCATTGGCGAGAGCTGACGTGTCGCTTGCGCATACCGTGTGTTGTCGAGCCAGTGAACCGTTTAACGTAGTGTACACTACAGTAACCATCCCAATGCTGGACAAATTTATCTTTTTAGGAACAAGAGTTAGGAATTTAGTTCACAATGCCAATGGTGAGAACGTAAGATTTCCTGGAATTTTTTGCCAGAATTTTAGAGTTTATAAAGTCATTTTTGACGAGATAATTTTTTTCTATCTGCATTATTTTGAAAAATTGTGTAATTAAATGACACAGCAATTTTTACATGAAAATATCATATTGTTATATATGTATATTACGGGGTTTATTAAGACAAGCTACTATATATATGTTACGGGGTTTATTAAGACAAGTTACTGATACATAACTATGCTATTATTTTGGTATATATAAAACTCCAGATTACATGTGAGTGACTAACCAGAATTAAATGTACAATTGATTTTTTTGGGTATAAAATCTTTTTATAATTGCACTAAATTTATTTAAAATTACAATAATATCGATAACATTAATAAAACTAATTTAGTAGTAGCAGATTTTGGCTAGTTTAGTCAAATTACGATAATCAACATTTAATATGAAATCAAAAACGACGTAAATACGAAAATCAATACTTGGTGGTAGGGCTTTGTGCAAGCCCGTCTGGGTAGGTACCATCCATTCGTCGGTTATTCTACCGCCAAATGACAGTACTCAGTATTGTTGTGTTCCGGTTTGAAGGGTGAGTGAGTCAGTGTAACTACAGGCACAAGGGATATAACATCTTAGTTCCCAAGGTTGGTGGCGCATTGACGATGTAAGGAATCCTACTACTATTATAAAGGCGAAAGTTTGTATGTATGGATGTATGGATGTTTGTTACTCTTTCACGTAAAAACTACTGAATGGATTTGAATGAAACTTTACCACAATATAGCTTATACATCAGAATAACACATAGGCTACAATTTTTGAGGTTTCCAATGTGAGGTCGTAATAAAACACATTTTTTGCGCTTACATTGCAAACGCTGACTGAATCCTACAGATAGATCAAAATAACGTACTACAGTATTGTACAACTTAAAAAGGTCTACAAAAAAGTCCGTGATGGTAAATGTTTATCTCTTAGGAATAACCCACAATAACCATTTTTTATCCTTTACTTTGTACGAGAAATAATGGCTTATTTACGAAGCGATTTTAAGCGATTACTAGACTAGACGGGACAAACCTGAAGTCCACGCGAACGAAGTCGCGGGCAAAAGCTAGTAGTTAATATTTCTTACAGCGTCATTGTTTATGGGCGATCATAGCTGTTATTGTGCAGGCGACCTCGACGCGCATAGTGGGGGGCATCTGGTGGTTCTTCACGCTGATCATCCTGTCGTCGTACACGGCCAACCTGGCGGCGTTCCTGACGGTGGAGCGCACGGTGCTGCCCATACAGAGCGCGGCCGACCTCGCGGCGCAGACCAGCGTGCAGTACGGAACCCTCAACGGCGGCTCCACTATGACCTTCTTCAGGGTGAGTTTAGAACCGTATTTAAGAACTACTAATCCAAAAACGAGTCTCGATGAGTCGAGATGGCCCAGTGGTTAGAACGCGTGCATCTTAACCGATGATTGCGGGTTCAAACCCAGGCGAGCACCGCTGATTCATGTGCTTAATTTGTGTTTATAATTCATCTCGTACTCGGCGGTGAAGGAAAACATCCTGGAGGAAACCTGCATGTGACAAATTTCATAGAAATTCTGCCACATGTGTATTCCACCAACCCGCATTGGAACAGCGTGGTGGAATATATTCCAAACCTTCTCCTCTAAGGGAGAGGAGGCCTTTAGCCCAGCAGTGGGAATTTACAGGCTGTTGTTGTTGTTGTAATCTAAAAACGGATGACGTCAGAACATCAGATGTCATCGATTTGATGGTGACGAATAACCGATCTGGTATGTCAAAGCATCCAAAGTACAATGACCATAATATTTGCCCTCTCTCTTTTACATTACAGTAACTCATCTGTGAGAAAGAGATGAATAGACGTCACACCAATTTCGATGTTACATTCGTTTCATCTCTTTCTCACATATCGTACAATGTTAAGTTAAACAAAGACGGCGATACCTGAAATCGATCGTTAAAAATTTAATAGCTTACTCGCGGCAGATTTGTAAATCAGCCACTGCATAAATAGTTGTAAAGTTATTATTATTATTTAAAAAAAAAAACAAAATAAAATGAAAACTGTTCTAAATTTTGACGTCGGTATAATTTATATACTTACATTAAATCTATTTCTTTTTTTTTGTGGAAACTTCGAGAATTTATTACGTGTATTCTACTTCTAGAAAAATCTAGAAACATTAATGGTTGATATTACATAATATTGTACTGAAGCCATAAGTTTATTTCTTTTCCTAGGACTCAAACATAGATATATACCAGAAGATGTGGCAGCACATGTCGACTGCGACCCCACCAGCGCTCGTCTCCTCCTACGAGGAGGGGGTCCGAAGGGTTCTGATGGGGAATTATGCGTTCCTCATGGAGTCCACCATGCTAGACCATAGAGTACAGAGGGACTGCAATTTGACGCAGATTGGAGGTCTCCTAGATTCGAAGGTGAGTATCGTGATAGTAAAACGTGTCGTAAGATAATGTAAACGTAAATTCAAATCGCTTATAAAAAATACATTGGTAAAAAAGGCATATTATTCGATACATAATTTTGTAGATGATAAAAAAGAGTGGAATTAATCCCTGTTGACTTCCAGACAGGATATATCAATTTAAATAATTGTATTAACTAACATGACTGTACTTTTTTTTAAATGTTGAAAAAGATTAACTACTGAGTTTCTTGCCGGTTCTTCTCGGTAGAATCTACTTTCCGAACCGGTGGTAGCTTCACTTAATTGTAAAGTGACGATTCAAAAGTGCTTGTAAAAGCCCACTTGAATAAAGTATATTTTGATTTTGATTTTGATTGAGTTTAATTTGTATTTAACATCACAAAGCTACATCCCAATAAAACTTAGTACTTATGAATTTTTAGTTTTAGCAATTTAGCGTCAAAGTCGTTACTTCCCAGTCGTTTCCTCATCACTGAGGATCGTGACCACCATGCGTGTGGCTCTCCTGAACACTTCGTACCACCTTCCTCCAGCCATTCCTATTCTTTGCCATTCGTAGGCAAGCCTGGGCACATGATCCTGTGGCTGACTTTACCGTATCCACAGGGACGACGCTCTTCTTCCTCTCTTCCCCTCGTCGTTGTTACATAAAAACGAGCAAATATTCATAATATAATATTAAACAACTAGTAGTAGTAGTAACAGCCTGTAAATTTCCCACTGCTGAGATAAGACCTCCTTTTCCGTTAAGGAGAGGGCTTGGAACATATTCCACCACGCTGTTCCAATGCGGGTTGGTAGAATGCACATGTGGCAGAATTTCGATGAAATTAGACACATGCAGATTTCCTTGTTTCCCATGTTTTCCTTCACCGCCGAGCACGAGATGAATTATAAACACAAATTAAACACATATAATATATAGTGGTGCTTGCCTGTGTTTGAACCCGTAATCATCGGTTAAGATGCACGCGTTCTAACCACTGGGCCATCTCGACTCAACTATAAAACATCACTTAATATATTTAGCTATTTCATCTAGGGTTACGGTATAGCAACGTGGAAGGGCAGCCCTTGGCGCGACAAGATCTCCTTAGCGATATTAGAGCTGCAAGAGAAGGGCGTGATACAGATACTGTACGACAAGTGGTGGAAGAACACGGGCGACGTCTGCAACCGGGACGGCAAGGACAGCAAGGCGAACCCTTTAGGTGTGCAAAACATTGGTGAGTGCTCGTACTATAGATCACGTGCTATTATTATACCTTTACACGCTTTTATTAGCTCGATCTCTATGGTATCTTCTTAAAATCTCTGTGTCTTGAGCAAATTTTATGACGTTGATTTTTCTGAATTTTTTGCTGATTTTTTTTCGCTAGAAACAAATTTCTGAATGGGCTTGTTAAATTGATTAAAGGTCTTCGAAATCGTCAATAGTGCAATGGTGTACGGGCTTAGTGATGTAAATGTCGCAAGATCCTGATCATTTGGGCTATTGACGTCCCCGTTAAAACAAGTGATAAGCTGAAAAGGGGTGAATAGGAATATTGGTATTTTCTTAATTAATTTGGGACATTAGTATTTTTTTATGATATAGGTTGACGGACGAGCATATGGGCCACCTGATGGTAAGTGGTCACCATCACCCTTAGACAATGACGCTGTAAGAAATATTAACTATTCCTTACATCGTCAATGCCACCAACCTTGGGAACTAAGATATTATGTCCCTTGTGCCCGTAGTTACACTGGCTCACTCATCCTTCAAACCGGAACACAACAATACTGAGTACTGTTATTTGGCGGTAGAATAACTGGTGAGTGGGTGGTACCTACCCAGACGGGCTTGCACAAAGCCCTACCACCAAGTATTCAAATATTTCTTTAAAGAGGAAATAAATAGTGCTAATCTTCCTGTATTGTTCATGATTAAATCCTAATTATAATTCCAGGGGGTGTGTTTGTGACGTTACTGTGTGGGTTGGTTCTGGCCATTGTGGTAGCGATATTGGAGTTCTGCTGGAATACGAGGAAGAACGCCTCGCAGGGTCGACAGTCGCTCTGCAGCGAAATGGGTCAGGTCTGTAACGACTTCACTTCTTACGTCAACTTGACTAATAACACGACGATCTTTCTTTGGAAAAACTGCTTTTAATTACAGTGCATATGTGTGTGTGCGCAAATATAGCTGCATTATTTACTGTCATAATCTGTTGTGAGGGAAAAGGGACACGATTGGTCAACGGCTTGTAGTGCTTTTAGAGGAACGTCAGAAAATGCTGCTGATTTGAATTTAGATCCACGAGACCTGCAATCATAATCTACTGTTGAGAATACATGTTAGTGATAATCCTATTTATTTAATTTATACAGGAATTAAGAACAGCAATGAGAGGAGGTTCCTCGAGAACAGTCCTGAGACCTGGATGTTCCAGGTGTTCGCCGGGAACGCATGTGCCACCAGCGCCATCCAGATACGAGGTACTTTAACAATCATCAGTTTTAAGAATCCAAACTCAGTTTGATTAGATATAAATACTTTTATTTTAACATAATTGGTTCAATCGGAACAATTACAAGTTGGACAATCAATCACCCTTAATTATTAAGATAACCCTGTTAATCCCGGATTCTGACCACCGACTGTTTTTCCCTCTTCCTTTCCCATTCTTCTCTTCTTCTTGTCACTTCACAATCTGTCCGGTCATCCAATTGTTCAGCCGAGCTCAGTCGTGATTGGCCGCTGTTTTCACCAGCCAAAAAAAATAAAAATCATCACATAAGTAATTTTATACATAAACTAGCTGTTGCTTGAATTATGGTAATAAATAACTTAACAGACTAATTAAAAATATTACCTTAATTTAAGACCTTTTTGTAAATAACTGGCGGTTCATTCATTTCCATGCAGTCCATTTTAAAGATTTGTTCCTGTGCTTTGTTAATTGACTTTAAGCTCAAACTCCACTCTTTTGAACTTAAAAGTTATATTACACTGTTTCTCATCTAACAATCTATCATCAAGTGATTGTACTTGGTGGTAGGGCTTTGTGCAAGCCCGTCTGGGTAGGTACCACCCACTCATCAGTTATTCTACCGCCAAACAACAGTACTCAGTATTGTTGTGTTCCGGTTTGAAGGGTGAGTGAGCCAGTGTAACTACAGGCACAAGGGACATAGCATCTTAGTTCCCAAGGTTGGTGGCACATTAACGATGTAAGGAATAGTTAATATTTCTTACAGTTTTATTGTCAATGGGTGATAGTGACCACTTACCATCACGGTGGCCTATATGCTCGTCGGCCAACCTATACCATAAAAAACAGAGAAAACTGTAGCCCCCATGAATTCCAATGGAGTGCCGTAACTATTAGTCTGGTGCCGTTGCATAATTTTTGAGGTCTTAACCCTAATCCCTCTCAAAGGTTTAAACCCTCAGTAACGCTATTGGTATAACAATCTCCTAACTTAAAAATGACGCACCTCAGGACTAACCTATATGTAATTTCAACCTTAGGGGTAGATTATCCAAAAACGCTTAAATACATTTCTTCTCATTTCTAACGTCTCAAAAATATCGTTTCATATTTCTAACTTCAAAGATGGCAGACTTCCAGATTAACCATAATACGAAACCCTTTAGGGCTAAAATATTCAGAAAACTAAAATACGTCTCTACTCATTTTTAATCAGTATCCCAAAAGTTTCATAGTTCTGACTTAAAAAATTGCGGAATTCCAAACTAACATACGAACTTGCAATCCTTTTTACACCCCTTATCCAATAATATTACTGAGTGATTTTAGCAATATGCAACGGCACCAGACTAATAGTTACGGCACTCCATCGGTATGTCATAGGGGCTACAGTTATCACTTGATGATGGATGGATAGATGAGAAACAGTGTAATATTTCTTTTAAGTTCAAAAGGGAACAGTTCGCGTTTAATTCGATTAACAAAACACAAGGTCAAGTCTTTAAAATTGACTGCATGGACATGAATGAAACACCAGTGTTCTTTACAAAGAGTTCTTAAACTAACGTAATATTTAAATTAGTCTATTGAGTTATTTTTAAACTTTTTTCACGCGAGCAAGGCCAAGGACAACAGCTAGTTTTATGTATATAGATTTGAACACCATTTATAATTATTCAAAATCGGAGGACGAGATGGTTACGTCTATAGAACAATGCTTTCGTCGAATCGTCTGAACCCATAAGGTGTCCGATAAGTTCCAATCACGCCCCAGACTCATGGCATGGCGCCCCGTGTGCAGACGGACGCGTCGAGCACGGTGGAGCTGAAGGAGCTCCGCTGGTCGTAGCGCGCGGCGCGGCGCGGCGGCTCCGCGCCCGCCTCGCCCGCGCCCGCCCCGCGCCGCCCCGCGCACGCGCCGCGTGAGTAACACACCACACACAACACACACTTGTCATTAGCTTTTACATACCCATAGTTCTATATCCGTACACATTTATACGCGTACCAAGTTTCCTTGCTCTTCCTTGCGAATATGTGCTCAGCATACATTGCACGCACACATTCGCAGCGCATGTTATGTTAAACACACAACAACAACAGTCTGTAAATTTCTCACTCCTGGGCTAAGGAAGGAGAAGCATATTCTACCACGCTGCTCCAATGGATATATACAATCAACCCGCATTGGAACAGCGTTATGGAATCTGTTCCAAACAATCTCCTCAAAGGGAGAAACCTTAGCCCAGCTGTGGGAAATTTACAGCCAATGTATATGTGTACAGGGCAAAGGAAAACAATGCGCGATAATTGATCTAAATTACGTGTATTTTAAATTAATATCTATTCAAGGCGGTTTTAAGATTGATCAATTTACTGAGAACATTCATGGGCCCCTCAATCATTGGTGATCACATTCGCCCATAGACACTGGTACTCTAGTTGCCATGCCTTATTACATACGCGCAACTAACCTTGAAAACTATAATTATTACTTGAATCTTCCTACTATTACAGATTCAGTAGGAACATTGAGAAGAACAACTTCGTACGTGCTGAAAGAACCCAGAGAGAAAAAACACGTTCAGATCGTAGCGTAATATAAGCGTAGAGTAGATTTTGTATCGATAGATATCTATGACACTGGTACTGAGCTCTGAGACTATAAATATATTCATCATTTTAATTGTTTACAAATAAAAAATGATTTATTTTTAACATTTAACAAAACATGCATGTTGATCGTGATGTGTCGCGTTGCATGCATGTAACGTAACGTAGTGTTGGGGAACATGCATTACGCAGGTACGTTTTTTGAAATGAAACTCATTTAGAGTCGCTGTGATATGAAAATGTATCCACGACAAAAAGACAAAATAAAAAAGCTTAATTTAATTATGAAATTCACATGTGTGTTTTTAAATGTGTTTATTTTGTGTAATAGCAAAATTTACATTGTGAGTCAAATGTGTAATCGATATTTTGATATCAAACGTTGGGAGACTGTGTTTATAGTTGCGATATACATGTCACATGCATCACTACACGTGCCGTTTAACATGCAGATTTAACTTTTATATTGAAGTGTGTTTTAATAATAGATGTGTTTTATAATTGTCAGAGGGTTGACATTTGTGTTCAAGAAACCACAAATATATTATCATTGATGAGTTCTTATAGAATAAAGAAATAACTTCTATAAGTACTTCTCAACTTCTGAACTCTTACAGAAGAGTCGAATTTACCTTAGACAATGAACGTGATTTTTTTCATACAAACGAATGTTCTTTGTAATGCAGAATTTGTGTTCATAGTTATAAAAACAAAGTCAGGTAACATGCATATGATGACTTACTCCAACTTGAAGTGTTATGTAAAGCTTAAGTGTTTTAAGTTATTTTGATCATATACGTATTTGTTTAAAATAAACAATTTAAAAACGCAAATTGTACAACTTGAAAATATTTATTTAATTGAAGCATTACACTTACTTATTGGGTGTCTAAAATATAATAACGGTTTGGAAACAACTTCAGAACAACAGGAAAAGGAAACTCAGCGGGATTTTCTTTTTTTTTTATACAGTCAGAGTAAGAAATCCTTCGTCAGTTTTCAAATTAATTCCTTTATCAAGTCCTAAAGTCTTAGTACCTATTAAATCTAAAGCACTAAACTGAAAACTGCATATAAAATTAAACTTGCACAGTATGATAACTTGGTTCAAAATAGTGTTATATTTTTGGACTACGTCTAGTTTTATATCAACATAAAAAAAAATTAATGGCGTAGTCATTTTTTTGTGGCTTTTATTTGTGCCAAAAAGGCACAGATTTTTTCGCCAATGTCACGTGCGATGGAGAAGACACGATGGAGATTGATCGGTTCGGTCGAGATTAAATGCTCAAATTAATTTTGAAGGCATAATAGCACTAGACGACTTAGAGACCCATAACTTAAAACAACACAACAAGTAATTAGTCATTACAAATTCAAATTAGATATGATAACTTCTACTGAATTGTTAAAATATGTCTGTTAGTGTCATATACTCTGGATCGGTAAAGCAGATTAGCACTGATACTGAGCACGCGTCAATAGATCTTAAGGTGACGAACCTTTTCTTACCCCGACTGTACAATTATTGCTGACATTATATATAATTTAAAATAGCCTAGAGGTCATCGTTTCTCATATTTATATTTCTTATATTTTATAATATCCGTTGGCATACAAATGTTCCTAAACGACTTTTTTTTAATTTAGCTATTGACTATTTCTGAACGTTCGAATAAATGGAATTTCATTTTAATGTACTGCGTTCATGCATTAAATTATTTATTGAAAAAATAACTACAAATAACTATTACAACTTTAATATAAGTTATTTAATAAATATACACGTGTAAATTACAATTAATAGGAAAATGTTGAGCAAGTGTAAGTTATTTTTAGTTCTTGCAACACTAATTCAAATGTCAGTTGAGTGTTCTTTTTTTGAAGAATTAAAAACATAATATAGTATAAGATGATAATACAAATAAATCGTATTCCGCTAGTCATTTGTAAATATATAGTGAAGTACTTTTGTAATGTAATTAATTAATGTATAAATATAAAACATACCTCTTAGAATATGTCCTAGTAATTTTTTATATAAGACAAGAGGCAAAGGCATGTCATTATTTTGCCGAAAACTATTTTTTTTAATCCATAATCCTAAACGATTCTAACAAATAACAAATAAAATCAAGGCATTTATGTTTTAATACATAATACTTATTGTTTATTTATTAAAGACCTTTAAAATGACTTTGTCATCAAGTCAATAAGTACAGTACGACACAACTTAGACGTAGCATCGGCAAAATTCGTAAAATCGATCACATCCGAATTAAGTACGCTATCCCAAATTATCAATATTTATTTCTCATGTGAATATGATCTTTACACAAACGTAATAACTTGTAATATCATATAACCTAATATATTCGTCAATTTGACGCGTCGATTTACATGCACTTGCTTTCTCGGGTTGAACTGACGCGAGATATAGCGACGAATAGCGTCGAGTGGCGCGATAGGGAGCTGTTTCTTTTGGTTAGATATTAACAGGCAGTAATCGGTTTTATTGAATTTACTGATGCTACATCTAATTTGTCGTACTATACGTAATTTTTTTTAATTAATCGTCATTGAAAGACGCACTGCAGTGTGTAAGCCAAGTTATTCCGAAGGTATTATTGAATGAAACGTATTAATGTAGATAAATATAATTTATAATAAAATCGCTAGATAAAATAGTTTTAATGTAGGTTATAGAAAAATAAATTTTATACTTAAATATAGATAATATAGTAAAAAGTGCGTTAATTTATCTTAGTGTTATATATTAATGTATATTATGGGGGGTCGTTCTATTATGTTAGCAAGATTATATATTATTTTTAATGTAGAGTCATTACACTTTCTTTTTAATGGTCAAACTATAAATTGTTTGGTAAATAAAAGAAAATTACAATTTTTATAGTTCTAATAAAGTTATGTGCCAATTTCCAGCTACATAATACGTCGGCCCCTTCAAATACTTATGTATATTATATTGTTACAAATTAATACGGCTATACTAAAATATTTTGTAAATAAATATTTCCTTAAATTGTATACAAATAACGTGCCAAAGTTATTTTATTGAATTTACTATAAATATGATTTAAAATGGAATCTAATTGAAGTAAATCCGTACAATGAATTACGTTCATTAAGTGATATTATTTGGACTTTTATATTTTGTTTTTATCTCACACATAGAAAACAAAATGGCTGGCTATTCGTTGTGTGTAATAAACTAATGGTTTTTATAATTAGAAACTGTATTTAAATTAAAAAAAATGAACGCATAAATCATAACCGAAGATTTCGTCTTTAAACCTTATAAGATCACATCACAGTTAAGACGAAACGACGTTAAGTATATCTGTCTCTTTTTAATACAGTAATATCAATATCGTTGTCTCTCTCAGATTTCTAAATATATTTACTTAACAGATATGTCAAACACCCTGTTCTCTTTGTCTGGTAAACAATAAATAACAGTATTTGCGAGTTTAAACTGTAATGAAACCAATTAACAGACTGCGTTCATTATGTAATCAAATTTTTTTCTGTGGCAATATTAAAAATATCAACGGTGTAATTTTTTTTTATTACAGTTGTTGTTATGACTTTTTTTGTTTAAATATAGTATGTCTTGTGTGTCCGTCAAAAATGGACGGAAACAACGAAAAGGTTACACCTTTTATGATGTATTTGATTCGTGTATTGTGTGTTGTGGAATCCAGAATTTGTATAATAAAGAGAATGTTTATTGTATGGTGGTTTATTTCATTCATACATAGCATGTAGCTTAGAGGCGCGATGGCAAAGTGGCTAGAACGCATGTATCGTAACCGATGATTGCGGGATCAAACCAAGGCACGCACCACTGAATATTCATTTACTATTTGTGTTTATAATTCATCTCGTGCTCAGCGGTGAAGATAACATCGTGATGGAATATGTTCCAAACCTTCTTCTCAAAGTAGAAGCTTTAGGGCAGCAGTGGGAAATTTACAGGCTCTTGTATAGCATGTAGCTTCCGGGAAGCGAGGTGTGTGCCAAACTGTCCACGGATCCAGGTAAACCCAAATGTGTATGCAAGTTTTTTTTGTTTACTAGTTCTCATCCTCGATTGAGGGGTGAAGAGTAATCGATGTTCTGACCTGTACCTGGGACAACGTGCCTGCATAATTTCTGAACAGTCGAGTATTTCAAGTGTAAAGTCTAATGAATAAACGAACTCACTTTCGCTATCATATAAGTTACGATACATTTCGAAATCGGCGAAAAAAACCAAATAGATAATCTATTTATGTCGGATGAAATTGATACACAACAACAACAACAACAGTTTGTAAACCACTGCTGGGCTACGGCGTCCTCTTCCTATGAGGAGAAGATTTGGAACATATTGATACTAGTGTTGGGTATATATATATACAAAGTAATAAAAATAGATTCATTTCGATGTGATAAAACGTATAATAAAAAAGATGAAATGACATTTAAAATGTATAACTAAAAAGTAATCAAACGTAATTCAACCTCCTTGAACAATTTAATGACAAATCACATTGCCATTAATTTGAACCAATCACGTGATACAAGCATATTATTTTAAATTAAATTATGCTGTACATTTTGAACTTGGTTTCCATTACTACCATGACTCACTAATATGCTAAGTTTAGTATTTTTTCCGATTAAGTATCACAAAAAATAAAACGTCTTTTTATTATTTAGTAGATATTGCAGAACTAGAAGTAAGAATTACAAAAAGAAAAAAAAATACAATTAGTCTAACCTCTAAAAACAATTAAAAATTGAATTTACAAAAACAACCAATATATCATTAAAGAAAAACATTAAATCTGCAACACAAATAACCAACAATGATAACAATACACCGTACTAAATGATAATAGCAGTGAAAATGTATCTGCCACAATACTCCCGCCCTTTTTTTTTCTTGAAAAGATTTTATGTGACGTGACGCATAAATCGTTCGACTTAGATGTTTATTCCAAGAATATATATTAGTATCTAATAATTGGTGAATATTTAAACAACATTGAGATCTAGCAAAACATTTTTTTATTGATTATGATTATAGAATTCTATTTAAGCTAAATTAATTAATTTTTTTTGCCATATTTGTTACTTAAAAAACTAATATATATATATGACGTTAAAGTACTCAAATTACAGCATTCCATATACCGGAAATAAAATTAGAAGTAGTACAGAAATAAACAATCAAACCTACCAATATTTTGTATTAAAGAACTTTAGCATATAAGAAAATCTAAATTAACGAAATAACTTACATCTATAAAGTAATTCACTTAATACAATTTGGAATACAAGTTATAAAGTTTAAGTTAGATCCGTTTATTCGCCTTAAATTTTTTCTTTAAGCGATTTAATTCGTTCATCTTCTTCGACTTTCCAAATTTATATCTCAGTAACTCCGGCGATAATTCCTGCAACGAAGCAAATTACATAAATACACATTGGACGATACATTAAATTCTTTAGAACAACTTTCATAATATTCCCCCCCCCCCCCCTCTCAGAATGGATTAATCCTGTACCCTTTCTTGGAGTATATCAAAATTACATCAAAATTAATTCATTGCAGTGGGGGATTTACCAATAGGCTAAATAGGCTGGAGCCTAGGGTGGCAGATTTGTTATTATCTTACAGAAAGTAAAAAAAACTTATAATTATATGTATACACATTACGTCCGTAATCCCTAAACTCGTCACTGCATAGCGGGTTGGAAAAATAATCTAGTAACTGACAGAAATATCACCTAGTTTATAATCACACACAGTTCCTTTTGCTGTTATAATATTAGTGACATGTAAATTGTATCTATGTAGTTATGTATCTACAACAAATCAATATCTCAGTGGTAATTATTAATAGTTTGACGGACTATAAATGTGTACAAAGTCGTCATCTAATTACCCTGATTGGTCAAGAATGCACAAATATTGCTTAAGATTTTTTTATGATATACGTTGGCGGACCAACATTTTGGGCTACCGCAGTAAGTGATCATCACCGCCTATAGACAATGGCACTGTATATTAACCATTCCTTACATCACCACTGCGCCATCAACCTTGAGAAGTAAAATGCGGTGTCGTTCCTTGTGCCTTTAAACCGAAACACGACAAAACTGAGTACTGTTGCTTGGCGGTAGAATATCTGATGATGACGAAACCTTTCCAGCCTTATTTGGACAAAGCCCTTCTACCAGGTTTAGCGAGAAGTTCAATAGTAATTAGTGTTTTTTCTTTCCTAAAAAAATGGTTGATTCGTCATACAAACTTCATTCCACCTCCTCTTTTTACGCCCTTAAGGAATGGTTCTCGCGACAGCTATTAATCAAAATCGGTTCAGCGATTTAAGCGAGAAGAGATAAAATTCGATCACACCACTACATCACAGATTTTAAGATTCTTAAGCGTCACGGGGCTAATGAGCCCCGTACCGGTAAAATGCATATTATTCAATACAAGATTATACAGATGACAAAAAGCATTGAATCAATACTTGTTGTATTCTAGGCAAGATATATTAAAATTGTATTTAACTAACATGACTGTATTTTTTAATGTTGAAAAAGAGTAAATACTGAGTTTCTTGATAGTTCTTTTCCATTGAATCTACATGGTAGCTTCACTTAGTGTAGTTGTTAAATAACGATTCAAAAGTTCTTGTGAAAGCCTACTTGAATAAGGTATATTTTGATTTTTATTTTGAAAACTCTTTTTAATATCCTAGAGCGTGGATTAGTGCTGATCTAAAGTTTTGTAAGTGGTACCTCTGTGTCTTGCAAATCGTGTCGGTTTCCAGGTCTCTTGTTATGAGGACCTTCTGGTCGCTCTTGGGGGTCTTCGATCCTTTCATCTGCACCTTCAGTGCTGTCGCCATGCGTGCCCGATTGCTTCTGGATGACTATGCATCTGAGATGATAAATTGAATCACGATATCTCAAAAACTAAAGCACCTACAAACTTACAATTTGCATGGCAGATTCCTTATAGGGGGTAGACATCCGCTTAGATTTAATGAAACTCCATCCCTAAGGGGATAAAACGGAGCTTGGAAATTTGTATGAAAGTACTACGGTTTTGAAGTAAAATACTTGAAATTAAAAATGTATCCACTGTAGATGTTGACTAAAAGTGTATCTTTCGAAATCAATTTTTTTGGGCAACTTCTAATTATAAATCATTTGAGCAACCGTCCTCTCAAACGGAGAGGTCTCACCCCAGCAGGAGAATATTAGAAACAACAACAACAGCCTGTAAATTTCCCACTGCTGGGCCAAGGCCTCTGGTTATGTAGAAGGAAGGCATATTCCACCACGCTACTCCAAAGCAAGTTAGTGGATATACATGTGACCGAATTTCTTTGAAAATTGACACATGCAGGTTTTCTTACGATTTCCTTCACCCCAGAATATTTCAAAATAGGGCTAGCTCTGTGGGTTAGAGAGAGACCAACTGCCTACCGCTGTCGTATGCGTAAGAGAAAGGGATGCAAGACAGTATGGTCCCGTAACGCGTTACGTAACGAAACAATTAAATAAAGAAGTTACCAAACCCAAAGATTCTCACCGTTTTTGTCTGATTTGGCTTACAGTGTGCAATATTTGTTGAAAACACACGACTACGAACAACAGTACTACAAATCTACACATTTTGAAATAATAATATACCATGTCGTCTTCCCTTTATATATGCTATGTATCTCTTGCTAGTTATCAGTAACTATACACAAACAGTTATGTACGTTTGTCTGTATATAAAATGTATTTTAATTTTTTTTTTTTTATGTAATAGGTTGTCGGACGAGCATATGGGTCACCTGATGGTAAGTGGTCACCATCACCCATAGACAATGACGCTGTAAGAAATGTTAACTATTCCTTACATCGTCAATGTGCCGCCAACCTTGGGAACTAAGATGCTATGTCCCTTGCGCCTGTAGTTACACAATATTGTTAAAAGCAAAGTTAAATGAAATGAAAAATATTAGACTACTTAAAAGTCGATTAACGATTATATCATGTAGTTATAATTATTGGTATATTTGGAGCCGGTGTCAGCTACGGTGCCCTTGCCCCAACAATCAAAAGAAAGAAGCGATACGAGCCCCTTGATTGATCCAGTATATTATTGTGTAAAAGGTAATTTGTAAAAAACATATTTGTCAAAGTATTCTCGTATTGTTTTTTGATAGATATACTGTAGGGTTTTATTGGCTGACACCGACTCCAAATATAACAATAATTATAACTACATGATATAATCGTTAATCGACTTTTAAGTAGTCTAATATTTTTCATTTCATTTAACTTAGGAAGACTCTAAAAAATATGTTGAATACGCAATTATTTTTATTACTTTTTCGTGCATATTCATTTGTTTTAAAATAGTGTTTTGTTTGAAGTCGGTTTTTCTTTTTGTTAAAATTTTATTTATTTTTTGATTTTAAGTGAAGCTGATGTTGACTAACTATTTTTTTTTAATATGGATAGATTAAGCGTTCCGTTTATATGAGTCAGAAACTACTTCGAGGACAATTTCAAAGGAAACTTGCGAATAAAGCAAAAATAGACTTTCGAAAATGCGGATTTAATACCTCACGCGGCGTGAACTACAAGGATCCCTCGAAAGAGCTGTAATCGAACTCAGCAAAAAAACTTTGAAAAAGACCAACTATATTTCGTACATCATATGACATCACATCACATACACAAAATTTGATTAAAGATAGTAAGAAATTCTGCCCCATATCGCACCCTAACTGCGAGCCGTATAGGAGTTCCATCACTACATAATATAAAACAAAGTCGCTTTCTCTGTCCCTATATCTTTAAATCTACGCAACGGATTTTGATGCGGTTTTTTTTAAAAGATAGTGTGATTCAAGGGGAAGGTTTGTGTATATAATACATGAACAATATAGTAAAGAAACACTGATAATTTTAGAAGTTTGCGATGTGATGTCGTATATAAACAAATTCTGTAGTATATTTAGTATCAGTATTGCACCCGTGCGAAGCCGGGGTGGGTAGCTAGTTGATTATAATATTCGACTATGATAATTTTTTTTTTTTTTTTTTTTTTTTTTTATGGCATAGGAGGCAAACGAGCAGGAGGCTCACCTGATGGAAAGTGACTACCACCGCCCATGGACACCTGCAACACCAGGGGGCTTGCAGGTGCGTTGCCGGCCTTTCAAAAAGGAGTACGCTCTTTTCTTAAAGGTTCCCATGTCGTATCGGTTCGGAAAAACCGCCGGCGAAAGCTGGTTCCACAAAGTGGTTGTGCGAGGCAGAAAATGTCTGAGAAATCGCGCTGTTGTGGATTTTCGGACATCAAGGTGGTGCGGGTGAAACTTAGAATTTTGGCGAGATGTCCGAAGGTGAAATTCAGCAGCCGGGATTAATCCGAACAATTCCTCGGAACATTCCCCGTGAAAAATTCGGTAGAAGATGCAGAGTGATCCGACATCTCTACGCAAAGCCAAAGGATCAAGGAGATCGGAAAGGGCTTGATCGTCGATAACTCGAGCCGCTCTACGTTGGATGCGGTCAAATGGAAGGAGCTGGTACTGGGGAGCACCCGCCCAGAGGTGAGAGCAGTACTCCATGTGAGGCCGAATTTGCGCCTTGTAAAGTTTTAGGCGATGGGCCGACGTGAAATACTGTCTCGCCTTGCTGAGCACACCGAGCTTCTTTGAAGCCAATTTGGCTTTGCCTTCCAATTGACCGCGGAACTGAACGAGGCTCGAAATATCAACGCCAAGTATTCCGATACTACCTGTAGCGGCTATCGGAATGTTCTCAAATCGTGGAGATACGACAAATGGTGTTTTTTTAGCGGTTAACGCGCAAACTTGCGTCTTTTTGGGGTTGAAATGGACTAGATTTAGCCGGCCCCAATTCGAGACTTCGTTTAATGAAGACTCGATTTCAGACACAAGTTTGTTCCGGTTCTCTTCGACGTTTTCCCGAGAAATATTAGCGCGGCCGGTGTATAAGGTGTCAACGGTACTGTCGTCTGCATAGCAATGAATGTTCCCGATTTGCAACAAATCATTGATATGCAGAAGAAACAGAGTGGGTGATAGAACGCAGCCTTGTGGAACACCAGCATTGACGAATTTTAAGTCAGAGCATGCACCGTCGACAACGACCTTGATGCTCCGATCTGCCAAAAAGCTGGTAATCCAATTGCATAATTTCCCGGGAAGCCCATAGGAAGGAAGCTTCGAAAGAAGCGCTTTGTGCCATACACGATCGAAGGCCTTCGCTATGTCCAAGCTGGCTGCTAATGCCTCCCCCTTGCTCTCAACTGCTTCAGCCCACCTGTGAGTAAGGTAAACTAGAAGATCACCGGCTGACCGACCCCGACGGAAACCGTACTGGCGGTCGCTAATCAGCTGGTTCACCTCTAGATACCGCAGGAGCTGGCAGTTTATAAGGGACTCCATTATCTTGGAGAGCAAGGAGGTGATGGCTATAGGCCTATAATTGGACGGGTCTGAGCGGTTGCCTTTTTTAGGGATCGGATGCACCAAAGCTGTCTTCCAGGAATTCGGGACGACGCCTAATGTGTAGGATTGCCGGAAAAGACGCGTTAAGACCGGTGCCAACTCGGGAGCACATGTCCGTAGCACGATTGGAGGGATACCATCGGGTCCGCTCGACTTATGAATGTCCAAGGAAAGAAGTGCTTTACGAACTGCACTTTGCCGGAATTTAACCTCCGGCATCGTGGTATCACATCGCGGAATTGTTGGTGGAGATTTTCCTTGGTCATCCAGAGTCGAGTTCGACGCGAAGAGAGAGCCTAAAAGATCAGCTTTCTCTTTCGCGGTATGGGCCAATGACTCACCGTCTCTGTGCAGAGATGGAAAAGATGGCTGACAGAAATTCCCTAAGACAGCCTTAGTGAGAGACCAGAACGCTCGTGTTCCTGAAGGGAGACGCACCAGTCTCTCGCCAATTCTGCCAATGTACTCCGTCTTCGCCCTAGCAATTACGTTTTTGAGGGACCTAGAGGCAGAGTTGTATTCCTTTTTAAATGCGCTGGTATTTACATCACGAGACGCAGATGCATTAGCCCAGGTTTGATAGCGTTCCCACTTTCGGCGTGATGCCGTTTTGCAGAAGCGACCAAACCAAGGCTGGGACTTGCCACCGATGGGTACTGCAGAGTAAGGAATGAATAGTTCCATACCCTGAAGCACCACATCGGCAACAGAGTCAGCAGCAGCGTTCGGATCATCCGGCGAGAAACAAATCTGCCCCCATGGGTAAGATGCAAAAAAAGACCGCATCCCATCCCAATCTGCTGACTTGTAGTGCCATACTCGGCGGCACCCAACAAAGCGAGGCCGTGAGTACCGCACAACCGGCACTGTACTCCGGACGAGACAGTGGTCAGACGAGCCCAGAGGGGGATCGACGATAACCTGATAGCCATCCGGATGTGAAGTCAGCAGAAGGTCCAACAGGGAAGGTGTATGATCCTCCACATCCGGTATTCGCGTTGGCGAGTTGACCAGTTGTGTCAGATCATATGCTAGAGCGAAGTCCAGAACAGATCTACCCGCATGATCGGTGGTGCGTGAGCCGAGCCATTCTGCGTGGTGAGCATTAAAGTCACCCAGAATAATGATCTCTGCGGATGGAATCTGCTGAAGCACGGAATCTGTAGCCATTTGGACGTGCTCAACCAGTCGGTCGGTTTCGGCATTACCGCTATGGGACCTATAAAGGCACGCATAGATTCGCGGATGGTCATCGCAGTCTACACGCAGCCAGATAATCGATAGGTCCTGTCCTTCAAGGCTGCCGAGGCGTCGAGAACAGATATCATCTCTGACGTAAACGCATACCCCAGCTCGTGGTATAAAGGAATGTTCCAATTTGTACCCAGGGTACGAGAGAAAAGTCGTATCGGCAGGAGAAGATATCTGGGTCTCGGTTAGAAAGAGCAAGGCCGGCTTCGCCGTTTCCAGATGGTAGTGAACGGCGTTGAGGTTGGAGTTGAGTCCCCTTATGTTGCAGAAGTCCACAGCGAGGGTGGTAGGGGTTGCCTTATGATGCCTGCTCCGCTTGCCCCGAACAGTGGCGAGCGCAAAATTGCCCCCCCCAGAATTCGGAGGGCAGCCTGGGCATCCCTGCTCAGGTGGTGTATGTCCTGAGCATGGATGCCCAGAGAGGGATTCTCCACCGCTGTCGCTGATGGTACCCTCCTGGGGTAATTTAACCAAATTCTGCACAACCATCAAGTTTTGGGGGGGAGGGGGATTGGGCCTCCGGAACTCTCACTTACCGGACGAAACGCGGTAGCATAACTACCACTTTACGCCGATTTTAAGTGAGAGAGTGGTACTTCCCCGGGCGTGCCGGCCCATTCGGCTGTAACCCGAAGGTATACAGCGTGGCACTACCACTTGAGAATAATTACATAAACATAACCACATTACGGAAGGTGACTCAAATATCCAAATAACCTATAAATAAAAGATTCGACCGAGTATCGCTAACGTGCTCCTCAGAATTGTTCCGTTCCCTTCCGTTCCGTCACTTTGTCATGGATCCTGTGCTCAGAACCTTACCAAACTTTCACCAAATTACCCTTGAAGTATATATTTTATAATAAAAAAAGAATTGCCAAAATTGGTTAACGTGATTTTCAGTTATTCACCTATTTGTCGCGCATATACATAACGCAAATTTAAGACTTATGTCGTTTTCACATGGATACCATCATCGGAAAAAAAATAAAAAAAATGGGACCCCACGGGAAGCACTACCTTTCAAACAAAAAAAAAATTATCAAAATCGGTCCACCCAGCGAAAAGTTATGAGGTAACAAACATAAAAAAAAAAAAAATACAGACGAATTGATAACCTCCTCCTTTTGGAAGTCGGTTGAATATGTACGTTAACCAAGTTGTTATAACAACTCTTTGTAATTGAAGGACTGAACCGATTTTGATAAAACTAAGATTAAACGTTGTAAACTGTAACGGGCCCTTACAATATAACCATTTCGAGATATTGTATTGAAAATGTAAGGTTTTCTTTCTTTCCTTTTTCGTATTTTCAATTATTAGAGAGGCTTCTATTTATTAAATGAAAGATAAAAAAAGTATATGATGAGAAAATATTTGTGGTAGTTCGTGTATATATTATTATAATAATATTAATTAATAATATTAATTAATTACAATAATAATTTAATTAATTAAAATTAAATAATAAAAATTGTTGATTTTTTATTATTTTTTTATATTGACTACAAACAGAACGACGACAGATGTGTAGTTTAAAATTGTGTAATGTTCTAAGCGAATGCGGGCATTATTATACGATACTGTTTTCAGGCTTAGGAAATATTAAAAAAAAAATCAAATTTTGAATTTGGAATAATAATACTGCAGATATTTAAATTCAAATTATAAGTTTGAATCGTAATTATTGTTACATAGTATTATAAATTAATTTTAAATAATATAACAAATTAAAATAAGTTAAGACAGTTCATTTAAATGTTGCTAATATATGAAACACTGATATTTATTAAGCTCAATTATAAATCTGTTTCGAATGCATTCCATTTTCAAATAATAATTATTTTGTTGTTTATGTGTAGTATTGTGTATAGTGATAATAGTGATAATCATTGTATATGCACTAGAAGTAAGGACAAGCTTATAACGCAAAGTTTCCGACTCCGCAAAGTCAATAAATCTTTCTTGGGGCAAGGTATCCGTTTCTATAATAAAATTCCGCAGACATTTTTAACTTTGCCGTCTCGTAAATTCAAATCGTTTATAAAAAATACATTGGTAAAAAAGGCGTATTATTCGATACAAGATTTTGTAGATGATAAAAAGGCGTGGAATTAATACCCGTTGACTTCCAGGCAGGATATATTAATGTAAAAAATTGCATTAACTAATATGACTGTATTTTTTTAATGTTGAAAAAGAGTAACTACTGAGTTTCTTACCGGTTCTTCTCGATAGAATCTATTTTCCGAACCAGTGGTAGCTTCACTTAATTGTTAAATGACAATTCAAAAGTGCTTGTAAAAGCCCACTTGAATAAAGTTTATTTTGATTTGATTTGATTTGGTCATTGTTACCATTAATATGTTCGACATCGAAAAAGGCTTTACATAATAATGAAGCGACCGACTATTTGAGATTTTCCTTATAAAACGTATCCAAATATCGCATCTCAGGCGCCTTCTATAACTAATTCCTTAGAGCTAGCGCGCTCTGGTGATTTTTGCCACGAGGACTTTAAAGTGTTTGTCATTGTCACGTCACGTTTCCAAAGTGAAGTGCGCTCATTAATAGAGACAATGACAAAACATTTTCGAAATCGAAGTGTTATTTGCCACTATGGATTTCGAAGAGACTGTCGTGAGACTCGGAAGAAAAAGAAAACGAAGAAAATACTGGGACTTCATTTCTTCCCACGCTTTAATTTTCACGTGAATATCTGAATACTCTTTCAATTTTTTATAATAAAGAGCTGGTTTCCACTTCTCTTATTAGAACATCATTATCAATATCGATGGTGACGTCATTTTGCGCGCGCCAAAGTCGGCAGTGAAAATGCAAATGGCGAAAGATTGACGACGAGAGTGACAAATTTGTCGCTAGTGCGCGCATTGTCATGGGCTTGTTCGCCGGTCGGCGGACATAAATGTCCCCCAATTGTCACGTCGTAACGTGCTCGCAATTCTATACATATTCACGAACTTGACAAGAGTGACGAAACAGTCACCATGACAAAAATCACCATTGCGCGCTAACTCTTATAGTGCCACCATTTCCCGCTTAAAATTATCAAATGACAAAACATGACAGGACCTGTCAAAAACCTTGCAGATAAAGCTCGAGATCAAAAATGGCGTCGCCTATATTCACCTCAAGCTTGCACATTGTCTGTAGCATCATTTCCCGACTAAAAATTATCAAATGACAGTACATGACATGAGCTGTCAAAAACCTTGTAGATAATGTATGAGATTCAAAATGGCGTCGCGTCTATTCACCTCTCGCTCGCACACTGTGTTTACAAGCAATCGTTTCAAGAGAATGAGAAAAAGCGTGCGAGCGAGAGCTAAATAGAAGCTACAATATTTTGAATTTCGTTAAAACCCGCCTACGTCATTTTAGCTATTTTTAATTTTGATTGCATATAAGATTACCGTCATTAATATCTTAGCTTTATAGATTTTATCGTTTCTTATCAAATCACAAAATTCTCGTAGAAATATCTTTATTGGTTCATTATTGTTGAATTAACAAAATGACTTTAATGGGTGCGATTTTGAAGAAGGTGCAGTCCAAAGAGTCGGTTGTCAGTAATTACGGCTCCCCACCACCAGAAATAGACGAAAGCTTATTACATCGCAGTAAAATTAAAAAACGAACGAAGAAGGTATTTCTTTCCATTCCATTTCTTAACATCAGTGCATCACTAACCTTGATAAATGAAACATTAGTTTCCTTGTGCCTGTTGTCAGACTCAATCCGTGACACAAGAAAACCGAGTGTTTCTGTTTCGGTAGAACATGTGAATGAATGAATAAGTGAGTGACCGAGTGAGTGAGTGAGTGACTACCAGAACAGGAACACAGAGAAATTCTCCTCGGTTTTTGAAAATTAAGGTGACTCTTTTTTTTTATGGTATAGGTTGGCGGACGAGCCTATAGGTCACCGGATGGTAAGTGGTCACCATCGCCCATAGACAATGAAGCTGTAAGAAATATTAACTATTCCTTACATCGTCAATGTGCCACCAACCTTGGGAACTAAGATGTTATGTCCCTAGTGCCTGTAGTTACACTGGCCCCCTCACCCTTCAAACCGGAACACAACAATACTGAGTACTGTTATTTGGCGGTAGAATAACTGATGAGTGGGTGGTACCTACCCAGACGGGCTTGCACAAAGCCCTATCACCAAAATTTATTGTTTATTTATTTATCGTAAATAAATAAATAAATTTATTTTTTTACGATACACCATCGACTTATGACTAAACACTTCAAAATAATATTTAATATAGCTAACATTCAAGGTGATACTTTATAGGACTGACTTTGACGACCATGGTCGAGTGGCGTGTACACCGGTTTTCATGGGTACACCACTCCGAGGTCCCGGGTTCGATTCCCGGCCGAGTCGATGTAGATTATCATTATTTTTCTATGTTGTCTTGGGTCTGGGTGTTTGTGGTGCCGTCGTTACTTCTGATTTTCCATAGCACAAGTGCTTTAGCTACTTAAATTGGGATCAGAGTAATGTGTGTGATGTTGTCCAATATTTATTTATTTATTTATAGGCGTAAACAACACTGAAACTTATGACTATAGTTGTTTATCTATATACATAATAAAATTGGAGTGTCTGTTTGTAATATTAAAATAGCCCTTTTTTACTCAATGTATAACGGTACACATACCAAAATATTTTTTTTTATAATTTTTGTCTGACTGTCTATCGGTCTGTTTGTTTCGGCTAATCTCTGGAACGGCTGGACGCTTTGACGAGACTTTCACTGGCAGATAACTAATACAATAAGGAGTAACTTAGGCCACAAGAATGTTTTTTTTTTTGTTAAATTCAAACGCGTAGAACGTCGCGGGCACAGCTAGTACCCAATAAATCTCCCAAAAGTTCTGAGTACTGTTTTCATCACAGAATTCTCGTGTACGCGCCATTGTTGACTCATCACCGCCGTACTTCGACGAGCAATGGATGTACCGCTCCCTGCCCAAATGGAAACGCCGAATCCTGAAGATATATTTGGACAACGTTCGATTGTTATGCGCCATCGTCACTGCTTACTTGAATGGAGTAAGTTATTTTATATCATTTTGAAGCGGAGCCGATGACCCATTGGTTTAACGCGTGCATCTTAACCGATGACTGCAACAAACCCAGGCAAGCATCACCGAATATTCATGTGCTTAATTTGTCTTTATAATTCATATCCTGCTCGGCGCTGAAGGAATAAAACGTGTGGAAACCTGCATGTGTCTAATTTCATTGAAATTCTGCAACATCTATATTCCACCAACCCTCATTGAAACAGCCGGATGGAATATGTTCCAAACTCTTTCCTTAATGGAAGAGGAGGCCTTATCGGCCTTATATACTTTACTACTTTTTATGTGTATCAGAATCTTAAGTTTTAATTCAACAGGGTCGGGTGGACAGCCATTGGTCGAAGCTGACGTCACCGAGAAACCAGAACCTCAACAACAGAGAACGCATGTACGAAATAGTCAATCGTGAAAACAAGGAAATATACAAACGCATCAAGAAGACTGTTAGTAAAAATAATGAATACGCAAAGTCTCAAGCTATTTTGGGGCCCTTTGAGACCCATGAATTTGGGGCCTGTTGATAGATATTTCCTAGCACATACAGACAGTGAAAGCCTTCATCAGCTTTCAAATTCATTCCTTTATCAAGTCTTAAACTTTTAGTACCTTTTGAATCTAAACATCGAATCATTGCGACGCAATATGTCACTCTCGATCGGTAAAGCAGATTATCGCTCACACTGAGCACACGAAAAAATCTTAAGGTGACAAACTTTTCTTACCACGACTGTGCATTTATTGCTGATACTATATATAACTAGAAACAGCCTAGAAGCCATCGTTTCTCATATTTATATTTATTATATTTTATAATATCCGTTGACCTACAAATGTTCCTAAACGAGTATTCTTTTAATTTTGTAATAGTATATTTCTGAACATTCGGATGAATGAAATCTCATTTTAATGTACTGCGTTGCTCAAGCACTATAATCAGGCCTTGAGTGTAGTTCCCAATGATATTCTAATAAACAGATATGTTATACCCATACTAAATGAGAGAAAAAAGTGTGCCGCGCCGTTACAAGTAAAAAGGATAGCTTGATGTTTTAATTACGCAAAACGTATTACTACACAATTATGATGTATTATAACGTATTACTGGCATAATTATGATGAAAACGACTAAAGGTAAACGTCCCAATTAGGACGTTTTCTAGTCTTCACTTTTTGCGCGTTAATGACATATCTGTTTACTACAACATCATTGGTAGTTCCAAATAGACGGTTCGATAATTTTCGTAAATTCATAGGAATCTTTGTATTGATTGGTTGTACAATCTTATGGGTACAGTATTACTATTTCTATCACGAAGAGCACCTGTATAGTTTTCTACTTTTAACATCGACTATCGTCACTAGCATTTTGATAAAAATGTTGGTTATTTTTTTAAAATATGACAAATACAAAAATATACATTGAGAGTCGTGAAAGACATTTTTTGCTCTTAGGGGTCTTCTTAAGCAAGATAGGGCGCCTTGCCACGTGCCTCATGTATGGTAAAGACTGTAATTTCTGTACTAATAAATGCGAAAGTAACTTTGTAACGTTTTCACGAATGTGTCTTTTATATTTTTATTTTGATGCTTGAACTTCAAATGAAAACACAGACTATATATTTGATACTTAAAATCTCAAATAGTTATTTGTAAAGTTTAAAATCAACCCCATAGATTTGATTCACCTATTTTCCTTAAACTAGATACTTATTTCTGGCCCCCTTAACTGATGCCAAATTCAAACCTGGGCATGCATCACGGATTTTTTTCGTACTTAAATATGCTTAATTCTTCATCGTGAGGAAGCCTTACGTATAGCCTGAAAATCTATTAATACCGATTGCTTAAAAATCTTAAAATAAAATCTGATCGAGTATCTGAATGATTCGTTCAAATCACCAGAACGCTCGCGTGGTACCAACGACTGATCTGAATGATGCATGGACGCGCAATAAACAGGATATCGTTCGTATGTCGAAGTATCCATTCATTCTTTTTCCTGTTCAACAATTTGAAACGATTGAAGACGTCGCTTTTGAGCCACCAGATGGAGTAACACGACCTCGGTTAATATTTGGTTTGGTTACTTTGAATATTTGTATGACAAACACTTACATTATTATGATATTATATTAATAATAATATTAAATTGGGTTGTCTGGAAGAGATGGCTAATTAGCCATAAGCCTGCCCATTGTACAACACTCGACATTTATTTTTGTAAAAGGAGATCAAAGAAAGGGTTTGGAAAATATAATGCCACGCTGTTCCAATGCGGGTTGGTCGAATGCACATGTGGCAGAATTTCGATGAAATTAGACACTTGTAGGTTTCCTCACGATGTTTTCCTTCACCGCCGAGCACGAGATGAATTATAAACACAATTAAGCACATATATACATATATAGCGGTGCTTGCCTAGGTTTGAACCCGCAATCATCGGTTAAGATGCACGCGTTCTAACCACTGGACCATCTCAGCTCAGCTCAATAACCCTGTACAATATAGATATTATTAAAATAAAATCGTAGGCGCGAATAGAGAGTAGCCTATTGTCTAAAAGTAAGACACTCAATAGTCCGGATATTTTTAACAAAAGAGTCCCTTGTAATCCGACAGATTATATAATCAATGATAGAATTCTATATGTTATACTCTGCAGTGTAAAGAAGTGATAGCAAGTATATGTAGTTAAATTCAAATTAATCAATGAGAAACAAAATAAAACCGCGTCGATCACAATAGTAGTGGCGTACGGGTTGTAATCTATTCATGCATTATCTCCATAAATTAGTCAAAAAAGTATTCAATAATAATAGAGAAGTCGGATTACAGGGGTTGCCAGGTTGCCTAGGGCTGGTATACCGGCTGTCCTTTGTATTATGGAGTATCTACTGCTACTGCATAGATCCATAATACTGATTTATATTTTATTGATTTGAATCTATTTATTAATATATACTGGGTGGTAGGGCTTTGTGCAAGCCGGGGTAGGTACCACCGACTCATCAGATATTCTACCGCTAAACAACAGTACGCAGTATTGTTGTGTTCCGATTTGAAGGGTGAGTGAGCCAGTGTAACTACAGACACAAGGGACATAGCATCTTAGTTCCCAAGGTTGGTGGCGCATTGACGATGTAAGGAATAGTTAATGTTTCTTACACTGTGGGTGATGGTGACCACTTATTATCAGGTGGCCCAAATGCTCGTACGCCAACCTATTCCACAAATATGAATTAAAAATAGTTATCAATCTTGACCGTGTGGAATGGTGGCAAGAATGCTCAACAGCATTTCCGTTGAATCCCAATTCCAATCCTCTGGGCTATAGTTATGCTATGTTTGCACTACTCCAATCTCTACTACTGTACTAATAATTTGAAATTTTGTATGAAGCAAATTTGAACTACGAAGAAGGACATAAGCCACTTATTTGTGTAACCAATAACAACCAAACCCCGAAAACGTAAGCGAACTCGCCGGTGACTTTTAGTAATAAATAATTACAACAACAACAACAGCCTGTAAATTCCCACTGCTGGGCTAAACGCCTCCTCTCCGTTTGAGGAGAAGGTTTGGAACATATTCCACCGCGCTGTTCCAATGCGGGTTAGTGGAATACACATGTGGCAGGATTTCTATGAAATTTGTCACATGTAGGTTTCCTCGTGATGTTTTCCTTCACCGCCGAGCACGAGATGAATTATAAAGACAATTAAGCACATATATATATAGCGGTGCTTGCCTGGGTTTGAACCCGCAATCATCGGTTAAGATGCACGCGTTCTAACCACTGGGCCATCTCGGCTCAATAAATAATTAAAATAATAGATAATTATTATAGAGCGAACATAACATTACGAATGCGTCACGCTTCAATTATCGGGACGCTGACTGTGGAACTGTTCGTCGACGTGTGTCCCGCTACTTGTCAGCTGTTCCTGGAGCTGCTAGACGGTGACGGCTCGGGGTATGGATATGTTGGCACGCAATTCTTCAGGTAATATCCTTTTAAAACGACTAATTTACTACACGCATTTCCAAACTGGTATAGGTCTAAAGGAATGTAATTTTGTCCAGGACTCTTGTGGAACGTACATGAGTCCTAAGAAAGGACTTTTAGAAATTATAACACTCTAAGTGCTTGATTTAAAATAACTATACATTTCATAATAAATATGAGACAACATCACATACATTACTCTGATCCCAATGTAAGTAGCTAAAGCACTTGTGTTATGGAAAATCAGAAGTAACGACGGCACCACACACACTCAGACCCGAGACAGCGTAGAAAAATAATGAACTTTTTTTGGGTTGTCTGGAAGAGATGGCTAATAATCCATAAGTCCGCCCGTTGTACAACACTTTTAATGTATTTTTTTTGTTTTTTTTTTGTTTGTGGTGTGCAATAAAGTATAATTCATTAATTCATTCAACTTTTTCTACATCGACTCGGAGCGGCGTACCCATGATACACCGGTTGATGTACACACTATTCGACCACGGAGGTTGTCAAATATTTCTTAGAGGTTTAGCATAGGCTGTTTTTTTATTTATGAGTTTTTTTCGGCAATGTTACGTATAATTATATCGTCCGTAGACCATTTTTGTGTAAATTATAAATAGTTGAAAAGATTATAACGCAACATCCAAAACAATTAAATGCAAGACGATATAGGTATGTTTCCACAACGATCTTTACAATACAAAAGTTCTTTTTTCACAAGGGTTTAGACTCAGCGTGGAGGTCAAAAATGTATCTAATCTCTCTATATGTATCATAGTTTTACCGACTCTTTATCTTTCAGAATGGTAAAACAAATTGTTATTGAAAAGGAGAAATATTATGCAAATTTTTATAAATCATCATTTTCAAATTATTTTACAAAAGGACTTTTTTTAAATGTATGTTTTGGGTTCCATACTTTGCGGTTCATTTTTATTTAATTTTATTTGTCGATTTAACTAAACCGTGGCTTTGAGCATGGATGTGACGATTATACTTGTACAATATATTAATTCTAGTTGGAGAATCAGTCTCTAAATTAATGAATTATGATTTCTTATAACTTATAAAGTTAAGTAAATAAAAAAAACAGTAATATAGATAAAGTTAAAACAATGTTCCCTGTTCCAGCGTTTTCAGAAGAGAGCCCTAAATCTCCCGCCATTTTTTTCTTTTTTTACTAATGTTGCTCACTACAGAAATCGAAGCAACGACACAAATAAAACTGATAAAATAAGTGATGTTGTGTTTTTATATAATCATTTTTCTATACAATTATTTATTAAACAAACTTTAATTTTATTTAATTTTTCAAACGTAAGACATATGTAACCTCTTTTCAGGCAAAATGTCAAAAATGACAAATGAAACCGAAAATGACGTAAAATTATGATAAAGCTTATTTTGTGCCTTATGTTCTTTTTCACAAGCATATTCCTTTTCCTAATACTAATAGCAACCGAACATATTGAGATAAAACTGTTTGACTCTCAAAATGTTAGTTTCGGACTCGGCTATGACCGGTAGCAGCGATATATTCGTGAAAGTCGTCAGCCCTGAAGGGCAGATGTTCACAACGTACTTCCCAGAAGACACTCTGATTGAAGAAGTCAAGAATCGCGCCATAGACTACTTCTATCCGACCGGCGAAAACGGAACCGGCCGGTATAAAATCGTACGAGTTTGTGACACGACAACGTTACACGATTTCTTAACACTCGGGCAGGAACAGATAGCCATGTACGAAGAGCTTCTATTAATAGAGAGGCGCGTTCCTGAAGCCGGGACGCTATGGGACTTGGGAGCGGTCAGGGCTCCGCAGAGTGGAGCGATCATGGCTGCCACCGCTTCTCTACCAACTCCGCAAAACACGGTGCGACAGCCAAATTTACAATCCTTACTTTCGACCAATGAACTGTCTTACGAATTGAGGAAAATTTTGATATCGTTAGTGGAGGCTGGGGCGAGATTAGCAGCGGCTGGAAGGAATTACGAGTTGACGTTGGCACAACTCTCCGCGGCGCTGGATGAGCCTCTGCGGAATCAACAAATCGTCGTTCAAGTTATAACGCCTGAAGAAATCGCAGCCAGACTCAACGTTCCCGAAACGGATGGCGCTTCAACAGCACCGGTAGTAGGAGACGAGCTGTACAAAAGAGCTGAATACTTACGACGGTTTCTGGAGAAGTTCCGCTTATGGCGATCGAGGATTATGGAACCACCGAATCCTGAATCCATCGCTGCGCTAAAAGACCTTGGTTTTTCAGACGAGGATGCTGATTTAGCTCTCCGGACTACAGGATCTAACATACCAGCTGCCGCATCTTGGCTGATCGGTGAACGGGGATCGAGTGTCTTTGAATTGATTAACGGTTTACCAGACGGGTCCATCCTCCAGACTTTATTAAAACAACCACAAATACAACGTGGTCTTCTGAATACGAGAATGCTGATCGCGTTCATAGCTATGGTCGGCCAGACGGGCAACGCATCCCTATGGTTGAACTCTCCTCACGGGAGTCCATTGCTATCACAAATATCGAGGACTTATCATTCAGAAAAATACTGCTACGCTGTGAACCAGTTTTCGGAGAGACAAGAGGCTTCAAAACCTTCAACGTCAAAGCAAAGGAAACCATGAACTGCAATCTTTTTTCTTTTGGAAATTATTTTATGATATTCCGAATGTTTAATAAATCATTAATCGAAGTTTTTCTATCTATATTATTAATTTTTTTATTATTTATCAAGTAATGCAAGTTGTTGCAAGTGTCTTTTTGAAGTGAAAACTTTTTTTTGCGTTGAGAGGTCTTGGTAGAGCATAAATGTATGGGTTATATCAGTGGCAACTGCGACGTGCTCAGACATGTCTACATGAGTGCCAGAAGATATTAAAATCAGTCTGATTTTAGTAATCACAGTTTACAAATACGACTACAAAATAATTACCCCTGACTAGTAACCGAGCTAACACTTATTTAGATATATTAAAATTTATTTGGTCACTTTGTGCAAGTTTGTCTTGATATATCCCACCCAGTAGTATTACATATAGCAACATTTACTTATTTATTTATTTATTTAATGCCACACTGTATACAAATAAGTACAGGATTGTGTCCCAATTCGATTACAGCATTTTAAAAAAAGAAATTTAAAATATTTATCCTTGTTATAATATAATACTAAATTGTATATGATATATTCCAAGCAGCAATTATTGTGACTCACTCAGGCTGCAACAAAACAAATCCACTCTCTCTGCTATCACACTGAGAGTACGTAACGTGCGCGTCAGTGGTGCTTCCTTGAGCAACTTGGTTCGCCCGGTGGGCACCGCTAGCAATGACGGTCGATGTCTCCGCCACACATATCTATCTGGGGCGCACAGACTCAACTGGCTAAGGACATCAGCATTATAGACTACACCTCTCAAAACCTTAAAAACATATATTACAAGAGTTAGCTCTCTCCTTAGCCGTAGTTCATTATATCCTACCATACCTAGGACAAATAAAGCTAAATAATAACATATACAGTACAGACTGAAACCTATAAACTTACATTTGTTTTAAGCTTGCTTTGTACCATATTTCAACAAAATCGGTTCAGTAGTATAATCCTGAACACATAACACACCAATAGAGTGACTTTTCCATTTATAATATTAGTATAAATAGAGGTAATCGCAACGTTACTCTATAAAGTAATTATGATGCTCAATTCTCAGGACGATTATTGATGCTCGATTATTCTTGACTTGTGTGAACTGCTGTTATATTAACCCCGCACGTTTGAAATGACCTTGTGAAACATCCGCGGTCTGACTTTGCCTATCTTATAATTATTATCGTTCAGAATTATTTTGTTTTTCGCTGGAAAAACGCGTTACGCGTTTCCCCCACCTGAATTGGAGGGGTATGGGGCCTCAGCTGTGCCTAGAACAGCTAGTGACTAATACACCGGAATACCCACTAAAAAAGCAGCGCTACCCTCTCCGTTTTTTCAGCGGACGCCACGGGATCGTTTGCGTATGCTACTGTGACGCCCCGACAGTCAGACCTTTGTGGTCCACTAATTCCTAGGGGAGATTCCCGAGGTACTGAGAACCCTCCTAGACTAGGAGCACCTATTGAGGCAGTTGGACAAGGTGTACGTAATGTTGTATCCTCCTCCCATTCCGCTGCTTCCTTCTGCGACATGACGATCTTATAGAATCTATCCAGAGAACTATGATTTTCGATAGATTGTGACAAATTGAGTCGAGATGGCCCAGTGGTTAGAACGCGTGCATCGTAACCGATGATTGCGGGTTCAAACCCAGGCAAGCACCGCTGATTCATGTGCTTAATTTATCTTTATAATTCATCTCGTGCTCAACGATGAAGGAAAACATCGTGAAGAAACCTGCATGTGACAAATTTCATAGAAATTCTGCCACAGGTGGAATACACAATTCCACCAACCCGCATTGGAACAGCGTGGTGGAATATGTTCCAAACCTTCTCCTCAAAGGGAGAGGAGGCCTTTAGCCCAGCAGTGGGAATTTACAGGCTGTTGTTGTTGTTGTTGTGACAAATTGCCAAAGCGTGTGGACTGTAATGTAGTCTGTTTACAGGAAAGTACCGGGCTTGTATTGGAGCGGCGGTGACGTGGTCCACGACAACGGATTCGGGTGCTACGCCCAGCGCGGCCGAGTGCGGCCCATCAGCGCCGAGAACTATCACTTCTCACATTCCATGCCAGGCGCGTTCACTTTAATAAAAACTTTGACGACGTAGTCGAGTAGTGTGTACACCGCTTTTCATGAGCACACTACTCCGAGGTCCCGGGTGCGACTCCCGGCCGAGTGGATGTAGAAAATGTTGTCTTGGGTCTGGGTATTCGTGGTGCCGTCGTTACTTCTGATTTTCCACAGCACAAGTGCTTTAACTACTTACATTGGGATCAGAGTAATGTATGGGTTGATGTCCAATATTTTTTTACTTAATGCTTGCCATTTTATGTGTAAACGATTGCGCTACGTAGTTTATTAGACCCCGTTACGTTTAAGAAACTAAAGCTACATGTGATATGATGATGTGATGTTATCGAATTCTATTTCTTCAGTGCGGTACGTGGTCGAAGAGACCCCGTATTAGAGTACACTATAGCATTCTGTTTTCAATAGACATCATATTAATATATTTATCACTTTCCTACAATATATCAAGTAGACGTTCCGGCCTTCGCACGACACATGTGACGGAGTCACATACTAGGCGTATTAGACTCACTCCACATTAAACGTGTTAAGCTCGATATTACATTTTTTTATGGGATGTATTGCAAAAGAGCAGGCTCATTTGATGTAATGTGACTACCACCGCCCATGGACATCTGCAGCACCTACCACCGTGACTACCACCGCCCTTGGCTCGCAGGTGCGTTGCCGGCCTTTAGCGTGCTCCTTACGCTCTTTTCTTGAAGGTTCCCAATCGTATCGATTCGGAAAAACCACCGGCGAAAGCTGGTTCCACAAAGTGGTTGTGCGAGACAGAAAATGACTTATAAATCGCGCTGTTGCGGATTTTCGGACATCAAGGTGTTACGCTGGACCGCTCAATAAGGCTTGCTGACCTATTCAAACTAAATGAAGTATTTTCTTTCGTTACTTTCCAGGGTTGCTCTCAATGCGCGTGTTCGCAGACGAGCTCGTGTGTGGAGTGTTTAACATAACATTCAAGCCTTTGCCTCAATTTGATTTGAAAAATGTCGTATTCGGAAGGGTAACTATGATATGTATATGTAAAACAAAATAAAAAGATGCCTCTGATAATATTTCTTGTTATATACCAATTTTTCGGCATGATCCAGAGAGCCGAGATGGTCCAGTGGTTAGAACGCGTCTTTAACCGATGAACCCAGGCAAACTCTACTAGATTTTCATGTGCTTAATTTGTGTTTATAATTCATGTCGTGCTCGGCGGTGGAGGAAAACATGATGAGGATCTGGATGTGCCTAGTTTCACCAAAAGTCGGCTACAGGTGAATCCACCAACCCGCATTGGAACAGTGGAGGATTATGCTCCAAGCCTCAAAGGGGGGAAAAGGCCTTAGCCCAAAAGTGGGAAATTTACCAGCTTCAATCTACTTCCAAGCAGCAATCGCGCGTTAAAATGCACGCGTTCTAACCACTGGGCCATCTCGCCTCTTAACTCGCTGTAATAGTATGTGATATTTTGTACCACGGTATATTATTTCCAACAGATCATCCGTCCATGTTCGACATATGAAGTTATCCGGACGTTGGGTTCTCCGCTCAGCTCGCATCCTATCATAGAAATAGCGGCTACACGAAGAAGAATTGACAACCGATATGTACGAGGAACTCCCAACACTAAAATGCAGACTCACTTCAAAAGACATAAATAAATAAAAGTGAAATAATATTATTGTCAGTAGTGACTTACAAATTTGCCCATAGCATTCAATTTTTGCCGCCCCTACTGACATTTAATTCAAATAAAGGAAGAGTCACAATCATATTAATTACATTTATTATGAAATAGCAACATTTATGATTTGTGTTCTATCGTCCTCATTACATCGGTTTTTTCCCGTTATTAGTATGATTATGAACTAGGTGATATTTCCGTCAGTTACTAGATTATTTTTCTAACCCGCTATGTAGTGACGAGTATATAAATTACGGACGTAATGTGTATACATGTAATTATAAGTGTTTTTTTTTTTCATATTTCTTTAAGATAATAACAAATTGGACTAAATTTGCCGCCCCTCTAAATCTGCCGCCCTGAGCTCCAGCTTACTTAACATATTCGTAAATCTACCACAGATAACAATCATATGATGATAATAAAAAAATCTTTAGATAAAGATTCTGTTAGAAAGAAGACGGTGTGTTTTATATGAAATCTTGTGTGTCAGAAAACATGTACAAAGCAGATTTTGGAAATAAAAATAGCTTTTATACGTAATATATTTTATTATTTCAATATAAAAAGAAGACACGAAACAGACACTCCAATTTTATTATATGTATAGATATATATTAAAGAAGATCGAGGCATCGCGAAGAGTCGAGATGGCCCAGTGGTTAGAACGCGTGCATCTTAACCGATGATTGCGGGTTCAAACCCAGGCAAGCACCGCTGATTCAAGTGCTTAATTTGTCTTTATAATTCATCTCGTGCTCAGCGGTGAAGGAATATATCGTGAAGAAACCTTCATGTGACAAATTTCATAGAAATTCTGCCACATGTGTGTTCCACCAACCCGTATTGGAACAGCGTGGTGGAATATGTTCCAAACCTTCTCCTCAAAGGGAGAGGAGGCCTTTAGCCCAGCAGTGGGAATTTACAGGCTGTTACTTTACTTTACTTTTTTAGTATTGTTGTGTTCCGGTTTGAAGGTTGAGTGAGTCAGTGTAACTACAGGCCAAGGTTGGGGGCACATTGACGATGTAAGGAATAGTTAAAATTTCTTACAGCGTCATTGTCTATGGGTGATAGTGACCACTTACCATCAGGTGGCCAATATGCTAGTCGGCCAAGCTATAGCATAAAAAAAAATCACCGCCCCGTAGACATACGCTGACTGATACTGAATACTGCTGACTGAATACTGAGTATTGTTATTTGGCGGTAGAATAACTGATGAGTGGGTGGTACCTACACAGACGGGCTTGCAAAAGCCCTACCACCAAGTAAATTTATTTCAAACATTTAACATTTACGTAGTATGAACCAACCAGAATAACATTCTCGATTTTGACGGGTATTGAAAATGTAGGCACTGTGAAATAATATGTTGTATTAATTATGAATTGTATATAGACCTAAATTACATTAAAAAAGCTTTTTACGGATATTGTGATTTCAAATATATCTAATTTAGAAATAACGACACAGGATTCAGATAAAGTTTTCACCTCTCCTAATTACTTTTTTATTATTAACTAGCGACCCGCCACGGCTTCGCACGGGTGCAATATTGATACTAAATACAGAAACTATTTATTTACATCTTTATTTTCCAATGTCCATGTATTATATAAAAAAGATTCCTCTCGAATAACTATCCATAAAAAAAAATTCGCAACAAAATCCGTTGCGTAGTTTTAGAGATCTAAGCATACATAGGGATATATAGACAGAGAAAGCGACTTTGTTTTATACTATGTAGAGACCTAAAAATAATCTTACATTTCATCAAAAGCCACTATGAGACATTTTATCCCGCCCAAAACTACGTGAGATTCTGATGTCGCCAATAGGGCACGCATTCCTCAGTTACGAAAGTTCAAAAATCAAAATCAATATAAACTTTATTCAAGTTGGCTCTTACAAGCACTTTTGACAATCGTCATTACAATTAAGTGAAGCTACCACCGGTTCGGAAAGTAGATTTTACCGAGAAAAACCAGCAAGAAACTCAGTAGTTACTCTTTTTCAACATTTAAAAAAAAAAAGTCAAGTTAGTTAAATACAATTATCTAAATTAATATATCCTGCTTGAAAGTCAACAGGTATTAACTCCACGCTTTTTTATCATCTATCAAATCTTGTATCGAAAATTATGTCTTTTTTACCAATGTATTTTTTATAAACGATTTGAATTTACGAAACGGCAAAATTAAAAATGTCTGCGAAATTTTATTATAGAAACGGATACCTTGCCCCAAGAAGGATTTATTGACTTTGCGGAGTTCGAATCACATTCTTATAAAAGTTAAGATTATATAAGAAATAAAACCAACTATTTAGTCACACAATATAAAATTTTATTTCAAAAACTTATAGTATAGTATACATAACGATAACATCAAACTTACAAGGTAATAAAACAGTGGAACTTCTATTTCTTTGTTGAATTTAATTAATTACATAATTGCACATATATAACGTTTACTCGTGCAAATCGCGCTTAATTGTGCAAAACTAGTTTGCCCAGTTAAGCGCCTGTTTGAAAATGAAAGAGGTAGTTCGCGCAAACGCAATATTTGCGTATAATGTATCACATTGATTATTGGAGTTGTATTTGAGCTTGGTTTAAAATTTATTCTAACGATTTATTTAAACGAAAAATAACATTTATTTACATTGTTTACCTTAAATTTACCATTTTTTTGTCCCTTAACTCACATGTAACTCATTTATGGTTTTACTATTGTCTCTGTCTTGCGTACAATTAAAAGCCGAAATTTCAATTTAAAACGTTTTAATATTTACATATATAATTGAGGAACATAGTAATCTTAATCAGTCAGTGTGTGGACCCGCCATATTTGAATTTAATAAATTCATTTGAACTAACGGCCTTACTTACGAACGTTGCTCACAGACTTAGTTAAACATGAATTATCGCCTCTCTTTCTCTCATACTTAATGAGAACAGGACAGCATTACAAACATACAATTTATAAATAAAGCCGTTATGGTTGGAATAAAAGAAATTGGAAATAAAAATGAAATAATACAATTTTTTTCATAGTTTTTGTAAATCATATAAAAAGGTTTCGATGAAAATTGTCAGTCAGACATTGAGAGTGGATGTAGGAAAAGTAGGTGTTTATGTAAATCCCACCTATATTTTTTTATATATAATGGAATAATGCAATTAATACTATTCTTTTTTTGAAATGTATATTTTAAAAATTTCTTTTCTGAAAGCATACCGTCTAGATTTATGAATCGTGAGTACAATCTTGAATTGAGCAGTAATATTAAGTCTTTGGATTAATAACCCGGGGCGCTGAGGCTGCACGCGATTGGTCCATCAGATAACGCTTGTGTATTGGACCCTTCTCATTGGTTACTGTAATTTGGTCGAACGTGTAGTCGGGGTAAGAAAAGGTCCGTCACCTTAAGATCTATTTTCGCGTGCACATTATGAGCGATAATCATCTTTACCGATCGAGAATGACATATTGCGTCGCAATGATTCGATGTTTAGATTCAAAAGGTACTAAGAGCTTACGACTTGATAAAGGAATAATTTTGAAAACTGACCAAGGTTTTCTTGCTCTGACTGTACATAGGATAACTTATCCCCACTCCTACCTACGTGCGTTCAAGACTCGTATCTATTATATGTATAGCCTGTTCCAAGGGCTGGAATAGAGATCATTAAACAGCTTTGATTTGACATGACTTATTCTATCGAGTAAATATATAATACCCGTTATGGATTCGTGAAAAAATAGCATTTTAAATGTTAGCGGTTTTGATATCGGAACCTTGGAAGTTACAAAGAGCTCAGTGAAATAGTTAAAACTACACGTAAAGATCCTATAATCAAAGAGGCAAGCTAACAGGAATACTATTTATACAACCTATTTTTATGTTTACGAAATTTATCACTTGTGTATAATAAAATTAATTTTAACAAAACTATTACGTCAAATAGAAAACATAATTATATATTTTTTTAAGTACGTGAATCCGAATTATCAAATTTTTCAATTGAAATAGATGAGATATGACCTTTTAGAAACGATCAAAGTGTGACGTCACATTATAAGCTATTTATTTTTTTCTAATTTATGGGTCGTGGGAAATACTTATTAAACCAAACCAAAATGGTGTACCCTATAAAAAATGAGATGTGTCCTATAGAGAAGAAGAATTAAGCGTAGACAGTTCTTTATTTCTTCTTTCCTTAAAATTTAAAGAGTTTTTATATTATTAGCCTTTCAAAAATGTTTTAATTGTTGCAATTATAAATATTTACATAAAAAATATACTATTTTTATTGGTAATTTTAGTAGTAGATACGTAAAGTTCTGCACAAGTTACAATTACACCAAACCTTTGTAACAATTTGCTTATAGAATTTATTTTTCAATTTCCTCTCATGTCACTTAAGGCGTTTTGGATTGGGACAGTCTTTGACAACTTAATAATAAATGCTAATTTTGGACGTCGTTTACGATTATAAACCAATCAAATCATCTTCCCTCGTCTTATTCTTCAAATATTTGAACACCTTCCTGAAATATAAACAATCTAGATTAATATTTTAAATGTGAACGTAAATCTGTCTGTCTGTATGTTGCTCTTTCACTACCAAACCTCTGAACCGATTTTGATGAAATATGGTATGAAGCCAACTTGAACTCCAAGTTCAACATTTTTCAACCAACATTATAAAACGCGAGAGAAGCCGTAGGGGATGACTAGTTATTAATGTATTATAACCATTCTTTAAATACGGACATACGCTCATACACGCATCATTCTAGTTCCGACGCTTGATGTTCCAATATTGTAATAATAATCATATTAAACATGCATAAATAACAATTAGATATATGTGCTTCTTAATAATAAGTGTATTGTATGTACATATGTTTGTATACATATATGTTTATTTGTACTCGTATACTGAACAAAATGTTCATATTTAATTTTTTCTTCTTGTTATTCTCTGTTTAATTTTTTCTTCAAAACTCATCTGCTATATATTTTCACTATAATGATTAAAAGTATTGTTTGAATTTGTTAATATTTAATACATGTGACCATCGTTGTTGCAGAGATTTTTTTTTGATTGTTTTATTTAATTTAATTTACACTACATCCATAGGCGCATAATTGCCCGTGTCTTTTTTACATTTTACATTAACCATTTTGGCGTTATATATTTTTACTAAAAATCAGCAGATCTTCGTTGGATTTCATTCTTGTCGTCCTCTTAGGAGACGTGACCCACACTGACTTCTTCTTTTATATTTAAAAATAATACATATATACAATATCTATAACAAATAGTATGTAGAGATATTTTTATAACAAAGAGGGCAGTGGTGTTACCGACCAGAGCAGGGCGGGCGCGTGTCTTCTTCTTTTATATTTAAAAATAATATATACAATAAAGTAAAGTAAAGTAAAGTAACAGCCTGTAAATTTCCCACTGCTGAGATAAGGTCTCCTCTTCCATTAAGGAGAGGGTTTGGAACATATTCCACCACGCTGTTCCAATGCGGGTTGGTGGAATGCACATGTGGCAGAATTTCGATGAAATTAGACACATGCAGGTTTCCTCACGATGTTTTCCTTCACCGCCGAGCACGAGATGAATTATAAACACAAATTAAGCGCATATATATAGTGGTGCTTGCCTGGATTTGAACCCGCAATCATCGGTTAAGATGCACGCGTTCTAACCACTGGGCCATCTCAGCTCTTGTCTCTCGTCAGAAATAATATATACAATATCTATAATAAATAGTATGTAGATATATTTTTATAACAAAGAGGGCAGTGGTGTCACGGACCAGAGCAGGGCGGGCGCGTGTCCCCAGTCGCGCGGCAGGCGCTCGGCGAGGCGCGCGAGGCGCGGCGGCGAGGGCGCGCGCGCGCCCGCCAGCACGGACGCGGCGCGCACGCGGCCCGCGCGCGGCCACGCCCCGCCGCCCTCCGCCACCAGCTCCACGGACAGCCGCACCTCCCACACGGCGCGCAGCGGAACGTTCGCCACCTGCGGACCATCGCATCGTACCGTAAAGTATAATTAACCTCCATGGTCGAGTGGTGTGTACACCGGTTTTCATGGGTACGCCACTCTGAGGTCCCGGGTTCGATTCTCGGCCGAGTCGATGTAGATTACCATTAGTTCTCTATGTTGTCTTGGGTCTGGGTGTTTGTGGTACCGTCGTTACTTCTGATTTCCATAACACAAGTGCTTCAGCTACTTACATTGGGATCAGAGTAATGTATGTGATGTTGTCTCATATATATATATATAATTACACCAAACCTTTGTAAAAATTTGCTTATAGAATTTATTTTTCAATTTCCTCTCATGTCACTTAAGGCGTTTTGGATTGGAACAGTCATTGAATGAAAATATAATTAAAGGGAGCCAATGGTTATAGTTGGCTAAAAATAAATAGGCAAACTAAAAATTCGATAGAGCTGGACAAAGTTTTTTAAAATAAACGAATCCTCGAAAGTATGTGCTCCGGAATTCAGTTAAATAACCCTTCAACATTACAAGTAGATTTACGAAAAGGCAAATATATGTTTCTATGAAATTATTTAAAAATTGATGAAACATGTAACGTGCGCCACAATTACGTTACAGTATACATCGTTCGTTTCCTCCACTCGAGATCTAGTCTCGCCAGTAACAACAACAACATAATGTTGTCTTAGATTTTCGCGATTTTCATCATCATCCCGACGTTTCGAGCACTTTACAAAAGAAATATTATTTAAAATTTGTACTTTAAATAGACAAATGTCACCTCAGTCTACCCGTGACCACGAACGCTGTAAAGTGCTCGAAACGTCGGGATGATTAAAATAATTAATATACGCGATTTAAATCCGTTAAAACTAGTTTTATTTAAACAACAACAACAGCCTGTAAATTTCTTAATGCTGGGTTAGGGCCTCCTCTCCCTTTGAGGAGAAGATTTCGAGCATATCACACCACGCTGCTCCAATGCGGGACGGTAAATCCACATGTGATAAAATTCCGTTGAAATTGGACACATGCAGGTTTCCTCGATGTTTTCCTTCACCGCCGAGAACGAGATGAATTATAAACACGAATTAAGCACATGAAATTCAGTGGCGCTGAACCCGCAATCATCGGTCAAAATGGAGGCGTTCCATCCACTGGGCCATCTCGCCAATAAAAAGTAGCATTCGACGCATAAGTCGGTCGCGGTCGTCGGTGACGTCACGCGCTGACCTTGAGCGTGAGGTCGCCGTCGGGCGTGACGGCGTAGGCGAGGCGGGCATAAGTCGGTCGCGGTCGTCGGTGACGTCACGCGCTGACCTTGAGCGTGAGGTCGCCGTCGGGCGTGACGGCGTAGGCGAGGCGGGCATAAGTCGGTCGTGTCGTTGGTGACGTCACGCGGGGGGGCTGACCTTGAGCGTGAGGTCGCCGTCGGGCGTGACGGCGTAGGCGAGGCGGGCGCGCGCGTCGCGCATGGCGCGCGCCCAGCGCAGCGCGACGCGGGCGAGCGCGGCGCAGCGGCGCAGCAGCGCGGGCACGTCGGCGGCGCTGCCGGCGCGCGAGCACTCGTAGCGCATCGCCTCGCCCGCCAGCCGCACGCACAGCGCCGCCAGCGGGTCGCTCTCCTCTGAAACACGAAGCGCAATAGCGAACATATAATATTTCTAAGATTGTCACTATTAAAAAAATATAAAAGAAGGACCACTGGAGGCTGTTTTTTAACGAATAAAAACGGAACGGATTTCAAAACACTATTTATCGTTCAGTGACGTCACACTTAATATACTTGTGGTCTATTCTATAGGAAGTTCTTTAAAATAAACACAAAAATAAAAATATGGCATCTTCCCTATACGAATTGTATCAAATATCTACAGTCATTATCACATCGGTAAATTGTCTGTTACAGTAAAACGGATCTGAGGCGATCCGGAGCGGACAAGTCTAGCACAGACGAATATTAAAATATTGTCCTACCTCACAGACTTGTACAGAATTTCGACCGCAAAACTCATATTGATATGAGAGAATAGCCACGGGAGGTATGGTGGACAATAGAACAGGGTTGCCAATGCCTATTCACCTAATTCCCCAAAAATCTAAGCAAAATTCCCCAAATTCGGAGAAATAAATGACCATTGATGACCACAAAGAAATAAAGGAAAAAAAATTATGTTATTTTATGTCTTTTTTGTGCTTTTCTTTTTTATGGCGTCTCTACTAGTCGTTATCGAAACTATTGTGTCTATGTGTAATCCTTTACTATATATACACAAACTAGGGGTGTCCTATATTGAAAAAGTATTTGCTAACAAATAATAGACTACAATTTCAATTTTCATACTATCAAAACAATTAGTATAATATAAATATATGAGAAAATTCCCCTCGCTTTCCCCGCATACTGACAATCCACCGATCGACTTGCAATTCCCTGCAATTTGGGGAATTCCCCACAAATTGGCCGCTGCAATAGAGATCTAATGCGGCTTTGCTAACGAGATTTTTAGACTAAATTTTATACAAATGTAACAGTTTGAGGAACGTATTCGTAAAATATATATGAAACATTGAAAGTACTCGATACCAACCTTGAACAGGGTCCACCATTACAGCGACCAGATGGGTGTCGGCGCGTACTCGCGAGCGGGACGCGTTGTGGTGCGAGTGAGCGAGACGGACAGTCAACCGGATACGGGAACGAAGGAGACGGAACATCCACACGTCGCCACCTGAAGACTCCCATTCGCACTCACGCCTTCAAAATCAACGGTACAGTATTAGATAAACACGTTATTATAAGTCGAGATAGCCCAGTGGTTAGAACGCGTGCATCTTAACCGATGATTGCGGGTTCAAACCCAGGCAAGCACCGCTGATTCATGTGCTTAATTTGTCTCTATAATTCATCACGTGCTCAGCGGTGAAGGAAAACATCGTGAGGAAACCTGCATGTGACAAATTTCATAGAAATTCTGCCACATGTGTATTCCACCAACCCGCATTGGGACAGCATGGTGGAATATGTTCCAAACCTTCTCCTCAAAGGGAGAGGAGGCCTTTAGCCTAGCAGTGGGAATTTACAGGCTGTTGTTGTTGTTGTACGTTATTATTACTTGTGCAAGCCCGTCTGGGTATGTACCACCCACTCATCAGTTATTCTACCGCCGAACAACAGTACTTGGTATTGTTGTATTCCGGTTTGAAAAGTGAGTGAGCCAGTGTAACTACAGGCACAAGGGACATAGTATATTAGTTCCCAAGGTTGGTGGCGTATTGGCGATGAAAGGAATGGTCAATGTTTCTTACAGCGCCATTGACTATGGGCGGTGATGACCACTTACCATCAGGCTCATATGCTCGTCCGCCAACCAATAGCATAAAAAAATATTGGACAACATCACATACATTACTCTGATCCCAATGTAAGTAACTAATGCACTTGTGTTATGGAAAATCAAAAGTAACGACGCCACCACGAACACCCAGACCCAAGACAACATAGAAGACCAATGAACTTTTTCTACATCGACTTGGCCGGGAATCGAACCCGATCCTTGGGGTGGCATAACCATGAGAACCTACTTCATACTTTATTGTAGTTCACTGGTAAGAAAAGTGCGTTCAAAAGATTTTGGAATGTCGAAAACAACCTGTATTGACAAGTATTGATTCCATGTATAGTAAGACACAAATTAGATGTAGCATCGGAAAATGATTTACACAACCAATAGAAATAGCTCCCTATCGCGCCATTCAACGCTATTCGTCGCTATAGATTCACGCGTCAGAGAAAGCAAGTGCATGTAAATCGACGCGTCAAATTGACGAATATATTGGGTCATATGATATTAAAAGTTATTACGTTTGTGCAAAGATCATATTCGCGTGAGAAATAAATATTGAAAATTTGGGATAGCGTACTTAATTCGGATGTGATCGGTTTTACGAATTTTGCCGATGCGACATCTAAGTTGTGTCGTACTATATATATATATAATCTTTTATTGAATAATATGCCTTATTTACCAATGTATACAAATGATTTGAGTAGGCTATTTGACAATGCGAAAAATAAATTGTGAATTATTGTAATCAGTGTATATTATGAGTTTAAAAATGGTTATTTATCAACGATACTTGAAAATAATACTTAATTTATTAAAAGATCCATAAATAAAAATGAATTTTTTCAAACGTTTGTCACGTGACACAAAACGCACCTGAATGGCCGGGCTTACGATGAAGTCACTTTCTTGTAAACTTTGCTTTTCTACTATATGTACCACAGATTAAAATACAGGAAAGTGACGTCACCGACCCCATTTGCAGCGCCATATTGTCCAAGTAGCGTTTTTGCGCTATTTAAATATGGAATTTTTAATATGATATTTTTCGGCAAATATGTACTAGAAATAAAAAAAAAACAACTTTTACTGGGTTCCTTAAAATCTACTAAATAATATAAAATGGATTTTAAAAACCAGTCAAATAGCCTATTCATGAAAGGGAAAAGTTAAAAATGTCTAAACAAATCGTGTCACTCACCCCATGAATGACAGAGTGTTGATCTTAGCGACGACATTCGCACTCGAGCTGAATTCAGCTAACAAGTTCTTAGAGCTCAAATCGTCAACGACCTCAGGCTGCCAATTAATTCGGGAAACATCGCTGCCCACCACCGTGACCGCTCGGGTTTCGACGCTGTCCGCATCTTGCCTCTCTTTCGCACTAACCGTATCCACGCTCGTCACACTCTCCGTTGTTGCAGATATCGTTTCCGTATCCAAGGTAACCGACGGACTCTCTATAGCAGGTGCGTGTTTATTTTCAAGATCCATTTGCGTTATCCTGTAACACTCCGATATCAATTGTTGAACAGTTATCAGGTCCTCTGGCCTCGAGCTGTTTCTTTTCCTCGGCGATTTCGTTTTAACGGGACTATTTTCTATATTGAACTGATCTTTGCTTTTCATGTGCGGACTATTCGATATTTTCTGCATCTTGCTAACTGGTTTCGGAGTTGTATCCACATTCGGTCGAATCGATTTGTTCTTGTCTTGTTTGGTTGGGCTATAGCTGCGTTTTCTCGTGGTCGAATTTTCATTGTCCCTTTCGAAGTCATCGCTGTCCGGGTCGACATTTTGTATCTGAGCTTCATCTGTATCCATGTTGTAAATAACTTTAAGGGAAGATCTCTGTTCGTCGTCTGAAGAGATTAAATCAACTTTCAAATCGAACGCAGATTGAGCCAGTGCATCATCCACCAGTGTTAGGGACGAATTCGATTGTAGGAGTTCTTGATTAACTTTCATAGCGATAACTGTGTTCACTTCTGTATGTTTCACGTCCGTACCTATGCCTTCTGTTGATCGATTGACAGATAGAGGTTTACTAACATTTGACCCCATACTGATAGATTCGCTTGTTTTATCACCACAAGCCTCCGCAGGTTGTGATGTGGATTGGTTACGACTCAAACGACTTTCAACGTTATAGTGCATCGATACACTCGCAACTTCCGATTTCCTATTTTTATTTGTTTCAGCCGAATCATCATCCTTAGAAATACTTTTAGATAACGGGTTATATCTGTGAACTTTCGTACATTCAGTCTGAGTTAATAGTATATTGTTTAATGGATTGTGATGATCGAATAGAATAACGGGTCCAGTACGCGAATGATGGGTTATCAGAGTATTCATTTTTGTTTCTATTTTTGGTATTCTATTTTCGTTATTTAACAGATTTCTTTCCAGGGGTATATTTGATGGTGGCGGATTAAAAATTTGCTTTAAAGTTTCAGACACGGATTCTTTACTCTTAGCTATCTCTGTGACGATGGATTGATTGGACTTTACATTATCAAGTGATTCCGCAGTGGACAGTAATTCCACATCCATATCTATCTGACTCGACGTTATGAGGCTCGCTTGTATCTGTGTACTGCACGTTGAAGGTGATTTCTTTATTTTATGTATTTCAGGCGTTTCGTAGGGCAGAACATCTGCCATTGGCTTTACTAAATCGTGCATCAGAGCCTTTATGCCATCTGAGACGTCTTTCAAATAAGTCGGTATAACTCTTGCTTTATCTTCCTTCATATAAGCTGTTTCACCAAACGCTGTTTTCTTTAGCGGTGATATTTCTACGTTTGCATTCGAATTGTTATCGTCGATTGATTCATCCTCGAATTGTAAGGTTTTGACAACTTCTGTACTCATTCGTACTGATTTCTTTGGCGATTTATCGCTTCGGATGTCTTCCTCTGATTGATTATCTTCGTGAGGTGACTCGTGCGTGTCCTCTGTACTTCCGCTTTCGTCCATTTCAAATCGTGACTGTTGCAACGCGGCTTGAGCCATTGAAATATTATTTAGCAAATCTTCTCGACTAAACGCGATTGATTGCCTCTTTGGAACGAAACTTAAACGCGCCAACTTGCTTTTGTTCAGTAAATTTTCGGAGCTTTTTACATCTATCGAGCCTAATGTTTTATTCTTTCCCTCATCAGATTGTCCGTCTGTAAAATCTGATAGCATTTCCAGCAACTCGGCAGTATCGTCTGCATTTTGAAACGATTTCTTGCCTCTTGTGACGATAGATTTATCAAAGTCTTCAATACTCTTTCGGAGATCTGAGCTGATAACTTTTTCATAATGTCTGTTTAACGATTTTGTTTTTAGTTCATCGACCTTTTGTTTCAAATAGGAACCCTCTTCAGATTCTTCTATATCGTGCGATTGTAGCTGTGAGGATGGTTTTTGAAAGTCACTGCTCATTTCATCATCATTTTTACTATTCACTGTTTCCCCAATATGTTCTATATTGATATCATCACCACTGTCTTTCGTTATCAAAAATAGACTGTCACTTGTTTGTTTCTCAACCTCTGGTGATTTCTGTTCGTTTTCACTTAACACTTTCATTTCAATGTTATCGACGTCATTTAACGACGCACACGACATATCTAATAACTCACTAAGAATAGACTTTTTGAGCTTAGACTTTTGTTCAAGAGATACAACGTTCGATTCCTGCGTTCGAATTGGCAGTATTTCTATTTCCTTCAAGCTTTCTCTTTCTATGAGTCCCTCTTCGTTCTGGAAATCCTTTCTAAAGCTGTATGTATTAGATTTATCACTGGAATGCTCTTCTATTGCACTGCGATTTACTGTAAGATCATGTTTGATAGAATCATTTTTATTGAAGGAACTATTCGATATTTCTTTTATATCTTCTACAGGAGAGTTACTATGATTGATTTCGTTTATCACAGTTGCGTTATGTTCTGCATTCTGATATATCATAATATCTTGATTGACGGATGCATTGTTATCTCTGAATATGCTCTTATCAGAATCAATTTCAGATTTGTGCGGAAAATCATTATGAATATTCAATATTTCGGTCGGTATTGGCTTCGTTAGTGATAAATTACTTAAATCGTTGTTATGAAATTTAGATTCTTGTAACAGTCTCGATATGTTACCTAATGCATCCAATGTTATATCTTTACTTTCTGTTTTATTTACATCTGGCACATCAGCCTCTTTGTTTAACGGTTCTGTTTTACCCTGTTCGTCAGCTGATAACAGTATATTAGTAGGCAATGCACGTGTTATAGAGATATCATTATCACATGAAGTCGTTTCCATATCGTTCTCATGCACGTTCGATTGTAAAATATTCGTAGGCATAACTTTCGTAAATGAAATTTCAGCTTGATCGCCGTAAAGTGTAACTTCACTCTTTGGAATACTTTTATCAGTGTTTAGTTCTTGTATAGCTTCAGAAATTGTTTCAGTATCGAAAACTGATATTTTTTCGAGATTTTCTTTTGTTTTATCATCTATTTTCGATGCGTTTACATCGGGAACGTTATTTTTACTACTGAATATGATATTAGAAGGAATAGCTTGGGTGATAGATACATTTCCTGCATCCTCTTCGTAGACAATCGTTTTCCTCTTATCAATGTTACCCTTTTTGGTGAAAACGGCACCATCGGAGACGACCTGCGTTGTTTCAATATCTGCATCTAGATTATTATCGTAGTATACTGTTTTACCTAGATCATTTTTCTTCGTTTCATTGATGATTATATTACAAGGTATCGCCTGAGTTATTGATAGATTAGTCAAATCATTCTTAGTGCTTTCGATATTTTCTACTTTACACGAAATAATGTTCTGCGGAATCGCTTGCGTAACTGACATCTCTAAATCGTCTTGAAAATATACTGTTTTATCCTGAGACGGTTTTGTTTTATCATTCAAAATTAAATTCGAGGGTAGTGCGCGTGTAAACGATATATCACCGTCATCATAGACAGTACTCTTTCTCTTCTCTACCACACTTCTATTACCATTAATTATATTCGTCGGAACAGCTTGTGTTATTGATAGATTCGTCAAATCATTTTCGTACAGTATTGTCTTTCTCTTTTCTTCTTTATGGATTATTACCTTAGCTGGCACAGCTTGAGTGATCGATATGTTACCCATATCATCTTCAAATACGATCGTTTTCCGTTTCGGTACATCTATTTTGTTATCAACTGATTGCGTTATCGACAAATCGAAATCGTTGTATATAACTGTTTTCTTTTCTTGTACATTATCTTTAGGAACGTTGTAACTTTGATTTGCCATCATTGAACCGTCTTGATTGAAATTGGGTAAATCATCATTCATATTCAAAACTATTGTTTTTCTCTTCGGAGTCACATTGTTTGGAGTTTGTGTATTGTTCGAAGTATTCTGACTCTCTGGATCTGGTACCTTCTTCTTTTCCGATTGGACTGTTAGTTTTTTCCCATCAAACACCAAAACTTCATCAGAAACTTCATTGACAGCGAAGTTTAGTGATTCTTTCGGCGTCGTATATGGATTCATTACTATATTTTCTTTATCCACCACCCAATCTTCGTTTACATTCGACGTATTCGTTTTCACAACCTCTTGAACTTTTGGACTTTGGATTGTATCAGTGATGGACATATCACAATCATCACTTCTAACACCAACACTAGTCATATTTAGATCAATTTCGATATATTCTGACAGATCCCTACCTCTAGACGGACCCTGACAGACAACATTAGACGGATTCGATCGTTCTAAATCGCGTTGCATCTCATCTAAATCATCACACTTGCTGTTACCTAACGGTTGTAGATTCGAAAAATTTATATTAATCTGATTCGACATTTCATTCATCACCGGTATACTTAGATCATCTCCAAATACTTTGCTATGGTGATCAGTGAACGAACTTAGATCGAAATTTTGTACAGGAGCAGTCAGCTTCCTATCGTCACCGGTACATTCGAGTGCGGCTAGCTGCTGAGTTAAATTGACATTATTTAGTGACGTTTGAAACTCCTGAAGCACTGTATTCGTTTGCAGAGTACCACCGATGTCTACAACCTCGACTTCCTCAAACTGCTGATCGAATATTCTCTTCCCGATGTGACCTATGACCTGACGGCCAGCGTTCGCTGCTGATTCGTTGCCAGACGATTCCAATGATTTATTATGCTCTTCGTAGAAGTTCTTCCAAGTCGTCGTTGCTTCATTCGTTACAAATTCACTGTAATTAATAAAATATATTACAATTATTATTCAAAATTTTCAATCCTTGTACAGACTGTTAATTAAAAAAAAATAAGTGCTCGGCGATGAAGGATCAAGGCGATGAAAAACATCATGAGGAAACCTGCATGTGTCTAATTTCATCGAAATTCTGCCACATGTGCATTCCACCAAACCGCATTGGAACAGTGTGGTGGCATATGTTCCAAACCCTCTCCTTAACGGAAGAGGAGGCCTTATCCCAGCAGTGGGAAATTTACAGGCTGTTGCTATATTGAATAGTTACATTCTATAGCAATTAGGGATTGAATCAAAAGTATTCGGTGCAAATCGGAAAAAACCGAAAGAAAGAAATATAAGTGCTTACATTATAAATCTACGTATCCATCTTAAATCTACCTTTGTTTCATGTTTTGAGGCTAGAAGACTATAATCTAAAAGATGGGTGGTCACCCAAACCTGTATCCTACAGGCACATTTATTGCAATATGATAGTAATCTTACGCAACGCCGGTGCGCCGTGAGAAGCTAACACGCCGACTCTTCGCGGTATCCGTGGGCGTGGCTACGTTGAATTCCAGCTCCGAAAATGGCGTCCGCGGCGGCCGCTGGCTTTTTAGTATAGATGATCTGCGTTTCCTACTGTAAAGCGGAACATTTGTTAACAATATGACTACTACTTACTTACTTGGTGGTAGAGCTTTGCGCTAGCCCGTTTGGGTAAGTACCACCCACTCATCAGTTATTCTTCCGCCAAATAACAGTACTCAGTATTTTTGTGTTCCGGTTTGAAGGGCGAGTGAGCCAGTGTAACTACAGACACAAGGGACATAACATCTTAGTTCCCAAGGTTGGGCACATTGGCGATGTAAAGAATAGTTCTTACAGCGTCATTGTCTATGGTGATGGTGACCACTTACCATCAGGTGGCTCATATGCTTGTCCGCCAAACTATACCATAAAAAAAAACATTGAGTCGAGCTGATATGGCTCAATCTTACCCAATCAATGCAGGTTCAAACCGAGACAAGGACCACACAATCTTGGCATAAACAACATGAAATAAACTGGTAACTACACTTCAAATAGTTGTTACATGATGATTCAAATGTGCTTGCAAAAGCCTACTTGAATAATATATATTAGTATATTTTGATTTTTTTTATTTCGAATTAGCGTTTTCCCTGTGTGTAAACCACATATGTTCGCTTGGTGGTAGGCTTTTATGCATACCCTAGGCTGAGTATCACCCACATTACATCCATAAACAGCAGTACTCAGCAATGTTTAAGCGTGAGTGAGCTAGTGTAACTACAGGCACTAGGGGCATAACATCTTAGTTACCATAGTTGGTGGAGCAGTTGTAATGTAAGGAAAATATTTCTTACAGTGCCATCTATGGCTGCTTGTAACTCACTATCATGGCCCATTTCCCCGTTTCTACCAGTAAAACTAATAAATGTTAACACCTCTACAATTTTTACATATTGCAAATCAAAATATTTCTTCATCACACTTTATTGGTGATTGTTAAAAAAATCTACAGCTTTTCCAGAAATAAATACCTCAGAATCATTCAATTACCACGAAGAACCAAAACAAAATAAATGGCACTCTTTATTTTTTCAAAGAAGCATCAAGTATTAAAAATGGAATTACTTTAATTATATTTCTGTAAATGGCAATTATTTCATTTCCAACTTGAGTTGTCATCATAGAAGTTACAAGTTTTATAATATTACTTAATTAAAATAAAATAAAATTAAAATTTAAGCTTTGATTCAAATGGCATAACAAGATATGAAATGGCATAATAAGAAAAAAATCAAAAGAATCGATAAAGAATGTTTGTGTGCTTAAGGATACTACCACTAACACTAATGAATTTCTAGTTGTCAGCACACCTTGGGAATTAGATGATCACCTCCAGGCTATTTCAAATAACAAAAATATATTCATACTATTATTAAAAATATATATTGTACATGTAAAATGATACCGCTGAGTTTCTTTCACTGGTTCTTCTAAGGTCTGAGGTGTTAAATTCCAAGCCGGTGGTTGATTATTGACTACCAATGAGAAAGTATAATCACTTCTATTTTAAATAAAGATTTTTGATCTTGACTTGATTTTGACTATGAGCAATTTTAAAGGGTCAATAGGGTCTACAATATGATATGATCCCATTTATACTATATTGGAAGAAATTTACATATTCCAGGTTTTTAAAGATTAATTTTGTAGTTCCTTAATGGATTTAAGCTTATTTTGTTTATAAATTTTAATTTTATTTTTTACTAAATTTTATTTCAATTATCCTTGCAGTATGTTTTAATTAAATTAGTAAGAATGTTTAAAAAATTGTTTAGGAATTAGTGTAGATATAAGTGAATTGGTGTATACTGTAATGCTTATATTTTTAAAAACATTATTATTATTATATGTTACGATAGCTGCCCTAAGTTAAACAAATAAATAAAGAAGTTTAATTTGTACTCATTTCTAATTTTATCGTTACATCTTATTAGTTTGATGATCATTTTAACATGTAATTTTTTTTAATTTTGTTTTAATATTGTATCTACTATTGGTTGTCCGAGTGAAAATAAAATACCAATTAATAAAAATAAATGAACCATCAATGAGTTTCTACCAATCATATAGATTGTGTGTGTCGTAGATAAAAGAGATTAAGATACATTTTAGGCAACACAGTAGATAGTTCATACTGCAGCATTGAATTATATCTAAATATTCTATATAAACTTTATTGTGAGATTTCTTTGATATTATGCATTAAAAATAAATAGTGAGTCTATACTGAGATAAATTAAATTATTTACTATTGGACAAAAATTATTTTTATTGTTTCATAATTTCTTTTAATACGATCCAAAATAAATCTTTCTATATTCCAGCCAAATTCGATGTGGAATGTTTAATAACAAAGCGTTGCTTAGCAACCAACGTCAGGCAGATGCTCAAAACATTTTTAGAAATATGTACAACAATTATTTTTGATGTAAATAAAAATTAAAATTGATGATTAATAATAGAATATTTAAGACAAAGGACTAAGCGCATTCTTGGTTGTATATTATATAATTATAATACTTATGATCATCTGGAATAATGTAGATCTCAAAAATAATACCTCCAATTTTAAAATGATATCAGTCGCGAATTGTAAGCAAAGTTAACAACAAAACAAACATTATGGTGGGCCTATAATGCAACAAAATTACGTAGTTACGTTTCGTTTAACTTTATATGCGTTAAAAAAATATTTTTTTAAATTAATTAAAATGTAACCGCAATAAAATTGATATATATTAGAAGATATTCTAAATATATGTGGTTGAAACATTGATTGTAGTGCTATATTTAGGCTAGCCAAAACAAGATGTCTTTTTTTAATCTGTGTGTAATGAAAAGTTGTGTGCAATGTTAACATTCTTAACCTGTTATGGTTATACTACCATTATAATATGACCAAAAATATACACCACCAATTACGAAGAGCCTGTATCACTATTATATACCTTCCTAAATCTGCCAATTGCTTAAAAAACACTCCAAATGTTACAAACCTGCGATTTCTTTACGTCAGTGTTAAAATATAGGGTTGTTAGTTTTGTAGTAATATTATAGTGGTAATTAAAAATTTTTAAACTTTTATTTTAAACTAATTTTCATATAAATTATTTATTGACTGGGTAAATAAAATTTTTGGATACTGTATTAATTAAATTTTTTGTGTTTAAACAGGAAATTATATTATAATGAATATAGTTGTAATTATAATAATTATTATTTTTTATTCAGAGTGTATCAACCCTAATTATGATGACTCAAGGTTTGTTTACTAAAATTCCAGATCGAATGTGGCTGGAGTATAAACTAGTTATTTATACTAGAATGTAAACATACATTTTTCTTAAATTAATAACAAAAGTAATATAGCATTTCAAACTTTTAAATGTTAAACTAAAATTGAAGATTTTACGTGTTCAATAGATCATAATAGATTATTATTTGCTCTTTTATCGTCTTTGAAATTAAAGTAAGAACTCATATTGTATTAGTTGATAGGAAATGAAGTAACAGGTCGTCTTTGAAATTAAAGTAAAGACTTATATTATATCAATTGATAATAAATGAAATAACAGGAAGCTTTTACTCAATTCGTAACAAAACTCCTTTGTAGTAATAATTTCAGACTTACGTAGCCGCTGCCCCCTCTGCAGTCTTTAATGATGCCCCGGTATCATCCATTTTGGATAAATAATATTTTTCACCTCACAATATTATTGTTATCATAATAAATATTCAATTTAATAAGTGTAAATAATACAAATACGTAATGATAGCGATTTTTCAAAGCAAAACACAAACGGTTACTGTTCAAATTTGGCATTGACTTTCAAACTGACATTACAGATAAAATATCGTTTCGATAAAATTAGTAATAATCTGTTGTAAAATAGTGAATAATATTATTACGGTTGTTTTTTATAAGTAGTCTTAAAAATCTTTTCACTTAAAGATTTACACGATTATTTAAATTTATTTATTTTAGAATTATACTTATATTGATAGAAGATATAGTAAATAAATTATTAATAAAAAGATATATAAGATTGAATGAAATACTAAAATATACCCAAACAGTTTTAATAGTTAATTATAAAATCAAAATAAAAATGCTTATTATATGATAATTAAAGTGACATAGTCATCAGATTAAAAATTTATAAGTTATTTAAATTGAGCAACATTAATGTGAGTAATTTATCATAAAATAATTATAAAATGAAAGAAAAGACCATCACTACGCTTTACAAATAATATGCTACCGGGTGATATAAATAAATAAGCAACACCATAGAATTATGGTTTTATTACGAATAAAATTAGACACATTTAAAAAGACATTACATGTCATTAGTTTACTTTTAAATATTATATGTCATTCACCCGCTCTCTCAAGACAATACGTAATCGTTTAAATAGCTCGGCATTCTTCGCTGTCGTGTTGAACGACGTTCTTTAAATGACGAACTCGTGGAAGGAAGTTCATGAGATTGATTATTTTCAATAGATTCTTGATTAGGAATAGGATTTTCATCTTGAATATTTTCAGAATTTTGCATTTCATTATTTTCATTACAATCTTCTAAATTTTCTGGTAGTGGAGCTAATTGTCTGTTAGAGATTGTAGTTTCTCTTCCATCTGACAATCTGACATACGAATATTGCGGATTGGGCTGGAGTAACTCTACCTCTTCAACTATAGGATCGTACTTGGTAGCTCTCACGTTCTTTTTCATTAAAACAGGTCCTGGATTTAACATCCAAGAAGGAAATGATTCGCCGTTTGAAGTTCTTCGGGCATGGTTGAACATTCTTTCGTGAGGAGTTACATTAGTACTAGTACATAAAAGTGACCTGATGGAGTGTAAAGCCACTGGTAAAGCTTTTTCCCAATCTGATATCTCCATATCTTTAGATCGGAGGTATAATTGTATGTTTCTCCAAAGAGTTCCATTAAGTTTTTCAACTTGTCCATTTCCCTGGGGATTATATGGAGTTGTTCGACTGCAAGCTATCCCAAGAGAGTAAAAAAATTGCTTCAATTGTTCAGACATAAATGTCGCTCCTCTGTCTGAGTGTACATAAAGCGGAGTACCAAACATAAAGAAAAGATCCTTCAAACATTTAATTACAGTCGTAGCAGTCATATCTTTGCAGGGATAAGCGAATGGAAATCGGCTGTATTCATCAATAATCGTTAACATGTATTTATTTTGCGTGTTAGATGGTAAGGGTCCCTTAAAATCTATGTTCAATCGTTCAAATGGAGAAGTAGCTTTTATGAGTTGATATTTATTTTTATTAAAACGAGGCTTGATTTCAGCACACACTCTGCAGGAAGTAGTTATAAGTTTAATGTCATTGATAGAGTATGGAAGGTTTTTCGTCCTTACCCAGTGTGCTAATCTTGTGACACCAGGGTGACAAAGAAGTTCGTGAATTTCTTTCAACTTACTATTATCAAAATTAATATGAGCACATACTCTAGATAGAGCGTCAGCCACTGTATTATCCTTACCAGGTCGATAAATAATTTCAAATTTAAAACTGGAAAGTTCAAGCCTCCATCTTTCAATTTTCTCATTTTTTATTTTGCTTGAATGTTTTTGATTGAACATGAATACTACAGACTGTTGATCAGTTAAAAGCAAGAAATGTCTACCCATTAAATAGTGCCGCCATTTACGCAGAGATTCAACAATTGCACTTGCCTCCTTTTCTATAGAAGAATGTTTGCACTCAGACTCAGTTAAAGTTCGTGAAAAAAATGCAACTGGACGACCGTTTTGAGAGAGTGTAGAAGCAATGGCAAATTCAGATGCATCTGTTTCTACCATGAATGTTGCATTTTCGTCGACCACTACCAAAGTAGATTTACAAACATCTGACTTTAAAGAGTTAAAACATGTAACAGCCTCCTGGTTTAAAGGAAAATGCTTAATACCAATAAGAGGTCTGATCTTCTGAGAAAAATTTTGGATCCACTTGGAATAGTGAGCAAATAAACCTAAAGTCCTTTTTAAGGTTGGTAAATCCGTAGGAATTGGAAGATCCAGTAGTGGTTTAAGACGGTCATTGTCAGGTTTAATCGTATTATTGTATATTGAGTATCCTAAAAGATTTATAGAGTCGCTTCCAAAGACACATTTACTTTCGTTTAGAGTTAATTTGTATTTCTTAACGGCATTCATAAATTCATTGAGTTTTCTATCGTGGTCATCTTTACTCTTACCACAAACAGTGACATCATCTAAATATGCGAACGTTCCTGCTAATTTTTTTTTTTTTTTTTTTTTTTTTTTTTTTTTTTTTTTTTTTTTTTTTTTTTTGAGCTATTTAAACGATTACGTATTGTCTTGAGAGAGCGGGTGAATGACATATAATATTTAAAAGTAAACTAATGACATGTAATGTCTTTTTAAATGTGTCTAATTTTATTCGTAATAAATTGATATAAATAAATAAGCAACACCATAGAATTATGGTTTTATTACGAATAAAATTAGACACATTTAAAAAGACATTACATGTCATTAGTTTACTTTTAAATATTATATGTCACCGGGTTTAACTTTATACTGTTTTCATTTAGTAATCGTAAATGTTATCGATCGTACTTATCAATAATTAATGAATATGCTTGAAGAAAGACTATTTCTACTATATTATTTTTATAAATAAACCTTATCGAGAACTTACAAAATAAAGGCTACTCCAATTGCCGTGACCGTTAGGAGAATTATATACACAGAGATGATACCTATCCAATCAATAGAAGCATTTTCCTCAAAATTTAACGGCCCAGACATTAGAAACACAGTTAATTTTTACCTACATTTCTAAAATTTTTATACTATTATAAGTCTATTTTACCACAGTAATTTTGTGTTGAATACTGTCATTTTTATGGCATCTGTCTGATTCTTAAGCTACCATCGAAGAATTACAACCAGCATTTTTATTAATCACTGAACATATATAAGAATAGATAAAGCTCGGTGCACACTAGCAACATTTCTTTAAAGGAAAAGCAAAAACAAACAGAAGCTATCTGTAGACGATTTAGCAATGAATGTTTGATTGCCGCTCTTTGCTAATAAAATAATGCCTAAAATTTATATACAAATACATTTTTAATTGTTTTTATTACTGGGTACCTTCAAATCTTGACGTCGGCTTAGCGCGCGAGGTTAGAGTCGAGGTTAGGTCAAAATTAATTTATCCCATAAATCACTTTGCAAAACAAAGACTTCTGCCTGATGGTCATTGACATAATATTCATGAAAAAGGTATAATTAGATGACAGTCGGAATATCAGGGCACAAAACAATCAGTTATACAGAAAACCTTGCTAGAGTAAAGAGATAAGAAAATCTTGCTAAGTAGTTTTTATTGTCATTTACATTAAAAATTTTACATTCAGATGTAATAGATTTTTTTAAAATTATTACTAGCGGCCTGTCTCGACTTAGCAGGTGTGGACATTTTTTTTTTAAATTTTTCCCTTCTTTTCTTCAGTTTACTCATGTTTAACGATTAGATTTACAACTTTAATAAGTTAATTAAGTGTTAATACACAAAGTCGTTATTAAAGTATATATCTAAACCTTCTTTATGAATCCCTCTGTCCGTAAGTTAAAACCGCATAAAAATCCAATCAGTAGTTTTGGAGTTTGCGAACATACAAATAGGCAGACGCGGTATGAACAATTTATTTTATAATATGTAGTAATTAAATTCTTACGTACAAAATAAAAAGACTGGCATACAGATTCAAATATATTATATAATCACTTAACAAATTTCATTCATAGTTTATTTCATTAAATACTATTAAGTATTACCAACAATAATTTACTTATCTACATTGAAAATAACTCAACAAAATTAAAAAAAAAAAAAAAAACGACTTTATTTTTTAAAATTTCACACAAATCCATAACAAAGAAAGGAAAATCATTAATTCAGCTTCAGCGAAAAGTTCTTGTATTGTTACTAAGCTAAGACGAATATGTGTCTGTCTCAGAGCACGTACAGTATGTTTGGGAACTGCAACAGGAGCACACTGATAGCTGCCTCCGTTTAAGCCTGATATATAACATACATCATTATAGTAACCGAGATGAGACGACCCATACGCTAGAGATACGAAAACTCTAACCAAGTTGCACTAAGTTTAAATGTACTTAATTGTATAGTTCGACACAACTTAGATGTACCATCGGCAAAATTCGTAAAACCGAATTGAGTACGCTATCCCAAATTATCAAAATTTATTTCTCATGCGAATATGATCTTTACACAAACGTAATAACTTGTAATATCATATGACCTAATATATTCATCAATTTGACGCGTCGATTAACATGCACTTGCTTTGTCTGACGCGCGAATCTATAGCGACGAATAGCGTCGAATGGCGCGATAGGGAGCTATTTCTATTGGTTGTGTAAATCGGCAGTAATCGGTTTTATTTTCATTCCATTGCATTTTCCGATGCTACATCTAATTTGTGTCGTACTATACATACTAGAGCCGAAATGGCCTAGTGGTTAGAATGCGTGCATCTTAACTGATGACTGCAGGCAACAAACAACAACCACAGCCTGTAAATTCCCACTGCTGGGCTAAAGGCCTCCTCTCCCTTTGTGGAGAAGGTTTGGAACATATTCCACCAAGCTGTTCCAATGCGGGTTGGTGGAATACACATGTGGCAGAATTTCTTTGAAATTTGTTACATGCAGGTTTCCTCACGATACTTTCCTTCACCGCTGAGCTGAGCCTTATTAATATTCGCCCAACAAAATACTGACTGATAAGTTGAATAGAGGGAGTAATAAAAATACATATAATAAGTATAACCCACCCTCTTTGTCCGGCTTTGTAACTTGATTTTCCTTTTCTTGATGGTCTTTTAGTAATCCTGTTCTCAGTTTTACTGTAATTTTTATCGCTGTCTCGCTCGCTCAATTGCCGTTTGCGAACGATTTGCCGCTGACGTCGTGCTCTGTAAACTTCACAAGAATCCTTAGGCATTACTTTCCATGTCCCTCTGCCTCTTGCAAGCTCTAATTTCTAAAAAAAAAATAATACTGTGTGGACTGGATTTCTAAACGATTTCGGTCAGAGCGGCCATTATTCATCTGTACTATCCAATTGGTCAGGACATACATAATAGTCCATGAATGTGTTCACTGACAAAAACTGAATATGACCACCACAGAGAGTTGAGCCATTGGATCACTGTAGATCACATATTATTGATTCTGCTGCCTTATAATAAATTACACCAACGAGGCACTAAATTCGATTCCGCTGTCATGGTACACCCGGCCAATGTAAAATGTCGAAACTGATTTTAATGAAACAAGTTATCATTCCAGACAACGAAATAAATAAATAAAAGCCTAGGAATTTGTTGAATTATAAATAATATTTAGCACAGAATTCTATCTCCGGCTAAGAGAGATACGGTAGCATTAGGTAACGGATTTGTATGCCGTGACGTTCTCTTCACTTCCAGTCTCTGACACGACGCTCCCGAGGTACGTAAATTTGTGTAAACGTAACTCCGTACCAATCAGCAACGGTGAGCTATCCTTAACACGAGTTTTCATCCCTGGATTTTTTGGATGTTGATTTTAAGCCCTGTTTTTGCCGCTTCCTGACTTAGATTATAAACAATCAACTTAGCTTGCATATAACCGTGGGTACGACTCAGCAGGCATAGGTCATCAGCGTAATCCAAGTCTTCCAAGATCTTGGATAATCCCCACTCAATGCCGCGACGCCTGTGTTCTAAGATCCAAAGCATTATACCGTCAAGAACTTGCTCAGTCAGTCGTCAGCCTTGGCGAAAATCCGCGTGCACAGCAACCTCATCCGATATGAGGCCGTCGTGAGTTACTTTGCAGGAATACTTCTTGTAAATGCATTGTAGCAAACGAACTATTTTCGGCGTCACTCCGATTTCCAAGAGGTAGAAACAGACAAGACCACTTCAACTTATCATAGGATTTTTTGAAGTCGACAAAGGTTAGATAAACCTCCCTCTGCCATTCCGATGCCTGTTCTAGTTGTCGAACTTGGTAGACAAATAAATTTAGAAGCGTTCAAGAACTTCTGGATTTACACAATCAGGAGCTTACAATTGAACTTACGAGCTCATAAAAATGCGGAAGCATTGAAAATCTTGATTCTTTGGACCCATTTCAAATGACAGTTGGAAACTTGTCAGAAGCCCTCAGTTAAATAGAAAGAGGTGTAACAATTTTAGATGGCATAGATTTCCAACGAACGATTAAAAACAAATGACCTATTATTTACACATTTATTTTCTAAATTATTGTTTCATTTAGCATCCGGTCCCCAATTAAACATACCTTATTTGTCTTTATATGCAAAATTGTACCCTTACTTACGCGAATTCCACTTACACTGATAGCGCTGGGTAGGTAGGCACCTATCGCGTAACTCGGGGTATTACTGTACCTACCTTTCAAAACGAAACAAACTATTACTACTTAATATATACAAATATGAACTAAAACTAGTTACTGTATAAATCTTGACCGTGTAAAATGATGACAAGAGTGCTAGCAGCATTTCCCCGTTGAATCGCAATTCCGAACTAAACAAATTAAACTATTACTGTAATTAGTATTATACTGAAAAATACTGGGTGAGATCCGATATATTTATTACGTATTATTAAAATTAACTTTTCTAATATTACGCTACAAAAGGAATAAATAAATTTATGTATATCAGTACTTCAAAATTAAATAAAACGTACTTACTCTATTACGTAAAATTTTATTAATTTTATCAATATCAGATTTAAGAATCCTTCGACCGCCAAAAAATTTAGATTTTGTTTTTGATAATTTCTTTTTATTAATTTTACGTTTCATTTTTCTACTAATATACACTGGACGCATTTAGGGAATAGTATAAAAGTAAAAAATATTTTTGAATTTTATGAAATATTATTGATAACTGACTTAAAATAAGTCTATCATACGTCAATGGAAAAACAACATTATTTTTCAGTTAGATCACTTAAATTAATAAGATTAATGTATTAAATATTATATATTTTTTTCAAATAGAATTGGAGGATTTAAAAAATTAAATGAATTTTAGTAAATAATTGTGATGATGTGAAAAAAATTATCTGTTTTTTTGAATCGTTATTATAAAATAATTTTAAAATTGAAATATCAATGAATACCTTCGTTGTAAATGTTTTACTGTCTTTCACAAGGGAAAATAAATTGCCAAAACATATTATTAGTTTTTTATTTAGTAAGCTACGAGTATCCGATCGTTGTCATATGACTTACGACATTCAGTTCTACCAACTTAATCTTTTAGTCTCCATTTTAGGGCAGCTGATATTTGTTTGAGTAAAGATTTTATAAAAATAATTATATTATTGTCCTAAAATGGGTGCCTCATTCGTTCCCATCACGGTTTTCACCGTTTTCTGGGGTGTTGTGGGTATCGTCTGTCCCTTCTTCGCCCCTAAAGGTCCCAACAGGGGGTAAGTTTTACAAGTGCTTTTAGTTATCTCCTTTTAGTAATATATGTTTATATTGCCTTATTTTAAACCCTACATTTTAACATTACAGGATAATCCAAGTCGTATTGATGCTAACAGCAGCTACGTGTTGGTTATTGTAAGTATACCTTTTTATTACATCTACATAGGACTAATATGATATTTTCATCCTGTAGTTCCTACATTACGTATAAAAGATTACGCATTATAATGCAACGCCTTGTGCATAATTAACTTATAAACATATAATTATTAATGAATCTATAGTCATTAAAGATTATAAGGATGTCCAAAGTTAATTGAAGGCTATCTTCATGCTCCTATTTTTGTCAATTTTCCTTATATTGCTCAACATAGTCATATTAAAAATGAAATTAAATAAATAAATTTCCCTGTTCTTATATTATTTACATATTAATCCTGAACCGCAATATATTACTGTAATAAAGTATATGATATTTTAATCAAATTATGTCCGTAATTTCCAGCTGGCTGTGCGCGTACATGGCGCAAATGAACCCACTCATTGGGCCCAGACTGGACAACGAGACTCTTATCTGGATTTCTCAGACTTGGGTATGTATAGTTTATGTTGTACTAATACCCACAGCTTAGCTCGCATGTGAAGTAGCTATTAAGTACTTTATATCCTGTTTGACACCCTGACAACATGTATTATTTATATTTGACAACCTCCATGGTCGAGTGGTTTTTACACCGGTTTTCATGGGTACACCAATCCGAGGTCCTGGGTTCACTGAGTTGATGTAGATTATCATTAGTTTTCTATGTTGTCTTGGGTCTGGGTGTTTGTGGCACCGGAGCTGTCAAAACAAATTCTTTTTGTCCTAACTACCTAGAGTTTTGTTTGTGTAATCTGTAATAAATATACAGATTATTTTATTTTTGACACAAATGGAATTACATGCTGCCATAGACACTGGTGTTGCCAGGAATAATTATAAATAAATGTTTTTTTATGTCTTTTATGCTTTCCTAAGCCTTTAATCTGATTATAATGAAGCTTTGAAAGTATTGTGCATATGTCATCCTGGGACCTGATGCTAAATAGGATTTTTTTTTTATGTTTATCTGTTAATTAACATTTATTATTTAAACCACTATACAAATCATAAAGTTAGCAACACCAATATGCTAAATTGGTACCATCCAGTAAATATCCCACTGCTGGGCTAAGGTCTCCTCTCCCATTAAGGAGAAGGTTTTTTGGAACATATTCTACCACATTGTTCCACAGAATTTCGATGTAATTAGACACATGCAGGTTTCCTCACGAAATTTTCCTTCACCGCCGAGCATGAGATGAATTATAAACACAATTAAGCACATAAATATCGTGGTGCTTGCCTGGGCAATAATCGGTTAAGATGCACGCGTTCTACCCACTGGACCATCTCAGCTCTCATGTGCTAAATATATTTTTTTAATTCTTAATTGTTTTTATTTTCAGGGCAAATCGTACAAGCAATAGGCAACACCATTCAGCTGTGATGAATGTGAGAAAATGTATGCCGTGATTACAAATAAACAACATTGATTATTAATACTGATTATAATAATTTAAATAAATATTGGAGCCAACTCGATCACGGCTGTATAATTCCTATATGAGTTTTAAATTTGACTTCTTATTTGGAATGCATTGCACAGATTAATAATATTATGATCATTCCATTTCAAACGAATAGTAAAAATTAATTAAATATTATTTTTAAGTTTAACCTCTCTGTAAAAAAATATTTAAATTATAAATAAATATATACTTTGTTCCAATAAATCTAGTTAACAAAATTGGGTTTTATTGATATGTAACATATTAGTTAAATCACTAATTATTTATACCTTTTCCTTATCACGTTTTTAAATTTTTTCAGAATTTTTCATAAATGCAACTTAAAAAAATTATTATACAAAAAAAGTATCAATTAAAATTACTTTTTTCTTCTGTTTTATAAAACAATGGATATTTGAACACGAACGAATTCGTACTAAAGGTCGCTCTTTAAAATTCTCACAAAATTAACTAAAAATAACAACCAATGAAAAAAAATTAGAATAAAATTTAGAAACAGAAATAGTTTACACCAAAGTAGCATTTAAAAGTAAGTCTGTCTGTTTGTTCTGGCTAATCGCAGGAACGACTGGACCGATTTTGACGAGACTTTGACTAACACTGGCAGATAGCTGATGTAGTAAGAAGTAACTTAGGCTACTTTAATATTTAAATAATAATAAAGTGAGGCTACCATACCTAAATACTGTTCACTACAACGCGGGGATCACGCCCATCTCACCAGTCCGTCATCACGCCGTTTGCTACCCAGCCAAAACTTAAATCACAAAAGCTGACTAATATAAAATAATTACTTTTTTGTTAAATTAAAACACACAAAGGCATAGCTAGTATTATGTAAACTCATTAAACTTTTTATAAGTATTTTTTACTTTTAAATGAATGGCAATCAAATTTAGAACTATTTAAATGAATAGCAAATGCTTATATTTGCTTGTTACTAACGTAACGATTAATCAAATTGTTTATGTCATAATCCTTATAAAATTTGATTTTACAAAACAACAACAACAACATCCTGTAAATTCCCACTGCTGGGCTAAAGGTCTCCTCTCCCTTTGTGGAGAAGGTTTTGGAACATATTCCACCAGGCTGTTCCAATGCGGTTTGGTGGAATACATATGTGGCAGAATTTGTATGAAATTTGTGACATGCCGGTTTCCTCGCGATGTTTTCCGTCAACGCTGAGCACGAGATGAATTATAAAGACAAATTAAGCACATGAATCAGCGGTGCTTGCCTGGGTTTGAACCCGCAATCATCGGTTAAGATGCACGCGTTCTAACCACTGGGCCATCTCGACTCGATGATTTGACAGTACATCATAAGGCTATGTTAGAGCACGATCTACGCGGATCCTTGTTTTTTGATATAGGTAGGGCAAGCAAATGGATCACCAATGGTAAGTGAGCACCACCCATAGACAATGGCGCTGTAAAAAAAACAATCCTTATTTATTATGCCACCAACCTTGGGAACTAAGATGTTATGTCCCTTGTACCTGTAGTTACACTGGCTCAGTCACCCTTTAAACAAAACAATACTAGGCACTTTATTGACGAGATAGTATCTGATGAGAAGATGGTCGCAAAGGCGTTCTATAACAAAGCCCCATGATCAAGATTTTTTTTGTTTTTATGTTAATTTTTTATCACAAAGTTATAAACAAAAAAGCTTATCACCCTCCTAACCCTTCACCTCGGAGGGTTGAAAATTTTAATTTTTTTTAACCTAACCTAACCTAACCCTTCACCCCGGAGGGTTGAAAATTTTAAATTGTTATTATTTTATCATTCCAAACCACATATCAAAAAATCATAATTATATTAATTACTTGACCTTCACGGACATTGACTGGCCTATTGTAAAAGCCTACTCGATAAACTGCATTTTGATTTTAGAATGTTTTACATTTGTACCGTGTGTCAGAGACCACAAAAGTCAAACTTAGTTATACGGGCCTTTAATCAATCGAATCGTATTTTATTTGTATGTCAAATTCACTTGTTTTAGTTTAAATTTAAATTGATAGAGGACAGCTAACATCAATCTCTTTTTTTTTCGAACTGTGTATTGCTGTTTGCCCTATTGGCCTCTACAGCGTCACCGGGTGGGGAAGGCGAGCTAAATTACTCAAGCCTAGTGTTGGGAGCCCACTGAAGGGCTCAGAATACGCGCATCCTAAGGGTGCCTCCTATGAGGCCGGACCTCGGCTTAGGACGCCGTCGTCGACTCCAGGGAGGAATGACGTGTGCATTCAACGTCGTACGCCTAGGCGCCGACGTGTCGGTAAATAGGGACCTCGACCCCGCCGGCGGGGGGCGGTGTGAGTTGACTGTACCTATTTGGGTAGTGTTGTCGGCAGTGAGTCTGTCGACGGGATCGTGTAGGACGTGCTTAGGACGCCTACGGATCAGATAGGGTTCCAAGAGGCTGTACTTGCTCGCCTTGGATATTAGGTTTGAGTGTTGCGACGCTTTGTCGAAGTAACGGATTGAAAATAAGTAATCAGATAATGTCAGTCGAGATGGCCCAGTGGTTAGAACGCGTGCATCTTAACTATATCTTATAATGATTGCGGGTTCAAACCCAGGCAAGCACCGCTGATTCATGTGCTTAATTTGTCTTTATAATTCATTTCGTGCTCAGCGGTGAAGGAAAACATCGTGATGAAACCTGCATGTGACAAATTTCATAGAAATTCTGCCACATGTGCATTCCACCAACCCGCATTGGAACAGCGTGGTGGAATATGTTCCAAACCTTCTCCTCAAAGGGAGAGGAGGCCTTTAGCCCAGCAGTGGGAATTTACAGGCTGTTGTTGTTGTTGTTGAGAGGGGCTGTACTTGCTCGCCTCGGATATCAGGGGGTTGGAATGCTGCGACGCTTTGTCGAAGTAATAGATTGAAAACAAGCAATCAGATAATTGTAGAAGCTTTTATTTAGTTTCACCTGTAGTATGTGTCAGTTAAACGTTATTTTTTCGAGGCTCTCTAGTGGTCATGACTGCCAAAAATACGTTCGCTTGTCAAATAAAATTTATTTTGCCCGAGTTGGCGACCAAAATTTTATATGATGAACAGTCATTATTGTGCCATAAGATATATCGCAATCTCTCACATCACAATAATATATAAACTTTTTTTGTACAGAAATGAGGTCTGTTTCTGTCCAAGAATAACGGAAAAAAATGTCAAATCCATTGAAAAAAAAAACATTATTTTCAAAGTGTGTCGTGTTTATTAGGATAAATATTCACTATATTTTATTAATAACAACACTAATGGGAATCATGTTGTTCTAAGTATATATTGTAATAAATGTAAAAAAGTAGAAAATCATTTTTTATCTACATTTAACTTTGAAAATGAAATATGTTGGTATAATTGAAAACTTATCTATACCAAAATTTAGATCAATTAGTGGTATTATCTAAATGGAAGCACACCCCCTATATTAATGAAAGTACACATAAAAAAAATATATTTATGAGAAAAAATAAAACTAAATTAATATCATCATGGCACACCATCCTTGATCTATTTTTTTTAGTGTATTAAAATTCAAATAATTTAAAAAAAAAAACGGTTTCTAACTTGACCACAATAAATATTTAAAACCAATGTTCTATGACATTACCGAATCAAATAGTCTGGCAATGCCAATGGCGACGCTAAATATACATTTGAATGGAGCTCCGCACGTGTACAATCGTACATACACGTACGTACCCGTATTATCGGATTTATAATCACATATTAAAAAACACAAAAATGGATCTATGGGTTGGAGCCGCGACGATGTCAAGGTCATGTCATAACTTTAATAAAAAAACTATCTCCGCTAAAAAAGAAATTAACGTTGCAAACTCGTCAAGATCCAATACTTACTTGGTTAAAAAGGTAAGTCAGCTTAATTACAAATACAGGAGATGTATCTTGTTTAATTTAAAGTGGAGAATTAATACCTATAAGGAGTTTTTAATATTAACATTTACTGAAGTGCCGATGTGAAATTCTAAGGCCAGATGACCAAGGCGTACAGTGATGCTGCCACGTGACTGAAAAAAACATGCAAATACGTTAAAAATCAAATAAATCGAAACAATTGAAATATACGATCAAAAACGAAACATGTTATTTGACTATTTAATTGTTTACTTTAAAGAATTAATTAGGTCAATACTAATATTTACAATAAATACATGTAAGAATAATTTAACAAGGTATTCAATAAAAATTTAACATTAAAAATAATGTGTGAAACAAGCATGCTAAGTAACTGAAGTTCGATAAATGTCTTCGGCTAATAAAATGACGGTGTCCTATTAAAACTCAATAAAACAATATACACAATATTTTCTTTATTGTTTATTTTAAATCTAGAAATTTGGTTTAAACAATTTTAATTATTATAGCGAATAAAAAATAATTATTAAAAAATATATACATTCATTGAGAAATTTTAGCATAATTAATTGAGAAAATTATAAGTACCTGAAAAGTTCTATGTCTGTTATCTTGAGCGTAGTTTTCAATCTCCATCGTGTATTTCCATCACACGTGACATTGGCAAAATAATCTGTGCTCTCATGCCACAAATAAAGCAAAAAAAAAATCTATCAAGGTATGTTTTCTGCATTTATACTGTATGTTCGAAAGATGGCGCTGTACGTTTTTATTGAATTTATTTATATTAACAATTTATAATATAAATAAAATTTCTAAGTAATTGAAGAAATGTTACTAATACTATGCTTTCGTGTAAAAAATCCTGCGAATGCCCCAACATAAGTTGGGTAAGGTTTTGTTTTACTATTTATTTTAAATGAAATAAATCTGAACCTAAAGTAATCAATATTGGTGCTTTTATTGGCGCCAGTACGTAAGTACTCAAATGTTATTATACAGATGTCCTGTGTTATTGGGTAAGTTTTTTAGTTATTGTAATAATTAAGAAACAACAAAATTATTTAAATTTATTTTTTAAAAGTTTTTTTCTTTTATATCCTTTTAATAAATGTTCTGGTATGATTTATTCGTAATTTAAAAATGTCATAAATTCATTCTTCGACTTTTCGTTTCATTAAAATTTTCTGTCATAGTATTTACTATAACACATAAATCAAAATTATAAATTTAGTAATTTATTAAAATATAATAGCGACATTGAGATTTAATTTAAGATGTATGTACTTAATAGCTTTATAATGAGCTTTGCGCTAACGGGCCTTTATAAATAGATCTCCATAGAGGACGGTGTATGTTTAGACGAGTTAAATATATCGTCAGGGATATCTTCAGGCATTGCCAAGGACGCCAGAAATACCAACGGGTCAGTATGTCATTGACAGTATTTTATTATTTGTCGATAAGAATAAATAAAAACTTTTATACATTCTACCTTGTTCTATTACACAATTAAAAAAAGTAAAGCCAGTGTTCGTTTTTTATTTAAAAAAGAACAGCTGTTCGTACTGCGTTAACCTTTAATTATTTAATTTCCTTGAGGCGAGATGGCCCAGCGGTAAGAACGCGTGCATCTCAATCAATGATTGCGGGTTGAAAACCAGGCAAGCACCGCAGAATGTTCATATGATTAATTTGTGTTTATAGTGTGTTGAGAGGGTGAAAAGCGTTTTTGTTTATAACTTTGTGATAAAAAATTAACATTAAAACCAAAAAATCTTGGTCTTGGGGCTTTATTATAGCCCGCCTTCGCGATCATCTCCTCATCAGATATTGTCTCGTCAAACAGTATTGTTTTACAGCGCCATTGTCTATGGGTGGTGCTCACTTACCATTGGTGATCCATTTGCTTGCCCTACCTATATCAAAAAACAAGGATGTATATACCACGTACACTGTTCTAACATAGCCTTATGATGTATTGTCAAATCATCGAGTCGAGATGGCCCAGTGGTTAGAACGCGTGCATCTTAACGGTTGATTGCGGGATCGAACCCAGGCAAGCACCGTTGATTCATGTGCTTAATTTGTCTTTATAATTCATCTCGTACTCAGCGGTGAAGGAAAACATCGTGAGGAAACCTGCATGTGTAAAATGACATAGAAATTCTGTCACATGTGTATTCCACCAACTCGCATTGGAACAGCGTGTTGGAATATGTTCCTCAAAGGGAGCTTTGAGCTCATAGCTTTGGGAAATTTACAAGCTGTTGTTGTATTAAGTTTCATTTATTTATATTTATTTATGTATATTCAGTACATTTATTCATATTTTTATTTGGAATCGTCCTTTTTGAAAATTCGAAAAAATATCGCAATTACATCAGCATCAAAAGTGCGTTAAATATCCGCTAGGGGCGCTGTATGTACAACACATAACATATATTTATAGTTCAGTAGTCCTTTCCTCCGTTAATGAACCGATTTTTAGATCAAGGTCAATGCAGTTAGGAATTTCGATCTCTGAAGGTCTGAAGATGATAGGGAAAGTAAATTATTTTCAAAATTAATTGAACATTTTTTCGTTTTCATTTGGGTTCTTTAGAAAATTTCTATGGATCTACGAGAAAATGGCGTTTCGAACGTCGATCAGAACTTCGGATATTAAATTAAAGTAGAAATAAGTAGTTAAGTGCAATAATAATGTATTATAAATACGAGGCTCTCGTTAGGCAGGTCGGTCAAGGGCCTGATGCAGAAGGCAGTACTCCTCGGCACGGCGCGTATTGTGAGGAAGTTCCTCTCGTTACATCACAAAAGTTTTTTTTTTTATGGTATAGGTTGGCGGACGAGCATATGGGCCACCTGATGGTAAGTGGTCACCATCACCCATAGACAATGACGCTGTAAGAAATCTTAACTATTCCTTACATCGTCAATGCGCCACCAACCTTGGGAACTAATATGTTATGTCCCTTGTGCCTGTAGTTATACTGGCTCACTCACCCTTCAAACCGGAACACAAGAATACTGAGTACTGTTATTTGGCGGTAGAATAACTGATGAGTGGGTGGTACCTACCCAGACGAGCTTGCACAAAGCCCTACCACCAAGTAAAAAGTATAAATTATCAATAGAAGATACGACAAACATTATAGAGGATATAGACCCCAGTACAGCATTGCATTGAGAATATTGAGCCTCTATATTTAATATTCATAAAAATAAACATTTTGTAAAAAAAAAAAACGTCTTCACGCGTCATTCCGTAAAAACAAATGACGAACAGTGAATGTAGATGACCTTTTTCTTGATTTAAATTAAATTTTTTCTTAATTTAAAATTAAAGATTCCCATTAAATAGTAAGGGTTACCAGGGCTAGGAGCATTCACTCTGCTCAGGGACAAATCTAGAAGTAAAGGTCTACTCAGCCGAGACAACAGGGTGGCATATGAATGAAACTATTCAAACACCACACTAATCATAATAATCATAAAATCTTAGTACCGCACAATATAGCTGAGATATTAACAAATCGCATGAAATACGTGAAACAAAGGTTTGTTTAATTTTATTCCTATTTCGATGGAAATAGTGCAGGGTACATGCCAGAGGAAGAGCTGTAACAATTGGTCAATAAAGCTCGTTTTGGTTATTGTATTAAAGCAACTATATTTGATTGAAGTAGTCTTTTACAAACAATTAAAATTGAAGATTATATTCAGTAGTTAATCTCAAAATTTTAAATACATTATGTTAGTTTTTTTTTTCACAAGAAAAGTTTTTATTAACATAAGAATTAACAAAATCAAAATAAACTTTATTCAAGTAGGCTTTTATAAGCACTTTTGAATCGTCATTTTACAATTAAGTGAAGCTACATAAAATGCTTAAATATATATATACAAATATGAACTAAAACTAGTTACTGTATAAATCTTGACCGTGTGGAATAGTGGCAAGAATGCTAGCAGCATTTCCCCGTTGAATCGCAATTCCGATCCTCTGGGCAAAAAACGAACCAGCCCTCCTGTCACCAGTGGAGGCAACGAGGCGAGGTGTTATACTTTTGATGAAGCTTTTTGCACCACTACTCCAAGGGCCACGCGTTTCTGTTAGTTAATTACAATTATATCGTATTAATTATCCTGCCTGGAAGCAGAATCTATAAACATTTTGTTTTAATTTTTACGTAGGAAAACATCTTGTATTAATTTTAAAGTCAAACGAATGACGTTCTGAAATATAACATATTTTCATAAAATCTGATACAATAACAAAATGAGATGGCTGAGATGGCCCAGTGGTTAGAACCCGTGCATCTTAACCGATGCTTGCGGGCCAAACCCAGGCAAGCAGCACTATATACATGTGCTTAATTTGTGTTTAAAATTCATCTCGTGCTCGGAGGTTAAGGAAAACATCGTGAGGAAACCTGCATCTGTCTAATTTTATCGAAATTCTACCACATGTGCATTCCACCAACCCGCATTGGAACAGCGTGGTGGAATATGTTCCAAACACTCTCTTTAATGGAAGAGGTGGCCTTATCCCAGCAGTGAGATAAGGCCATTTACAGGCTGTTACGTTTTTTTACTTTATGAGTACTTCTAATATATACCCAACACAATATTATATCTTTAGTCTATTATAAATAAATGTAAAAATAATAGATATAGCGAAAGCAGTTGAATAATGTCAAGTACACGTCCGAAAGAATCACGTGGATGCGTTAGGTAATACAGTCGTATCATTTATGTTCTGTTAAGCCCACTCCACACGTAGCGAAATATTGTACTAACGAACTAATATACTTTTATATTCTGTATATTTGATAATTATCTGCATCTGCTTAAGAACTTAACTGTTCCAGGTAAATATCAAATAATTAATTTCTTAAAAAGAAAAATAACAAAAACGTAGCTATCGTAGGGCCAGTTGGTGGAGTGCAACAGGGCAACGAAGATCAGCGGGCCTCTAACTTAAGCTTTGAAAAAACCAGGTTAGCTAACTCGCCAGCTCGTGAAAAAAAACTCGACATTACTCACAAGATTTATGCACTAAACGTTAAAGAGGGTTTTAGACTCTGATTCTTTTTTTACGCACCGGGGTCCGTACCTGGTTACGCCACTAGAAATAAGGCTTCAAATTGTGTGTTTCGTATATCGAAAATTGAGCATACGAATAAATATTTTATATAAACAAGTTTAATTTACATGGTCTGTTTTCTATCCTCCATTCCGGTTGTACCCCTTGCTTAGCCGTTCAAAATCAAAAATCAGAATAAAGTTTATTCAAGTAGGCTTTTACACAAAATAAAACATAATATAATTGGATTATGTGTTGCATCAAATGCATGTGTGTATACACGGTACAAATACCAAAATATTATTTTCTACAATTTTTGTCTCTCTGATTTTTACGGTTTATCTATGAAACAACAGGACCGATTTTGACAGGACTTTCACTTGTAGACAGCTCAAAGGCGGATTTACAAAATTGCCGCTAGTAGATTATTCAATTTTTGCCGCCCCTTCTAACTTTTGAAATTCAATACGTTAGTTTAGTTCACAATCATATTGATTACATTCATACTGAAATTGCAACTATCGTCCTCATTACATCAGCTTTTTCCCGTTATTAGTATGATTATGAACTAGGTGATATTTCTGTCAGTTCTAGATTATTTAGCCCGCTCTGTAGTGACGATTATACGGATTTCGGACGTAATGTGTACATATAATTATAAGTTTTCTTTTATTTATGTAACATTATAACAAATTTGATATAAAAAGAAGTAGCTTAAGCTTCTTTTATTTTAGAATGATATGTAAAATAATAATAATGCCATCACCATAATAGTGCCTTCTACCAACAGCTTATATCACAATAGTATAAATTGCCAATAAATAAAACAACAAACATTATAGTGGATATAGACCCCGGTACAGCATTGCATTGAGAATATCGAACCTCTATATTTACTATTCATAAAAATAAACATTTCGTAAAAAAAACGTCTTTACGCGTCATTCCGTTAAAACAAATGACGAACAGCGACCTTTTTCTTAATTTTTCTTCAGCTAGTGGTTCTAATTTTAAAAATATAATAAACAAATGTCAAATATACGCGTTACAATGTACATTACGACACAACTTGATGTAGTCCAGGAATTTTAGCACCAAAAATCGGTCCGCTTTACATAAAATCCTTCTACGTGATTTTTCGATTGGATTATGTCGGAGGGTGCCCCCTAAGTATAAAACCGAGTTTCTGTCGCCCGAAACTGCGAGCCGCCATCTTTGAAAACGTTTTTTTGCGTATATCTCGGAAACGGTAAGTTTTACGTTAAAAACCGAAGAGATCTTTTTTGTAGAGAACAAAATTTCCCATCTTTTTTATTCCATACTTTTCCCCCTATTGCTAATATTTTCCGATATATTTAAGTAAAAAACCAATTTTGTTGTTTTTGTAAAGTAACTCAATAGTTTTTGGAGATAGGAAAAAAATGTTTGAATTAAAGTTGGAGAGCATGAAATTTCCTACAAATTTTGGCTAAAACTTTTTCTTGTAAAATGATTAGTTGCCGAGTTCTAGCTGAATAAAAATTGTCACCTGGAATTGAAAATCCGCGACGAGCGGTAAAACATTACTCTGGCATGCAAACAAAAAAGTATAATCGTAAGTAAGTAGCTGTTTACAAATCAGGATCACAGAATATTAATTTAATAAATTGTATTTGATAAATTTTATTGGTTGATGTTAGATTTTGGAAGGTTTGCAAATTTTCTTCCACGTCCATGTTACCTGCATCAAAATAATGTATGAGAGATTCATTCCGTGTATCCTAGACGATTGCGACGGTGTTCCGACGATGATGGGTCTAATAATTATCTCCGTATGAACACTGGCATTCTCCTCTCATCCGTATAATTCGTGTAACACAATTCGTGCACGCTTACACTTTTTAAATTCTTCAATAAAACTCCTTGTTCTTTTTGCTCTCTTTTTATGCTCGATTGTATCAATCTTTGCACATCTTTCTCTTTCACCACTTGTACGTCTTTGTCATTTATAAATTTCTGCTTTTCTTAATGCAATTAAGATGGACGTCGACATTAACATTTCGTCGAAATTTTTGGATACAATAAATAGGTACATATATACTTTTTTAATAAAAAAGGTGAAATCATTTAATTTAATTTAGACATTTACGATTTTAGTTTCATTGACAGCCTAGGCAGCGCCACTGTCGCTCACGTAACGAATTATGTAGGCAGATTAAAAATTTTATCTTTGTTGAAATTTACTAAAACACTTTCTTGCACATGACAACTTTTTTAACTTGACATTTCACTGAAACAATAAAATACGCTTGTATAATTTACAAAAAATATTTCATAGATAATATAAAATATTTTATTAGCGATTCAACGGAGAAATGCTACTAGCATTCTTGCCATCATTCCACGCGGTCAAGATTTATACAATTACTAGTTAATTCATATTTGTAATTAAGCATTAAATGCTATTAATATTTATGTTTATAAAATTGGGGCATAATAAACTTGAACACGTTACAAAAAAAAAAAAACAAATTTGTTAAAGAGCAATATAAAACATTAAAACGTCTCGCTGTCCTACAATCGTAGCCATTGACAATAGTTTATTTTTAACTAACATTGGCAGGTTAAGGCAATGAATGCACCCTAAATATCTTTGGCCCAAACGTATGGAGCCGGCGGTAAGAGCGCGTGTGGCTCTTTGGCGGGCGTCCAATATTTCTACGCACACCAACAAGGTCGCTCAACCACTTCGGGTCAAACAGTTTTAAAATAAAGAGGTTATATAATCAACTTGCAAGATTTTTTTTTTACAAAGATCATTATATTTAGGTTAATATTACAACATTGACAAATTTGTTTAAAGGTGAATTTTAATTGTATATTGAAAGCCAGTTTAAGAATAACTTAATTTTCATGACGAGTAAAGTCACAGTTTTTACTTTTTATTGTTATTTGTAGCTTAACAGCCATATTGCCAGTGTCTTTGTTGTATAATGTTACAGAATTTTTTTTTTTGTGTGCCTACTAATTTTATAAGCAACGACCCAAATTAGGTTTGAAGATTTATTTATTGTTATATGGTATTCGAACGCAATATAAATATCTGTCTGCAATTACATCGTTATAAACACAAATTAAACACGTTTAATTTGTTCATGCTTAAAGATGAAAATACACAATACATCGTGAGGAAAACTGCATGTGTGAGACGAAAGTACTTAACTGAGCATCGTAAAACAAGGGAACCTTCTCAAAGGGAAAGGTGTTATGATCCAAGATGAAGGATGAGTGAGTCAGTCTACAGGCACATGGGGCGTAATCTTAGTTCCCAAGGTTGGCGCATGAACGATGTAACATCTAGAGGACCCTTTATAGGTTTTATTTTAAAATTAAATTCATAAAGTATTAGTCACAAATCAATGATGTTTTAGTAAACAGATATGTTATTAACGCGCAAAAAGTGAAGACTAGAAAACGTCCTAATTGTGACGTTCGTCTTTAGTCTTTTTACGTAGTAATACGTTATAATACATCATAATTACGTAGTAATACGTTTTGCGTAATTAAAACATCTAGTTATCCCTTTTTCTTATTGTTTTTATCAAGCTATCCTTTTTACTTTTAACGAAATGTAAAAATAAACTAAAATAAACGGTCCCCGGCGCGGCACACTTTTTTCTGTTGTTTAGTATGGATATAACATATCTGTTTATTAGAATATCATTGTCACAAATGAACTTTATTAATAATGTTTTACAGTTGAAGAGTTTCTGTGTCTGATAAAAAACCTAGGTGCAGAATCTGGACTTGGATAAAGTAGGTACCACACACTCACATGACTGAACCAGCAGGTATAACTGTTCTATACAAGTGTTGTCCCTATGGTTTTTGAAGTGGGCAACATTATAAAAAATGGAAAAATTGGCGGGAATTTAAACCCGCTCTCGGCAGAATACGCTGCAGCCGGGAACATTGTGATAACTTTAATTTTCACTACTGTATCTCTTTATATATTCTTTGCCTAATTTGAATAAAGAAGTACGTTATTAATTAATATCCAAAGTTATCTTTCAACAATTAATTAACAAAATAAATTTAGCTTATACAAGACATATCATCGTAGCTCCGAAGATGCAATTTATAATATTTCATACAGCGTGTATGTCTCTCAGTGATGTGACCACTTACCATAACGTAATGCTATAAATTCACTGTAATGTGTAATTTAAAATATGATTATACAAAGAGAAGTCATGCAAACCATTAAAACGCATTGTCATGGAAACAGTACTGACAGTAAAACAATTCTACAAGATAATAAAAAAAGGTTGTAATTCTGGGTGAAAATTTTTGAGCTAAACAAGCAAGAAAGCATTGAATAAGCTTATAAGGTCATGTGGAAAAACTAGTCTAGTAACGAATTAATAACATTAAATGCTTAAATATATACAAATATGAACTAAAACTAGTTACTGTATAAATCTTGACCGCGTGGAATGGTGGCAAGGATGCTAGCAGCATTTCCCCGTTGAATCGCAATTCCGATCTACTGGGCAAACGAACCAGCCCTCCTGTCACCAGTGGAGGCAATGAGGCGAGGTGTTATACTTTTGATGAAGCTTTTAGCTTATTTTGTCTAGTTATAAAAAGTTTATATTATATTATATTTGTTTTAAAAATATTAATAAGTAATTTTATTAAAGTATATTCTTCTGTGTATTGCAAGGGAAGCAGAAATACAGATTTACAAATTTCATGCGATATATTTATAACACAACTATATTGTGCCCTACTAAGAGTTTATGATTGATATATTTTTAAGAACCGAGATGGCCCGGTGGTTAGAATACGTGCATCTTAACCGCTGATTGCGGGTTCAAATCCAAGCAAGTAACCCTGAATATTGATGTAATTAATTTGTGTTTATACTTCATCTCTAATCACCAACCCGCATTGGAACAACGTGGTAGAATATGTTCCAAACCTGTTTCTCAATAGGAGATGAGGCCTTCCCAGCTGTGGGAAATACAGTCTGTTATTGTTGTTGTATATTTGTATTTATGAAACAAAATACCTGTCGACTTCCAAGCAGGATATATTAATTTAAATAATAGTATTTAACTAACATGACTTTGTATTTTTAAAATGTTAAAAAAAAGTAACTACTTAGTTTCTTGCCGATCCTTCTCGGTAGAATCTACTTTCCGAACCGGTGGTAGCTTCACTTAATTGTAAAATGACGATTCAAAAGTGCTTGTATGAGCCTACTTGAATAAAGTTTATTTTGATTTTTGACTGCACTTAGTTTAGTTTAGTTTATTCTTTATTGTACACCACACAGTGAAATATACATATGACAAAGATATGGCCTAGATATAACAGGCTTACAATTTTGGCGACTTAACTAATTAATATTACTTCCAAAATTCTTTGAACTTCAAAACGCCATATTTTAGCTAATTTCATAGATTAATCAAAAGTCAGGGTATTTTCCGAACCGGTGATATTTATACCGACTATCAATTAGTGTAATGTTTAGATATTGATTATACGAATTCAAATAAAAATGCATAACTTGTAGTCAGGCGTGATAAAAAGCGATGTCGAAATAAATTTTTATAATATTTTTAATACTTTATAAAAGCAACAAACTTTGAGTTTTTTATGAGATAATTTGTTTGTTTGTTTGTTCGAATTAAGGTAGTATCTAGTTACTTGTGTCGACTTCGCACGAGTTCATTCTGATATATTTCTAATCAAAACAGTAGTAGATCCACAACACACAACAACATTACAATCGCCATAGCCATTTAGAGAAAGGGTTCAGTAACACACACGTATAGAAGAATAAATTATATTAAGCATGCTCTTTTTTTATAAATATTGGACAACATCACATACATTACTCTGATCCCAAAGTAAGTATCTAAAGCATAACACACGCGTGTTATGGAAAATCAGAAGTAACGAAGGTACCACAAATAAATATAGGGTTTGGGTGTTTGTGGTACCTACACTAAACTAATAAACCTTCTACATCGACTCGGCCGGGAATTGAGCCCGGGACCTCAGAGTGACGTACCCATGAAAACCGGTGTACACACCACTCGACCACGGAGGTGTTCGCGTTCGAAAATAATGAATATATTCATTTACACGAATGGTATTTAAAACACAATGTTTCGTGTAATTATCTTTGATAACAGCACAGCCCTATTTTTACCTCATTCACGTTATCATAAATCAAGGTTAGACGTTTAGAAGCGGTGTACATATTATCATAATGTCACTTGTTGTCAAGGATATAATATATGTCTCATATTTGACGATATGATGTAGGCAGGCAGGCTGCCAAAGGGACCTGAAATGGAATTTATAGTGTAGGAAATATTATATCACCAATGAACTACTAACCTAAGTAAGATGTTATGTCCCTTGTGTTACACTGTCTTACCCATCAAACTGGAATCTATAAGTATAGTTGGATGGTAACAAAATAAATTCTAGGATAATACGACAAAATAAAAATGAACTTCCGCTTGTGATAAGACATTAAGGTCGTCTGTATTTGGTCTGTTTTTAAAGAAATGTCAATGTACACAAAATTGTTGCCCTTCTATAACATAATTATACCAATAATTTTTTTTTTATAAATATAACGTGACCTTAATAATTATGTAATAAAATGAGTGCGATTAATATATTTCATGTTATTGTATTTTATTGAACATAATTATGTCGATTTCAGAACGGAATGTACATCTATTGCTTTGACAGTTTTTTATCATTGAAAAAAAGGCGCTTACTATAAAACGAAATCTCTATCGTTTTATTTTCTTTTTCTAGTGAATTTACAATTTTCTTAATGTGATTCATTTAAAATTTCAGCTGTTTATAACTATTGGTAAACACAAATATATTACTACCGCCTATTGCATCAATACCTTGGAACGTTATACATTAAAAAAAAACACGCTGTCATCTGCCACAGACGCTTGGGTTTACTTTTGGCGCGAAGTGTAGTTCCTTGAAACCGACTATTTCTGATTCATAGATTTTATTTTTCATTTAGTTAGCTTTTATTATTCAATAATATTTCTAATAAAGTAGGTTTTTTTCACGAAACAACAGTAGACTAGAATAATAAGATACTTGAAATAATAAATTCATGGAAAAGGACACAGTATAAAAACAATGTATTAATGACTTAAAAAAAAAGATTAATACTTAACAAAAGACGACGAATCTAATGTCTGAAAACATGTTTACTAAAATTAAAGTAAAGTAACAGCCTGTAAAATTCCTACTGCTGGGCTAATGGCCTCCTCTGCCATTAAGGAGAGGGCTTGGAACATATTCCACCGCGCTGTTCCTGGTTGTTGGAATGCACATGTAGCAGAATTTCAATGAAATTAGACACATGCAGGTTTCCTCACGATGTTTTCCTTCACCGCCGAGCCGAGATGAATTATAAACACAAATTAAGCACATATATATATATATATATTGGTGCATGCCTGGGTTTGAACCCGAAATCATCTATGTTCTAACCACTCGGCCATCTCGGCTCATTGGAACAGCGTGGTGGAATATTTTCTAAACCCTCTGCTTAATGAAAGGGGAGGCCTTATCCCAGCAGTGGGAAATTTACATGTTTACTGAACCTGAACGTATCAAACTTCAGATATAAGATATTCTTATATACGATCTTGATAAAAATAATTATTGATTATTAATTTGAAAATGATCTGTCAGTGTATCAGAACATGGCAACACTTTCTCTCAATGAAAACCAGTACAATCCGGTTCGGTTACGTAACGTTTCAGGATTAAGATTTGAATGATTAATCATCTTTCCCTGTAACGAGTACGCGTGAGTGATAAAAGTAGATAAACAAATGATAGTCGAAGTATTTCAGATTTATGTAATGGCGCACTGCGTCATATTATCGTAGCGTTCAGATAATATTAACACTATTATTAGGTATTATTGTTAATAGGGTTGCCAGTAACCAACTTATATTATAACACTGGCTGTTTGTAATCATACAGAATCATATCTGATTATGAAATATTTTAAAAACATATGTGAAAAAACAAACATATATTTATATGATGCCTATTGAAAACAGAATGCTATGGTGTACTCTAATACGGGGTCTCTTCGACCACGTACAGCACTGAAGAAATAAAATTCGATCACACCATATCTAATAAGCCCCGTACTGGTATTGTGATAGTTTCAGACGCGGTCTTAAACGCCCCGTATCGCAGGAATGGCAAAAAAACGAATATGTCTGTAACAATAATGTCATGTTTCTGCCAATTGTTCTAAATTTGAAACGATTTGCCGGTCAGAGTAATTCACAGTAAATCGATATATGTAACTAGCTGTGCCCGCGACCTTGTACAAAAAATATTGCAGCCTTAGTTACTCCTTATTAAATCGATTATCTGCCAGTGAAAGTCCCGTCAAAATCGGTCCAGCCGTTCCAGAGATTAGCCGGAACGAACAGACAGACAGACAAAAATTGTAAAAAATGTTATTTTGGAATATGTACCTATGCATTGAGTAAAAAGTTCTATTTTAATATTACAAACAGACACTCCAATTCTATTATATGTATAGATACACACACATATACAATGTCAGCACGCAATTATATGGTCTGGCAGCCCTGTTTCTTAGGCTACGTCACGCTTACACGAGACTCGCTTTATTTCCCTGACAGCTTATTACGCAAGAAGCGAAATGGTTCAGTGGAAAAATAAGCCATTAACCGCGGATCACCTCTTATTTTCTCGCTGGCAAAACGCACTACGCGTTTCCCCTTACGTACATAGAAGAGGGGGGATTGTATGTGGGATATGCCGGTTTATCCCGGCACACCGGTATACCTCCACTAAGAAACCAACGGTACTCTCTTCAACGGCGCCACAGGATCGCTTATTACATTCGTCACGGTAGCAGGTAGCATGCGTAAGCGATCCCGTGGCGCCCGCCGAAAGACGGAGAGGGTACCGCTGGTTTTTTAGTAGATACACCCGGCGTACTTGGTCGCACTCCGCGTCCAGGGCTCCGGGGAATCCCACACTTTCCATCACGTGGGGGATTGCTTATCTCATGCTACTGTGACAACTACGAATCACCTATTTTAAGTAACAAATATACGTTGAACTTCATTACATTTCAGAACATACAAACCAATTAACAATAAATATTATACACTACCGGCTTCGCACGGGTGCAATACTGATACTAAATATACTACAGAATTAGTTTATTTACGACATCACATTAGAAACTTCGAAAAGTAAAATAAACAAATATGAAACAACATCACAAACATTACTCTGATCCCAATGTTAGTAGCTGAAGCACTTGTGCTATGAAAAATCAGAAGTAACGACGACACCACAAACATCCAGACCCAAGACAATATAAAAAACTAAAATCTACATCGACTCGGCCGGGAATCGAACCCGGGACCACGGAGTGGCGTAACCATGAAAACCGGTGTACTCAACACTCGACCACGGAGGTCGTCGAAAAGTATCAGCGTTTATTTACTATATTGTCCACTAGCGGTCGCCCGCGGCTTCGCCCGCGTAGATAACGGTTCATAATCAGTCTTCTAATATCCCTACTGCTGAGGCACGGTCACATTTGAAGAATTACTGCAACCGGCGCTTGGATCTATTGTGATAAACCTCAAATTCGTGATCACAACACCTCAGCCAGACCAACATCAGCCACGAATCTGATGAGGTTCTTAGGGTCGGAGGCCATTATGCCCTCTAAGGACCGGAGTTAGAACATTTTATAGTTCTATCTTTTATAGTTTAGGCATCATACGCAAAAAAACACATTTTTTGGTAGATTTTTTCCTTTTTTGTCCGAAAAACCCAAAATATCTTACGGAACCCTAATTTTTTCAAAATAAAATTTAGCCTATGTTATGCGGGATTAATTTAGCTTTCGAATGGTGAAAGAATTTTTAAAATCGGTCCAGTAGTTTTTGAGCCTATTCATTACAACCAAACAAACAAAGTTCCTCTTTATAATATTAGTGTAGATGTATTATATACAAAAACCTTCCTTTCGAATTACTATATCTATTAAGAAAAACCTCATCAAAATCCGTTGCGTAATTTTAAAGATCTAAGCATTCATAACAGACAGTGGTAAGGGACTTTGTTTTATACTATGTAATAATGATGATAATGACTAGCGATCCAGCTTTATCACAAAATGTTCAATATCATGATATTATGATATCATGATGGCCCAGTGGTTAGAAGGCTTGCATCTTAACCGATGATTGCGGGTTCAAACCCAGGCGAGCACCGCTGATTCATATGCTTAATTCGTCTTTATAATTTATCTCGTGCTCAGCGGTGTAGGAAAACATTGTGAGGAAACCTGCATCTGACAAATTTCATAGAAATTCTGACACATGTGTATTCCACCAACCCGCATTGGAACAGCGCAGTGGCATATGTTCCAAACCTTCTCCTCAAAGGGAGAGGAGGCCTTTAGCCCAGCTGTGGGAATTATGTTTGAATTATTAGTAAAAATGTGAAAGTAACTCTGTCTGTCTGTCGTTCATTTCGTTCGTTTCATGACCAAACCGCTGAACCGATTTTCATCACATTGGTAGAAAAAGAATTATTCGATACACGAATTTATAGATAATAAAAAAGCGTGGAGTTAATACCTGTTGACTTCCAAGCAGGATATGTTAATTTAAATAATTGTATTTAACTAACATGACTTTGTATTTTTTAAACGTTGAAAAAGATTAACTACTGAGTTTCTTGCTAGTTCTTCTCGGTAGAATCTACTTTCCGAACCGTCAAATGTGCTTGTAAAAGTTTATTTTGATTTGATTTGAAATTTGGTATGAAGTAAACATTAAATCCATGGAAGGATATAGGCTACTTTTTTGCCAACACCCTAAAACACGAACGAAGACGAAGCCTTTTAGAATTCGATCATTATCTAGGATATTACATACTTATTACCTATTTGTAATATTAGTATAGATAAAATATATGGAAAAAATAGTTTATATGATTCTATTTTGTATGTGTGTATGGTGCCTGATTAGTACTGTATGTCCTTTACTGTAACTCTGATGGCGTGATGCATAAATTCTGAATGATTAAAGGCGTTCTTGGGATCCTTCCACAGACATTTGTTTTATACTATGTAATGATAGGCAGACGGTCTGCCAAATTGGACAACTGATTTGGTTAGTTTTAATATGACCCGGCTTCGCACGGTCGCACTGCTTATACTAAATATACTACATAATGTAGTACAATTAAAAGGACATTACATTAGAAAATATTAAAATTATCAGTGTTACTTAAATATATTGAGCATGTATATGCATATGCATATAAACCTTTCTCTTGAATAAATCTATCTATTTTAAAAAACCGCATTGAAATCCGTTGCGTAATTTCAAAGATATAAGCATACAAAATACAAATACTATGTAATGATGATAAAGATATATACGAAGCTAACTACTTGATATTTCCTCATATAGTAGAATTAGACGAAATTACGTATTAAGATATCTTGGTGGTAGGGCTTTGTGCAAGCCCGCTTGGGTAGGTACCACCCACTCATCAGATATTCACCCGCTAAACCGGTTTGAAGGGTGAGCGAGCCAGTGTAACTCCAGGCACAAGGGACAAAGCATCTTAGTTCCCAAGGTTGGCGGCGCATTGATGATGTAAGGTATAGTTAATATGGTGATGGTGGTTAAATTATGATGGTGACCACTTAGCATCAGATAGCCCACATGCTCACCCGCCAACTTATTCCACAAAAAAAAAACAAAAAAGAATGTGTTGTTTAAAAACTACGCGAAAAATATTGTGTGGTGCGTTGACATACGGACAAACAGATCTTGAGGCTCTGTCGCCACAAAGAACTAGAGGCCCTGAAACAGCAGAGAAATTGAGGCCCCTAATCATTATAGTACTCATTAACGTACATTTTAATATCTGTCAATCATATACACAAATACAAATTAGTAAGATTATTATAATTTAATTATATTTATATTTAGATATGTGAACATACATTGCATTAAAATTGTTAATTAATATGTGAATCTCTGTAATAGGGGGGAGAGGGGTATTGGTTGCTTCCCCCTAAATCCGACCTTGAGTGAATATTTAAAATTTAAAAATAGAACAGAAAAAATATCCTCATTTTTTTTAAATGGAACAAAGAACTCTACATATAAATCCAGACACGTGTTCAATTCTAAATCGATTTAATTACATTTCATTACATTGTAACAACAATACAAAATAAAGAACAATTTCTCCTAATAATAAAATACGTTTTGGCTCCATACATCACGAGCGACGCGTCACACGGCAAAATTATGTAACAGTTTCAACGAGGTCGTACTACAGAAACAATTAGGTTTGACGACCATTTCCTCTATAATCTACAGACTTCTTATATAAGATTTTTTCTTTTACTTGAATCTCGATCTGATTCATTGATCGCAAAATTTTCAGCCAATAAAAATAATTTGTTATTTTTATCATTTTGTAATCTGTAATTTATGTTTATTCTGATATTGGTAACTAAGGTTTCCTGCAATAAAAAATTCCATTAATTCTTAGGATTAATCGGTTTCATTTTTTTTCTTTTTTTTTAAAATGCTGAATAGAGATTTTTCAGTATCGTATATAATAAAAAAAAATAAACATTTTTGTAACTTACGTATTATTTAATGCTTGACAGAATACAATGTTCGATTTTTTAAAAAAAGGAACGCGTTCTATTCATTTTACGAATGTGTGTGTATTGAGAATAAATAAACTGACCCCGTACCTATTTATAAAAAAAAATATTGCTTATTAAATTTTTTATATATTAAAAAATATTATTTTATAACTAAAATTGTAACAAATTTTAAATTTGTATTGCTATTGTTAAACCGGTTAATTATACAAATTGACTTTAGATTTCAGTTCTGGATGAATATTTATAGACCTAAGCCTGCGTTAACGTAAGAACTATTTGACGATTTAAGCATAAAGTTAATTTTATGTAAGTCTCATAAATATTCTATATTTAGAAGGTCTATCGATTTCGCGGGTACGATTAGGGGGGAGGCCTGTCATGACCCCTCAAACCGTACCTAGTAATTGGATTGGTCTAGATAGAAATTAAAAAAGTCTCAACAAAAAAACACAAAATTTACCGTCTACAGGAATTTTGCGTCAGCTGAAATAGGAAACAATCGTATTTTATTTAACAAAAGTAACTTCTAACTACCAAAAAAGCACTAACAATTTCATCTTAATCATTGTAAATCATGTTTAGTTATTCAAAGAAAGAATTTTAATTCCTCGATTGTAAACTTATTAAAATAAAATTGGAAAACCACAGCAGGCTTTCTTTTTTAAATAGAAATTAGTATTACAAAAAAATGCTACCTCGTTCTTATGCCTTGTATTGCTAAAATATTACGTAGTAGCAATGTTTTTGTGTGTTGGTGACTTACTACCTGGATGCCTGTAAGCCAGTTCAACTGTCTATATGACATACAAAAGGGCGTGTTCAGATGTACACATGAGAAGTTTGACTTCTTTGGAGTTTATTTATTTATTAAATTTGACGACCTCCGTGGTCGAGTGGTGTGTACCCCGGTTTTCAAGGGTACGCCACTTCGTCCCGGGTTCGATTCCCGGCCGAGTCGATGTAGATTATCATTAGTTTTCTATGTTGTCTTGGGTCTGGGTGTTTGTGGTATCGTTACTTCTGATTTTCCATAACACAAGTGCTAACTACTTACATTGGGATCAGAGTAATGTATGTGATGTTGTCTCATATTATTATAAAAAAAAAAAAATTATAAAATCCCAAAAAAATCTTCAAAATGAGACCATAACCGTTCTACGCGCAACTACCGCCCCATAAACACTGGGACAAAAATAAGCTTACGCCATTAATATATAAGATTTTACAAATCATTTTAGAGAACGGAAAAAATCTCGCCGAGTAGAGAGCGGCGCTATTAAAAAAAAAACAAATGAAAAACGTGCGAACAGACGTCGTCAGTTCACAATGAAATTAAATCCAAACAAAATCTGTCAGTCTTAAATTTTCGCGATTACACATTGAAATAAAACTAGCTATAACGGATTTGAATCGCGTATATTAATTATTTTTAACATCCCGACGTTTCGAGCAATTTACAGTTACAAAAAAACTTTTACAGTTACACTACAAAAAAAAATAAATTAATATACGCGATTCAAATCCGTTATAGCTAGTTTTATTTCAAAATCTGTCAGGTTTCCAAATACCACAATTATTTTTTTTATATGATAGGTTGCAAACTAGCAGTAGTCTCCTTATGGGAATTGACTACCACAACTAATGGACATCTGCAACACCTTCCCTATTATAAGAAAAGATAATAGTCCGACCTCCTCCCCATGTACAATATTAATTTCGTAAGAATCAAAAGGAAAAAATAAATGAGTTTAGTTTATTTATCAAAGTAACATTTTTTTTTAAATGTTTATTGGTAATTCTAAAGGTTTTAAAGGTACGCTTTTTCGATTGATTTGAATTTAATATATTATATATATATAACTTATATGGGTAAAAGAGACACATACATACACACACCACACACACACACTTACAATATACATATGCTTATGTAAGATATTGATTGGGTGAGCGGTGTCTTCTGGCAGAGGTACCCTGCTGCACTTAAAAAAAGGCTCCAACCTTTACTGTTTAGACGAAATAAGCTGAATATATTTACCTTCCCACCCTATAAGAAAACATAAGACATGTTTTAACCCCCTCCCCCAAAATGCTATTCCATTCTATTACACACTGCAATGGGGATATTTTACGCAACGCCACGAAAACGCCGCACCCGTTACGTCATCGACATTTCGGGCAGACAGCCATTTCTTACGTAAAACAATAATATGTCATAGCAATACACGTGAAGAAATAACTTTGTTTTATGAATTTTATGAAAAAAATAGGCAATGTGTACATGCTGCCAATCATCAATTGTTTTAAGAAGAATTTGCGAATTATGACGGATTAATACGGCCATGTTTACACTCAAACATAATTCATTTGCAATAATCAATCAATACAGAATACACATTGTATAGTCTTGGTATGAATAGACGTACTTTTTATTTATTATTATTCATAAAAAAGGTTTCGTGTATTATTGATTGAGGTATATTCTTATGTTTGTGAATTTTGAAAGTAGAATTAACGCGTAATAAGATAATTAGAATTTAAGTGTTTTGCAGTCAGCGTCAAATAAATAGAGACACATGCAGGTTTCCTCCAGAATCGTTAAAATGTTAAACAGAGAAGTAATATATTTGAAAAATATATACGATATCATTGATTTTCTTTTTGAATTATAATATGAGGTAACGAGAAGGCATTCATTTAATTTGTTATTTCAGTATTATTTTCTTTTAAACGATATTGACAGTTCGAAGTCATGTCATTTGCGAATGTCTCTTAGGATTATTGTTTAAAACATCCGGCATTTTATCTCTACGTGTCGAAATGCGACGCTTCCCTTACGTGTCTTCCGAGAATCCATCCTGGGTTATTCTACGAATTTATAACTCTACACAAATGAACGCCTTCAATTATTTTAGTGAGGAAAAATTGAAGTCATTACCATCTTACCAAAGGACGGGGCCCCTTTTCTGAGAGGGCCACCAAAGAACCAACAATGCCATTCACACGTTTGTGCTCATGTTAACTGATAAGTATGTTTTCGAAATTGCCTTATTTGTAAGAAATAACTAAAATATATATCAAAAGGCTAGTGACGATAGTCGTTATTAAAAGTAGAAAGCTACAGACGTGCTCATGATCTATATATCAATACATCATGATATAATATATTGATATATAGATATACTATGCCCAGAAGATTGTACAACCAATCAGAACAAAAATTGCTTATAAATAATAAATATATAAATAAAAATACAAAAAATATCGAACCGTTTATTTGGCACAACACTCAAGGCCTGGCTATGAGCAAAATATTTGTAGATGGTAATAAATACCTACCAATCAGGCCCCAAATTCAGGAGTGCCCAAGGGCCCGAGAAATGGTTGAGATGGCTCTGATTAAAGATGGATTGAAATATAATCGAAAATATTTCGTTATAGATTAGTAGAATTGTCCTCCAGCTATGATTTAGAGGAACCCAAAACGAAGCGGTATTCCTGTGTTAATAGAATTGGAGAACAGCTGAGCGGTAACAATTCGACTGCAACCAAAACTAGTGACAATTTGTTAGTAGAATTACACCCCTGTCAATTCTGATCAAATTACAAGTAATCGCTTCATATACTTTGTATGGGTACAACCAAACGTTGATTTATAAATTACATACATATATAATATCACAATGCTTACATTAAATATAACAACTATACTGTTCTAATATTTTCTTTAGGGTTATTTAGTATATACTATTAGTAGCCGGTGACTTATATCGTATTTTAAGGGTATACAGGTGTTATGCTTAAAGTAAAGTAAAGTAACAGCCTGTACATTTCCCACTGCTGGGCTAATGGCCTCTTCTCCCATTAAGGAGAGTGTTTGAAACATATACCACCACGCTGTTCCAATGCGGGTTGGTGGAATGCACATGTGGCAGAATTTCGTTGAAATTAGACACATGCAGGTTTCCTCACGATGTTTTCCTTCACTGCTGAGCACGAGATGAATTATAAAGACAAATTAAGCACATGAATCAGCGGTGCTTGCCTGGGTTTGAACCCGCAATCATCGGTTAAGATGCACGCGTTCTATTCTCTGGGCCATCACGACTCAATCAAAGAGCTTACTCAATCCTTAAAAGGCGGCAATGCACCTGCAAGCTGCAGGTGTCCACGACGGCAACACAAACACCCAGACCCAAGACAACGTAGAAAACTAATGAACTTTTTCCACATCGACTCGGAGTGGCGTGCCATGAAAACCGGTGTACACACTCGACCACGGAGGTTGTCATCAAACAACAAGAAATTAAATTGTTATAAAAACTTATAACAACTTAATATCTTGTAATTTAATGATAAATTTAAAGGCAGCCAACGCAAGCAAGCCCCCTGGTGTTGCAGATGTCCATATGCGGTAACCACTTTCCATCAGGTGAGCCTGACAGTTTGCTCCCTATAACATAAAAAAATTCTGCGTGAAATGAAACGATAGCAAGATTTTATAAAAGAGCAATAAGTAAAGGGAAAGTTTGACTGGAGGTTCGTAACGCTTTATAATTACGTTTTTTTTTTTTTTTTTACGTAAGAACTTCTTACTGTTCAACTCAACTGTAAGGCATATTAAAAGAACTTTTAATAAATATGTGTGCCTGCGACTTTGCGCGCGTTTGGAATTAAATTAAAAGTTATTGGTGTAACCTAAGTTACTATTCATCGCATCAGCTGTCTGCCAGTGAAAGTCCCATCAAAATCGGTCTAGCCGTTTCAAAGATTACTCAGAACATACAAACAGACAGCAAGAGAACATTTGTAAAAAATCTTATTTCGTTATGTGTAGGTATACATACATAAGCATTTAGTAATAATTATGGGTCGAAATAAGAACCTCCTTTATTTCCGAATCGGTTAAAGCACTAAAACCTTCTCCTGAATGTAACAAATACTTTTCTGAAAGTCGCAACCAAATACCTTTAGCCAAACGCGAGATAATCGCAGACCAACATACCTACATACATACATACAAAACAATCGAACTGAGAACCTCCTTTTTTTGAAGTCGGTTTAAAAGCGGTTATTTCAATATCACAGACAGACACTCCAATTTTATTATATGTATAGTTTATCCCCAACAAAGTATTTAAATTACAAAGATTATAAAAAAAACAGTGTTCGTAATCTGTAACGAAAAATTCGAAAGTCACCGGGGATCGGGCGCGTGATATGTCAAAAGCTTGCTATGAATCATTGACCACAAGGGGACATATAGCCATGCATTTATTACGTTAGTCGATTTAGGGGGGGAGGTCGACCATGTCATATATTTTCTTACAAGGGGATGGGAAAGAGTTTCTCTAGTTAAAAAAGATCCAATAAGGTTCAATGTTTCGATCGGCTATAGAAACTTTGATATAACAAATAAGTAAAGTAACAGTCTGTAAATTTTCTACTGCTGGGATAAGGCCTACTCTCCCATTAAGGAGAGGGTTTGGAATATATTCCACCACGATGTTCCAGTGCGGGTTGGTGGAATGCACATGTGGCAGAATTTCGATTAAATTAGACACAAGCAGGTTTCCTCACGATGTTTGTCTTCACCGCCGAGCACGAGATGAATTATAAATACAAATTAAACACATATATAGTGGTGCTTGCCTGGGTTTGAACCCATTTGAACATGGATAATATAGTTCAGAAACACTGATAATTGTAGAAGTTTCCAATGCGATGTCGTAAATAAACATATTCTGTAGTAATATTCAAACCATTTGATCTATCTCGTTAACAGCCAGCGTTTGCAATTTAAGTTTGAAGCTTGAAATAATGTACTACATATTATACACCTTAAAACGATCGTGATCATAATTTATGATCTTGTGAGTCTGTAGTATATTTAGTATCAGCATTGCACGCGTGCGAAGCCGGGGCGGGTCACTAGTAATAAACAAAACTAAACAAATTCGACTTATCGATTAATTTTCACATAACTTATTCATAAAAATCATGTTCATCATTACTATATTATTGTTAGGTGATGAAAAAAAAGGGAAATTTTCGATTTGAAAGGAGTATTTGGAAAGTTCCCTTCGTCAAGCATGGTGATATAATTATTTATTTTTAGTGATTCATTATTACTAGTTACAGTACGACACGACTTAGATGTAGAATTAGGAAAATTCGTAAAACCGATCACATCCGAATTAAGTACGCTATTCCAAATTACCAATATTTATTTTTTGAATATGATCTTTACACAAACGTAATAACTTGTTATACCATACGACCTAATATTCGTCAATTTGATACGTCGATTTACATGCACTTGCTTTCTCGGGTTGAACTGACGAGAATCTATAGCGACGAATAGCGTCGAATGGCATGATATAGAGCTATTTCTAGTTGTATAAATAAGCAGTAATTACTTTTATTGAATTTGCCGATGATACATCTAAGTTGTGTCGTACTATAACAGATTACATTTTACGCAAATATTTTTCGTTCGACTTAGTTACAAATTATTCTATTAAGTAACAGTTTGTAGATGTGTCATCGCTGTATTCTTGAAGGGAGGGGAAGCCTATTCCCCTCCCTTCAAGAACCTACCAGAAAGTTGCTCCAATACAGGTTCATAGAAAAAACACGGAGAATTTTATCGATTAAACACGTGCTTTAATTCCGCACGAGGTTATCCCTTATAATCGAGCAGATGAATTATAAACTCAAATTTAGCACATGGAAATCCCATGGACATAATAATTTCATCAATTTATTTTGATAATTAAGCGACTTCAAAAAAAAAAGTGTTCTCAATTCGACCAGTCAGAAAAATCAACAAATAACCATTTGTTACATAAGGTCTTTTAATTTCTATTTTGAGAAAATAACACTAAAAAGAGTAAAATAAAATACTTTTTCTAAAAAATAACACCGAATTCAAAGTGATCACTTAAAAGTAATAAAACAATTTGATTTAAACACGTATTATTGAAGTCGGACGATTTTGAGTGAAAAACAAAATGTAGAAATATTTACATACGATCTGCCGATTTTAGAAAAAATATTTTATCTCAATTACAACTGTCATATATATTTTTTTTAATTCGACCTATTAATAATGTACTATTTATTTATACTTAACATATCTATGTCGAATGGAAGGTGGACTACTAATTTTACATCGATTATATGTATTATATACAAGGAAATATCATATATATAATAATAATAAATACATACATTACTCTGATCCCAATGTAAGTAGCTGTACTGTACAAACAGCCAGACCCAAGACAACATAGAAAACTAATGGTAATCTTCATCGACTCGGCCGGGAACCCGGGACCTCGGAGTGACACAGAGGTATATAATTATATATTTCACCGCCAAACAGCGGTTCTTAGTTTTATTGTGTTTAGATTTAAGGAGACCCAGTGTTACTATGAGCACATAACATCTTAGTTCCCAAGGTTAGTGATTCTTTGGTGATGAATGTTTAATTGCCTATGGGCTGACTGACTGTGGTGGTGACTCTCCATTTCGAGTCTATACGCCTACCTAAACTGTTCCGGTTTAAAGGGTGAGCCAGTGAAACTACAGGCACAAGGGTTACACATCTTAGTTTAAAATGCTTTGGTGATACATGTTTAATATTTCTTACAGAGTCATTGTCTATGGATGTCGATTTACCATAATGGGGCTAAATAATTACGACTTACAAATAATATTAAAAAAATGTAAAAAAAACAAACGTCAAAAATATTATCCAATGGCAGTATACTTAAACACCTTTGCCCATATTTTTAATAGTAATTATAAAAAATGGCTGTATTATTTATTATAAAAAGTATTTATAAGATAGGTAGCGTATTCTATAATAGGATATGTACGCCAGGTCGCGACCTCGCCAGTCGTAGCCATCGATTGAACGGCGCTGCCAACCTTCGCCGCCTTCCCCGCGTCAAACTTATGTAACTCGCTGTATTGAACCGTAGTCGGAGTTTTGTACGAACAGTTTATATAACATTACTGTAGTCAATTTAGTGTACGATTTTTTATAAGTATTATTTTTTGCATATGTAAACAATAATTGAAGTTGGGCAGCCATTTTGTTGATTCAAATTCAAATATGGAAGTTTTTCGATTTTCAAAATCCTACCGCCGATTCGGATACACCTCAGACCTCAGAACAGTTTAATGAGAAGTCGGCTTGTCAGAACTTGCTTTATACTTTACGATATCCTCGTCAAAACAATGGCGTTTTAAATTAAGCACAGGTTATTTCTTGCAATGTTTTTTTTTTAATGTTCATATTTTTGGTAGATTTCAAATCATTAAAAGGTTTTTAAACTTTCTGTCTCTAAATCTTATTGTCTTTGACCGGTTAGGCCATTTGACAGTGCGAAAAATAAATTGTGAATTATTGTAATCAGCGTATATTATGAGTTTAAAAATGGTTATTTACTAACGAAAGTCGAAAATAATACCTACTTAATTTATTCAAAAATTTTCAAACGTTTGTCACATGACACAAAACGCTCCTGATTGGCCGGGCTTATGATGAAGTCACTTACTTGTAAACCTTGCTTTTCTTCTATATGTACCACAGATTAAAATACAGAAAAATGACGTCACCGACCGCATTGAACCGCCATATTGTCCAAGTAGAGTTTTTGCGCGCTATTTAAATATGAAATTTTTAATATGATATTTTTCGGCAAATATGTACTAAAAATTAAAAAAACAAATTTTACTGGATTCCTTAACTTCTACTAAAGAATATAAAATAGATTTAAAAAACCAGTCAAATAGCCTATTATTGAGATTACGCAAGTATTATAAAAGGAACTATTTTAAATCTCAAGAGGCGAGGCGTCTGTCGAGTAGATTCTGGATTGTTCAGGCTGGAACGGTCAAATAGATAATTGACGCTCGGTTCTTCACTTGCCAATAGCTTACTTTGGGTACTTACAACAGATGTACCCGGCTTCGGTTATGTTAATTAATGAGTTACTTCATTAAAGACAAATTAAATGAACTCTTCAACAGAACGAAAGTTAATTAAAATAACTCAATTTAACTTAGGATTACACCTATATGGTGTTATGTAAGAGTTTATGATTAATATATCGTTATTTTACGGAATTATAATATATCTTTAAACGGTGACCGTCTTGAAGTAGTTGATATTACGGTGTTCTTAGGAATAGAATTGGATTCCAAACTTCAGTGGAGTCCGCATTTATCATCCCTAACAGGAAGACTCAGCTCCGCAGCATACGCGGTTAGAAAAGTTAGACAACTAACTGATATTGATACCGCTCGTCCAGTATATTTTGATTATTTTCACAGTATTATGTCATATGGCCTATTACTTTAGGGTAACGCTGCAGATATTGAATCGAATCTGTCTTTATAATCTGGTCTATTTATAATCTTGGAGCTAGAGACTTTCTTCTGGATGTTTTTAACAAAGTAGGAATACTCACTGTTGCGTCACAGTATATTTACAACAGTATTTTGTATATTCACAGTAACATTGATCACTTTGATTAAATCAGTGACAATCATTGTATATGCACTAGGAGTAAGGACAAGCTTATAACGCCAAGTTTCCGACTCCGCAAAGTCAAAAAATCCTTCTCGGGGCAAGGTATCCGTTTCTATACTAAAATTTCGTAAATTTCGTAAATTCAAATCGTTTGTAAAAAAATTTTCTACCAATGTAGGTAGAAAAAGCATATTATTCGATACAAGATTTTATAGATGATAAAAAAACGTGCAGTTAATACCTGTTGACTTCCAAGCAGGATATATTAATTTAAATATTTGTGTTTAACTAACTTGACTTTGTATTTTTTAAATGTTGAAAAAGAGTAACTACTGTGTTTCTTGGCGGTTCCTTTCGGTAGAATATACTTTCCAAGCCGGTGGTAGCTTCATTTAATTATAATTGATTGAAAAGTAAAAGCCTACTTAAATAAAGTTTATTTTGATTTGATTTGATTTATAATTTCAATAATTTCAATTCAACATTATTACACTTAACTTATTATATCACTTGGTGGTAAGGCTTTGTGCAAGCCCGCCTGGGTAGGTACCACCCACTCATCAGTTATTCTACCGCTAAACAACAGCACACAGTTGTTTTCCGGTTTGAAGGGTGAGTGAGCCAGTGTAACTACAGGCACAAGGGACATAACATCTTAGTTCCCAAGGTTGGTGGCGCATTGACGATGTAAGGAATAGTTAATATTTCTTACAGCGTCATTGTCTATGGGTTATGGTGACCACTTACCATCAGGTGGCCCACATGCTCGTTCGCCAATATACTGCACAAAAAAAAACTACACATTAATTTAACCTCCAAAGTTCCGATAACAGTTTCTTCGATGTTCAAAACGCCATTTTTTCTGGAATCCATATTGAATTTCACAGATTATTAAAAGTATCTCATACTAGTGACATCTCGTCAATTTGCTGTCAAATGCTTGCTTATTTGGCCTTTTTTTCATGGTATAGTTGGAATCTATCTATAAATTTGAGTGTCTGTTTGTAATATTAAAATAGCTCTTTTTCACTCAATGCTTATGTATGTATGCACAATACTTATACCAAAATAACAAAAAATAAATAAAAAAATTTCTGTCTGTCTGTTTGTTCTGTGTTGTCTGGCTAATCTCTGGGATGGCTGGACCTATTTTGACGGGACTCACTGGCAGATAACCGATATAATAAGGAGTAACTTAGGTTACTATACTATATTTTTTTGTTAAATTCAAACGCGTACAAGGTCGCGGGTACAGCTAGTAGGGTATTTGCCTGATAATCTAATCTAAAATAAAGATAATTTAATCTCATTACAGTGAATTCCGATTAACCGGATCGAATGACACCGGGAATATTCCGTATTCGAAATTTGAAATCCGAATAATCGATTTTAAATTCAAATCGAACAATATTCAAATTATAATGAACTTCTTTTTTTAAATGAAAAATAACGGTTGAACGGTTTTGAATGAAATTTGGCACAGTGATAGATAAACATCTGGGATAGTACACATGTTATTTTTCATCACATAAATATGTAATTATAATCTAACACAAGCAGAAATTACATCACATGATTTTTCACCACGTGATTCCTCGTGATTTCACACATGTGACATAATTTAAATGAACCGACATGGCCTAGCGGTTAGAATGCGTACATCATAATCCATAAATGCGGGTTCGAACCCAGACAAGCACATGTTTTCATGTGCTTAGTTTGTTTTTATAATTTATCTCGAGCTCGGCGGTGAAGGAAAACATCGTGAGGATACCTGCATGTGTCTAATTTCAACGAAAATCTGCCACATGTAAATTCAACGCATTGGAGCAGCGTGGTGGAATATATTCCTTATATTCTCCTCAAAGAGAGAGGAGGCCTGTAGCGATGGAAAATTTACAGGCCGTACGTGTTGTATTTTGTATAATTTAATTGTTATAACTGATACATACATGTTACGGTGATGTATTATAAACACAAATTAAGCACATGAAAATTCAATAGATCTGGCCTGGGTTTGAACCCACAACCGTCTCATAACATACGAGCCTTCTAAAACCTGAGCCATCTCGGCTTTTGATACTATTAAATTTAAATTAAGGCTGTATAAAACTGGTAATAAGCCCTTGTTAATTAAAAGAAAAAAAAAACCATTACACAACGAAAAATCTCGACTCAGTAACTATAGAAACAGTTTTGATACTTGAGACACATTAAAAATAACTCGAACGACGGCCGTGACGTTTATTTACTGAATGTTTTGTAACTTTACGCGATAATACGATAGTAAAAGTGATAACAAGTTATTTAATATAAATTTATATGTCATATACTGGCTGTTACGCCGTGACTTTTGTCACAGAATAAATATTTAAAATAAAAAAAAAAAACGTCAGCAACATTGACCATGGACGAAGCAAGATTAATATTAAAGAAAAAATAACAATTAATGTTAATGCAAACACAAAAAAACATCCCCATAAACAAGTATTACTTACCCTATATTTTTTTTAATTTAATATTTATTTACAAGGTTTTATATCTATGACATTGGCAGTTGATTAGTTCCTTTGTCTGAAGTCGATACTAAATATTGAGACTTGAGTCAAGTCAATAAATAAATATGAGACAACATCACATACATTACTCTGATCCTAATGTAAGTAGCTAAAGCACTTGTGTTATATATTACGGTACCACTAACACCCAGACCCGAGACTACATAGAAAAGTAATGATAATCTACATTGACTCGGGAATCGAACCCAGGACTTCGGAGTGGCGTACCCATGATAACCACACACCACTCGACCACGGAGGTCTCGTTTTGATTGTTAAAGGGTGGACAGGAAACTTCTTTTTTTCTTGAGTCGAATGAATATAAAACTCCAAACCACATTGGAGCAGTACGTTACAAGCTAAGCCGAGCGCGACTACTACTCATTAATAAAATAGTGTTATGATAATTAAAAAGCATTTTAGGAAGCTAGAAAATTATAACGTAAAAGACCCCTGTCTAGCACCCTTGATATAGTGGTACGGTTTTGTAAAGTAAAAAAGTAAAGTAACAGTCTGTAAATTTCCCACTGCTGCGATAAGGCCTCCTCTTCCATTAAAGAGAGGTTTTGGAACATATTCCATCACGCTGTTCCAATGCGGGTTGGTGGAATGCACATGTGGCAGAATTTCGATAAAATTAGACACATGCAGGTTTGATCACGATGTTTTCCTTCACCGCCGAGCACGAGATGAATTATAAACGCAAATTAAGCACATATATATAGTGGTGCTTGCCTGGGTTTGGATCCGAAATCATCGGTTGAGATGCAGCTCACGGTTTTGTACTAGCTTGTTAATTTATTAGATACCATCCACACATCCTATACTGTACGGTCAAAAACCAATACTTAGTATTATTGTATTCCAAAGAGTGATTTTGTCACTGCAAATACATGCACAAAAGACATAATATTTTAGTTCCCAAGCTCAGTGACGCATTGGGGATATAAGTAGTTTTTTTACAGCGCCAGTGTCTACAGGCAGTATTGCATTTGCTACCTGGTCCACTGGCCTGTCCTACAACCTATACCCAATAAAAAAACATGGCGAATCCGGTTTTGAGAAACCACATAACCTTAAGAACGAAAAGTAGTCATAATATATGATTAAAGCACAATGGTGATACTGGCACATAACAAGTGGGTTAATTGAACTAATTAAAAATAATTATAACACCACAGACATCCGAAAATTACAATTGTGTTGCTGGCATAAAATTATGCGTACAAAAATCAATCAAAATAAAAGAAAAAAAATAACAAAAGCACTGACAATATTTCGTTGATATTTTTTTAATAGAACGAGAAGAAAGATAAAAGAAAGATAACAAGCTGCTTACGACTCTTTAAAACTTTTTTTCTTCAAATCGCTACGCACAGATATTGTATATTCAGTCTTGTAAGCCAATATCACGGACAGACAATTCTTTATTATATATGCATGTTATTTGTTATGATTCTTGATCTTATAACTCGTAATAATTTATAATATAATCAATAAACGTGCTTATATCATAGTATTGTTTTTTAGTCATTCAAGCAAGAACGTATTATATACTTCCAGACTAATAAAAATAAGTATTTAATATCATTAATATTATTTTGCTACCAGTATATTTAAATACAGAAAATACAATTTTTGGATTATGTAGTTAATTTTTATTTTATGGATATTTCTTAGTCTAGACAAACTAGAATCTAAACTACTAGTAAACAAAAAATTAAATCTAACTGATAAAGGAAACATTGGGAAATTATTTAAAATTTCCAAAATACTACCAGTAAGCATAAAACATAAATATATTTTTGTCATAAATAACCATAACTTTCAGGAGCACGGCTTGACAGTGCTGAATCAGGAAGTCAGTACATAACCGGTATCTGAGGGTAAATTTGAAGTACCCAAAATAAATACTTTGGAGACAGAATGTTAAAAAAACGACTACCTTATTTACTAAATAGTCTACCAAAGGAAGTCCAAACTTGAGAAAGTATCTTTCGTCAATCTTCTAATTTGATACAGTAAGAATAATATATTTATAATTGAACTATTATTACAAGTAAAGCCTAAGAAGAGACTGATGATGCCACTATCAAACTGTGTTAACAGTTTTGTGGGGGCAACCTTTTCGAAATTTGTTGTACACTTTCCTTTGTGATAATAATTAAATTAAAAAAAGTTTTCCTACTAAATTAAGATTATAGAATGGTACAAATGTATATAATTTATCGTAAAAATCATAACAATTATTTATCGATCTCTTAAAATTTCTAATGGCGTCTGGTCTTTGTGATAAAAACACAGATAAGTCTACATCGATGTCAAGTTTAATGAGCTACGTAATTAACCTACTTATTTAAGATGTTTTAAGTCATAGCAAACATCATAAAGCCATGATCAAATTAAAATAAATTACTATTTCTTGTGTGTATGTAAAATTAAATCTTAATTATTCTTATGTTTGCAAAATATTAAAATGTTCTTTTAATTTATTACAAAATGTTTTTTTCATTGAGAATTAACAGAGGTCTACATGTACACAGCCAAATTGATGTTTCAGAATTTAGGATCAAAGTTCATACCTACTCAAGGCTACCTGACGTCACCGGTCACCACGCAGCCGCAATCCTGGATCCGTATTGCTTGTGACGTAACAAGCAATTTCATTCATGACTGCCCGTAACTTCGATATTTTTATATATTTTTTTGTCATGAGTAGTAAAATATATGTATTTGAATATTATAATTTCATCCTTAGGTTTGTAATTAAAAAAAAAAACTGTTCTGTTATGTAAGAAGAGTCATAATATAAGAAAATTGAATATTGTACGTTTATAATGTATTCTGAGTTTAATGGAGTTAATTAAACACTTTAAAATCTATTACTTTTCATTTATCTCGTGAAAATCTTTCTCTTTTTGATGATTTTATCAAAGGGATGATTTTGTTATCATTTAAGGTAATTTAAATACCAATATAAGTTTTTTAAGTTTCAATTATTTAATTATGTATTGCTTGCTTAACAGAGATATCAATAATGTTCTAAAGTTTAAGGATAACTAAGTAGGCAACAGTAATTAAAACACATATCAACATTTTCATATTATAATCACTCGTTTCGTATGAATTTTATTCAAAAAACTCACACCGAGGAACAAATCACAATATTAATGCGGCCCACTCACACATACACTGTTACCTACTGAGTTACATAAATCCCTGAACACTGAGCACTAGAAATGATATTTCACTCACACCCATAACCATTCAGGATCAGCGTTACATAACAGCTGCCCTCATTTGATTAAGATAATTCACAGCAAAATTTAATTCAAGCATTACATAACAACATCAGTCGCTACACTTGTCACTCCCTTTATGTATATTTAGAGGTTATGATTAGTCTAGAAGAACAGTTAATATATCACTTTGACTACACTAAGATACTTAATGAGTTCACAGTGAACTTGAATCAAACTTTGACCGATATACTAATATGAGGTTGTTACATAACTGTCACAATTATAGAAGAGAATTTTCATATAATTCTAAATTCAAATTTGGAACAATTACAAAGTTAAATTTCAAGTTTTTAATTAAGCATAAAAGAACATGAAAATGTTTTCAATTATTCAGCCTATGTTGAACAATTATGTAACAATAATTTTAAATATTAATGAAACAATTTTTTTCTGGAATCATCGTATAACACTTTATTTAACTAAAAATAAGTTACTAGGATGTTATTTCGCGTCTAAATAATACATGATTTCAGGAGAGTGCCTATCGGTGATTTTAAATCACAATTGAAATTATGGTAACAATTCTTACATTAGATTTAGAGGAGCTTCTTGATCTCGTCATATAAGACGAGTACGAAAGCACCACCTGTGCCTCTGAGGACGTTGGAGAAGGCACCCTTGAAGAAGGCGGAGCCTCCCTCAGTCTTCGCGATGGTCGCCCAGCAGTGGATGGTGTTCTTGTAGAGGATATCGCCCTTGGCACGTCCAGACTGCATCATCATACGCCTACGGACCGTGTCGAAGGGATACGAGATGATACCGGCCACTGTGGTGACGGCCTGTGCGATGGCCCAGCTGATGACGATGGGTGTGTTCTTGGGGTCGGGCAACATGCCGCGGGCGGTGTCGTAGAAGCCGAAGTAGGCCGCACGGTAGATAATGATACCTTGTACGGACACACCGAAACCCCTGTACAGACCGGTCAGACCGTCGGATTTGAAGATCTTGCTGATGCAGTTTCCGAGACCGGTGAACTCACGCTGTCCGTCACCCTTACCGACGTCGGCGGCGAGACGGGTACGGGCGAAGTCGAGTGGGTACACGAAGCATAGGGAGGTAGCTCCGGCGGCACCACCGGACGCAAGGTTACCGGCGAAGTAGCGCCAGAACTGGGTGTGCTTGTCTACGCCTCCGAGGAAGACCTGCTTGTACTTGTCCTTGAAAGCGAAGTTTAGCGCCTGGGTAGGGAAGTACCTGATGACGTTGGCGAAGTTACCACGCCAGAATGAGAGCAGACCCTGCTCTTTGGGAATGCGGACGAAGGCGTCGACGATACCTTTGTAACGCTGGTCTGCGGCGATTTGTTTGCTGACATGCTGGACTTGGAGCAGCAGCTTGACACGCTCGATGGGAGCTACTGCTGTTTTGGAGACCGCGGCAGAGATACCACCGGCGAGGAAGTCCTTAGCGAACGCGACTGGATCGGCGAGGTTCGACATTTTGTTTAGTTGAGTGAGCTCTTCACTGGATGCTTGCCTCGCGGGCGTCGGGTGGAATCTGCGAGTTCACACGCGGAATGACAAAATCACGAAACACGAACTCCCGATCTATTCAATCAGGAGATATAAAGTAATTCCGTGATCTCGGGAGCACAGGGGTAGGTGTGTGCCTTTTTTGAAATTCGATCGATCACGTTCTCTCGCAGTTCTGCCTAGAGGAGCGGCGCAAAAGAAGGAAGGAAGGGGTAGATGTTGCCAACTTAACGACAAAGTACCACGAGGTCAGTGTTTTTACTTCACTGTAACTAATTTCCTTATTTTTTTTTAATTTTATATGGCAACATTTTAAAGTTATTTTTCAGTTTTAAGCAACAATATGATATAATGTAAGTTTAAAAATTCAATTACTTTATGGTTTTATAAAATGTATTGGAGATTTAGTCAATTATTTTCTTCAAATAATTATTCTATCAAAGTTATAAATCCAATTTCAAAAAAAGTCTTGTTATAAATGAAGTTTAACACAATTATTTAAAAAAATATTAATTTAATTTTACTTTTGTTACTTCAAAATATATTTGAAAATAAGGTCTTACCTCATATATTTTTATTATTAAGTATCAATAGTGGGTAATCATGTAACAATTGCAACACTTAAATGATAAGCAATTATGGTTCTATATTATCTATATTTTTACGTTAAGATAATTCGTGATTACGTAACAAAAAGAGCAAGTATATTATATATTTGCTAAAAAAAATAAAGTTATGATCAAAACATGATTTCCCAATACACATTTTAAATATGCAATACTTGTAAGAAGAAAATGAAATCCGTAATCACATTTATATTAATATCGTAGTAGAAACAAAACGCAATTCGTTGTGTTGCCATTATACAAGGCAATCAATAATGCTTGGTCATAGAACTATTTTATCTTCGTTGGTATACTTGCGAAGATAAATTAATAGTCTGGGAAAATTGACATTTCTTTTTTTTTAAGACTATCTGTCAAAAATCCAATTTGTACAAATTCGTAGGTAAGTGAAATCGATGTTTTTTTAAAATGTTCTAATTCTGGTTTTATTTATTTTGTTGTAAAACAATTAGTATGCAGATGAGTCGTATGAGTTCGCCGTCTATCGGGATGGATGAAGACAGCGGCGCTGGTCATGCATTGACCGATTTTCTTCTTCAACTTGAAAACTATAGTCCATCGATCCCAGACTCTGTTGTTGCATATTACTTGAACATGTCAGGCTTCGAATCACAAGACCCAAGGTATGTATAGTATAAAATATTTAGAACGAATTTATTTTTATTTTACATACAAAAATAAAGTTTATTTACAAAGCATACAATAACAACTCAATTCAAACATTTCATTAATCTATATAATATTTGGATTCATATACATACATTTATCGTATCTTTTTTTTATATAATCTATTCTCATTTAATTTTATGCATCTGTATAATAGCCAACAACAACATTTTTATATATTACATTTTTATAAAATTTTTAGCTTATTCCAATCTTAGACTGAAGATAAAATAACCTCAGATTAATAACATTCCATTACAAACAATTAGCTTAGCTATATTGTTCATTAATAATTTGTTGATTCATGTATCTTTATTTCTAAAACAACCCTATTTCATTTCACAAATGAATATGCACTTTAATTTTATTACTAAATGGTAATGCTTAAATTTGATGTCAAATGGTGTTTGGTTATGGACATGTTATGGTTGTAATATGGGCTACAAATATCAATTATTAACTACCAAAGTGAAATGCCTCATATGAAGACTTTCCTTCTGATGCTAGTTTTACATGCTACATCAGCTTTAAAAATGAGGTAGCAGCTGGTGTAAGTTGCCAAGAGCTTGCATCCCTAGAAATATTTAACAATATTTAAACTTGCATGTTTATTCTTTCTATTGTCAAATTTTAATATTCTATAATGGTATTTATTTCAGATTGATTAGACTTATAGCATTAGCGTCCCAGAAGTTCTTATCAGATATAGCGAATGATGCATTACAACACTGTAAAATGAGAACATCGAGCCAAATTAATCAGAGCTCTAAGAATCAAAAAGGACCAAAGGAAAAGAAATATGTCATGACAATGGAGGATTTAGTGCCCGCCCTTCAGGAATACGGAATCTCAGCAAAGAAGCCACATTATTTTGTTTAAGTATAGGTTAAAATTATATCTTAGCAATCAAATACAATATCTAAAGAATGTCGATTTACTTTATATTATAATCACAATCTTTAGATTATTCTAAAAGAACAACGGGCTGTAAGTGGGAATTTAATATTAATATTTAAGTTTTAAATGGCATGCACCCACGTTGAGACTGGTATAAATTTAATTTTCAAATAATTAATTATATTTAACATTTGTGACAAAAAACTGTAAATATAAAAGATTATTAATATTTGTTTTTTTTGTCTTGAATTTAAAAATAGGTTAATGTACTTTTTTTCAATTTCATGTCTAAAAATAACAATTAATTATCTGTATACTATTGTTGTCCTGTACTGATTAAACTTTTTTATGAAACTTTTTTTATTGTACTTTTTGGAGGTTCTGTTTGTAAAAATATAAGGAATACTATTTATTATTTTTATTTCATAAATTAGAATAAACAATTTAAAAGCAGAATAAATCCGTCCTTAGCTTCTTTCAAAAAAAAAATATCTACACACACATTCAAAACTAAAAGATAAGGTATCTTTTTTAAATAATTTGGTAATTTTTGTCGAATCATGGCTCCACTTCGAAAGTACTCTAATTTTTTCTATCGATCTTTATCAGCAGTATGTAGCTGTGTAGTGTAAGTGATGAATGTGTGTCTGGTTACAATTGGAACTCGCAAGCCACTGGGAGAATATCATTCACGTCATAATTACATGACAATAAAATAATTAGAAACAAATTTTTTTTTTTGAGTTTTTAATTTTGCCTAAAAAGTCCTAAGCCATGCCTGATGATTATTACGTAGAATTCTACATACTACTGGTAAAGAACAATACAAAAAAAATTGCAACACTTTCGAGGTGGGGCCGTGATTCCACCAAACACTTAATCATTCAAACAGTCTACTGTACGTATTTTGTTATTTTAAAAAGTTATACAACAGAAAATTACGATTATATATTCAAATATAGAAAAGTAAATTGTTTGTTCATATGTAAGGAATAATTCCTGATACTCAAGGCCAGGTCAATTTTTTTTTGTGGTTGGCATATAATTTTATTCTTAGTGCTATAGGGTTTTTATTATATTTGTCATGTCATTTTCCTTTTATAGTCTGCTCTCATGCGATGCCAAAGCAGATTGCTAGTATTTTATAATTGAATATACTCTTTTTAGTATATGCAATCAGTAATTTATATATTAATATCGTAAGCCAATTTTTGACAGACTGATTATAGGACGATAGCTGCACATAAAAAAAAATTGAGAAAAATTAGAGAAAAAAAAAGATACTGGCCGGTTAGAGGGAATTATTGCAGCTGTATGAGAAAAAAATTAAAACTACGTTACATATTTTTTCATCAAAATTAAAGCAAAAACTTTTAACTTTACAAAAATGTTATTGAATTGTAGTTTTGAATGAAATCAAAACAAAACCTGTCAGTTTTCGAAATTAAAATAAAATATTTTTGAATAAACGCGAAGTTTCGCGGGTGACCTAAAATGGACTTGTTAGTGGGTATTTTGATTCAATCAAAGTAGGAATAAATAAAACCTACTTAAATGATGCTTTAAACAATGAAACTACAATTTTCCTAAACAAGTAACAGATCATATAAACTTTATTTATAAACAAAATACACTCATCATGCAGCAGATAATAAATTAAATTTGTTCTTTACATAAGAACTCAAAATAGTTTTTTTTTAATTATATTAAAGGAACTGACAAATAAGACACCCAAACACTGTTCCACCTAACTACTAATATACAACACTCATAGCCCAATTATTTTACAAATCCATAATGAAAATCATTATTATCTTTTTTTTTTCTACTTGTGCCAAGAGAGCACAGATTATTTCACCAATTTCATGTGTGATGGAGATTGAACAGTACAGGCTAGATTACAGGCTTAATTTAATTTTGAATGCATAAAAGTAATCATTTATATCAAAATCTTGAACAATGAGAATCTTACATTGTGACTTGAATATCAAAGATTTGTGCCTCCTTTTACTCTGCTAATTGGAGTAGGCTAAAAGTATTGCTACTTGGTTGTAGAATAAGATCTTAGACTTTTTTATAAATTGCAGTGAGATGTTCACTCAGCGGTGTATTGTCAGTCTCCATATAAAGTACTACTTGTAAGGTATCTGGCTGCAACAATCGTATTTCCCTTTTGAAGCTTTTAACATAGGGCGGTTTTGCAAAAGAAGCCCTCGATACATTAGCTGTGACGAGTTTTATTTCTTTCTTTTCTGGATCACAGGCACCTTCTTCAAGAGATGTGAGGCCAAAGTTATGACTGATGAGAAAGGCTAGATCATGCGTCCCGGGATTTATTCGGAGAAATCCCCTTTCTTGATGCATAGGCTTCTTCGTTTCAGGATGTCTCGATATTGAGGTGTAATTGAACATAGGCTGCCCTAGAATTGGAGATTTGCATGCTAAATATTATCAGTATAATTAAAAATAATTTAATAACTGATATATATGCACCCTGCATATTTTAGGCTGTTTGGCATACTAAAGCTTTCTCTCCTTTCCAAAATGGGATTTGGTATTATATTGGTCAGCAACATAGCTAGTCCCATACCCATTTCATAAACACATTTGTTCTAGACCTTTTACCTACCAATGTAAGCAAAAATTAAACAAATGAACATTATTGAGTTATGCATGTATTGGGTATTTGTAAAGATACTATTCAACTAATAATAATATACTGTGTTTTCAAACTAAATACAATCAAAATGAAATTGCCAAAAAGATATTTAATATGGGACCCTAATGGAATAATAATTGTTTTAATTGTTGTAATAATAATTGTAATTGTTTTTTTTTTACGTTCCTATCCCAGATTAGTTGCCAGGAGTTGAATTATTTTTTTATTTAAAAATAGGTTGGCAGAGTATGTTATCACCACTGCCCTTATATAGATATAAACATTGTAAAATAAACAATCCCTTACCAATACATATGAATTCTATTTCTTCATGATATTGAAAATCTTTTAAGGTAGGGTAGTGGCCTTTTCCCTCTTCAGTGACCCAGCGTCCAGAGAGCCAAGAGATTGGTGCAAGAGCCTCGTGAATCTCTTCGTTGGATTGCAGCATTTTTATTTTCTGGAATACCAATTATTAAAATACATTACAACATTTTTTTTTTTTAACTAAATGTTTTTTCCTCAAAGCGTCTAATTACGAATTATTTAAAAGTAATTGTTATATTCTAATATAAGTTTAGTATATACTTTTACTTTACTTAAAGTAAGTTTCTCTTGTTTAAAATTTAAATTAAGTAGAAAAGGAAGTCTTACGTAAAACATAAAGTATACAAGTATGTATGCACTCAATTTTATTATAATATATTCTTACCGGTAATTTTAGTTATATGAGATGAGTAAAATGTATCCACTGATAATTTAAAATAAACATAAATTTTTTTTTTTTTTTTTTTAATATATGGCTTTTATTTGTGCCAAGAGAGCACAGATTATTTCGCCAATGTCACGTGCGATGGAGAAGACACGATGGAGATTGAACGGTGCGGTCGAGATTGCAGGCTTAAATTAATTTTAAGGGCACAATAGTAGTAGACTCTCTGTTAACCCATAACCTAAAACAATACAATATATAAATAATTAGATAAACATATTACAATATTATTAAGACATCAAATAAGAACGATCACAAAAATATTTACAACTTAATTTTATTACGCTCAATATATTTACATAAAAATTTACAAAGTGGACTAAACACACACATTAACAAACATTCAACATTAATAGGGCGAGGAACTTTGGGAGGGAGAACGTCATATACGGGGTGGAGGAGATTGGGGCAAGAAAACAGTATATGGGATAAGGAACCTTCGTCAAGGCCACATTCACACAAAGAGTGATCTCTAACTCTAATTTTACAAAGATGAACGGGCGTACATGCATGTCCAAGGCGTAAACGGCAGATAGTTGTGGTGACCCAACGTTTAGCTTGCCTGTGATGAGAAAACCAAGGTCGCCTCGGAATAACTGGTTGTAGACTTGCGTAAAATCTACCTTTAGATTTTGATGAAACTTCCCAAACAGAGTTCCAGGATTTAACAAGATGAATTTTCGGTAGAGCACACAAGTCCTGTGTTGAGTTTTTAAAATGATCAAGAGAGCCAGTCGATATCGCAGATTTAGCAAATGAATCTGCTGCATCGTTGTCGGGAATACCAGAATGGCTTGGTATCCAGACAAGCGATAAATCTAGCCCTTTTTGATGACAAGAAAACAATGCTTCCCTGATCTTAAGGATGATGAAAAACTTTCGTTTACTACGAAACGGATTTTCCTTAATTGCCAACAGACAACTCAAAGAGTCAGTCAAAATTATCGTGTGTCTGAGGTCATGGGAGTGGACAAAAACGATGGCTTCTAAAATTGCAATCGCTTCACCGGTAAAGATGGATGATTCAGGAGGGGATTTAAATTGAAGGACAATTTTGAATTTGGGGATCCAACAGGCTGAGCCGACGCAGCTTTCAGGGGATAGTTTAGAGGCATCAGTAAATATAAGTAAATGATTTGACCAATTTTGATGAAGAAATCTTTGAAATTTAGAGTTTGTATCAGGGGCCCCTATAATAAGACCAAGATCTGTAATGATTGACGGATTATAGACTAGAGATCTAAATGGAGTGGAAAAAAGAGGATTTGACTGGAATCTTAAGATAGGATGTGGGAGTGTAGTAAATTTTAAAAAACTGTCTAATAATAAGGATGGACTTCTAGAGCGAACGCAGAGTTGGGACAGTTCGCTTAGACGGGACCAAAGAGGATGAGAGGATAACTGTAAAGATTTTACTACAAAACGGTCGCATAAAAATTGTCTTCTCAGTTGAAGCGGAGGATCAACACATTCAACCTGCAGAGCGTTAGTGGGAGTAGTTTTCATAGCTCCTAGGATTATTCTGAGGCATTTGTATTGAATTTTATTAAGTTTTTCAGAAACGGATTTACTAAGTGGTTCTAAGACAAATAGTCCGTAGTCTAAATGACTACGAACTATTGCATTGTACAGTAGTTTAAGAGAATAGGGGTGAGCTCCCCACCAGACTCCTGAGACTGCTCTCAGGACGTTAATACCCTTTTCACATTTTTTAATAACATGCTCAGAGTGACAAATTCCATTCAGTTTGTTGTCGAGAATAATGCCTAGAAATTTCGTCTTGTTGGCAAAGTTGATGCGTTGATCCCCAAAAAACAAGTCGAAGACAGGAATTTGTCTTTTTCTAGTGAACACAACTGCCTGAGTCTTATCAATAGACAAAGACAGGCCATGGTCAGAGAGCCATAGGTCAAGATAATGTAAAGCAGAGTTTAATCGCAAAGTTAAATTTTCAACAGATGTAGATTTAAAATATAAAACGATGTCATCAGCATATTGAAGTATGTTACAGAAATTATTCACAGACAATTCGAGATCATGGGTATAAATGCTATAAAGCAGAGGGCTAAGGACTGAACCTTGCGGGAGACCTTTCCAGACAATCCTGGGGGGAAGAATACAATTTTGGTATTTAACAGAAATTGATCTGCAAAAAAGCAGATTACATATGAAATGAGTAATCCTCGGAGGGATACTCAGCTGTTGCAATTTTTGCCTGAGTACCGGAAGAAGAACATTATCATATGCAGAAGTAATATCTAGAAAAACACCCACAAGGTACTCTCCGTTAGAGAAGGCTATTCGAATGTCTGTCGTAAGAATGCTGAGACTATCAAGAGTGCTCAAACCCTTTCGAAAGCCAAATTGAGAGGGCGAGAGAATATTTCTGCTTTCCATTATCCATTCCAAACGGTTTTTTAGGAGATGTTCAGTAACTTTCACTAGTGTAGACGATAAAGCAATGGGTCTATAAGAATTGGGGTCCAAAGGGCTTTTTCCCGGTTTTAGTATGGGGATAATAATTTGGGACTTCCAAGATTCCGGGACGATTCCTGTTGAGAAAAAAGCATTAATTATATTCAGATAGACGCATTTAGCTTTATCACTGAGGTTTATTATAAAGGAGTAGGGCACGCCATCTTCCCCTGGTGACGAGTCCTTCAGTCCGTTCAGAGCTGTGTGTAGCTCTGAGATAGTAAACGGACTATCCATATCATCTGAGGAAGATGATTGAGTAAAATTTATAAAACTATCCCGACATGGAACAAAGGGGGGAGCAAGTTTGGTAGTAAAATCATTAAGCCATACGGATGGATTATAGGCGTTTGGGTTATCAGAATCGAGGGAGCGGCGAAATCTCTTAAGATTTCTCCAAACTGTTTGAGGGGGAGACCGAGGACTAAGGGATTCACAGAAATTGGTCCATCCCTGTTTTTTCTTTCTGGAAAATAGTTTTTTAATTTTGGCATCTATATGCTGATATTTGATAAAATTTTGTGAAGTCATAGATACATTATATGACTCTTCGGCTTCAGATCTCTGTTGGACCAAGGAATTACACTCTTCATCCCACCAAGGCGGAGAGATGCAAATTTTTTTATTAAGATTTTTTTGTGGGAAATGGGAATCAGCAGAGGATTTAATAATATTAAGAAAAAGCTCGTAGTAAGCAAGAGCATTTTCACCGTTCACAAAATCAGGGAGAGAGCTTAACATGACATCAATAGAGTTAGAGTATGCTAACCAGTTAGCATTTTTAAGTTTATATTTAAGGAGAGGGGAGGATTTGGATGGAGCAATGGATCTGTTGTTTAATGAAAGAAGGATAGGGAAATGATCACTTCCAAACGTAGATGGAAGGATATTCCAAGATATTTGCGAGGAAAGGGATGGGGATGCTATGGATAAATCAATAGCAGAATTAGGATTCTGATTAGGATAAACCCTACGAGTCGGCGAACCATCATTGAGAATGCAAAAGTTTACATCATCAACAATGTCCACCAACAAGGGGGCAAATCCATCACAGAAATAGGAACCCCATAATGTATGGTGGGCATTAAAATCCCCCATAACAAGAACAGGGCTTGGGAGGGAAGAAAAAATGGAGTGTAATTCAGGAACAAGTGAAGGGTTAGGATGAGGAATGTAGATAGATAAAAAGGAGATGTTGAAGGCTTTGATAGCTACAGCATTGATTTGCTGGCTAAAAGGAGGTAAGGAAATTTGGGAGAAGGGAATGGAGTGCCTGATCAAGATGGCACAACCTGCATACCCATCATTTCTGTCATCCCTCAAACAAGAGAAACCCGGTACCCGAAAACGAGAGCCGGGAATCAGCCATGTCTCAGAGATGGCAATAATGACAGGTTTAAATGAATTAATAAGTGAGAGGAGTTCAGGTTTCTTACGACGGACGCTTTGACAGTTCCATTGAAGGAATCTGATTGGGGCCATTATTAAGGATTGTAAATAGCTGGGATAAATCATTGGCAACGTTGGACGGTAATGGGACATCATTACATGTACTGAGGATATTTAGGAGGATTTTGGTGAGTAATTCCAATAAATTAGGATTATTATTAGGTGGGGAAGGCTGAGGAACGTTTAGAGCGCAACCATTAGGAGAGGAGGAGGGGCAATTGGCAACTATGGCCTGATGGGCATGTTTATCATACCCCTTTCCTTGAGGAAGTCTAGGGGAGGGAGAGCGGACAACGGTTTGTCTGTAAGATTTAGTAGGACTAGGGGTGGACCTCGAAGGACCAGGGATGGGTGGGACGTATGCAGGAACAGAGAACAACTCTTTTGCTACCTCAGCATAGGATCTGCGGACATTAGGGAAGCGAGAGGCAGCTTCCATGTATGAGACATTATCTTGTGCCATTACAATTTTAATTGATTGCTGACGAGAATACTCAGGGCAATCCTTATCTGTGGCAAAGTGTTTGCCAGAACAATGTAAACATGTAGAATTATCTTTAATAACCTCACACGAATCACCCGTATGAGATTGAGAACATTTAAAGCACCTGGGAGTAGATCTACACTGAGTCCGAACGTGGCCATAACGACAACAGTTTAAACATATTATTGTGGGGAGATTGTATATTTCAACGGGAAGGGATGTATGAAATGAATATATTTTGCTAGGAAGGATTTGACCTTTAAAAGTTATGACTACCGATTGAGTTGGTACCCAAGACACAACTCCTTCGTTAATAGTCTTCCGGTTAAGACGCCTCAATTTTATTACTTCCCCACATCCATGAGGAAGCTCAATTGATTCAATGAGATCCTCCATAGACCAGTCCACTGGGATGCCTTTTATTAGTCCCATTCTGGTAATGTTATAAGTAGGAAGGCTAGCCGTATACTTACACAATGCTAAGACTGGGTTCTTTAAAAAACTATTTGCAGCTTGTGCTGAAGCAAACTGAATTTCTATTTTGTTCCTTCCAACATTTTTGACACCATCATTCATAATAGAACCAATCTTGTGCTTATGAAGAAATTGTCCGAATTTAATGGCTCTAATTGAATTACCTGCAGCTGGATCAGCTACTTCCCGAGAGACGTGGACAATGAAGGGACCTTTGTCGTCATCCGTGTAACTTTTTGGGCCATCAATAAAGGAAGGATTAACATAAACATTCTGGATAGAGGCACTAGCGGTAGAAGGGTGGATAACTGTTTTCTTTGAAGAGGAATCAGGAGAGCAAGAAGACTTATCGCCGGAGCGTTTGCGAGAAGAGGATGTTGGAGGATCAGTTTGACATTCTGAACCCCCGGGATCAGGAGGTTCGGGAGGTGGATCAACATCCATTATAAACTAACTACTGTAACTTAACTAATATACTATAACTATAATCAAAAGTAAATAACACTTACCGAAACCGAATACTGTTAGTAAAACCCAGAAACCATAAAATTAAACTATTTGCACTGAAAATTCATAAAAAAGTTACACAGAATTAATATAAAAACACAGATATCTCACTAACACGTGTGTCAACCAAAGCTAACGCAAGCGAAAAAACCAACATAAAATTTAAATAATAAAACAATACTATTGTCAGCTGTCACTCATGTTATTTAGCCAACTGGGCAACACTGGATTAAAACGATGAAGTGTATACGTCACAAGAAATACCTCTGTTTATTAAAAGCGTTCCGTAAAATGTACGTTAATTTACAAAGCGTTGCCTATAGCCTATTCCAATCCAATCGAAATGAAGAAAAAACAATATATTTTTGTATTCCATGCTATTTGGATGTAATCTGTGGTATTGCAGCGTCGGCAGACAAATAAAATAAACAGTTATTTTAATTTTATTTATTTTCATAATTACTTATTCTAATTAAATACAACTTAATAATATTTTTTTTCCTTTAATTGCTATGTATACAGTGTGTTAAGATATACAAAAGTCTCAAGAATAATAATAATAACAATAAAATTAGAAACACAATCAATAACAGATCAAAATGCTATATTTATTGTTGCCATGTCAGATAACAACATTATGATAAATAAAAAAAAACGCACTCTTCTTAAATTTAACATACATTTATCAATGAAATGAGAGAATAATTCTTAATTCTCGAAGGTCTATTTAGCGCGATTCGCCAATACCAATTTCCGTCGAGAACGGGATTAGTTTTACTACTATACACAAATTAAATACAAGACAACTCAAGCTTACCCCCTTATTAAACCACAGTCTTTGTTTGACATCCGAATTTGAAAGATTAAAAGATGTTATAGTACGATACAACTTAGATGTGACATCGGCAAATTCAATAAAACCGATTACTGTTTAAATAGAATTGAATTATGAAGGCGATCTATCAGGTCCATATTTTGTGCCATGACTGCAATTCGATTTTCGGGTTTAGCTTTTAATTTGTTGATAAAATCTGAGATCTCTTTAAAGTTCACCGGTTCCATTACCTCAAAGAACGCCTGTACTTTAGAGATAAGAACGAATTTTCGATCAATTTCTTCAACAATATTGTTAATTGTTGATGGCATTTCGGAATCACATTCGGATCTCTGATAGTTCGTAGAGGAAGACGTCTGAGGCCTTATGTCAAGCGTTTGAAGATCCGTGGAAGTTGCCAGCAATAGTTCAGGGCCTTGATCGGGTGCATGAAGGGCTATGGGGGACATCTGACGGGCTTCAATTAATTCGTGAAGTTTTGAGTTTTGAGATGACATCGTTGTTTCTTCAGGTAAATCTTGGGAGATAAACTCATAACTCGCGGAATCACATCGTCGACATTGCCCAAAGCTCCGAGGTGCTTCAAATGTTACGTTTGATAAACCGCAAACCGTATCCAGTTTATAAATTCGCGTTCCACCAGAAGATTTATCAAGCACAATGAGAACTAGTTTATACGGCGATCCTGAAGTAGGATGATAAATCCTATGCACCTCACGTACTGGAAGTTTTTGCGACTTCAGATCCTCGAATATGCTTCTGCAATCCAGCTCGACTGGAAGGCCACGGATCATCACTTTAAGGTCCTGTGCGATGTAGAAACCTACTTGCTCCGAACTCAGTAAACATGTCAGTTTCTGTTGTGTGATTAAGTCCCTACATTGTACTGCAATACCATTTTTAGTTGACCGCTCGTATGTGTCACGACGACAAAATTTATACTTTTCAGTAAATTGAATCCAACAAGACTTTTTATGTATATTTATGGTTGGAAGGAATTTGACACATGGATGCATACAAGTCGCAGTTGATGTGGCAGAAGCAGAGGTAGTGGTAGGAACCAAAGCACCATCTACCCGATTATTAGATCTTTTATATGGCGGTTGGCCCTTATTGTTCTTTGCTTTACGCTTCGTGTATTGGGGTGCAACAGACCCGAGTTCCTCCATTAGGTATTTTTTAAAACTTCAGTAAAATGAGAGTTATCTTCAATTTTAATTTAAAGACACATGTAAAACGCACTAGTACAAGAACTTACACGCACATACACAAGTATCTCAACTATTTATTCACTATCATCGAACGGACGAATTGTAATAAGAATGCTAGCTATTAGGCAGCAATTAAAAAACAGTCATAGCGTTATAGAAACGACTGCACTGTTCGGAGGTCAGAGTAAGACTAAATAATGAATGAGTGAATCGTGACTATTTATTGAGCAGTTGCTAGCGTTACTCCGTACCGGTGGAAAGGAGAAGCTCATTCTGTTAACCAATGAACGACGTTAAGCAACAAGACAAAGTCTTTGTTCTATTTCTACCTGTTCATCCTTTTTTTTATTGCTGTATTGTGATCTTATAGTATGTACACGTGTGTTCTAAAGCTCACTGACTGTTCTAGACTTAATTATGGAATTAATGTAATATATAAATAAATAGTTACTGATTATTGCAGTTGTTTTAATATTTAAAAACGTAGAGTTAGTAACTTAGGTTGATGTATACCGGACCACTTAACGTGTCCAATGTTATGTGGTAATTTGACTAAATCTGAACCAATTAGAAGCGTTGGTCAATCACAGCGACTACATTACTATTACTGCTGGAGTCTGGCTTGGCTTTCAATGAGGAGAGAATCGTAAAGAGCATTAAAATATTACAATTTAACGGACACAACATCTTTATAGAGTATTGCTCTATAAAAGTAAAAGTAACAGCCTGTAAATTCCCCTCTGCTAGGCTAAGGCCTCCTCTCCCATAATGTGGGTTGGTGGAATGTACTTGTAGCTGAATTTCAATGAAATTAGACACATGCATGTTTTCCTTCACCGCCGAGCACGAGATGAATTATAGATACAAATTAAGCACATATATGTAGTGGTGCATGCCCTAGAGATTTCAGTTTATTAGAGATTTTTAATTTCCGACTAAATTTAGTCACGGCATGGCACAATGCTGTCATTTTAATTATGCTAGTTCAAGATCCGAATCTAAAACGATTTTCACAGCGCTTATAATAGAATGAAACATATTTTATGTGTTAGGCAACTAGCCTATGTCCTTTCTTCGAGTTCAAGTTTGCTTCATACTTCATACTTTCATCAAATTCGGTTCATCTATTTGGTCGTGAAAGGGCGACAGACACACAGATATACAGAGTTATGTACTTTCACGTTTAAAACATTAATATAGGTTGATTTAGTATATTAGAAAATATGTTGAGAATAGATTGTCTAAAAAATCCTGTACGGCTATTACATTTATTAAAAAAATGTTTTTTTAATGAAATGTTCCAAGGTTTTTTTTTACTCAGACTTAAAGTATCGAACGTATAGGATATTCAGCTTCTGGGTTGCCTATTCTATACCTGGACTGACTGCTCGGTTGTCAGGTATTCTGCGTTCGCTAGTATTATCGTAATCCATACTAATATTATAAATGCGAAAGATACTGTCTGCCTGCCACGCTTTCACGGCAAAATTACTGGACCAATTTAAATGAAATTTGGTACGCAAACAATCTAGAGCCTGAGAAAGGACATAATCATCAACGTAATATTTTAAGTTAATTTGTAAATATATGCATATTATGGTTCATAATATATTCAATAATATGGTATAAACAATCTTTATAGAAGTATTACCTTCGTGCGAAACCGAAACGAATAATAACATAAAAAGTTTTCATGCAATTTTGTATTATACTAGTTTATTCTTGTTATCAATAAAAGCAACTTTTATTAAAAAAAAATAAGCAAATTCGATCCACCATTACATACTTTATTTTATTTCATTTCATTTAAAGCGTTTAAAAGTCCAATTCATTCTTGCCGGTGCAATTACGACAACGACGAATTTTTTGAAAGCATTTCTTTCAGCTGATTTTAAACAAACATTATTTTACAAAAGCTTTTATTTCTCGTTCATTCGTGGTTATTAACACTACAACAACAAGTGCCACTTATATTTCCTGCACAGCTAAAGTGTTTATACGAAGGGGGATAGCGACAGAGGCATCCCGGATTCTGATTCATAATACAAGACGCTGAAGAGCAAGTTGACGAACCTATTTTACGATTACAAGATCCTTTTTTAAGTAATTCTTTTTCGTAACTCAACTTAATTCTTTCGTAATACTTCGAACAAGCGCAATCTACATTTGAATCTTTATCGAGACTGATTTTGTTTGTTCCATATCGCGATCCCTTTTTCTTTAATATTGAATTTCCAATGTTTTCACGACAGCATTCTGGTCCTCGTCGATTCGCAAGGCCGGAACTCGATTTGTGGAAGTCGATTTTGGTATTCGAATCCGATGATTTAGATGTCCGACGTATTAATTTACTTTTACTTTGACAGAGACTGTGGTCTTTCCAAAAGTTCTCTTGAGAATGTGTGGTTTGACTATGGTGGGGTTTTATTGAAGATTCTTGTAGAATTGAACTATTATTACGACTCGGAGTATCATCAAAATGATTCATTTGACGCGATTGATATAATTTAGATGTTTGCGTTGATTTATCAGAGACGTTACGTCGATCTGAACGCACTTCATCGCTTATTTTATCAGACCGAATATTTCTATCATTTATTTGTTCATTGTGAGTTTCAGCCATGAATTTGTATCGAGATTGATGTAAGTCATTATCATGGTAATCATTTGAATTGTATTCCGTCAAACTTGATAACATTGGACTTTCAGTGTTCCTCATACAACTTACCTCTCCTTGTAATTCAGACGTGGTCTGTACTTGAATACAAGAAGGTAGATAATAAGGATTTGATATATCATTAGCAGGATGTACGTCACGATTTAAATAGTCGTTATGAAGTGTTTTATTATTATCACGTTGTGGTATCGTTGATGTACTTTTAATATCTCGTGTATTAGGATATGACCCTTTATCAATATTGTAAGTACGATCTAAATTTTGTTGTAATTGAGATAAATTGTTTTCTTTGACATCAATATCAAATAGACCTTGATTGTCATTGCTGTGTATTTTATCATCAATTTGTTCATTATTGGATTTGTTAAAATTAATACCGAAACTTTTTCTATTTCTTAGTTCTGTCACACCTGTATTATCTGAACTGTTTACTAGTAAGTAATCTTTATTTCTGAACTGGATAAGAGGAGAGTGGGAAATTGGAATGCTGTTATTTTGCGTAGATTCTAAATCTTGTACGACATCTCGATTTAATAGCGCTTGAGAAGAAGTTTGGTTAGCTTGTTGATGGATTAGATTGTCATATTCATTGCTATTGATATTTGATGACCAGGATACTGGTGTTTTCCCTATCCTGCTATCACTTTTATTTCGTTCTGAACTAGACTCACGACCCCATCGATCACCTAGGAGAAATAATTCACCGGTTTCATTGCCTTCCACTGTAGTTTCTCTATCGTTGGCGTCATTTGAACATTCCCCATCTATATCGTCCTCACTGTCGGATTCGTTACAGGAATCCAATGTCATACAATCATCAAAGCTGTCGCAAAAATGTCCTGAACATTCGTCTTGCAGGCAATGACATGGTGGAGGATTTGTAGAACTCGATTGGGGATGAGGTAAAATGTGAGCATTCTTTGATCCCGGTTTGAACGAGGAAGGCCTTGGAATCGGCAAATGTAAGCTTTCAAGGCATGGTCGTCTGGCATTCTTTTTTCTTTTAGCTCTTGATCCCATTTCAATCGAATATCGAATGAAACATTAAGTAATTTTTATATTCGTCCAAGCATGTTTTCGAATTCAAATATAGTTGTAATTTGGTACCTCTCATAATTCGATGGATCTGTTGCAGGTTTTCTATTGAATTATAATTGAATTTTCTAATGGATCGTGTTAATTCTCATTTTTTTATGATCTTAATTTTACAATGATTACTTTAGAGAAATTATCGGTTACATTTTTATAACACATTTCGAAGAGATCATTGGTAATAAACATTGTTAATTGACGGAACTGTCTAAAAAGTTTCAACTTCAAAGCTGTCAATATTAAACAGAATATAAAATTATAAACATATCAAAATAGACAATTATAAAATACCTTATCAATATTAAAATATACTTTATTCAAGTAGGCTTTTACAAGCAATTTTGAATTGTCATTTAACAACTGTACTAAGTGAAGCAACCACAAGTTCAGAAAGTAAATTGAACCGAGAAGTACCAAGAAACTCAGTAGTTGCTCTTTTTCATTTGTATCTTTTTCAGCGAAATGTCGCGGTCAACTTACTTAATTGTCTATTAGAGCCCAGCTTTTTACTAAACTGCATCGTATAATCATTAAAACATTTTTAGTCATATCATTTATTTATTCTGAAGCGTAATTAATTTATTTCTTGGTCTATTATTTAATAAAAAATATAGCGAAAGCAACTTCGTTTTGAGTGCGTGTCACATGACACATTTCTTTCTTAAATGAGAGCTTTAGGGGAAATGCCTCACAATCCAAGGCATGGATTAACCTTTTAACTCAACATGGGTAGTTTACTGCTATTTACCTCAACGTCTCGATTTTTAAATTGACAAAGAACTTTGTCTTAACTAGAAGCCTAGGACTCAGTTTAAATAATCTATTTGTAAATACATGATATCCATTCTTTATTTAGAGTATTAACACGATATAATATTTACATCGCCATTTTGTGATAGCGGCCATTTTGAATTTACAATGACACTTATTTCATTTTATTGTCATCAGAATCAAAGCTCAATTGGTCGAGGAAAAAACACATAGGGGTTAAAAAAGTAACAAAAATGTCCAATAAGATCCGTTTTATAATCACAAAAATAATGATATAAATATACACAAATAAACAAAGTTTAAACAACACATAAGTTTACAGAGATTTATAAATTATTACCTAAGTTCTTCTAAACATAAGAAGCTCAAGTACTTCCTACAATAGACTATTTATGTGGGATCACATTTAAAGAGATTCTGCATCATCTGTAGTCGGAAACTTGTAATTTAAAATATCATCAATAGTCTTAATATGATCTATAACGCCCTGAACGCGTTCCTCGGGAGTGCCTTTCAGTTTAGCACTGAGCAACCTAAACTCATTAACGTCAAATGACTTAAAGAAGTCAAATAACTCAGTCAGGCTAGATCCCATTGATCGCGCAGCGTCGGCCTTATTTGCCAGTAAATCGGGCTCACTCTTGTTCAGTCCCTGAGAAGTTTCGGCGGAACGATTTGAAGTTTGAATTTGGGTTGAATCGTCAGCTGTGTATGTTGGGACATCGTCATGGGATAGGTTTGGTGACTGGACAGCGGCTGATGTTTTTGGACTATCATTGGAAGGGGGTATCTGTATAGCCCGTACAGCTAGAAATAGTTCCCGCAATGAATTGACCCGCTTTGAAGGTGGAGGAGTATTTTCTTGAGGTGTGTATTCCGGTTTCCACTTAACTGTCTTCAAGTAAATAGGTCTTGAACATTTTCTCTTTTTGCTCGGGTTAGAAATGTGTGACCGGGTCGGAACATTACTGATGCCTACCACATCACTCCTCCGATCGACTTCAGTTTCAGCAGACTTAGTCTGAGATGGGGATCTCGGTGCAATGACAGCTTCTTTCTCAACTGCTGTAGGTACCACTATCATGGAAGCCAGTTGATCAAGTCTTTCGAGAGCGCGAGGAAAATTCTTGTGAAGAATCTGAAAAAGCATCTCCACCGATATTTGTTTGGCCGGATCCATAACGGAATGAGATAGTTAATCTTCGATAATAAACTGATGAACCAATATGTGCTTTTCGTTAATTGGAATATGTATACTACGCTCTCTTTTTTTACTATATACTAATTATATATTCTTCGATAAAAGCAATCACAACACTGAATACAGACGAGACGTCCGTACTCCACGAGAGCTAGAGCAAAACTAAGCGTAGGCAACAAACGCATGCTATTTTATGCGACTGTGTGATTACTATTCGGTATTGCAAGCATCAAGCAAATGAATTCATCCACCAATCAGCGCGTTGCATTTCATTTCATACGACAAGTGTAATAACTATTTTAGATTTATCCCTCAGAGTACTACTTTACATATAAATGTAATAAGATAAATATAATAATTAATATTCAATGAAGGGATATCACTAAATATAATTTAAAGTTAAAAGGCCATAACAGTTAATTATAATTTAAGTAAAGTAAATCAAAGATGGCGATTCGAAGCAGATTCAATCTAGAAAACATTATTAAGTTTTTATTTGTTTCATTAAATTCACGGGTTTACTATATATTTGTCTATCTCGCTCTTACAAAAATGACAAAATAAACAGCAAATAAAATTACAATTATCAACATATTATTTCTCTATTCATTATTTTTATCACATATGACATAATTACACGTATAAAGTTATCCGATCTTCTTGTGTTTATTTTAATAATTATTATAAAATCTATAAATTAATACACGAGACGAAATTTTAATCCGTTGTAATTGATGTCGGAAAGTTTAAATTATTGTGGCATACATTGTTAACATGAGCGAATTCCGCGTCACTTAGACGTAGCAACACGCTATGATGGCAGTTTTGACGTTTGCCCGCTCATGAAGTTTCGTATTTAATAAATAATTACATCAAAGGAGCAAATTGTTGTTTTTTATTGTCAATAGTGACGTGTAGTTAGTCATAAAATTTATCGAATGTGATTTCTAAACTACAAATATTAGGGTACCGCGAAGATAACTTTTTTTTTTCTTTTTTGTATCAATTTATTTCTTGTATGTAATGTGTTTATAAAGTTATTCAGCTTAATTCCAATTTTTCATTTAAATTGATTTCGTTCGAATATATTACTTAAAATAATTTTATATTTTTTTTATTAAACCTTTTTAATTAGATACTACATGCAACAAAAACTTGAATTAAATTACTTGCAAAAAAACAAAGATTTGAATATCGATAATAAATTTACATTTCCATCACTTTTTTAATGTGTCAAAACGGTCATCGTATCTTGCCGCTAGTATAGACGTTGTTTCGTGGGGCCACGTGTGTGATCAAGTACTGTTCCTTTATTTAACTTATCTGAGATCACAGGTCAGAGCCAAACTCACTTAACAAAATTACACGTTATCGCAATATTGTTGATATTCCGTCAATGATCGAATAATCGAGATATATTCCTTCCGCTTCCCGCAAAACTTCGCGTTTATACAAAAGAATTTATTTTTAAATTTCGAAAGCTATGACAGGTTTCGTTTTAATTGTGCAATGCAATGATATTCTAATAAACAGATATGTTATAACCATCCTAAACAACAGAAAAAAGTGTACCGCGTCGGGTACCGTTTATTTTTACATTTCGTTAAAAGTAAAAAGGATAGCTTAATAAAAACAATAAGTAAAAGGGATAACTAGATGTTTTAATTACGCAAAACGTATTACTGCGTAATTATGATGTATTATAACGTGTTACTACGTAAAACGACTAAAGGCAAACGTCCCAATTAGGACGTTTTCTAGTCTTTACTTTTTGCGCGTTAATAACATATCTGTTTACTACAACATCATTGGTGCAATGCAAGTCATATTTGGCGCCAAATTAATGTAACCTTTTTATGTGACATTTTTAATGTGTATTAGTTGTAGTTAGAGTTTTTCGATAACAAATTATATACTTTACATTTATTTCCTTATACAGTCGCCGTACAACTCTATCTGGCCAGTAACTTTTTCGCTCTCTAATATTAATTATTTATTAAATCGTAACAATTTAGAAAATTGCAATCAAGAATGCTGTTTATTTTCCCCTACATCCACGACTGGAGCTTCTGTCATTCCATAGTCAAAGTTATGCTATTGATACATAAAATTGTTTCGTAACATCAACACTAGGTACATATTATAAAACAAAGTCGCTTACTGCTGTTTGACTCTAAATCAAACACAATCAATCAAATTCTGTAGTTTATTTAGTATCAGTAATTTACCCACGCGATGCCGGGGCGGGTCGCTAGTATATATATAAATAGAATAAATAATATTAATGCAACTCATATGAGCCTACTTTATATATTATATAAATGCTTTAAACGAGTTATCAATAATATTATTGTCCCCACCTGCAACTGCATCTGCGTATCTATTCGTACCTACTAGCTAGGTAACCTACCTACCTGCGCTTCTCCTTTATACCTGCATGTTTATAGTACCCATTCAACTAATCCTACCCGCAATTACCCCTTCCGTGAAGTTATTCAATGGTCATAAATATCCCGACCTCAAGGAGCGATAAGGTATGATTTATTTCGGTGCATAAAACCTCATTAATACATGCAAAATGTCATCGATTTTGCAATTATATATTGATATACATAAGATAATAAGCAGTTGTCCGCGGCTTCGCTTTTAAGTTTGTTTCATCTTTTTTCTTTGTTAAATAAAATATTATTTTTTACGTTATTCTAAGCCAGCATTAAAATCTGAAAAAGATTATATGGCAAAACGAAACTATAATCTAAATTCAAACTGTGTTTGTTGGTAGCAAATGTTTTTTTTTTTTTATTCTTACTAACTGGACTATTGTATAATACAGATTGAATAAGAAAACCCTAAACCTACTTACGAGAATTTTTGTACCTAACAACAGTCTTGCCATCTGATATAATATTTGTTAAACTAATGTTTTAGACGTTACTACAAATACTTTAAAAAATTAAATAAAAAAAATATTTTCTGTATTATTGTAGTCTTAGCCTTATTTACTTATTTTATAATTTGAACCAAGTTAACCAAAAACTAATGGACCTAAAATAAGCCTACGGAAAAAGTATTCAGATTGCAAACATTATAAAAATATTAATGTTTTATTTATTTTCGTTTTATAAAACTTTGTGGTTTGATCTTGATCTGAAAATAATTTGCAAGCTCAAATCCTAGCTCGAGAGTTCTTACACCGTAATAAATTCTTTAACCTTAATACAATTAATTAGTTAGAAGGAATAAATAAAAGGTATAACAAAGCGTCAACATGGTGCTTTTGGGAAAAATAGTTCCAAGTTAAGCCAGTAAACTTTATCATACAAAAAGTAAACATAAATTGTGTTTCTGTGTGGTAATAAAATATGCAACCACAAAAAAAATTACAAATGAAAGATAGCAATAAAAACAATTTTTACAATCAAAAAGAAAAAAAAAACAGATATCCATTAATGGATGATCAATCGATCCATATTAAATAATAATAATAATAATAAATTCAGTAACTGTAAAGCTATTGTGTCAGAAACAGTCCAAAACTCACCACGTAACATTAAAGAAACATTTTGATAAAAATTTCTTTTGCGATATATTATCGCATAACACTATAATTACTATGAATTTTAAAAGACATAAGCATTAATATATCATAAATCATTTTTAATTATTAAGTAAGTAAGATACGTAGTCAGTTCTTACATATAGCATAGCTGTATTTATTTATAAAAGTTTCTCACAATTATTATTTCAGAGCGAAATAACAGTGAGTTAAATATGGTAATATTTTTTATCATAGTAACGCCGCGCTTGTCAAATTCGACGTGGTTAGGTAACTTCCGTTAAGGCGCTGGTATCGCCTGCCTTGTTTCCTTTAACACTGTGCGTCAAGCGCGGTGCGGTGTGTGGAACGGTTACCATCGGATTTTAGACATGTAAGTTTATATTTATTATAATATTCATCATTATTAATAACACGTTTATATCTATTTTATTTTTATTTAAATAAAACATAACTAGTTATACAATAATTTTCGGTTATCTCGTAAATTTTACCTTACGTAACGATTAATGAAATTATGTTTGCACGTGACCTTGCTCTATAAACTTATGATAGTGATAATTTTAAGTTAAATAATAGAATAATGTTGCTTCTAAAATTGAATTCGAATTGGCAATTTAAAAAAAAATCTCGAAGGCTCTTTTTTTTTTGACATTATAAATTATCTGTCCACGGTTCTCGCCCTGTACGAAGAAGTATTGATTGGATCGAACCAGTTTCAATTTTGGTCTTAAAGTGCTGTTTCAGTGTGTCATGTATTCGAAATGTTTTTTTTTTTGAAATAGGAGTAAGTTTTTTATTTACTATTATCTAACAGTTATTGTTGATATGAGCTCACACTGATGGCATTTCCTGAATTCTAACCTATGGTATTGTTATGGACAACTTCTTAGAGTTTTAAATTAAGAACAAATTTAATTTTTTTTTTAAGAATTTCATTTTTCATTTATTTTTTAGCTGTGGTTATTGAAGTCTATAATATGAATGCAGTAAAGTTAAAAAAAAAATCAACTATTCTTTTTTCGATTTCAGTTTTTTTTCTTTTAAAACGAGTAATTTACTAATTACGTGTTAATTTTACGTTTTATATAATTATCGGACATATTTAAAATGCATTGGTTTAAAGGCTAAAGGATAATGCTCACTGCATTGCAGATCATTATGTAAGGTTGGTCCTACATGTTAATTAATATGAAGATAATGACTAATATCGAACAATATACATTTACAAATTTAATAATGAAATGTAGAAGAAATTTTACTTTGTAATTTGCTACTATGTAGTTAATTAACATTAACTACAACTTACTTGCCTCAATAGCAACATTTTATAAGCTATGGAAGGCCATATGTTGTTTATACTAAACCATTGTTCGATTATACTATCAAATGGGTCTTGATAAGTGACCACCAGCTCTATATGTAGTCGGCGGACGAGCATATGGGCCACCTGATGGTAAGTGGTCACCATCACCCATAGACAATGACGCTGTAAGAATCTTATCACAATTATAAGATGCTCCTACTACAACCAGCTCCATACTCCTACACTCAACTGTGTCGAATCAATCTAATTAAAGATTTATTTTAAGAAAAATAAATAAATCCACCATTTTAATCATGTATGTTTCCTAATTCTTAACCTATGGACAAGTTCTAATAGTTTTAAATAAAAAAAAGTCTGCCTTTTTTTAATTTCATATTTTATTTATTATGTTATCTCGTCTATAAGACTTAAAAGATATTTCAGTTGTAACACTCCAAGTCTGGGTAGATACCACCCACCCATTAATTAAATAAATAACAATACTTAGTATTGTTTTGTTACTACAACTATTGCACAAGGGACATAACATCGCAGTCCCCAGGATCAGTGGTTTGATCTTATGTATGGAATTAATATGTTTTATAGTGCAAGTCTCTATTTGCAGTAATTACCCTGAGGTCATTTTACTTGTGTGCTTACCGAAGCTTTTATACAAAAAGGATACAATCTACCTTGCCTCTTGATATGTATCATTAGTTATAACACCATCACTCCCATATAGATTCCTCATGATATGGAAACCAAGACAAAGCATCAGAATAATTATAAACACAACGCACACGATCGTTAGCTGGTGTTAGTTCTTATATTGAACTTGAGTATCAATCTATGATTCATGTTTCTATATGTATGTTCATTTGTTACAGTAACATGTTCTCATCCCTTCTGGAAGCGGCGCGGAATTCGCCGTTCCGCGGGCCGCTGTCGACCACCCATTGCGAGCCAGCGCTACCAGCTGCTGAGACACAGGTTATAATACATATAACATATCTGGCCTCGTGCTAAAAGGACCTATATCACTCTCAAATGAAATATAATATGAGACAACATTACATTACTCTGATCCCAATGTAAGTAGCTTAAGCACTTGTGTTATGGAAATCAGAAGTAACGATGCCACAAACACCCAGACCCAAGACAACATAGAAAACTAATGGTAATCTAAATCGACTCGACCGGGAATCGAACCCGGGACCTCAGAGTGGCGTAACCATGAAAACCAGTGTACACACCACTCGACCATTGAGGTCGCCAAACTTGTAGAATATCAGACGCTCGGCTTGGCTATGTATAATAAACTAGCACTATGCCCTTGGGCCCTTTAAGGTTCCTTCATACAAATTTAGTTCAATGATATCTTACTTTACAGAGTTGCTTTGCCATTTTGCATTTAGTAAGTATTCTCATGCCAATTAAGCATAAATGATTTGGTGAATGGCAAAATGTGGTATGGATATTCTTATTTTAATGTACTTTAGTCCTTTTAGTACCAGTACAGATATACTATATAAATATATATATATATATATAGCCCGATGATGAGAAATGATAACGGAGGGGGTGTGACGCTGGTCGGGCGTGGTGGTACCACCACTGCGTACATATCGTACGCAGCGTGGCGGCCTGCGGCACGAGTGCCCAATGACTAACAGATTATGAGATCTGAGGGCTTGATCACATACATATTACCATTCTAGAATGTTCCTTAAAACCCATCAATTTTGAGGGTAGGTGTATTTTTTTTATGTTTGCACCTACTAAAACATGATTGGAAATAAAAAGTCAAAGGAACAGCCTGTAAATTTCCCACTGCTGGGATAAAGCCTCTTCCATTGAGAAGACGGTTTGGAACATATTCCACCACGCTGTTCCAATGCGGGCTGGTGATACTCACATGTGACAAAATTTCGATGAAATTAGACACATGCAAATTTCCTCGCGATGTTTTTTACACCGGCGAGCACGAGATGATTTATAAACACAAATTAAGCACATATATACATAGTGGTTGCCTGGGTTTGAACCATATCAGCTCATTGGAAGTAAGTCTTACCCGAAGGAGGGACCTCCTGGCCTAATAAGGCTGGCCGGGTGATGTTGAGGATTCTGACGTATGTCTGTGTGTCGCCAGGGTATGGCCGCGGCGGCTGTGGCCACAGGAGACTCCTGCGAATTCGGCTCCACCAAATACTTCGCACTTTGCGGTTTAGGTGGAATCCTGTCTTGCGGTAAGGAAAATATACTAACAAATATCTATTATATACAATGACACATTTATTAAAACTTTTGAGTTACTTAATTTGACGTAATTGTGTTAAGTGTAAGGCTAAATGTAGATTCCATCGAGAAGAAAAATTACTTGGTGGTAGGGCTCTGTGCAAACCCACCTGGGTTGGTACCACCCACTCATCAGATATTTCACCGCTAAACAACAATACGCACTACTGTGTGAAGGGTGAGTGAGCCAATGTAACTACAGGCGCAAGGGACATAGCAACTTAGTTCCCAAGGTTGGTGGCGCATTGACGATGTAAGGAATAGTTAATATTTCTTACAGCGTCATTGTCTATGGGTGATGGTGACCTACCATGTGGCCCATATGCTCGTCCGCCAATCTATTCATAAAAAAAAGAACCCTCAAGAAACTCAGTAGATACTCTTTTCCAACATTTAAAGTACCAATTGAAGTCAATAAAACGATTTAAATTTATAAGTATACTTTCGAAGCACATTGATGCACAAAAAAGTATCTTTTATGTAATAGAGAATAAGTCACCAAAGATGGTCACCACTACAGAGACCACTTCGAGAGATATTAACCATATCTAATATGAATGCTCTTTTTTTAAAAGGTTTATTTGAGGTAGATTTCTTTTATAGATTTCTTTTAATAGATGTCTTGTTATTTCAATCTCAGACATAGTTTCCCCCACTCCTCATTCATATATCTATACATACTCATATATATAGATTAGCGCATTCATATAAACAGATTCATCATATTTTATATAATACTACATAGATATCGGTGTAACGAAATAATCCCTAGTCACAAAATTATCAAATAATCTTAATAAATTCATTGAAATACATTGCATAACATATATTTATATATACTCGTAGTCGTTTAAGTATATTGTTACCAAAACAGTCATACCCGAACATCGTTTGATCACCTAAAACTTTTTTTTGCTAATAATAAATGTGCAGCCGCTTTGGCTCAACTTAAGCGATGATTCCGGGTTCAAATCCTGCATTTTTATGTTTCATTTATATCGTCAGGAAACCAAACCAAACCTCATTGTGGTCTAAGCTCCAAACCTCCTCAAAAAGGAGGCTAGCTTCGATAAAAAGGCGGGATGGTTATTACTTCAATAAATGTCTAACAACAACACAAGCCTGTAAATTCCCACTGCTGGGCTAAAGGCCTCCTCTCCCTTTGAGGAGAAGGTTTGGAATATTCCACCACGCTGTTCCAATGCGGGTTGGTGGAATACACATGTGGCAGAATTTCTATGAAATTTGCCACATGCAGGTTTCCTCAAGATATTTTCTTTCACCGCTAAGCACGAGATGAATTATAAAGACAAATTAAGCACATGAATCAGCGGTGCTCGCCTGGGTTTGAACCCGCAATCATCGTTTAAGATGTACGCGTTCTAACCACTGGGCCATCTCGACTCGTCTAAATGTCTAACAATCAGCCTTATCATATTTAATAAACAGCTATACTAAAAAATATCCCAATTCAAATATGAGTGAGTGAGTGAGTGTAACAGGCAAATAGAACAATATCAAATTCCAGAAATTGGCAAAGAATGGTTAATCCATCTTGTCAGTCAGCCTACCTATTTTTAAACGAAAAATATAAATTTTCGTATTTAATTCGCCCATCGCTCAATCATCGCTAGTCCTCAATCTCAGGCAAGGTCAGATAGCTTTATCTAATCGAACGTTTTGTACAAAACTCGCCTTTAAAATAATTAATATTGTGTCATATTATTATTTAATTAATTATCATCTGTTTCAAAATGAAGATCATATTCAGGGATCCCACATAAGTTTGTCTTAGTCTTAGTGCTAAAAGGACCAAAGTATCTTTGTTACTTGGATGGATTGGATGCAATGCTGATACTAAATATAGTAAAGTAAAGTAACAGCCTGTAAATTTCCCACTGCTGATATAAGGCCTCCTCTTCTATTAATGCGGGTTGGTGGACATGGCACATGTGACAGAATTTCGATGAAATTAGACACATGTAGGTTTCCTCACGATGTTTTCCTTACCGCCGAGCACGAGATGAATTATAAACACAAATTAAGCACATATATATAGTGGTGCTTGCCTGGATTTGAACCCGCAATCATCGGTTAAGATGCACGCTTTCTAACCACTGGGCCATCTCTGCTCTCATACTAAATATACTACAGATTTTTTTATTGTTTATTTACTATATTGTCCATGTATTCTGTACAAAAACCTTCCTCTTAAATCACTCTATCTATTAAAAAAAACCGCATCAAAATCCGTTGCGTAATTTTAAAGTACTAAGCATACATAGTCACAGACAGCGTTAAGCGACTTTGTTTTGTACTATGTAATTTATATATACTATAACAACATACGCTATCAATACCAACATTATTATGCAAAACAGTATATCTTATAATAAAAAACAAAGCTTTCTGCCGTCTGTCTGCTCGACGTCATTATTACGCAAGAACTTCAAATATTTTTTATTTAAATGACGTATGCGTGACAATTTTGGAAGACTTCCAATGTCATATTGTACTTACAATATAATGAGTCCCGGCTAACTGTTTATGCGCAGCCAAAACTACTGACCCCAGGTGAGCTATCTGATGAAAATGGTCAGACCCTCCCATAGACATAACAACAACAGCCTGTAAATTTCCCACTGCTGGGCTAAGTCTCCATTCCCTTTGAGAAGAATGTTTTAACATTGGGTTGGTGGTATACACATGTGACAGAGTTTCTATGAAATTAGACACATGCAGGTTTCCTCACGATGTTTTCCTTCACCGCCGAGCACGAGATGAATTATAAACACTAATTAGCATATGAATATTCAGCGGTGCTTCTCTGGGTTTGAACCCGCAATCGCCGGTTAAGATGCACGCGTTCTAACTACTGGGCCATCTCGCTTCATAGACACTAGAAAGATATTAAAAAATCCCATACATCGCCAATTACTCTACTTACCTTGAGAACTAAAATAATATGTCACACGTGTTACATTGAACAACAATATTGTATCTAAATATTGTTCTTTGGCGGTAGTATATCTGATTTTAAACGAGACTAAATTAATAAATAATTCTTATTATTCATTAAAAGAGTACCTTTATAGAAAAAAAATAGCCTGGAGTTAGGCTCGGGTTCCATCACAGGATACTAATTATTGTAAAGAACAGCAATGGTAAATCTGTTTATTTGAAAAGAGCACCTATGCGAGTTTCATGCTGTTTCTTGTTGCTAGAGGCTGCTTTAAACGGTGGTAGTATTTAATTATCGACGATTCAAAAACGATTAATTGTGAAGTTAATTTTAATAAATTTCATTTGATGAGTGGGTGGGTGGTTTTTTCCCAAAGCCCTACCAACAAAATATAACCCTCCCCAGAACCCTACCACCAAATATATTAATTTGACGACCTCCGTGGTCGAGTGATGTGTACACCGATTTTCATTGTAACGCCACTCCGAGGTCCCGGGTTCGATTCCCGCCCCAGTTAATGTAGATTATCATTAGTTTTCTATGTTTTCTTGGGTCTGGGTGTTTGTGGTATCGTTACTTCTGATTTTCCATAACACAAGTGCTTCAGCTATTTATAATGGGATCAGAGTAATGTATGTGATGTTGATTCATATTTATAAAAAATATTAAGTCGTATAAGCGTAGACAAATAAACAAACAAACTTCTCAATAATATTAGATGATTATATCGGTTTTAGATCAGATCGTGTACTAGAATTGGCACCAATGTTAAGCACGTTGGCTTATTTATAGCCAACATTGTCATTCCGACCCGATCACCTTTGCAGCCAGCGTGACAACGCCTTGACCGAGGTTTAGTAACAAGGTCTAGGTCGTTACACTTTGATAGGCTTTCCTTTGTTTTTTTTCTAGAATAATTCCAAATAAGATTAAAATTTGAAATAAGAACGAACGAATTTGGCAATTTGATGTTGTTCTAATTTCAAATACTATTGTTGTTTATTATTTTTTTGAGTTTATTCGGCATATGCAAAAATCCAAACAGACAAAACTTTCGTTTACTTTATATATGTGAGTATATTCATACAATGATTTCAATTTTAATGGTCTTGAAAAAAAGTATTAATTAACAGTACATTTTCAATAATTATTGGTAACTTTACCTATGTCATCACTATCAAGTATTTTATTTAATAATAATAATGTTATCACTATCAAGTATATTATGTTATCAGTAAAATAGAGAGCGAAAATATGTCATGGATTACATCACAATGATACTCATAATAAATCAAACGTAAAGAATATATATTATTTTATTAGTTTTCTTAAGCTTTCTTTAGAATATCGTCGAATAATATATTTAAAAAATAATTACATTCAGAGACACCCTACATATCTATTGAATGTGGAACACTTACCATCAAATTTACTTGTTGGTAGGGCTTTGTGCAAGCCCGTCTGGGTAATTACCACCCACTCATCAGTTATTCTACCGCCAAATAACGTTACTCAGTATTTTTGTGTTCTGGTTTGAAGGGTGAGTGAGCCAGTGTAACTACAGGCACAAAGGACATAACATCTTAGTTCCCAAGGTTGGTGGCACATTGACGATGTGAGGACTAGTGAATATTTCTTACAGCGTCATTGATTATGGGTGATGGTGACCACTTACCATCAGGTGGCCAATATGCTCGTCCGCCAACCTATAACATTAAAAAATATATAATTTCACGACATCTCGTATGCAGTAGTACAACCATATGATTGGTTATCATAATATACTACGAGAATAGAATTAAAAATAGAAGCTTGTTGCAGGTATCACACACACCGCAGTCGTGCCACTCGACTTGGTGAAATGCCGTCTCCAAGTAGACCCTGACAAGTACAAGAATGTCGTCACTGGTTTCAAGGTCTCCGTGAAGGAGGAGGGCATGAGGGGACTGGCCAAGGGATGGGCGCCCACTTTCATCGGATACTCACTTCAGGTTAGTTTGAATAAGTTATGATTCCAACCAGCTCTGTGTGCTTATATGTCCATCTGTTTCTGCATAGCTTCTAAACTACCTATTATAATTTGAAAATTTTCCTTAGCTTCTGATCAAAGACATTTAGATCTCATTCTAATTCAATATGGTGCTCTGTAGCACAAAAAAGTCTTATTAAACAGAAAAATATTAATAATTATACCACATCAGGTGTAAATGAAAGGTAATCAGCATATATCGAAGATCCTTACTTTAACAGCCTGTTATAATCAACTGCTCAACTAAGGCTTGGTCTCTTATTTGTACAGAACATTTGAGGTTCACTACACTATACAACTACAAAGCTGTATTTTGATTAAATAACATATGATTAAAACAAAAATCCAATTGTTCCATCCGAAGTCTTTGAAGATACAATAATTATGATTAATTTCCATAAATATGCTAACAAATATGCAAACATACAGATTTTAATACGATTTATTTGTCCAGGGTCTCTGCAAGTTCGGTCTATACGAGGTCTTCAAGGTAGGATACTCGGGTATGCTCGATGAGGAGACTGCGTACACATACCGTACCTTCGTGTACCTGGCCGCTTCAGCGTCTGCTGAATTCTTCGCGGATATCGCCTTGTCACCACTAGAGGCCGCTAAGGTAATATTTTTTATTTATTTAAAAGGTAAACCCATACGGGCTAGATGTAGGTATGTCAACATTACCTATAGATATTTGAGGTGTAGATTACCAATGCCCTTGGGGCTCGAAATATACTTTATTCAAATAGGTTTTTATGATTGTAACTTGTAATTACTTTTAAATTTTCATTTAACAACTACACATATTAAATGAAGCCACAACCAGTTTGGAATGTTCTTGCCGGTTCCTTTCGGTAGAACCGGTAAGAATCTCAGTAGTTACTTTACAACTTTTACAAATACAAAGTCATGTTAATTAAATATGATTATATATTATGTATCATGCTACATACCATATTTCATCAATTTAAAAAGCCCTAATGTTTTACATACTAAAGATACCCGATGATGAAAAAAAGCGCCTGGAGGGAATCGTAGGGGGATATGTCCGTGACGTCACTCATGTCACTCTGTTAACATTCGTTTGCAGCGTGTTCATATCTCCCGTACGCGATCCCAGTGACTTGAGATTATGAGATTTGAGGGTTATCTAACACTATAGTAATATTTAAGTAATATCGGTTGATACTAAAATGAGTAACATTAATATTTGTTTACACAGGTCCGAATCCAAACTATGCCTGGATTCGCGAGCACGCTCCGCGAAGCGTGGCCCAAGATGGTCCAGAATGAAGGCTACGGTACCTTCTACAAGGGTCTCGCGCCTCTCTGGGGTCGCCAGATCCCCTACACCATGATGAAGTTCGCTTGCTTCGAGAAAACCGTCGAACTGCTCTACAAGGTAATGAAATCACCTCAAATTAAATTGCTATCATAGCTTCTATAGTCTATTCTGACTCAAGAGGAGTAAACCTAATCTTTGATATTAATTATGGTTCTGCGACGAAATATCTCCTCTTGGCGTTATTATCGGAACTTAGTAAGTATAATTAAAATGGATACATGTTAAGAGGAATGAATATATATTATTAATGAAATGTTTATAGTGTATAATATGTTAGAGCTATTAGCAAATCGCATTGAATATTAAAATGTAATATTTGTTACTCTACTCCTCATATGGAATAGGGTATACTTATATTATTGTTGCATCTGATTGTAGAGACTAAAAAATACACAATAACTCACATACAAGTACATATATACATAACAATACATACATATAAAAAAAATGAACATATTTACTCACACAAACACAAAATATTGAATTATAGTCAAGTTTGCTATGTAAACTTAAAATCAAATTCGTAAATTCACACACAAACATATAGTAGGACACAAATTAGATGTAGCATCGGAAAATGCAATGGAATGAAAATAAAACCGATTACTGCCGATTTACACAACCAACAGAAATAGCTCCCTATCGCGCCATTCGACGCTATTCGTCGCTATAGATTCACGCGTCAGAGAAAGCAAGTGCATTTAAATCGACGCGTCAAACTGACGAATATATTAGGTCATATGATATTACAAGTTATTACGTTTGTGCAAAGATCATATTCGCGTGAGAAATAATTATTCATAATTTGGGATAGCGTACTTAATTCGGATGTTACGGATTTACGAATTTTCCCGATGCGACATCTAAGTTGTGTCGTACTATACATATATACATAACAATACACACATATAAAAAAATGAACATATTCACTCACACAAACACAAAATATTGAATTATAGTCAAGTTTGCTATTACAACTTAACCCAATTGGTCAATTCACACACAAACACATGTACATACATACATACATGTATATTAAAGGCATGTGTAAGATAAAGTGTCGTGTGTGTGCAGTACGTGGTGCCCAAGCCGCGCGAGCAGTGCTCGAAGGGCGAGCAGTTGGTCGTCACATTCGCCGCGGGTTACATCGCCGGCGTTTTCTGCGCCATCGTCTCCCACCCCGCCGACACCGTCGTCTCCAAGCTCAACCAGGTAAAACCCCCTTTATATCATTTAAAAGTAACAGCCTTTTAACCGCACTGCTGAGATAAGGCCTCCTCTTCCATTAAGGGAGAGGGTTTATATCATTTACACAACCGTAATATAGGTCAGTAATCAAAATTTAAATATGATGCTTAACATGTTATATAAAAAATTAGTAGTAAAGTAACAGCCTGTAAATTTTCCACTGCTGAGATAAGGCCTCCTCTTCCGTTAAGGAGAGGGTTTGTAACATATTCCACCATCCTGTTCCAATGCGGGTTGGTGGAATACACATGTGACAGAATTTCTATGAAATTAGACACATGCAGGTTTCCTCACGATGTTTTTCTTCACCGCTGAGTACGATGAATTATAAAGACAAATTAAGCTCATGAATCAGTGGTGCTTTGCCTGGGTTTGAACCCGTATATCATTTACACAACAGTAATGACCTATATTACTGTAGTCCAAATTTAAATATGATGCTTAAAACATCTTATGTATAATAGCATATATAGCTGGAAGTTTAGGCGGCGCACAATAGTAAAGGTCGCCGTAGCCATGATTTATCCCACACCTTCAACGATTGTCTTTATTTTTCAGCCATAAAATACAACTAAAGTAGAGATTTGTTTCGTTTTTTCTAAGGAATGATTGAATGATATGTTTATTGTAAAAAAAAAAACAATCTTAGACATTGCATATAAAATTTTGGGATCAATGGGAACTTTTCACAATCCATATAGTGGTATCGTGGTATCTTTAACGTTCTTGGGAATCTATGAAATTGTGAATGCTAATCACGACCTGACCTGACTATCAGTCATCGGACATTAAATATATTGTCATAGATATAAAAATAACACGAGATTTTAAATATTGATGTTCTTTTTACAATATTTAACTTTCCTCCCACATTTGAAAAAGATAGGAAGTGTTAACGTATATCCTTTACTGTACCAGAAAAGGCCTATGTAAAACCTCACGATGGTCTGTCGATAAGTTTTGGCGTGCCAGCGTAACCAACAAACAAACACATCTACATCTTTAGAATATTATTTTTTGATAATATAGTGCTCCATATACAAGTGTTATGTATAATTGCAGGACAAGACAGCGACCATCGGCTCCATTATCGGCAAGCTGGGTATGGCTGGAGTCTGGAAGGGTCTTGGACCTAGGATTATCATGATTGGTACCCTCACCGCTCTGCAATGGTTCATCTATGATGCCGTCAAGGTAAATCCGTTGCAATATTCAACTTAAATATATTACAATTTAGTCCCAAATGTACGGCACCTATATGCAAATCCTTCTCTTAAGGAGTTAAATTTTCGTACGACAGATGTTGGATTCCTAACCAAAACCAGAATTAAAGCAATATGGTGAAATAAGCCATAAATCTTCTCTTGTATTTGTTGCTACTTAAGTAACATACAACTAAAGCCACAATAGGCAATCCATCTTAATTGCCAAGGTTGTTGGTGCATTGACTATGCGAGGAAAAAAAAAACTTACATTTCGTCTGTCTATGGATAATGTGATGACCACTTCCATCATGCAGGCCATTCGTCAGCCTGCATATTTATTTAAAAAAAATATATTCAATGATTATTAGCAAACCAATTGTTCCTACCGAAAATAGAAACATGTGGACATTAGACATTAGTATGAGAAAAGCTTCTATAACATTAACAGCGATGTATATGACAACATTTCATTAATACAATATTTCTGACAGGTATGGCTGAGGATGCCCCGACCACCACCCCCAGAAATGCCCGAATCCATGAAGAGGCGCCTCGAAGCTGAAGAAGCGAAGTCTAAGTGAATTAGTTCAATTGCATAGGAAAGTAACACCAGCGGGCTTAGACGAAATACATACTGGTTACCGTTGAAAATACCTAAATAAAACCTTTTTACATGAATTGATCGATAAAAGTTTTCCATCATTCAACTTTTGTTGATTCAATTGGATTAAAACCTGTTAAAATGATTGATGTCTAAAAATAAACAATTGTGTACTGTATCATATATTCCATTAGATATTGACATCATCACGTCACAAATATTAATTCTGTCGATGACTGTGTATCGTTATGTAATATCGTCTAAGCCCGAGGAGTTAAAATTAAAATGAGGACTACAGCCGTGCAACATTATATGTATTATAGATTTCAAATGTGATGCAGTATGTTAGTGTTAAATCATCGCTATTTATTATTATATAATACATTTTATGATTTATTTATTTGTTTATTATATGTATGAGTTGAAAGTGTAACCGGTTGGTGGAATTAAAACACTAGATACTATTTGTTTTGTTTTATTTATATCTGTTAAACCAATTATCGAGTACAATAGAAAAGTGTGTCAGTGTATCTATAGGCACGACAGATATACTATCTTAGTGTCTAAGTTAGTTACTTTCACAGTATAATGTCATACGGTATTATGCTGTGGGGCAACGCAGCCGCTATCCATACTATATTTGTGCTACAGAAGAGGGCTATTTGCGCAATCTATAACCTAGGAGCTAAAGAATCGTTAAGGAATAAATATAGAGAAATCAAGATATTGACTGTTGCTTCTCAATATATATTCCGCAATGTTATGTATGTACGAAAAAATATTAATGATTTCATGAGAAAATGTGATACTCATAGCATTGGTACAAGGAACAAACACAAACTTTAACTCCTTTGTGGGGCAATGTATACGGTTTTACAACAGGATCCCAGAAAGCGTTCAAAATGCCTCTGTTGCCAAATTAAAAAAAATATATTAAGGAACGCTTGTGTGCAAAAGGTTACTATACAATTAATGAGTTTATGATCGATAGCACACCTTGGGAATGAAACGATCGCCTCCTGGCTATTTCATCTCATATTAAATTGTTTGAATAATATATGAGACAAATAAAAAAAACCCGCTGAGTTTCTTTCGCCGGTTCTTCTCAGGTCAGGGTATTTTCTTCTCCGGTGGTAGCGTTTCAATTGACCAACAATAAGAAAGTGTAATGCTTCTATATTGAATAAAGTTATTTGAGTTTGAGTAACGCTTTGACTGGGTGTGCCTTATATTTCTTCCAATTTCAATGACTGACGTGTTCTTTAAGATTTACGTATTTTACGATTATTTATGTTTACGCCGGATTAGCCGTCTTCATGAGTTTTTTGAAAGTGTTTCCAAACCAAATATCAGTTACATGCAAACACGTGTGTTTGCAGAAAAAATGTAGTCTGCTATTAATAGAATCTTTTGAAAATTCTAAATAACATTTGACAAACTCTTTGTTAATGACATATTTTCAAAAATTTTACAATTCAGTATGATCTGAATGCTGTATTACCTATAATATTACATTCCTATATTATTGAGAAAATGAGAAATGGAAACCGCATTATTGAACTTCAAATTGCATAACATCAGGCTCCGGCATAGCACTGGGTACTGTGGAACTGCTGTGGGTGGTAAAATAAATAAAAAAATAATTGTACTATCCATTTTTGCATTATCTCTGTCGTCGCAACTTTGAATCGGATTAAAAATAAACAATAATAATAATTGTTTTAATCTAGATTTGTTTCTGATGTATTGTATGCATTGGGTAAATCAAATTCGAAATAATTATGAATTGTCAGCTTTAATAAATGAGCATGTTCTTCTGAGTGGAACATATTGTTTTTTTTTTTCTTTGAAATAAATATTGTTTTAAAAATAAATAGACAGCTTAAAATAGGTTTGACTCAATTATTTTTCCATTTAATTTTATCGAGAGCTTGGGTAGTCGATTGTTCCAGTAGACAATAGTTTAAATTTTTATATTAATTGTTTATTTTATTTCAATCGAAAAGCCAGTTTGGTTAACCGCTGTATTACGTATTTTTTCTATTATTTGTATAAACAAATTATTGTTATTATGTATGATAAGAAGCTTTAAAAATATTAAGTACATATCCCTTCAAAAATTTTAAAAAATTGCTGGAATGTAAATTTTCGGGTTGTTCGTTCGTTTCCAGAAAAAAAAACAAAAAGTTTATTTTAAAATAAGCATAAATATATCTAAATTATACACTATTTATACAAAATTTAAAATACAACTTACGATTTTTTTATGTTATAGAGGGCAAACAAGCATGAGGCTCACCTGATGGAAAGTTACCATCACCCATGGACATCTGCGGGGCTTGCAGGTGCGTTGCCTGCCTTTAAAGAAAGAGTACGCTCCTTTTTTTCAAGATTCCGAAGTCGTATCAGTTCGGAAAAACCGTCGGCGAAAACTCGCTCAACAGAGTTGTTGTGCAAATTAAATTTTGAAAATTGTCTTAAAAATCGCGCTGTGGTGGATTTTTAAACATCAAGGTGGTGCGGGTGAAACTTTGTATTTTGACGAGATATCCGGAGGTGAAATGAACACTTCTTCGGAATATTTCCCATAGAAAATTCGGTTGAAGATGCAGAGTGACACATCGAGATTTTTTTAAAGCCAACTCGTTAACGATTGTATATTTATTTTCATTCGACTGAAATAGCAGAACTGAATATCGATTTCAATTATTTTTATTTTACATTATGGTGGCGTTTTAATTTTACGTTATCTGTGAATTGTATTATATTGTATATAATCTGTATTGTGGTTTGTGGTACCTCAGCTGTCAAAGACTGGTGCCCACAGCCTGCCCTATGGTGTTTGTTAATTTGTTAGTCTCTGGCTATACTATGAATAATTGAATATAAAATCATAATGCAAGTGATAATTGTAAGTATAGAGTTGTTAATTGTTTCGCATTTTGCCTTAACTATAATTCAGTAATTCCCAGTCTTTAAGAATATAATGTGATACAAACCTGTTTTATATACGACATATAGGCTGCCTATAATAATGATTTGCATTACAACAAAACATATGTTGTGTGTCGAATAAAACGCAGTGTTTAAGATGAAGAAGCTGCTAGTGAATTCTCCTTTAAGGTCAAGGTGGCGTAGTCCGGCATACTTTATTTTAATTTTGGTTTAACTAATCACCGAAAATATATTTATCTCTATATTAATTATACAATTCATCATTTAACTCATACCGAATTGATTTTTCTGCACTTTTTTTTTAAATACGGCAATCAGACGAACTTTCCCAAGTTTTTGGGGGAATACGTCATAAGTTTGCTTTAGACACAAATAAACAATATTTGAGTCGAGATGGCCCAGTGGTTAGTACGCGACAAATTTCATAGAAATTCTGTCACATGTGTATTCCACCAACCCGCATTGGAACAGCGTGGTGGAATATGTTCCAAACCTTCTCCTCAAAGGGAGAGGAGGCCTTTAGCCAGGCTGTTGTTGTTGTTGTTGTTGTAAAACAATATTTTAAATAATGCCTATTTTATTAGTACAACAATGAATATATTAATTAAATGTATGCCTTTGCCTACTGCTTATAACGTACAATTAACAAATTATTTTGGAAAAATGATGAAAAGGGCAAGTTTGTCACATTTCTTAAGAGCTGGTAAATGTGTCTTTAATACACAAAAATCAATTAAAGGAAATTATAGTACACAAATTTTGATAGTATAAAATACATTTTTGCTATTATATTATAAATCAATTATATTTAAAATTAAATTGTTTTTGTTTTACATTTTTAATAGAATTAAGAAATTCTATAGGGTCATGTTATTAATGAAACTTAATAATCACACTGTATGTGCTACATTGAATTGTTGATGATTCAAAAATGCTTCATTGTGAATAGACTTGCAACAAATATTCGGTTACTATTCGGTATTCGGCCTATTCAGCATAATCAATATCTACATATTATTCGGCCGAATACCGAATACTTAAATAATATATTTTGTCATAGAGAAATAATTGGTAAAATGAAAAATTAAAATCTATTGATTACATATATATTCATATTTTCATTTCTGTTATAATCATTTAAGTAGTCATTGGTGCATAACACAGGTACATGATCATCTTCTGAATTGGAAAATGGAGGATTCTATGTATTTGAATTATTGTGGTAATCAAAATTTAGAAGGGTAAGGTTCTCATTTCTTTTATAATCATTTATTAAGTAGTATTTTCTGTATTAAACAAGTTAAGAATTTTTCTATGCATTAGAATTATTTTCATAATCAAAATTTAGAAGGGGAAGATTATGGTGCAGAAAGACTAACTTTTCTGCATTTTTAGGAAGTAGTTTACTTCTTTTTTTCTCGTAGACCATCCCAACTTCAGAGAAAAGGCGCTCTGAATAAACACTACTTCCTGGCGCCGACAAATATTTTGCTGCAATCTTAAAACTAACACGGAAATTCAAATTTCCTTGCTTGCCACCATGTATACGGGTTGTCATGACGTGATATATTACTAATATTTAAGAAAAGATCCATTTCTGTTGAAACTGCATTTTTTTCTGTTTATGTGTTTCCAGAAGCTGTGCTTTTTTCTGCTATCAGCTCTTCGAAGCAATCCATAAAAGTTGAGTGAATAGTCTGATTTGGACTTTGCTCTTCAGTTCTCATCCTCTTGGCCAAAGTAGGAGACGAACTCGCGCTATCGTCGCGTGTTTCTTCACAGCTCATTTTTATGCTATCGATTAATACATACTGCTTCACTTTTTCTTTTTGCAGTTGATTGGTGAAAACATTCATTTTAAATGTTAGATCGAGAAAGGTAGCAACCAAATGATTTTTACTCGTTGTAATATCTTCAAATCGTTCTTGTAACACTTGTACTTCGTGGTAGGGCTTTGTGCGAGCCCGTCTGGGTAGGTACCACCCACTCATCAGTTATTCTACCGCCAAATAACAGTAGTCAGTATTGTTGTGTTCCGGTTTGAAGGGTGAGTGAGCCAGTGTAACTACAGGCACAAGGGACATAACATCTTAGTTCCCAAGGTTAGTGGCGCAGTGACGATGTAAGGAATAGTTAATATTTCTCACAGCGTCATTGTCTATGGGTGATGGTGACCACTTACCATCAGGTGGTCCATATGCTCGTCCGCCAACCTATACCATAAAAAAAAACCTTGTTGTATGACGAGTATTGCCTGGCTTAATTTGGGTGTTAGCTCTTTTAACGTGCTCATTTTATTGTAATATCGCATTAAGGTCTACATACGGAATAATTTCAGAAATGCAACCGTAGCCGGAACTTGTAAGTTTTGTTATCTCCTCAAGTGGTTGCAATAATTTTAAAAGATGCTCCAAAAGCTCCCATTGTGCAGCAGTCAAATTGGCAATATGACAGTCCGTCAGATAGACAGAAATGGCTCGTTTTTGTTGCATTAGCCTTTCGAGCATATAATATGTAGAGTTCCAACGCGTGCTAACATCTTGGACTAATTCATGTTGTGGGAGACCCAAATCTTTTTGGACAGAATGCAGTTTTTCTAGTGCAGTACCAGAATTATTAAAATGAGTTACGATTTTTCTACCTGTAGCATTTGAGTCACATCTATCTGAACCTTCAGACAATCATTGACAATTAATTGAATAGTATGAATGAAACAACGTGCTAAGACCAACTCTGCATCACTAACAGCTTTTACTATGTTTATTATTTTATTTATATTTATATGAATTTTTTCACGGATGTCCCACAAATTTGCAATTTCTTGTAAACTCATAGCTATATTCGTTGCTGTGTGTTGTCCCTCAAAATGCTTGACGCTCAATACTACATGTTTGAGGTTGAATAGGCGGTCAATAAAATGTGCAGTAAAACTTAAAAAACTGTTATGATTATGCAAGCACGTCGACATGTCGGTTGTTACGGAAACATAATCTGTCTCTGAAAGTAAACTTTTAATTTTCTCAACCACTTTACGATAAATTTCTGGAATCACATCGTCTGAAAAGTAAGGACGACTTGTACCGCGGCAAAGCGCTATTAATCAATCTTCTAAAACCAGCCCTTTCTACTACAGTGTTGTTGTTGTACTGCCTCATTATCAAGTGCGATCATTTCAGCAATTAACACATGGTACTTTTTTGCCTTGGGGTCATTAATATCCCATAGTTTATTAATTTCTGCACATTTTTCAAGAGTTAATTGTTTTTTTGACGTTGAAGGTTTATTACTTACATTCGTATCTTGATTTTTAGTTTCTTGCCTTGCCTTGGGAACGTGGGTACCAACTTATGATATTTTTCATTGTGTTTATTTTTTAAATGATTTAACATTCCCGATGTTGTCGCCTTTTTTCCAACGCCACCACGAGAAATTTTTATTTCGCACAGTTTACACACGGCACTTTTTGGGTCATTTACATCATCCTCGAAGTATGCCCATATAGACGATTTTTTTTAAAGGCCATAATCGTTTTTTTTATTATTAAAGTACGTTCGTAATTATTTAATTGTTTATTTGTTAAATTTCACACTATCACACTTACAAACAGATCAAAACTAAGAGAGCACAATAAACTGTACTTAACGTAATACGATATCCACGAAATGAACTTGTCGAAACATGCAGTGCGTTAGCAATATACCGCGCAGAGCAACAGCGGGCGCGCGGGCGATGAGTACATTAGAACAAAACAAAGGAGCGCGAAACAATCACGTCTGTACAAGTTTTTGGCGCTAAAATCCAGCCGAATACTTTTGCCTTATATTCGGCTATTCGGTCAGGGGCCTCGCCGAATATTCGGTATTCGGTATACTGCCGAATATACTATTCGTTGCAAGTCTAATTGTGAAGTTTACTTGAATAAAATTGATTTGATTTGATTTGTAATTTGTATTAATTCAAATGCAAGAAATGATTTTGAGCACATGAAATATTTAAAACTTAAATATAAAACATAATATATTGCAAGTATCCTGAATATAACTTGTTCCTCTAACTGTAATTAATAAAGATTAACCATAAAATAAACGTAATCTTATATATTTTTTAAATCAATATCTAATACTTTTTATCGTCAGGTACACTGATAGCAAACGCTTTACGCTGATTATCACTTCTTTGAATGTCACTCAAATATACAACACCTGAAGAACTGGGAACTCATCTTCGGATGTAGTTTTTTCCACAGGCAATTGGAAATATCATCTTTCACAGTTAATGGTTTAAGCTGACTATTATTATTAATAAGTTTACTTGGACATATTAAGTCTGAAGAACTGGCTACGGGTTGTGGTTTCTTTGCCTTCTCCATTTTTTTGTTGTACCACATCACTATGGGTGATAACTTCTGCTCCGGGTGCAATTGTCTGCTTTTCGAATGAGCTTTCTAATGTCATCCCGTTTAACTTTATTTAATAGTAACTCCTCAGATTTGACGAACTTAGGTTAGGAATATTATTTGTAATTGAAATACTTATGGGAGTTTTGATATCTGTAACATTTTTTGTCAACTATGAAATTATTCTGTTGTTAATGAAATCAAGGATTATTGATGATAAGCTTCGTATTTCTTTATTTTGATCGATACAAGAATTAGTTATTAAATATAGTTGTTAAATGTTGTTTCCACTTTAACAACTTTAAAAGATCAAATTGGTTTTCTTGTATTACATCCTTGTTAAATGGATAAATGCCGGCTTCGGAAATCCATTATGTATTATATTAGTATCTACTTGTAAAAAAAAAAAATTAAAAAAATGCATTATAATTACGAAGACACATGGTAATCTAGTTGACAATTACGGGAATTTTTACCAGTTACGAAACAAAGGCAGACTTGGCACTTCATACATTGTAAGACTGTAAGTTTTGAACACAATCGTCATCTTCCTTGTGTGATCATTGTCATAAAATGACCAACGTTGTCAAATCGTGACGTTTCAACTGGACTGGCTTGTGGTTCTCTTTTTTTGGCGCCTTTGTTACTACCCTCAAAACGCTGGTATTTTTTTAAACCTTTGTAGAATTCGAATTTAAAGTCCTTCAAAGCAATTGACTTTGAAAGTTAATTCGCCCTCTACGCTGTCTGCTACCAATTATCATGACCTTAGATTCAGTGGGGTTAACTAACAGCCCAATCTTTAATTAAAGCAAGATCATTGTTAATTTTTCCAATGGTATCATTTAATTCATTCAGTGAAGCATGTCTGTAAATCTGCAGATCATCAGCGTAGAGGTGGTAGTGTGAGGAAACAATTATAGTAATCTGATTGATAAATAGTGAGAACAGCAGAGGTGATAGAACGCTGCCCTGCGGTACTCTAGCAGAGAGTCTAGTCCAGTCAGAGTGACTCCTCACAACGTTTAACGTTTTAACCTTTAAGTAATAAATTTTGGTATCACATCGTCTTGAATTAGAATTCGTAGTTTGCCTCGATGTAGGTTTCTTATCCACCATGGAAGATATAAATATTTTCTTTTCTTGCCAAGTCATCTGCCAATAGTTATCAAATATTTGAGACCGATTTTTTTCGGTCAAACGTGAACAATACATAATTTTACTAGCGAAACATCTCGCTGACATACAAGTTGGGCCCATTATTCTTGCTGGCTTTGGATCGTTTTGAACAAATTTCGTACCCTCTTTTTTAAATCCAATATATTCCTTTCCCATCATTCGCTGTCTCTTATTTTTTATCCTCTTCCAGTTACTCGGATCTGCTTTGTGTCTTTTTCTAGGTTTATTCAATTTTTCTTCTATTTTCTCTCTTGCCTTTCTTCTGTTGCCTGTCCGTGCGTTATATATAATGCATTTTTGGCTGCTGCTGTGACGCACGTGCTTTATCGATAATGCACGAGCCTATTTTTGAATGGGGTTTTGTAGACTAGACGTGAGAGCTACGTCTATAATATTTTGCAGACGTATGAGCAGTGAATTGGGAATAATAAAACACCAATGTCCTGCCAATTTTTTTTATTGGTTGGTAGCATGAACTGGTTTATTGACATGTTGAGACATGTCTTTGTACATAACAATATCAAATTTCACCTAATTTAAAATACAATACCTACCTACCTAAACCTATTCCGGACAGTGGAAAGTTGTCAAAAAAACGAATATTTTCTAAAACTTTACCATAGAAAATAATACAATATACTTAAATTCAAAAAATGAAAGTACAGAAACACGGAAAAACGTTGTCAAGGGCGTCCACTCATGCGTGAAGTACTATATAAAGCAAAGGGCCGAGGGCTTTACAAGTCACAATGCAAGTAGCAGCGTACCATATAATAACGTGTGTGGACGTCAGCCTATATTAAAGATGGAGGACGGAGATCACACCGAACAGGACAGTCAGACAATAGAAATTCTGGACGAGGAGGGTCAGGATGTCTGCGGGATCAGAGATTGGGACACGACGCCATCATCTCATCACGAAACGCCGCCCAATTCACAGAAGAACCGCAAACGTCAAAGGTCGGAGGACTCGGAGGGCATGGACATAAACATCACAGCTACGCCGACATCTTCGATGACACCGACTCCGACACAGACAGCGAAATACCAAACGCCCAAAATGAAGCAATGGAAACCTCAAACCCAGAATGCACCGAAGAAGGAGAAATCGACCCAGATATATTGGATTGCGAAAGTGACGAAAGAGTGCACGACAGTCCAAGAACTAAATGCTCTCCTTGGAAAATCATCGCTAACCATACAGGCGCCATCTAAACGGCTCCATTACCATCTCATTTATATCAGTACAGCAAAAAATTGGGGCCATAATTCAAAACTTGGTCAAGCTATCCGATCCAAAGAGTACAAATATTCTACAATTACATGTGTTGAGTGCATTGCTAAGTACATTACTACCGGTACTGATCGTAAAACATATAGAAATATTCTCAAAACAAGTGATACAGAAGTATTCAAATGCGTCGCTCATAGACTTGGACTTAATACTGACACCGACCAAAAAAATCAGGATAATGGTACCGAGAAATAATTTACTTCAAGAACAAAGCTCAACACGTGGAGCTCTTCTCAGACGAGTGGGTGGCGGCACTACTGGAGCCGATGAAGAATTATTTCCAGATCCCTTCTACGGAAACATTAATATCAACGACGGAGAAAATGATACTCGAAATGAACCGGGTACCGTTCGCAGGGGAAGAGGAACAGGGTTCGGTGGTGGAACAGCTACAGTCTATGCACGACAAAATCAAAGATTTGTTATGTTTCTATGTGAAAACAACGCTTTTGACGAAGGAGAAGCATCGAAACTACTTTGCGGAACACCTAGCGGGATTGCCCTCCAATTTACTAAAAGGTTTGATGAACGACTTAAGATCGCAGTACATATTGCAAAAACACTGGTATTTCAGGAGACAACAAAACAGAGAATGGAGCGAGCAAAAGCCTGGGCCCTCAAAAGAGACCCAGACGCCAACTCATCCTCGGTAATATACGAAGGATTAGCAGAACTATTACGACACCTCCAATCGAATTATATAAACGAATACGATTTTGCAAGAGAAACGAGACGCCATTTCTTCGGACTAACAGGCAAAAGAAATAATTTATTCTTTTGGGGACCACCGAGCACAGGAAAAACTTTAATAATGAAATCCTTAGTAGAAATGCATTACAATTATGCTATAATCACGGGACTTCAGCCAACATCTCCATTCAACTTCAGTAACGCATTCAACAGAAACGCAGTATTCATGGATGAATGCAAATTAACAGACAACCAATTTGAACAATGGAAACTATTAGCGGGAAGACAACCAATGAACACGGATATGAAATACAAAAATCAACACATTGTTGAAAATTGCATACTATACACGGCCAGCAATTACGAAATAGGAGCATACATCCAGGGAAACTGCAATGACGCGATAAATGAGAGAACAATACAATATAACTTCACACAAAAACAATATCATTACAAAATAAATCCATTCATATGGATTGATTTTTGGGAAAAATATTCCCACAAAATGTACGGTCAAACTATTAACATCGACAACATCGACGACGATCACGAAAATGATCCATAAATACGTGTAAATATTAATTAAGTTTAATTTTAAAAACATTTGTATATATATTATGTTAAATCATTTGTAAATATGTAAGGTTTAGTTAATGTTTATAAAAAAGAAAAAATTAAAATTAAAAAACATTAAAAAAAAAAAAAAAAATTACTAACACTTTGTATATATTGTAAATAGTGTAAATATTGTACAGTGTAAATAAATACTAACGTGCCATAATTTGTGTTTGAAATAATAACCCTCCCCTATAAATATAAGTACACTTAAAACATTTATCAGTATGGCAGAGGGCGGCGAACACACCGGTTATACGTTACCAGGATATAATTACTTAGGACCGGGAAACGAACTAGAAACATCTGGAGAACCAACTAACGAATTAGACGCCATAGCAAAAGAACACGACGAAAGTTACACATCAATTCAAGATAATTACTTATATAAAGTATCAAACACAAAAAACGAAGGAGAAATAAGAAAAGCAAAAGAAGAAGCTGTAAAATTAATTAAAGAAGCCGACGAAAAATTCTTAAAATCAGTAAGAGAATACAATCCGAGTGGAATATACGATACAATAGCAAAAGATTTAGCAATTGTAGGAATAGGAACTAAATACTACGGTGAACAAGTACTGGGACCACTCTACCCTAGATTTAATATATATAAAAATAATTTAAAAAAAAAAAACATTATGGACGACGCAGGAAACACGAATAGTCCCAATATAATTGGAAGTGGAATAAATAATAATGTACAAAAACAAACATTTAATTTCAAAAAAATGTTCAATTTCCACATTAAAAGTACATTATGTACATATAAAAAGTACGGACCATCAAATGACAGTGCAAATGGAATGATACATGTAAAAACATTCATTCACACATTACCATGGCATAAATTATTCATGTATCTAACTCATAAAGAATACGATGACATATTAGCGGGAACACACACGGCACGAGTAAAAAATGTGTACATTAAATTATACAATCTAGGGAACAGAACACCATTCGTAGCATCTTCGGGAAATGTGCAATACGCAAATGCTAATTCACAAACAACTATAGGAATATGGGAAAATATGGACCAACATGGAATGATAAAATTAGGAGAAAATTTAAAACCCGAAATATTAAACGGGACGAAATTAGGATCGTTAGGAAACCAAGGACAATTTAGACTAATTGCAGGAGAATCACAATCAGCAGCCTGTCAGGGCAAATTTATTGATAATCGAATGGACTATATGTATCACAATGGAATAAACGACTTAACTACGGGAGAAATTAAATCACAAAGTATAGAACAATACTCATATTTACCGGCATTAATAGCAAGTGCAAAAGTATATTACAATGCAACAAATAGTATTGGAAAAATATACGAAAAATCATACAGTCCCAAAGATGGGACTTCTCATTATAAAAATGACGCATGGAGATTATTATCATATGACTATTTAAAAAGTGACAATCCCATGTACAATGTAGTACTCAGGACAGGGGAACAAACTACTGTAATTCATAAACCGTCTCATCCAATAAAATACGAATTTGCAACAGTTGATAATTTCTTATACAACAATTGGAATGATAATCCGAATTTACAATTCATTCCACCAATTGGAATAGGAATAATTCCATTACTCAGTACAGACGGAAACCACGAAAATAGCATATTAAATATAATGGTGGAAACAGGAATCACAATTGAAACCGAATCGCACGGCGGAAACATACTATACACGGCAATGCGAAATCCACAACCAAATCCGATGGTTATGGGCTATATGGCACAAGATCATAAATTCTCAGAAATAAGCGTAGGACACCAACCCTTAATAAGCACTACTTCCGATTCGTATGAAGGACAACCGGAACCAACATCGGTAGACACGGAAATAGCAGGAACACGACGACAAGCACGAGCAACAGAAGCGTACGATGACACACCAATTAGAAGAGAACAAGAAAATCTTAAGAGAACTTTAGAAAGAGATGAAAAAAAACATGATAACGATATAAAGAAAATGTGGGTTGTAAATGTAAAATATTTTTTGGAAAAATAAACAAACACTTCTAAATCAATCAACACTCTCTCTTATTTTTTAAAAAAGGTTGTTGTAATATTGTTCGTAAAACTTAGGAACTATATTTGAGGATATACATATGGACGATTGGTAACTTTTCGTTGTATAGCTGTTTTAATATAATAACTTTCACTCTTATATTTCTACTACCAATACGGCCTACTCGAATGTTTGCTACTGTCCACTTGTCTGACTTGTCCCTGCATCGGCATGTCTCTGAACCTTTAGTAACTATCAACATCTTTGGTTACGTTCAAATTAACATCATCAGATAACATCTCCATATCAAAGAAAGAATCAAAATTTATTTCTTTGACAGTAAATGATTCCTCCTATTTTGGCATTTTTATAAGGCTTATGTATTCTGACGGAGTGTATGGTGGTCCAGCTTTTTTTGCATATTTAATATTTTTTTACAGAATGGACAGCATCCTCTTTATTCTGGGTATGTCCCCTAATAAGAAATTTATGTGTGATCGACTTTATAGTGTAAGTAGTAGCGAAGGGTGCCAATTGTAATATTTGGCTGAAAATATATTAAAATTTAAAATTTTAACTTTCTTCGAGGCTAACTAAAAAAATCGGTAGAGCTGGACAATGTGTTTTAAACTAAACAAATCCTCTAAAGAAAGTGCTCCGGAAGTCAGCTAAATAACCCTTCAACATTACAAATAGATTTACTAAAAGGCAATGCTATGTTCAAAAAGTAATTTATTTCAAAAATAGTATACCAAAATAATTTTAACAATTATTAATTATAAAGTTTTAAATTTAAACAATAATATCATGGGACGCCAGGATGTTTACATCCATTTAAAATATACTAAACTTAAATAAATATTTACTAATAGTAAATTTTTTAAAGTTAGCATAAAATATTTCAATAGAAGACTAAGTTATGTAATTAGAAGTTACACACAAGTCAAGAATGTTTCCAAATATATTCAAAAATTTGAAATTTGTTTCAATAATGTCCAAATAATAGTTCAAAAAAATGTTTGAATTATTTGTAAGTAACATTACAACAAAGTATAAATATCATTTCAAAAAAAATGTTTTAATGCGAAATTTTTCATAAGGTTATCAAATGTATAATTACGCAGTTCCAAAGTTGCGGTAAAAATAAATATGTAAAAATTACATACCGAAATCCAGAGGTTAAATAAATGTTATAAAGTTTAACTTCCTTTAAAGTCTCTTTAAATTATATTTGTCACTTTCTGATTTTGGTGTATTAACTCCACGTCGGCCGAATTCACGCCTCCTGCGGCATTTTGTGCAATCACAATTTGTTTTTTACTTTGTTCTTTGCCCATTTTGTATTATGACGTTACTTTTGTATCCTGGCAGAGTCGCCATGTAAGGACGGGACTAGGTAAATAAAGTAAATGTTTAAGGTTTGAAGATAAATTTATTACTGCTCCTCAATACCATGTGTCATCTGCTTATATACTACACTACACTCCAAATATTCATCTCCAAGAAAACTTCTATTCAAATCTTCGAAATATCCAACGAAATAAAGTTGAAAAGTTCTTCAAAAAGATTTGAATATAATCCACTCGAAGATACAGCCAAAGAAAATAATTCAAGGAAAATTATTTCCGTAAACAACTTGAGAAAATAGTTGTCGAAAATAAGCATTGAAAATAATTGTCGAAAATAAACCATTGGAAATAAATTTTGGAAATAGCCTTGAAAACTAAAACGAGAAACAATTCTATTTAGAATCTATCACGAATCTCGAAAACGTATAATTTCACTTTAATAATCTAAACAACTTACCCGGTCAATCCCGGATATTTTCCAAAAATAACGAAATGCATCATGAGAAATATTCTAAAGATTCCCTCTAAAGAACCACAATCGTCGTTACGAAATAGAACAATTGAAATAAATTGAAATTTAGAAAGCGAAGGCGACAAACATCCAAATAAATTTTTATAATCCGACATTAATCCAGTCATTATGTACATTCAAAAAAGAAAATTAATTTATGGATCTAATCTTTTGATGTGTTGTATTATATATTATATACCTAGAAAAGCTTAACTTGAGTTTTTCTACCAAGATTTCCTAGGAGCTTTCGCCTCCATCTTGAAAAAACACACCGTAAAATGAGTAAAGAATTGTCTCCAGAAAATTTTGTAATTGAAAAAATGCCAACACACTCGTCAAAACGGATGCCAGGTTTTTCAATACAAAATAAACGTGTATGGGAAGAAAATTTTTGTTTTGTTCACTCGAGTCACGAACGATAGACTTTTTTCATATTTTTTTTCGCTTCGATGGACCAGGCTGAAGGTCTTCGTCCTAAGTAAGCTTTTCGAGTTGTTGTGTCTGTTGAGACGTTGGAAATTATGCCGGCTCGTTGAGAACTTCGTCATTATCATCGTCGTCGTGAAGCAAAATGTCGACTTTGGCGCCGTTACTGCATGTTTGCCCACTGCAGTGCATGCAAATAACGGAGCAACTAATTCCCGCTTTTCTGCACCCACAGGTGGCCCCACAATTTCATTTACTCTTACAGGAAATGAGTTTCAATAGTTCGGGCGGAGCAGGTTTGGCGGTGCTGGTGATTGGTCCGAATCCTCGATTAGTCTGTCGCCAACCCCAATCTTGTGGATCTTTGAAAAATCCGAGTCAGGTTTGAACTTGTAGATACGTCCGGAAAATGTGTTGACGCACAGCGCTTTTGGTTGGCGGGAGTAGTGAGAGGTGATTCACTTTATTCGCAGTCATTGATTTTGCGAAGAATTAGAATCGCAAAATATTTATCGACTTCTCATGCTTATCACCACCATATAGGGCGATAAGGAATTGCTCTCCCGAGCAAATGAGAACCTTCGGACGGACCTTTTCTTGTTTAAATAATTCCACCAATGACTGCAGCTCTGGATTCTTCTCGAGAGTGTTCATGAACTTCGACTTTCCGATGTTATAGAAAGATGATGTCGTGTCGCAACCGCTAAAAGCGTGATTGAAAAGAATGTACTCCAGAACTGACTTGTCGTGTTTGAAACTGTGAGGCGAGTACAACTGTTCCGGCGTATTTCCTTTTACAGGTTTGCGAAAAAATATATTAGGTATTTCTATCCTGAGCAAGCCCGGCGAGTAAAACCAAAAGAGCGATATCTTCGCCGACAATTTCCACGGAGTCATGACTCGACGCTTCTTTAATTGCCGTGTTCACAATAAGAGTAGCCGCGTCCTCAAAAGCCTGCTCCATCTTTTATTCCGGTAGTTGTAAAGTAACGACAAAGCATTTGTACCAGTTGGTTCTTGTTTTGGTCCCTTGTAAGAAATTCTCCTGGCTAACTTTTGGAGTAGTTGTTTCATCGAATGTGAACTCCAGCGATTGATTTTTTCTCGAACGTCGTATTCTTTCTGAAGTTTTGGTTCCTACGAGTGTCATATCAGTCGGATAACCGTCGAATATGATTGTAACCTTTCCTTCGAAGTTATGTTGTACGTATTTCTGGCAGATAATGTCAAACGTATCAATTCGACCCCAAACAACTTTGTGCAGAAAAAATCCACCGTCGATTATGCAATGATGTCTGTTGGAATGTTTTAAATTTTCCGTCAAAGGTTCGAAGGCTTTGTATAATAATGACTTTGTTCCTTTTCGCATTCCTTCTTCGGTGAACAGCGACAACGGGAACGGAGCAAGTTCGTATGCCAGAAAATATTTCAGATCAGTCTCGGAATTTTTAGCAATGCACATTCTTTGAAAAAGTAGCAGTGGGTTGATCGGAACTGGTGACGAGTTGATTTTAATGCTGGTAGTTACTGCTGATAAAGGAAGCACTTTATCCTTTCTCTTGAAAGACAAGCATGCGTAATTTGCTCCGACGATTTTGGTCACCATCACGCAACGAATTTCGTATGCACGATGACAATTAATGTCCTCGTTTGCGATAACTCCTGTCCCGATAGACATCATTTCTTTTTGTTGAGGAAAAGGATCATGACCTGCGAGGTTTTATTTTTTCGGCCAATATACGATTTAACTTGAGCCCAAATTAATTCGATTGGGTTGAGTTCGCGATGATATGGAGGAAGACGATAAATTGTAAGATTTTTAGCATTTGCTATATAATCAATATATTTTATTTTAAATATTTCTATCGATCTTGCTTAGAAGCTCAGCTTTTATTTCGCTTCGTTCGAAAGCTATTCCTTTATTCGTAAGCCAAGCTTGTATGTCGTCTTTCCTCCAAGACATATTTGGCAGTCGCTCCACTTGGCGTGAGTGGTACGAAGCATTGTCCATTACGACGACCCTGGTTTTAACTTGTTAAGTATACCGAGGAATCTTAATACAAAAAAAAAAAAAACATATTATTAGATACTATTACTGTAATTTATTAATAAAATTATTATGAACATCAAGGAGAGTGATATATCTCCATGGTAATCGCCTTCTTGCTTTTTTGCCTCAAAAATGAGTTCACTGCCATCGAGAAATGCGTCGTCGCTCCCTATATGAGCAACTATGATGCGTTTTCCTTTTACAGGATTTTTAAGGCCTGTTGTAAGCCCACTTAAATAGGCTCGACGGGAGTTCTCGATGTCGTTGTCGCCCCAAATATAATTAGCAGTGTGTTCTAAAAAAATTTAAACGTTTAAGTTTAATTTATATCTATTATATGAAATAACAAGACAACTCACCTTCATTGACCCAAGTTTCGTCTAAGTAATAGATTTTTCGGTTTTCCCGCCGATATGCTTCTATTTTGAGCAAATACCTCTTCTTCCAAATTTGCAAATCTGGTCTATTATATACATAGTGGTCCTCGATAGTGACGGAAAATCGGGATCAGAATTGACCGTTTCATAAAATTATGTCGACCGTTGGGAGTTCACCGCGGTAATAAAAGTCGTGAACTTTACTTCTGATCCCAGTTAGCGTAAAATCATCCAGATTTGCTATAATTGATCTCGAAGGTTTTGTTACTTTTGGAGAAGTCTATTTTGTGCTCTTTCTTATATTAATTGAGTATTCTGTAAATGGATTGCGCCACACCCATTATATTGGCCGTAGTCCAATTCGAGGCCGTTATCCAACGCTACCGAACACCTTCAAATGACCTAATTGCGGTTTGATATCATTCCATAACTCATATAGTGTATTACCCGGAGTCTGGCTTGAAGAAACCCTATTTAATATGAAAACTGCACAGCTCACCGCTTCAGCCCACAGCTCCAGTGGAACATCTCTTGCATACAAAATGGAGCGAGCACTTTCTACTATGGTTTTATTTTCTCCTTCTGCTCACCCATTTTGTTCTGGTGAATATGGAGCAGTTAGCTCATGTACTATCCCCTCTTTTTCTAAAAAACTTTGTTTACATAATATTCTCTACCATTGTCGGTATGTCATATTCTTATAGTGTGTATTAGCGAAAATTGTGAAAAAAATGGATAAATGCGTGCTACCTTTCACCCGGAACTAAGTAGACGCATTGAGACAATGACGCGTGATCGACTGTTTACGCCCTCTTTCCCCACTCCTTCCCCCGCACTGTATGCACCATTATCATAATATTTTGGTTTTATTATTATTTGTATTACGTCTATCTCTGAATATAAGAACGTAATATTACTTAACGTCAAGCAGTTTATACAATAGACTCTGATAAAATAAATTCAATTTTAACATTTTTTTCTGAATTTTCAAACGTCATGCGCGCGTAATAGAATTTAATATTAATAAAAAATAAATATATATGTTTTTATCTCTCTATCCTGGTCATGTTTTCGGCACTATTAAAAATCGAAATTCGGAAAAAAATATTTTCGACCCCCCTGTACCACTCCCCCCCCCCTCGGAAACACATAGTTTTTGAGATATGATTTTTTTAAATCTTGGATTTCTAACCTAAACATGTATGAAAAATATATTATAGAGCCATTTGAACTATAGTACTTTGGTAAAAAATTAGTAATCTGGCTTTCGAACGTCTCCAGCGCTGCGGGAAGTGCAGCCCCTTCGCCCTTGCGTAACAGTCTGCAGCAACTTCATTCTCGTCTACGCAGCTTCGGCTCGCATGGTGCCTGTAGTCTGTTACGGCGGGCGGGGGCTGCTCTCCCTCCGCGCCTCCGGACTTTTATATACACTCTAGGGGTAGGGCATACTAGTATCATGCGGGGTCGGGGTTGACTAATTCGGCTCTATCACTAATTTGGATGATCTACATACAATTATAAGTATAAATTTTTATTTATATATATATTTTATACATTTTATTACTTCTTCGAAAGGATCTAAATGATTTATTTTAATTTTTCGCCTCGACATCACCTCTATTAGCCATTCCGTAAAATTTCCTTTATAATTTTCATTGGCATATAATCTTTTCATAACTCTCCAGTGACTCTCTATTCTCTGTGTATGGACCCCGTCTGGTGCTACAAATTTATTGACGGGGTCACTATGGTTTACTTTTTTATGTATGTAGCCAAGTTCAGGAAGGCAATCATATCCTTTCCAAAAATCAGTATGTATTGTGGTGCCTTCCTGAACATGTTTCTTGATTAGCCCCACTAACACATCGGCATTACGCTCGTTTCCGGGGCATACTTCTAAGCGAAGATCATCACTTCCGTCTTCAATGAGGCCCAGAACCCAATGTCCTTCTGCATTCCGTCCTCTGTTATATTTTCTACGTTCAAATTTGGACTCATCCACCTGAAGGCGCGTACGAACACGAACATAGCGAACACAAATACCAGACCCGAACATTTGGTTCGTACGTATGGACGGCATATTCGAACACGAACGCAAACATAGTTCGAGTCGAGTTCGCGAACAACAGTCGTGAACTCTATCTTAGTAGCCATGACGGCGCCGTTGGAAGTGGTCGATTGTGAAGTAGCGGAGAATTTTTTGATGTTCGCAGTGATTCACGAAATGTTGTTTCCTAAAGCGGATCCTAGATGGTGGGAAACAGTATTGTACAAAAAACGAAATGAAAATACATAACTTTTAGACTTAAAATCACAAGAAATAAGTGGACACTACAAAACTCTGCTAAAAATGTCAAGTACAGATTTTGAATATCTATTAAACCTAGTTGGGCCAAGAATCGTTAAAAAGAATACGATAATGAGAGAATCCATATCTGTGCAAAATCGTTTGGCAGTGACCTTGCGCTTTCTGAATAGTGGTGATTCGTATAGTAGTTTGCAATATTTATTTAAAATATCGAAACAAGCACTCAGTTCCATTATTCCGGAGGTGTGTGAAGCACTGGTAGCAGAATTGAAAAGCAACATAAAGGTAATAAAACATTTATTTCTATCACTTAGAGTAATTTAAGAATTCTTAAACGAGAAACTTATAATGGGAATAAATCATCAAACGAATCATTAGTATTAGTATCACTGTTGATATTTTGAATAGTTGAAACACTATTCTCGTCGGAACGTTGTTGTGGTGAATAATTTGAACTACCAACTCGTGTCGAAACTTCTGTCTGTACTTCACTTATTCGATTTTGTTCTTCAGTAGCGTGTGAATCGGTTACGTTATCGGTTACGTTACTTGAGTTATATCCATAACTACGACCATAATTATTATTATAATATTCGTAATATCCACTGTCTGCTTTACGAAATAAATCAAAAATTTCGTACTGAAGCATATTTTGGGTATTTTTTGAGTATTTTTCTAACTTCGATGCAATAAATTTGCAAAAATGTTGTACTTCAGGGTCACCACTTCGCTCCTCCATATTTTTTTCAGATGATTTTTTTAATACACCCAACGCTTGTTTTAACAAACCCAGACGTGGAGATTCCTTCTTGGTTCGTTTAGCAGATGTCTCGCCTTGATCAGACAATTCCAATTGTTGCGATTCCTCGTTTTCCTGTAAAAATATAATAAGTATGATTTTTTCCAGATACCATCAACCCAAAGCGAGTGGCTGAAAATATCGGAAGAATTTGAACAATCATTGAATTTTCCTCATTGTGTTGGATCACTGGATGGGAAACATGTTGTATTGGAATCGCCTATTAATTCTGGATCTGATTTATATAACTATAAAGGAACGTACAGTATTGTATTAATGGCCGTCGTAGATGCAAGTAAAAGATTTATATTTGTTGATGTGGGATGTCAAGGGAGAATATCAGATGCAGGAGTATTCAGAGACTGCAAAATAAACTCTATGATGGAAGAAGGTACTTTGAATTTACCTTCACCGATACCATTGCCAGGCAGAAGAGTCAATTTGCCATATTTATTTGTAGGTGACAAAGCCTTTCCATTAAAAGAAAATTTAATGACGCCATACGTTGGTACACATCCCAGGGGCTCACAAAAAAGAATTTACAACTATCGTTTAAGCCGGGCTCGTATTACTGTCGAACATACATTTGGTATTATGGCATCTGTTTTTAGAGTTTTGAAGAAACCAATGCTGTTGCAGCCACACAAAGCGCAAATAGTTTTGATGGCCATTGCACATTTGCATAATTTTTTGAGAGAAAAATCTGAATTGTATCATACATTACGTCCGAACGAGACCGAAGAGTATACTCGTTCCTGGTTGCCACTTCGTCCTATGGCAACAAGAAATAATTCAACACCCAAAGAAATAAGAAATGAACTCTCTGATTACTTTATGAAAGAAGGCAAACTTCAGTGGCAAAATAAATACTGTTAATTTTACTTACAAAATCGAATTGTGTGCATTGCGTAGAATCTCGCCGATTTCATGGTTTATCACGATCCATCAAAAAAGACATTGCTTCATAAGCATACCATTTACTTTTATAAACTTCAGATGCTCCTTTAAAAAAGAAAAATCAAAAATGAGTGTGTTAATTACCTACTACTAATAGTAACATTATAATATAACTACCTACTTATGTGATAACTAATTAGTACAAAAAAAAATTACCTTTTCCAGTACCTTTGCCTTTCATGGTTTTATTTTTATCCCTTCTAAAAGCGCTGAGAAGTGAGGTCATTTTATGTTTGCAACTTTCCACATTTGTGTTCAAACATTTTGCTATTTCTGACCAGGCATCATTTTTCAAGTCATTTTTATAATAATTTATATCAGTCGGATCCCATAATATTGGCTTTTGTTTATAACAATCTATAAACAAAATTGTGTTCTCCACGTTCCACTGAAAATTTTCTTCGTCGGCCATGACTGGGAAACTTAGGGATGTTTTTAATAATAAACATAGCACGCGAATAACCTTGACGGCTACTCGTCGAGAACTGAGGTACGGGTAGGACCTCTGCCGCCCCGCACCCCGCCCAGATCTAGGTACCTATACGAACAGTTTTGTTGCGTAACATTTATTAAATCTCTTCGAACACCGTCCATACAGAACACACTACAAGGATCGCCGCGAACATGTTTGACGAACAGAGTGTTCGATGTTCGATAGTGGTACGCACGTGCGAACCAAGTTGTTGCGTGTCATGTAACGCAACAAATTTGTTCGTACGTGCGTACGCGGCTTGAGCAATTTTGCCTGGGCCTCCAATTTTCTGAAGACTTTTTCTTAATTTTCCAAATAATATACTACGATTGCTTCCCGGCAGTAGCTGTACCAGTCAGCAATCGTAGCTTGAGATACTACAGCTTCTCTCCAATGTTTCGTCTCCTTTCGTGCCAATTCGTAAGTATATTTCTCACTAAATAAATCAAAGGTAGTGGATACCTTGAGTTTTCGAACCATGTTCCCAATGCCCTACTGTAGGATTTGGTTCGGCATTTGCCTTTTCGGCAAAAAAAGTTGCCCATTTGACCATGACTCGTGGTTTCACTGAATTTCATTGGTTGCTTGTGGTATGTACACATTTTGGAAGTTGGCAGTAAGCCTCGCTGCTCAGCGAAAGCAATACATTGCTCATGAGTACCTGAAACAATATGAAGAAATTCCACTGTTATATACCAAGTTCAAGTACTTTATAGTGAATATTTTGATGACGTTCATTAAGTTAATAAGTTTATTACTTAAGGCTTAAAACTGTGAATTTAGATAAAGGAAAGGTTAAAATGACTAACTTACCAAGTGTCGAAAATATCATATAAAGGTTCCACTGCGAACGAATCTCGTCCGCATACAAGTTTATGCGTCGTCCACTGGAACCAGAAGACGACGGCTGCTCTGGCATATCCCGGGACGAACCAGGTGTTGGTTCGGCGGAACAAACAGGTGTTGGTTCGGCGGAACGACTAGAGTCCAACTGCTCTACAGTCAACTCTTCGGGGGACGATGGCGTAGACAACGAGGCTTGGAGCTTCGGTGAAGACATGCTACATACAAATATCGACAGGAGTACAAAAAGATACTCTCAACTGCGCGACTATAAGATGACTGATGTTTAAAACATTGTTTGTTCGTTTGGTATGAAACAAAATGGCGGTCACCGATTGTCACCCAAAAAAACGTCAAAATTGTTAGTAAATTATTGTATTTTTAATTATTAATTACGATCAAACTATGTGATTCCGAAACCTAATATTTTGTAGAAATACTTAAATAAATATAATCTTTCGAACAGTAAACATTTGAAACAGAAATTCGTGGCTTTCCAATCTAAATGTGAGGCCACGAGGATTGAAAGCGTGGAATTAAATTACATGATGTCGCAATTACATTACAAGTCAAAATTACAGTAATTTTGACATTTCAAATAGAGTTAAAGACGCGATTTAGGCAAGGTTTTTGATTTGACAGTGGCATTCGGAATACCGTTTTTAGCCAAAAACGCGTCGCGAGCTCGTTACAAGATCGTTTGTGTTTTCGGCGGCATACAGAATCGGGGCCCTGGTGGTTTTGAGAGTTTTGGTCTTGCTAGGGCTATTGAATGATCCAGATAAAGTCTAGCTAAAAACCTAGCAACATCATTCCCATTGGGAGATATATGATCAATTTTATTCTCATTACACCACTGAATCTATCTTCTGATGGGTGGGGCATAAGTTGATAATGTGGATGGTCTTCAACTAGTTGACAGCCAATTTCTTTCTTCTGTATCCCAGTGTTCTACTTTGTTTGCCCGACCCCAATTTTCCATGCCAGAAATTCCTGCTTTTTCATCTGTGAGGCTGACAAGTCTATTAGGAACATCTCCAAATTCTTTAGTGGTTCTGGTTCCGCCTGAGTTTTCGACTGCAGATCTGGAAGCCAATATTGTGGCTGGCCAATGGCCAAAATGTTTAGTGTGGTGCTCTCAGAATGTACTGGGATACGTGGGATTAGATTCGACGGAGGGAATATCCATGCTAGATCCCAATTCCACTGACGGCTGAAAGCCTCGCAATATTCTGCGCAGCCATCTTTTGAATACAAGGTATCTTGGAACTACGGTGCTTCTTTCTGATGCGAATAGGTCTATTTCCGGTGTTCCCCGTCTTTGAAATATGACCTCCGTGTCCTGGGGTAAGAGGTGCCTCTCCGGTAGAGGCCGACCTCGTGACAATCGGTTTGCAATTTCGTTTAGCCTTCCTAGAAGGTAGCAAGCCGACAACGTCACATTGAGCTGATCGATCAGGTGATTTATTTGGGTGGTCAGGCTCAAAAGTGCTATTGACCTAGTCCCTCCCTCGTTCCGTATGTATGATATTAAGATTGGATTGTCGGTCTGGATCAGCATGTGAGCATTCTGAAGTATGTTCATGTAACTTTTTATTGCACCATAAACAGCAAAAAGCTCTTTGACAGTCTGTTGTTTTGAAGTCGACGACAGGCTGTATTAAATAGTGTTTTCATGCATTCATTTCAGTCCAAATTGTTTTCTGGCTTTTCATGATTTAAAGTATTCTCGTATTGTTGTTTCTGTTGTGGTGGCTTCCCGTAGCTCGGTGATTCTTAGCACCCCCCGTCCCGCTGTTACCATCGTCGCCACCATGACGAGGAATAGCAGGGCTGCCGGGAACTGGGGCCGTGGCTTATGTGTGTTGTGCATATAGGAGTAAATGCCCGTGGTTGGCGATCGCAGAACGTAGCTTCTCTCAACGGTGACGCTGCTGCCCGTCATCGGCCTGTGGTATTTAGTCTCGCCTATTTGTTGGTTATACCGCCATCAGTCGGTCACCAGAGCCTCGTTTGCTGGTCGGCAGGATGCACCACGGGCAGGTGAGGTTGGCTTGGGCGCTGAGATGAAGTTTGTGCCCCCTTACATCCCTTGAGAAGTAGCGAACCCTCATCTTGAGGTCTGCTTCACCAACGCCTTGCAGGGGGTGTTTATTCTGCGATTTCGCATAGTCTGTGATCCCTTCGTTGGTGAAGCAGGCCAAGACTCCCCGCACACAGACGAGTGGGTCCCGATTTGCTGGCTCCTTTATGTTGAGGTCCTTGTTGGTTTGGACCCGGCTCCTCACCAGGTTTAAGTCCTCTTTGGTTGCGCACCTGAGGACGACTTTTTGGTCCCTGGCCTTTCTGACCCTGTCCACTCTCGCTCGTGTAGATTTTAGGTCCAGGGCGGCCCTGATCTTGCTGATCACCTTTTCACTAGTCTCTTCCGGGTCTTTGGAAGAGATGATCAGGGTGTGGTTTGGGGGTTGGGCGGACTTTGGTTGTTTTGCTGCCGCTTGTGCGAAGGTGAGCGGGCCCGTTGTGGGCTTCTCACTCAATTCCGTAACCCATTTTTAATGGTGGCCAGGGTCTGTTTGACGGTCTTGGCGGCGAGTTGGTCTTGGGCTTGGCATTGGTAATGGCGCGTACCTCAGAGGACATTTTATCCAATTTTTCTGTTATTTTTTGGAGGTGTGGAGTCGGGTCTTCTGTCTGTTTTTGTGATGTGCTAGTTAGTTGTGTGGTTTCCTGTTGTCTTTTTAGATGTTCTGTTAGTGTTTTGTTCATTTTTGTATGATTGTTTTTTATATCGGTGAGCTCCTCCCTGAGGTGGTCATCAGTCGCGAGGGGGGTCTGGGGTAAAGGCGTGGTCTCTGGGATGTTCTGTATAAGACGATTAGTTTTGTTTAGGTCTTGTTTCAGAACATCCAGCTGTTTTCCAAGGCTGCCGATGGTTTGTTGCAGCCCTCTGATGCCAGCCTCAATTTTTGCGCCATCAGCGCTTTTGGCCCCAGAATCGATGGTAATCGGGGTTTGCGCTTTGAGCCTGTTTTCCAGTCCCTCCTGCGCCTCCCGGATCTCCTTAATTGTCCTGAAGGGGTCTGCGGTTTCGTGGCCGAGCCAGCTGCGAACCGCCTGGGTTTCCTTCAGGTTTCCGTTAAGATCTTTCCGGACCGCCTGCAATTCCTCGATGATGCTGGTTTTCATCTCCTGGATCTCGCGTCTATGGGCTCTCTCAACTCGCACCAGTTCTCTACCGTGTCGAGAGCGCTCCTGTTCCAGATTGCATTTGTGGCGGTTTCTGGAGTCCGAGAGGGATAAGACCGTCTCGTAAAGCCCTTGCAGACTGTCGTGGCAAGTGAGCTTGAATTCTCGCTTCATCGTTGAAGCGGCTTCCAATGCAGCCTTGCCCTTCTGCAAGAACTCATTTGCCACCCCCGTGACTAGGTCCATTTCTACGCCGGTGCCTCTCTTCGGTGATGTATACAGGAGACTTACCCTCCTGTTGAAGGCTGAGGCTCCGGATGCAATGGACGAGGTGTCCATGTCATCAAAGTCCGACTCGTGGGTCGTCGGCTCATCGGGTCGGTCATATTTGGCGGCTATTTCTGCCACTCTCGTTTGTTGGTATGTGGGTGGCAGGTCAGTGGACAGTGTCGGTCGGGTGTGGCTTGAGAGTCAGGCTTGGGTTTATTTTTAGTAAGTACCGTTTTCCTTAAGGATTTTGAGCGGGACGGTGCAGCATCCGCAATTTTGCGCGAGGGCGCAACGGTATCGCTCTTAGAAGACATATTTAATAATTTATTATTTGGGTTAACTTACTTAACTTAAACAAACAGAAAACAAATTTTAGGTCTAGTTATCAACTTTAATATTTATACTTAGTATTAATTTATTATGTATATTTATGTATATGTATAATATATGTTATATACATATACGGTTTTTTTTTTTTCAATATATATATATTTATTTATTTTTTTGTCAGTACGGGCTAACCTTTCGCTGATGAGATGCGTCTGGAGTCCCGTTGCTTTGTACGCCGTACACGCTCCGCGTAAGCAGTGGCGCTGGTGGTGGTTGGGCGCGGTGATGTTCTGCGCTAGTGGTAATACAGTGACTTTGTGTCCTCCTGGTCCGTGGGTGATGGTTGTTGTGATTCCACCGGGGCTAAAGTGTAGGGCTGGTCTCAAGGAATCGATAGAGCCGCTACACGACCCTATTGGAATATCTCTGGATATAATGGCCCCAGGGGGGGGGGGTGAGGTACGGTGACCAGGGGTGTGGGCGGTGTCTGGTGTGCAGGGGTGTTTTTATCTGCTGTAAGGCTCTTTTTTTTTTTTCAGAACCGGTCTCTTTGTGTTCGATGCGCGGTTGTTGGTTTCCGTTTATCCCGGTGTTCCTGTTCGGGATTCCTGGAATTCGCTTTGGGAGAAGTCCAGTTCCTATTGACCCCAGCCCTCGTTTCGCCTTTATGGCTCTTAAAGTTTCAGAGATACCACAAGGGGTGGGTCTGGGGTAGTTGGTTGGGGGTTGTAAGGGAGGTTAAGGATGTGGAATACCACAAAGGATATGAATGTATTTCATTTTAAATTAATTGAAATGTGGGGGATAATTTTTTTTTTTTTGTAAGGGATGGGGTGCCTTTCCTGGGGGTGAGAAATTTAGGATGGCCGTGTGATTACGAGCGGGACAAGTCCAAACTCGGGTATCCTACGACGCTTGGGTGTGGAGATCCCTCTGTAGTATCTTACCTGCCTGATGTCGTAGGGCTAGTCTGCGGGGGCAGAGTCTCGGGGCCGGCTCCGAAGTCTTCAGGTAAGGCCGAATTGGTCCGCTGCGACGAATTTTCAGCAGCGAGTCGCGAGTGACGTAGGCTCGAGCTTGGACGCGAGTTTGCCTTGACGTCACACCGACTTGCTGTACGTCTTAACAAGGGTAATTTGGCGATGTTCTCTTACCTGTATCTCGATTATTTGAAGTCCGATCTTCGAAATTGGGACGTCAAACTGCAGGTCTTGGTGCAGGCTTCCTGATGGATTTGCGAGATAATTCGAGATACTATCCCTTAGAACGTTATTCCTGTTGGAACTTAAGAGCCTTATCCCTTAGGAACTGTAGGGAATTTTTCAAAACTTTCACTTCTCCCGGTTAATTGAATGATTACGAACACGATTAACACACTTTTGGACACTTAGCACTATTTTTACCACTTTTTATTTATTTTAAACGCGGAGCGATATGTTGTTAGTACGGGTGATGGATGGTAACTCCTGGATGGATGGTAACGATTGGAATAGATTAGAATTCTTGTCCTCGTTGACTGGCGTTTGATCCTCAGAACCAGAAGCTACACTTAATAAATCGGAATCACTTTGAGCGGGGGGAATAGTTGAAGAATTTTCAATCTGAATCGAGTAAATAATAGGATGAGATTTTTTTAGGTGCTTTAACAAATTAGTTGTGTTTTTGAAATCTACAAATACGGAGTCACAGTTGTCGGTCATATTTGGCGGCTATTTCTGCCACTCTCGTTTGTTGGTATGTGGGTGGCAGGTCAGTGGACAGTGTCGGTAGGGGGGGTGTGGCTTGAGAGTCAGGCTTGGGTTTATTTTTAGTAAGTACCGTTTTCCTTAAGGATTTTGAGCGGGACGGTGCAGCATCCGCAATTTTGCGCGAGGGCGCAACGGTATCGCTCTTAGAAGACATATTTAATAATTTATTATTTGCGATAACTTACTTAACTTAAACAAACAGAAAACAAATTTTAGGTCTAGTTATCAACTTTAATATTTATACTTAGTATTAATTTATTATGTATATTTATGTATATGTATAATATATGTATATATACGATTTTTTTTTCAATATATATATATTTATTTATTTTTTTGTCAGTACGAGCTAACCTTTCGCTGATGAGATGCGTCTGGAGCCCCGTTGCTTTGTACGCCGTACACGCTCCGCATAAGCAGTGGCGCTGGTGGTGGTTGGGCGCGGTGATGTTCTGCGCTGGTGGTAATACAGTGACTTTGTGTCCTCCTGGTCCGTGGGTGATGGTTGTTGTGATTCCACCGGGGCTAAAGTGTAGGGCTGGTCTCAAGGAATCGATAGAGCCGCTACACGACCCTATTGGAATATCTCTGGGTATAATGGCCCCAGGGGGGGGTGAGGTACGGTGACCAGGGCTGTGGGCGGTGTCTGGTGTGCAGGGGTGTTTTTATCTGCTGTAAGACTCTTTTTTTTTTCAGAACCGGTCTCTTGGTGTTCGATGCGCGGGTGTTGGTTTCCGTTTATCCCGGTGTTCCTGTTCGGGATTCCTGGAATTCGCTTTGGGAGAAGTCCAGTTCCTATTGACCCCAGCCCTCGTTTCGCCTTTATGGCTCTTAAAGTTTCAGAGATACTACAAGGGGTGGGTCTGGGGTAGTTGGTTGGGGGTTGTAAGGGAGGTTAAGGATGTGGAATACCACAAAGGATATGAATGTATTTCATTTTAAATTAATTGAAATGTGGGGGATAATTTTTTTTTTTGTAAGGGATGGGGTGCCTTTCCTGGGGGTGAGAAATTTAGGATGGCCGTGTGATTACGAGCGGGACAAGTCCAAACTCGGGTATCCTACGACGCTTGGGTGTGGAGATCCCTCTGTAGTATCTTACCTGCCTGATGTCGTAGGGCTAGTCTGCGGGGGCAGAGTCTCGGGGCCGGCTCCGAAGTCTTCAGGTAAGGTCGAATTGGTCCGCTGCGACGAATTTTCAGCAGCGAGTCGCGAGTGACGTAGGCTCGAGCTTGGACGCGAGTTTGCCTTGACGTCACACCGACTTGCTGTACGTCTTAACAAGGGTAATTTGGCGATGTTCTCTTACCTGTATCTCGATTATTTGAAGTCCGATCTTCGAAATTGGGACGTCAAACTGCAGGTCTTGGTGCAGGCTTCCTGATGGATTTGCGAGATAATTCGAGATACTATCCCTTAGGACGTTATTCCTGTTGGAACTTAAGAGCCTTATCCCTTAGGAACTGTAGGGAATTTTTCAAAACTTTCACTTCTCCCGGTTAATTGAATGATTACGAACACGATTAACACACTTTTGGACACTTAGCACTATTTTTACCACTTTTTATTTATTTTAAACGCGGAGCGATATGTTGTTAGTACGGGTGATGGATGGTAACTCCTGGATGGATGGTAACGATTGGAATAGATTGGAATTCTTGTCCTCGTTGACTGGCGTTTGATCTTCAGAACCAGAAGCTACACTTAATAAATCGGAATCACTTTGAGCGGGGGGAATAGTTGAAGAATTTTCAATCTGAGTCGAGTAAATAATAGGATGAGATTTTTTTAGGTGCTTTAACAAATTAGTTGTGTTTTTGGAATCTTCAAATACGGAGTCACAGTTTTTGCACTTTATTTTATCGTCGTTCACTTTCTCAAAACACTTCCATACACCTGAGGTTTTTTTTGGCGCCGTTATATAAAAACTAATAGAAATCACTTCACTTCTACTATTAATAAACAATTAAATGAATTCACTTAGTACTTAGACACAAAATAACTGCTAAGTGCTAACTGACAGAAAACAAACAAATCAAAACAAAAAGTTGCAGATTCAAACTTGTTTGTATTGTTAGAACCGCGCCACTTCATCGCTTAAGTACACAGTTTGCGAGTACAAGCGAGTTAACAAAACTCGTATACTAGACCGGAGTCGCTCTTCGAGCTTCTTCCAGTCGATGATCGTTTTAGTCGGGGCGGGAGCGGAGGGCTCGGGTCCTAGTTTGATTAGGACGGGGCGGTGGTCGGAGTTTAACTCGGCGAGCGACTCAATCGAGCGCAGCGATAACGCTACGTCGTTTAAGATCGCTATGTCGAGTATATCGGCGCTGTCTTTGCGATTGCTAGTTAGCGAAGGAAAGCGGGTCGGGGTGAGAGGGGCTACGATCTCGAAAGTGAACGTAGCGAGAGAGGTTAACCGGTCGAGTATACGACCGTTGTTATTAATTTTGAACGAATTCCATCGGGGGTGCTTAGAGTTAAGGTCGCCGACCAGAATGACCGAGCTACCCATCGAAAGGAGCGACTTGAGGTCGCTTTCTAGTACGAGCTTGGTGGGCGAGAGATAGACTGAGGCTAGTACGATAGGTTGATGACCTGTCATAGCCAGCTGACACACAGACGCCTCGATGTTGCTAAGCTGCGGCGGGTCTAGAGGTGAGCAGTGAAGCGACCTCTTATAATAAATCAGAGTGCCCCCGAGGGCGGTGGGCCTATCATTGCGGATGATGTTATAATTCGCTATCTTAGGATCGCGAATGGTCGGTTTTAAGAAAGATTCCTGTACAAGCTGGATATCAATCTGATGCGCGGTAACAAATTCGCGAACTAGGTGGATTTGATCGATAAGACCGTTTGCATTAAACGTCGCTAAAGTTAGCGATCGGGGTTTAATTCTACTATTTAATGACGCCATTAGTGCATCATCTGGGTGGGGACTTGGTAGCGCCATATGGCGTCGATAAGACCTGCGTGCTCACAGGTCGCCTGAATCCTGGCCTGCGGATCGTGCTGCGCTGAGCGCAGCTTGCCTGCCAGGGTGCTCAACTCCACTGGATTGAAGATCCAATAAAATTGCAAACTAGTTGCAAATCACCCGCGATGCTCGTACCGGATGGCTTGGCGGGTGACGCTTTGGTCGGGGTACTTTTAGCAGCCGTTGGAATAGGTTGCGGAGAGGTTGGGGGCTTGGGACCCATCTGAAACAGTTGTGCGCGGAGTGCCCGTACATTTGGCAACGGTGACATTGCCCCGGGGCACCCCGGTTGCGGGGGACTTCTATTCGGATGCCAGACAGGTGGCCAACCGATTTAATGTTGAAGATTTTCTTCCCTTCCGGGGAGAGGTCTAAGACAACGAGCACTAGCTCGAAGGGGCGTTTAGATTGCGCGTGGTACATCCTGTGTACCTATATAATAAAATTGTATTTCTTTTATGGAGCTTCTATGTGTATACAGGAAGTAAATTGCAATTCTCAAAACGATATTATTTTTATTTTGAGCCACACAGCCATCGCTGAAAAAGCGTAAACTTTTTTTATTTTGGAAATCAGTTTTTTTCAAGAAATCGATAAGAGCAGATGATATTTCCACACTGCCCTTGCCAGCTTGTTCTTCGGTCCAAGTATAAAATGTAGGATTTGTACACTCCCGGTCAGTAATACATAAGCTATAAAAATTAAACTGACGGGCATAACTTCTTGAATTGGTGTTTTAGGCAGTGATTGAATCTGCTGCAAATCAAAACAATAAGTGACGGAATCTGGAATTTCGTTTTTCAACAGTTTATAAAAGGCATTGGCTCTTTGTTTGTGTACTCGTTTCTCAATAATGTATTGGTTGCGTTCTGTTGAACCTTGTGGAGAGGATCTAATTTTATTTTTTAAAAGGGTACAGCGACTGCATATGTCAGAGGCAGGAGAACTGAATCCTATATTGTATTAATTTACAAAGGTTCTGCGAAACATTGCAAAATTAACTTTTTGAGCTTCCTGTGCGCTTTCATTATAAAAATTACATAATTTCTTGATGCTAAGATCACACCTAAGGTAAATTCTTTTCGACTTCCTTCTGTTATAATGACTTTCTGTTCCTCTTAGTCGACCTATGAAAGCTCTAACACCAATTTTCTTCTCAACACTCTTGTGACTTTTTCTATCTCCACCTCTTTTTTCTTCAACAGGATTACCTTCAGATATTTTTTTTGCAATATTTTGCACTCTGGTACCTTGAGAAATAACTTTTTGCATACCTGAAAATTCCGTTTTTTGCTTTTGATAAGATATGTAACAGTGAAATTATGTGAACCTCCAGCTTTCTGTTTTTTATTTTGATTAATAGGTCTCGGCCTTCGTCTTTTGATACTGGTGGTAACTTCAATCATACTGGCTATCATCCCATCTTATCTTTGTTTACTAGGGATGCTATAAAACTTATCTCTGATTTCTTTTACTATTACTGGTGTTATTTTGTAGCACGAAAATCTTTTATTATTTGACAAATGTGAAGAACACGGCGTATAAACGTTTGTGGAACATGAAGCTGAGTATCGTTTCTTCTTTTCTTCAGCTCTTTTACCTCCAGTTATTTTCATTTTACGACTTCCAGCAGAAACTTCACTAACTAATACAGTGTCTGTTTCATCTTCGTTCATTTTCAATAACTTACAATAATTTTCTTTATTAAAATAAAAACAATAAGTTGTTGATAAAATAACACAATCAAACCTAACCTATCAATGTCAAAAAGCCGAAACGTGCGTTCAAAAAATGATTTGTCGCAAAACAAGATGGCTGCTTCAAATTTTCTGATTGGTGGAATGGACAAATCACAGTACGAAAAAAATGGACGTTTGGAGAAAACACAGTCTGTTTGAACCTCAGATTAAAAACAAATTTAAATATGGGATAAAACATGTTTAGCACGAAAGTCATACAGAAAACTCCTAGCATTCTACAAACTCTGAAAATTGGTGTTGCCAGTTTAAAAAAATTAAAAATGTGACAAATCACTCTTTGAATGTTTGCTCCTCAAATATTATTCATAATTACATCCTACAACTGATATTGATAAGTCAGTCAAATACAAGACTATTGTTAGCAATTGTAAAATAATCTATTAAATATCTAGGATATTTTAGGTAATACGTGATAAATAATTCTGCAAGTAATGTATTTTTGTAAATGGTAATACCAAAGACAATCTTCCGGTTGCCGCCAATTCTTCTCTTGGCGGGCAAGTTAAATGATGATTCTTGATGGCGTCAACTTCGGAAGTTCATCTTTGGTGGTTATTGTTGTAAACTTGTAAAAATCGCATTTAAAACTTAAGAAAATAAAACGTGTACAACAATATACGAGGCATGTGTATTTGTAAAACAAAAGGTTTGCAATAATATACGAGTAAGTACATTTTAAATTGTGTTTTCTTTGTTAGCTATAAAAGATTCCCGCCACAATCTGAACTGATAAAAGTGGACCCCCATAGTTCAATGATCTTAACTTAATGATATATAAATTAAACTATTTCAATATTAAATAATGTACTTTTAGTCCACGGGGCTCCACTGATTTATCAGTTCAAGCTGTGCCAACCTGAGTAGTAGCTTAACAGTTAGCCTCTTACAATCGAACTCTGTAAGACGAAAGCATTACCATGTATATGTAATTTGATTTAAAGGCGGTATCGATTGAAAGGGGCTAATGTCGTAAACACTATGTAGATGATAAAAAGTGTGGAATTAATACTTGTAGGCTTCCAATCTGGATGAATTACATACAAATATTATTGTAATTAACTAATATGACTGTATTATTAAATGTTGAACAAGCAGCACTACTGACTTTCTTGCTTGTTCTTCTCGGTAGAATCTACTTTCTGAATCAGTGGTAGCTATACTTAATATAGTTGTTAAATGACGATTCGAAAGTGCTTGTAAAACAATTAAAGGAACAAACACTGATAGTATTTTTACCACTTTAGTTTGACATATACATTTTGTTTTATGTTATTTTTTCTCTCTCTTTCTGTGTACTCAATTAATATATTTAAGCATTAAATTTAAAGTTAATAATGAGTCTAATAAATGTAAACACTGATTGGAAGGTCACTGGCCTTTAAGATAATGGGATTCTCGGTTTAGTGGTACAGGGCCTCTGACATATTAACATTAAATATATTTGATTTGATTTGCAACAGTACACATAGGAATAGTAATTTCGATAAAAGTATTTTATTTTATTTTTAATTTTAAAAACCAAAGTGTATATTTTTTTAATTAAGATTTTTATTGTTTCAGAACACTGGTAGTAGACTGTGACATTGATGTTTATACAATGGAGTCTACCAAGCCTCGTGTGGACAAAATCAAATACTATATATGCTTTTATACCAGTACCGCATTACAACTCAGCTACTATGTAGCTAAGTAACACAATCGTTTTAGTTCTTAGAACTAGTGAAACAAACGCAATTACATAAATTCGACATGCAAATTACGTTAGTAGCAATATGATTTTTGCTGTATATGAAGTTCATTTTCTGCTCAAGTGATTTCAAATCGAAGAAGTCGTTATCATTAATTTCATTTACCACAAATGGTTTGCCAGTCTTTTTGGTCGCACGAATTAAGGAAATGTATTGGTCAGGAACAAAAATAAATCCAGCATTTTTGACTCTTGTCACAGATTATCACAGATTTTCTATTATTGAATGAGCTACGTAACCCTCATTTTGCGTGTGGCCACGATTCAAAAAGTTTTTCGATAAAATTTAAGTCACATAATTGTCTTTGAAAAATACTTTGTACAGCTTTAGTATGTCTGTGATTCAATGGTAAATATTTCCATCGAGAATTGTACCATACTGCGTTATTAAATAAACTGTTTATTGGCATGTTGGAAACTTCCAAAAGAATTCCAGTAATTTGTCTCCTTTACTTCTTTTGTGATTCCTTTTATTTTCGATGCTTCCTTCATTACCATATTCTGCAATTTGTTCAGTTGCATTTGTACCGGATCGGCATTGGAACTCGTCAAGAATAACATTTTCGTCTCGTCGTGTTTCCAATTTTTCTTGTGTAAACCTGAGATTTTTGCGAATGGATAAATTTCTAGTTTTACTACATTAAGCCGACATTCTCGCGGCGATTTCAAAATTTATTGTTTTACCGTTCGCCTGTCTCGAAATACACTGCGAGATTGAGCCAGTGTTCACTACTACATTCTGAAGACCTGAGTTAATATTTAAGTGACTCACTGCATAGTGGCACATTGCAAGAACAAAACGATTTTAATACTGAACACAGCAATGGTCAAAATAAATGATGACATCGTAGCCTGGTTTTTCAAATGCAGTCTGCTACAGCTTTACTTATACACACGACCCTATTTCGATGGCTCCTCTATTGCCCAACCCTTCATGCCAAAAATAACACGTTGTTTCAAATCAGGTGAATAAGGTGGTTGCGGAACGATATGGGTTGAGTTTTTGGCGAAATTATCACGAATTACGAGTCCAGTATGGGATGGTGCATTATCGTGGCTTTAAAACCAAGAATTGTCTTTCCACAATTTCGGCCTTTTTACGCCGATAGCGTTGCATAACATTCAAATAATATTCTCTGTTGACTGTTTGACCCGGCGGAAATAATTCACAGAGTACAACACAACGTAAATCGAAGAAAACAATCAACACGACCTCGATTTACAGCGACATTGCGATTATTTGGTTTCGGCTCTCCTTTGGCACGATATTCGTTCGATTGATCGGTTGTTTCGGGGTCGTAAGCATAGATCCAAGTCTCGTCTCCAGTTATCATGCGTTTCATGATGAAACGCATGATAACTGGAGACGAGACGATCTATCGACGACTATCAGGATACGATGAAAGTTTCATCGTATCCTGTCAGAAGGCATCTTTCCACACACTTTTATGCAACGCCTTTTTTTCAAAAAATTCAATATTTTTGGTACCAGTCGAGGGTAGAAGCGCTTGAAGCCCAAAACATCCTTTAAAGTGGTATTGACAGAGCCTTTCGATGCCAACCTCATCAACAAGTTCACTAATCGGTAATTGACGGTTTTTCAACACCAAATATTTTATTTCTTGGACGTGAGCTTCGTCGGTTTTGGTTGATGGTCGCCCAGGACGCTCGTCGTATTCAACGGCTTTCACGGTTCGGAACTCACTATACCACTTGTAAACATTTGTTTTAGACATAGACTCATCACCAAAGACTTTTTGCACCATCCTCAACGTATCCGCAACAGTAAATTGATTCCGCAAATAATAAAATGCAAAAAAAATTATTGCAAAGTCTTTGCTAAACAAATTTTGACATCGCAAATAGCGAAAATCTCAATTTTAGCAGCTCACAAAATGTGTGCACAAAATGCTGTTTATATGTTTTAATTATTGGAGGCAATCTACTTGTTTATACTTTTTCTGGTTATCGTATCATCTTACTGTTTCTAGTGGTGTGATGTAGGAGTGATGAATTTCAGGGGCAATTTAATGCATGTCGACGCATTCTGTTATAAGTGAGCTCGGTTTAATTTGAATATTTTAAGAGACTGTTAAAAAAATATTTAAATTGACAATACTCTAAAGTAAGTGTAAATGGTCGATAGCAGGCAACTCTTTTCACAAGAGTTTGATTTCTATTAAAAAACATTTGATAATCCAATAGTTTGATTAATTGCCAGATGATCGTCTTGACGAAATCCATTATAAGGCTCTTATATGTGGAATTTGGGTCCCTTATAGCGGGCGTGTATGTAATAGTAAGGTTTAAATGATTTACACTTTATTGTAATTAAATAATCAATAAATTTAACCAGATCGCCAGATCGGACGCCATAGTTCTTATTACGCGTGTCCCGACTCGACTATTCCAACGTCCCGTTCTGGGTATCGCCGGCAGTTGTCGTGTTGACTTCCTGGTTCTTCCAGAAATCCGTCCGCTATACCCGTAAAATACATAGGCTGTGATCGACACTGAGTTTTAATGTGACCATAACGAAGGCAATTAAGTCATTGGATTGTGGGAAGTTTGTAAGTTTCAACAAGAAGGAAAGTGAGGTGAAATACACTTTTTGTTCCTTGAGAGGATTACACCAGGTTTTTTTTATCGATAAAACTATATCCATGGGCTGATAATTGCTCGAGCCTTTTTACAAATTACAATTTCATTTTTTTATAATACTTTAGACACACTGAGATGAAGAAGTCATATTCAAACCTATCAGCTCATTAACTTCATCAACAACAAGGATCATTGTATAGGATAGAGAATAATTGACATAAGTCTTGAGTAACGTAACTTGGGTGGTGAGGGGTTTTCATTGCAAGTCGACATAATACTAAGAAGAATTTTTTTAGCAATTCTAACTCGTTTGGATTTTCCGAGTTAGGAATATTTTTATTGAAAGCACAATCATTTCGAGAAATAAGAGAACAATTATATTAATGATTGATTGATGAGCTTGTTTATCATATCCTTTCCCAAGAGGAGTACCGATATCTGTCTTGCGATAAGACCTGGTAGGTGTACGGTTGGGTTAACTTTGAGTAATTGAAGAATTTTAAACAGATGGATTTAAAAGTTCGTTGATGACCATAAAATTAACAATTGAATTCTTGGATGCAACACTGAGTGTAGTACTGTAACCTCCTGGCCTTCGCATGACCTCCATCAGAGCCTACAAGAGACATTCGGCTTTTATCACTAAACATTACTGTCGCCCATTGGTCCAGATTCCAATCGATCCAATGTTGTGAGTTTTGGTTTTGTCGCTGGCTTGTGAGGGCTTAAATTTTGCTCTTGAAGTTTTCTTCTTACAGTATTTTCACTCACAGACACTCCACGACTTTCTCGGAGTCTACCTTGAACGTCAACAGCCGAAAGATGTCGGTTTCTTAAAGCGTTCGGGTCCATGACACGCCCCCTGCGAGTTCCTGGTCGCCGGCGATACTCCCCGTGTCTAAGTAGCTTTTGTACACTCTTCGCACCGCTGAACGACTAAATTTTAGTCTTCTAGCCACATTTCGCCGACTTGACCCCATTACAGCTACCCTTTCCTCCAAAGCTGCATGGGTCAGCCTGCTGCTTGAACCACCACCGGTGCCACTTGCATGCCGTCTAATGACCATGTATTTTTTTTAGTTTTTGTTTTCCAGTTATCCCAAACCTGAATTCAAACAAAGAGTACAGAAAAAGATATATGTATTACAGACTGAATTACAGTCTAAACTACGATTTTTGAATGCGTGGATAAACGTTAAGGTATGGTCGTCAAATAACGTCCCCTTTTGGTAAAATTAAAAAAATCCTAACAAATATTTTGAGTAGTGTAAACTTTACTCAAGTGAGCTTTTACAAGCACTTTTGAATCGTCATTTAACAATTAAGTGAAGCTACCACCGGTTCGGAAAGTAGATTCTACCGAGAAGAACCGGCAAGAAACTCATTAGTTAATCTTTTTCAACATTTAAAAAATACAGTCATGTTAGTTAATACAATTATTTAAATTAATATATTCTGCCTGGAAGTCAACAGGTATTATGGTATATGCATTGATTGAATTGTTGTAGAGATAAAAGTACTTACCAAGTTTTGCTTTTTCGCTGTTTTCTTTGTCTTGGAAATTTGGAAATAAACTTTCACACATGCTCCTCCACGCATCTTGCTTAATAATTTTATTTTTATAATGTTCATCACTTGTGTCCCATAGGACGGGACGCTCCTCAATTAAAGAAATTAAAAATCTATATCATATTCCGTCATTTTTTTATAAACAAAGAAGACAGCGCAGGCGCCGCGCGTCTTTCTCTAATGCTGTCTCAGAGCGGATTAAAATGGCGTCACCAAGGTTGTCGTAATATCGCAGGAATGTGCGATGCGAAGCTGATCGGAAATTCTTGCGGTGCGTTCGTGCGAATTCGCAGATATTTTCGATGCGAGGCTTCATTATCCATAGTGTTGAGTCGCTCTGACAGAAATTCTCTAACCATTTTATTGAATGAGGAGAGAACCCTGAAGATGCTTCGATATACGATACTTTATCCTCAGACAACAACTTTGATGGATTACTGACGTGAAAACTCAGGACAGTCCTTATCTGTGGGAAAGTGAATACCTGAGCAATCTGTGTGGCGTTACCTTTACTTACATTACAGGACTCACTTGTTGTGGTATTTTGGGCAGTTAAAATACATAGACTGTGTTCAACATTGAGTTTTAATATGACCCTAAAGGCAGCAGTTTAGGCATTGGATTGTGGAAAGTTTATATGTTTCAACAGGAAGCGAAGTATGTTAGGAATATACTTAAGAGGGAAGCATTTTCCCTTTATATGTGATTATTGTAGATTGGGTAGGGACCCATGGGAATTCCCCTAATCAAACCCATTCTAGTAACATTGAAAGTCGGTACAGTAGCTTTATATTTGCACATTTCAATAATAGGGTGTGTTAGAAAGGAGTTCGCTGCGTTACTACTACTCATTAAAAATTCTTCACATTATGTATTACGGCCTACACTATCCTCATAAGTAGTGTATTCTGTATTTCCTCCTGAAACTGAGTAACTTCTTCGTTGGGGTCTTAAATTTGGTTTAAGAAATAAGAAAAAAATATTGAAAAAATACCATGTGTCATTTCACAAATGTAAGTCGGCTACAACGTTTATTACGACGCTTCGACCTATTGTTTTGAGTGCCTATGGCACAAATAGGCAAATGTTGTGCATCTTTCATTCTTTTTGAGAGATGTGGCACAGGTCTAACTAGCCTGCGCTTTCTAGAAGGAGTAATGTCATCATAATTTTCTATGAATTCTCGTAAATTGGGGCTGTAGTGTTATGCGATCTACAGAGGGGCTCTAACACAAAGCAGGGCTTGGTCCAATTGGTCCGCCGTAGATAAGATATTTTGCTAAGTCCATTTTAAAAACTAAATACTGCATAACCCGGTCGCAAGCATGCACAGATGGCGCCGGTTGCAAATGCGACGCATTAACTCCACCGCTTCTTTAGAACTTAGATCTGAGAGTTTTTTTTTGGACTCGACAGATTAACTAGCAATTCGTATGCCTGGTCCCCCATAGACGCAATTAATATTGGTAATTTCATTTCGTCATCCGTCTTATTACTTTGAACTACATTTCCAGTCTATCTACGTACGAAGACCACTCATCGGTATTCATATCGAACTCATTTAATTTGCCGCTTGACATTTTTATAATTATTCGGCTTAAACACGCACTTAAATTAAGTTTGTCGCTCGTCGCCACTGTTATGTATTGTTGAAATCCGAGGTAAAAATAAAACACAGCGTCTCGTGAAAACATTTAATCCAATCTGATCATTTACATCTGTCATAAAATAAACATACGGCGACAACTCGTCCCAGTATCCATTTCAAAGGTGGAATATTCTCCTCTTTACAACCAGAGAATCCAGCTTTGAATTAATTTACATGAACGCCACTTTGTTCGTTGCTGTAGCTCGGAGATGAACTCTTTACACCATCTGGTCCAAAAGTGTTAGCGGAGTTGTTCAATACGTTGGCTATGGCTAGTTATGTCACCCATAAGCTCCCAAGTGCACAGTCTTTGTAGTAAAACAAATAAAAATTGCTATGTACACCTTGACGAGTCTACGACCTTCACGATCACGATCCACGACCTTGACTAGCGCTCATGATTACCTCATATAGATGCTGGAATACCTTAAGGCACTGCTGATGCTGCGAGCCGAGTTAAGCAACAATTGTGTGTCCGTACGTTCACCCGTGGAATAACATTCCATGATGGCTGGATAACCTCGATGCACTTTTGCAATCATCGCATGGAACATCTCTTTAGATTCTTTAAGAAGAATCGAGAGCGTAGTCACCGTGTGAACAGTCGTCCATGTTTATGAACCCGATGAAATTGGAGAGCTTAGAGATATAGGTGAATTGGCGTATACCTGGAGGTGTGATACCTCCGCACAGTGGTACCAAGCTGTTGAGGCATATTTGCAGACATTTTTCTCCCATAATTTCGTAATGGATAAGGTACTCGATGCTCAGTTTTCCATTTTGAAATGTGGCTTCGAAAGTCTTCACGTTTAACTCTGTCAACAATTGTATGCAACAGCTTGCTTCTGTCGGTGCGGACATTGTTTTACGTTTATCTTTTCTTAGCTCAATAAAGACAGCAAAGACGTAGACACGTTCGTAACCTTCAGTGACCGAAAAAGATTTGTGACTGGAGATTTTATATGAGAGATGAGTACGTATCATAAAGTGAATATAGAGTTGGGTTTTCCTCAAGAATTTGTAGCGAGGGCCAATTGACCCTAGGTTATCGTAATACGCTGCGCCCGAGTAACTGTCTTAAGGCCGCCAACAACAATATTTTAATAAGGATCTCGTACTCGTCACGTATTACCTATATTCTGAGCAATGACACATGGTTTGTTCTATATTTAAACTAAAACGCGCCACGCCTCGCCACGTATTACCGAGAAATCTATGTCCATGTGTAGTTAATACCCATAAAACGATAATTGTCGCGGCTCTTTACCGTGATACTGTTTGTGGCTTATGTGTAGGTACTATCACGCCTTGCAACTCCACTGTAAGTGATCGTGGAGTGACGTGGTATACGGTCCCTAGTGGCACGTTACCTAGCCGTTACATCTCGTGCCGTCCAAGCTTGACTTGATTGTTTCTAACACAAAGTTGTCATGAGCGAAACTAATTTGAAATTGGTGTAACGTAAGAGGGAACGGTCTCAATGCCTTACCTGCACAACTCTCCATCATCCTACACTACCAATATAAATTAAACAAATAAAAGTAGACATATTAAACACAACCATTTATTTCCATCTGCAGTACTTTAGACTTATGAAGACTATTCAACACTCTTAACTCTGTTGAGATACAGCTGCAGCTGCACCCGATCCGTAACCACTTGTGCTGCGAGCCGAGTTAAGCAACGTTCACCCGTGAAATAATATTCCAAGATGGCGGGATTATCTCGATGCACTTTTGCAATCATCGCGTGGAACATCTCTTTAGATTATTTAAGAAGAATCGCCGACACTAAATATTTGGTCAACCACGCAGAACGTGCGCGGTGCAGTACTGATGGCGGTGGAGATGGTTCGTCCATACGCTTCCAGGAGATACCACTTCATGTGGATTTTTGTCACAAGAATGAGTTTCGTCGGCAACCGTCTTGCACTTCTCAAAACCAAGCTCTTCCTCGACGAACTTCAGTATCCTCATAAAATCTCGTTCACCTGGTGGCTCCCGCCTCCCTCCAAGGGGCCAGAACCAGTCCCAATTTATCAGCAGGCGATCTTCTTCCGGCCTCGTTGCATCGAAGTTGTAGTTGACGAGCCATATTTCCCTGATGAGAAAAGTTGCGTCCCGGTTTCGTATCGACATACCAAACTGTTGATATACAGTCATGAAATGTATGTGTACAGGGTCTGTATTAACTAAGGGAGCGCGCCGAATCAAGTAAAATATGTGTGTCCTTACTGCTCGGCATTGAATGATACTTTTAGACATCTGGATTGCTCAAGTGTGTCCGCAAAACGGCTTCGTAGCACAGCTGTTCCGATTCATGGAACAAAATCTTCGGTTCCAAATACAAAAATAACCATGAGCGGACTTGTAAGGAACAAAAGTGATGGTGTTGATCACTCCACGAACGCCAAAAAACATCCAGATCATCTGGCGGCCTTCTACCACAAAAATAAGAGTTGTGCAAACCGACCTCGCACTGGTCCAGATGGACACGCTTTTCAATGAATAGGGCTACCTTTGAGAATCTGACGAAACTTCTGAAATCCGAATGGACTATCCCTCCGAATAAAGGTGTCAAGGTATCCCAGACAGTGTTGCCAACTTTTTTTTTTGGAAGATCGTACCATAAAGTAGAAAAGATCGTATTTTACCAATATTTCAAGGAAAAAAGTAGTACATAATGAAATTTCAATAAAACAAGGTAGATTGTTTTAAAACGATATATAATTATAATTTAGGATCAATAGGACATAAATAGACATGAAGCTTTAACATTTATAAATAATTTTGTATATTTTTAAATATAATATGTTGTCAATTAAAAATTTTCCTCCGTTTAAAGCTAAATAACTATAGGTATTTTATTTATTAATTATATTATTAATTAACATACAACAAGAGTGAGATCATTTTTTTAAAAGTTTCTTATAATCTAGATATTTTAATTGTAGAATAAACTTTAGTCACTATCTGTGTCTTTAGGCGCAGCAGTAGATGCAGTAGAGGAAGGATGTATTTTTTTATACATACATAAGTTTAATTTGCGCAACATCTCGTCAGATGGTTTGTAATTGATACACGATCCAGCATCCTTAATATGTTGTGCAGCCAACAAAGTCCCATTTACAGTTTCTATAGTTAATTTGTTTCGAACTTTTGTGTTCATCAGATTCACGTGACTGAAAACTCGTTCACACTGAGCGTTGGAATGAGGAATGCACAAGGTGTCTAATACGAATTGTGATAATTCCTTATAATCTTGGCCTACGTTTAACTCACCCCAAAATTTGTCAGTCGGTAAAGTTAAATCAACATCATTGTATTTATCTAGAATTCTTCTCCACTGATCATCTATTCTTTGAATCAAAGTAATATTTCCTTTAGGTACTATTCTAGGTAATAAATCCACCAATGGAAATATTGAAGGAACTGATTCACGAAATTTAGATGACATAGCATTTTCAGGATTTAATATATGGAGCTTAGATAAAACTGGATCACTCATACTATAACGTTTTTTAATTTCTCTTGCACTGGTAACCAGAAAGTTGCGACAGTTAGTAAAAAAATTGTTGATTTCCGATTGATTTCCAGCCGTTACTATTTTTTTTAAATCATTTAGCACTCTGACCCCTAAATACATTTGATTATTTCTTAAAAAAAAATCTTTGTTCTCAAAATCAATTATTTGTAGATCATGTCTCATGACATAATCTCTGTTTAAAAAACAGAGTAAAATGTCACGAAATAAACTTTGGATTTTGTCGTTTAAAAAAGTGATGACTACGGTTTCTGACTGAAAAAAATTATTAAAATCGGTAAATTTGGGCAAAATCCATGAAAGGAAACTAAAATATAATTTTACTATGGGATCATTTAAACTATTAAATATTATTTCTGTTGCAACAAGTTTCTCACTGAGCCACGTCTTAGTAAAACACAGTTGAAGTGCAGTCCACTGCTCGAGGATTCGATCAACTGCTACTAGTGAGAGCCAACGGGTTTGCGATGGATGCAACATTTTGTGAGGTTTTAAATTAAGGAATTCCTGAAATTCAGCGAATTGACACTGTCTTTTCGCACTACTTTTAAAAAAACCATATATATGTCGAGATAAATCCTCGCATCTTCTTGGTAGCTCTTTACATGCAGCTGAGGCACAAAGATGGGCAGAATGACATACACATTTCATTACAATAATATCGGGACAATGATCTTTAAGGCGGCTGGAAACTGAATTTTTGTCACCCATCATAACACTACACCCATCAGCAGCAAATCCTATTAAATTTGTGACCGGTATGCTTTGATTTTCAAAAGAATTTATGAGGGCATTAAATAAATTTTTGCCAGTGGCTCCTTCGTTAGCCAGATCAGGATTTGATTTATCAAATATTTTTGATAATTCCCAAAATTTACTTACTATTTGTTTTGTTTCATTATCATAATATCTTAAGACTATGCAAGAAGATTTTTGGGTACTAATATCGGTGGATTCGTCAGTAATCACGCTAAACTTATTGTATTTTAATTTATTCGCTATAATTTCTTTTTCTGAGTCACCTATTACTGCTGTAGCAATGGAAGTTGCTTTAGTTCTCTTTAAAGAGATTTTTTGGGCTATTTGTGAATCTGTAAATATATTTTTTAATAATTCTGTTAAATGGTCTACTGTACTGTATGCTAAATTGTGTTCTACAAAAAATCCGGTAAGTTTCACTTCAGCAATTTGAATATGTGGTGGGTCTTTTTTCGCTACAAATGATGCCAATGCAGAAACTTGCTTGCTTGTAGATGGTAATCTTTTGATGGCCTCGATATGTTTTTTTCTTTTGGCATGCATTTTCAAAACACCAAGCTCAGCTGTTAAAATAGCATCACACACAATGCATTTGGCTTTATATTCATTAGGCCCTGGTTTGAGCCACTTTTTAAATGCGTCTAAACCTTCCCAATCGGTCCGATACTTTTGAGCCCTATGTTTTTGCCGCTCTGGTTTTGATAACTCTTGTTTTTGATTTTTTTTGGCGTGCTTTGCTTATTTGTAGATTTGTCAGCCATGACTCTGAAGAAAAAACAGTCATGTCAAACAGAGAAATGTTCAAAGGTCATAGGATATCGATTCGGTGCACATGTCTTGATATAATAATAAAGAAAAATTAAATAAGTAATAATTAAAAAATTAATTAAGTTAATGATTAATCGAACTAACATATAGGTACTTGTAATACATAATCAGTATCAGTATCAACATAACACAAAGTAAGACAATTTAGTATAAACTTTGTCATTAAATAGGAATGGCAGAATTACGGCTTATATAGTTTTACTACAAAGGTGTATAAATTTTTATAATAATAGATATTTGTACAAAAAAAAATGTAACAAAGTTCCTCAAATTTGAGAAAACAATAACAAAATTAGTTCAATTGTCAACAAATTGGTAATAAGCCATTAATAAAATGTTTGTTTGTTGAAAAAACAGTTTGACAATCTATGATTATTGTGATGTCCTTTATTTATATTTCGGGATTATAAATAAAACCGCCAAATTATCAGTAAGTAGATAAACAACTCAAATGAACGTTTTCCCGCCCCCGATGACAGATCGAAGTGCTAGTGAGGCGCCACAATTGATTTGTGTACTATATTTTATTATATGTCACAATTATCCTTAATAAGTGAACAAGCCTAGCGTGTCGCCGGCATTACAAAAGACATTTTTTTCTAAAATAAAAAAAAATATATTATTTTTAACGGGCCACTTAAAAACTCAGTAGCTTATCGCTTGAAGATTGCACACAATTAGTTTGAATGAATAATTTAGCCTAGTTTTTAAGATATCACTGAAATTCTTAGAACAAGCCTAGCGTGTTCGCGGCGTGGCTATAGAAATTCGCATGAACACGCTAGGCTTGTCGCTGGCACTGAACGTGTTAATGAATAAATTATAATTTTAACTGAATGACAAAAGCTCATTATTTTAGATGAAAGAGCATCTGATTGCAACGCTTTGGATGCTGTTCCATCAACTTCAACTGCACCAGTAAATAGTAATTAACTATTATTTTTATATATGTTAATAGATGTATTTAAAATAAAATCTTATATATGTATAAATCTGTTTCTTAGAAAACAATGTAACACAGAAAAGGACTTTAAATAGCCCAGCACATAATGTTAACAAAGGTAAATATTGAAACAAATACTGTGGTTATTTTATTTTAATGATGTTGAACATTTAAAAATTATCAAAATAACAGCATATATTTCTAATTCTAGAAAAAGCAGGACCAAAAACATTAAAAAAGAAATGCATTGACCGTGGATCTATAAAATAACTATATTTTAAAACTAAACTACACACTGCCAGACTAGAAAAAAAATATTTAATAAACAGAGAAAAAAGAGATTACAATAGATATATAATGGAACATAATAAACATAAAATAGAAATGGAAATACTTCTTTTGAGGAAGAAAAGATTTCAGGGTCGACCATAGTATTTTTGTAAACTTATCTATATTTTTATGAACATATTTATTTATTTTTTAAGTAATATTAATAATAACTTATTTTGTTGAAAATATAAGACAGATTTTTATTGTTAATTTAATTAAGCTTATTGTTTATCCATACTAAATAAATAATAAAAAAAATGATTAAAAAGTAAAATGTGTATTAATAATTGATGATCGAACAATAAAATTCTGATTGCCTTCACGGACTGTTTCATTAGTTTGTATTTCCTCTACACTATTTAATGTTTCCTCTGCAACTATTATGCTATCTTGCCTAGACAGTGCAATATTATGAAGCACTGCACAGGCCACAATAATTGGTGGAATATTTTTAACATTTACTCCTAGGCCATTATGTAAACATGGAAATCTGCGTTTTAGAACTCCAAAAAGCCTTTCAATAGGGTTCCTTGACGATATTTAAGCTCTATTATATGCTACTTCAGCAATGGTGTTTGGGTTTAACAGAGGAGTAAGCAATAGTGTCGACATGGGTAACCACTGTCTCCTAAAAGCACATAATTTGCATAATCACCACGCTCAAATTGTGCACATAAAGGTGAGTCGTTAAAAATAGTACTATCATGTACAGAGCCCGGCCATCATGTGCATTCTTCACATTGATCTTTTTTAGATTTCCAAAAAGATATATTAAATTCAGACATAAATATATTATAGTCAATTTGATACGCAACATGCTGTTTATTTTCAGAGTTACATTTCTCAACATAATTTCTATGCAAAGCAGCTACGGTAAGGCCACCTTCTATGTACTCCCGCTTAGACTGTGCACGACAATAGTGACTTTCGATTCTCGGGATCGAGTTTATATGATCCCTAACATCGTCTTTTAGAGATGAATCGAGCTTGGGGTGATTATTATGCTTCCCTCTAAATTCTTTAAGCTGAACCCCTTTTAAACTTGACTTCTGTTTTTTACAACAGTCCTAATGGTTTTTTCTGAAAGAGCAAGAGTATTCATAAAGAATACTTTGCATACTCTTGTGCATTCCCCATTTAGTGGCAAATAGTAGGAATGGTTGAGATTTTGGCGTGTGCTGCCAACGCGAGTGTAACGATACTTTGGTTTGATTTCTGTCATATTGCTATATATAAATTGTCTTTGCACAAGTAAATCAGCAGTCTTTCCTGAGTAGTAAATATAGTAGTGCATTTATTTTACACTTATCAGAACATCCTGCCCCCATCTTCTTTTCTTTTATTTCCTTTTTTGTTTTTGACATAGATGTATATGCCATACCACTATTTCTTAATAATTTTGTTCTATTCCTTTTCCATAAATGAGTATTTACTTTCCTTTTACGACCTTTTTTTTCTTTGTTTTGATCGTCAGTACAAGGGGATGCTGTATCGACACTTAACGCACTATTACTGGGTACCTGGTCATCTATACTGTAGGGTTGTAAATCGAAATTGGGTTCACCTTTATTTATTTCAGACTGCACATCAACCGGAATCTTTATCGTCATCGAAATGTTTTGCTCTTTAGACTCAATAAAGCTTTTACTAGACCCAGAAGGTCCAGGTGTGGGCAACAGTTGAAATTTAGTCAACAGGGCGCAGTCCAGATTATTGTCGCCCTCTGAATCTGTGTGAGATAAGTCTGTTAATGCCTGGAAATCGGAATCTTGAGCACTGTCGTCACTAGAAAAATCTTGAAAGGAACTGTTCATACTACTCGTAGATGTAGATGTAAATTCCTGCTTTTTCATCTGTGAGGGTGACAAGTCTATTAGGAACATCTCCTGCGGAGGGAATATCCATGCTAGATCCCAATTCCACTGACGGCTGAAAGCGTCGTCGCTGTCGCAATATTCTGCGCAGTCATCTTTTGAGTCCAAGGTATCTTGGAACTACTGTGCTTCTTTCTGATGCGAATAGGTCTATTTCCGGTGTTCCCCGTCTTTGAAATAACCTCCGTGTCCTGGGGTAAGAGGTGCCACTCTGGTAGAGGCCGACCTCGTGACAATCGGTTTGCAATTTCGTTTAGCCTTCCTGGAAGGTAGCAAGCCGACAGAGTCACATTGAGCTGATCGGTCAGGTGATTTATTTGGGTGGTCAGGCTCAAAAGTGCTATTGACCTATGATATGATGATATGATACTTAGCACCTCCCGTCCCGCTGTTACCATCGTCGTCACCATGACGAGGAATAGCAGGGCTGCCGGGAACTGGGGCCGTGGCTTATATGTGTTGTGCATATAGGAGTAAATGCCCGTGATCGCCACGCTGGGCAGGCGGGTTGGCGATCGCAGAACGTAGCTTCTCTCACCGGTGACGCTGCTGCCCGTCATCGGCCTGTGGTATTTAGTCTCGCCTATTTGATGGTTATACCGCCATCAGTCGGTCACCTGAGCCTCGCTTGCTGGTCGGCAGGATACACCACGTTTACACACGGATACACAAGTTTGTGCCCCCTTACATCCCTTGAAAAGTCAGGAATAGATTTATCTGAAAGTTCTTTAGTGCTACAATTAATATTGATATAAAAAGTTTCAGAAAAAGAAATGTTCATCGATCTTATTTAAATTAAAATTAGAATAATTTCACACTTCGATTAGCTTTTCCAACTTCTAAAGACTTGAGAAATTTTCAGACTTTTACTGGTTGTTCCTCTTTGGAAACAGATTTATGAATGTGGCATCGTTGATTGTCTACATATTATGTTGCATCGATTTATCATCTTTATGTATTTTAGACGGTTGTTTTCAGTTTTCGTTTTATATTCAAATTTGTCCCTAATTAAATCTTTTTGGTATCTTTACGGTACCAATGAGATAGCACTTTTGGAAATGAATCTATGTGATCACTAACGAACTTTGTGTTGTCTTTGTCAATTTTGTTCCGGGGAGTGTGTGTGTGTGTGAGGACCTCTTTTTTCATGTCAGGAGAAGGAATATTACACGCTCTTCGACGCACTTCGTTCATTTTGTCACTGATATCCAGTGTACGAAGAAAAAAAGCTAGACAATAAATGACTTTCTTGTCGTGTACTATTATCACTTTTTGTATGACAAGCTCGTTGACATTTACAGCTATCATTGCAACACTTTTTTCTTGATAGGACCTTGGCTTGACATATATATTTCACCGCCATTTTGCGCGATGAGCCGTTGATGGAATCTGGTCATGAAAGGTTACTAACTAAGTATAGCATCAATTCACAATGGAATTCATACCGTTTTTTCTTAGCACTATGTACTGTTTTCATTAAGCATTTTTAAATAATTAGGAATTAAGCAGACTAACTGAATGACATGAGTAATGGTTTGAGTTGGCGTTCGTTTTAAATTACGAATTTAGAAAAAAAATAGCAGTATGGTGCAAACCGTGAACGCAGAGTCCAGAAATGATATGAAACTGATGTTTCAATGCAAAAACGGAAGCAGTGTAAAGCGGCCATCAACGACAGCAGTAGCAGCAGAAGCAATAGTTTCAGCAGGCAGCAACACTGAGCAAGAAGCTTCCTAAGTAAAGTAATTCCTCCACAAAACAGCAGCTTCAACTCAGCAAAATGTTTGTCTCTTACAGCTTCCCTTTTTTTAACAAAATAATTGGGCGATTTTATTTCAATTTTCCTATCTAATCTAGAAAATATTATTTCCGGAAGCATGCAGTCAAGACAATTTTTTTGCTACAGTCGACTCTCGTTAATTCAAAACTCGAGGGACTCTTAAAAATTACAAATTATCGAGTGTTTGGAATAACAAATGGTTCGAAATTCGTGAGTGAAAATAAATAAAACTTCGAATTATTAAGTGTCGATCAATATTATTACTTATTAACTGCTATTCTACATATAATAATGTCAATAGTTAAGAGGTACATTCGCGTACATACATACGAGTATCTATTCATAATGTGCATTACTTGTGTGGCGACAAGGTCATGCGGATTTAACACTTCTATTTCCTTATTATTTAGATTTCTGTGGTCAGGAGTCTTTTCTTTAATTAAATATGCAGAAGTCGAAGGCTGCGGTAAAACTTCAGTGCTTATTATTTCTGTAAGAGTACGATCAGACGAAGCATCTGCTGGTACTGTAATGAATGGTTCATCTATGGTTACTTCCGATATAGTAATCTCAGTTTGTGTTGTGTCTAAAGGTGTTGACGTTGAGGCTGTTGGAACCGGTGATGTTGCATTATCGTCTATATTTTCAGAGGGCAAAGCCTCTGTGTTTGTTGTTTCAGCCGCTATGAAGTCTGCGTCTGTAAATACATATCTATCTAGTGGCCATATTCCACATTTTCTAAACCCGTTAATGGCAGTCAGAATCGTCGCTGCCTGTGGATAAGCCTGGCCAAATAGTTTTGCCACTTGGTAGGGTGTGACTACGCGACCGGGATGATCACGTAGCCACTTTTTCACTTCTGCACTGTAATACGTGCTCACTGGTCTCATAAAGGCTACATCCAGTGGCTGTAGTTTGTGTGTGCAATGTGGTGGTGTACACAACAGTATAACATGATGCGCCTTTGCGTGATCAATTAAATTGATGTTTTTCGTATGTGACGCATGACCGTCTAGTAATAATAAAACGGGTTTTTCTTTTGTAGGACTTACTATAAACTCAAAAAATATTTGGGAGGTAATCCACCCATTGTCGCTACATGTCCCCCAAAACCCCAGTGGAGCATCATCAAGCAACTCATTTTTCATTCGTTTTCGGGCGTATATTAGCATTGGTGGTATATACGTTCCAGCGGCATTCAGCTGTAACTAATTGCCCTCTTTCTGCAGAGGACAAGCAGCCAACCTGTTTTTTACCCTTCAGAGACAATATCTTTCACTGACTTTTTGGCACAGTACTAACGGCGGTTTTATCGACGTTAAAAATCCTATCAGCGGTAAGGCCATGCTATATGCATACAACTTTTTCCAATAGTGTGAAAAACTCATTTACTGCCACTTTGTTAAAAGCCATAGCCCTTGCAGCAGAATTTGGCTCTGGTCGTCTAAAAGAAAGATCCGGGTGCCTTTTGATAAATCCGCTGAGCCAATCTTCTCCAGCCATTCCAGTTTCCACGTTGAATGGGTTCTTAATATGGTTTTTTTCAGCTAACTGGAAAGCTAAAATCCGAAGCTCTTTGCCAGTTATTCCAAAAAGGCGCGCTTCCATTGATTTAATGTACTGAGTTCTTGTTCTTTAGTAAAAACTGTTTTGTAACGTCAAATCAAATCAAAATCAAAATACTCTTTATTGTACACCAGTAAATAAATCACATATACACGGTTAGATGAAAGATGTACAAGAGGCGGCCTTATCGCTAACACAGCGATCTCTTCCAGGCAACCTTAGGTAGGGGTGTACTGAGCAGATATAAACATAATAAATAAATACAGTGTAATATTAATATATTAAAATTATATATATAAAATAATGTACAGTATCTGATATCTAAAATGCATACATATATGTATCTATCTAATTAAATTCAAATTATAATGTACAAAAATTAATATAATGTCTCGCGAAAAAATAAACAATAAAATAAGTAAATAATTCTATTAAGTGCAGCAATTAAAGTGCAAGATAGTATTGTCTCAAGGAATTTTTAAATGAAGCAAGTGACTGTGCACGTCTTACTTCAACAGGAAGAGAGTTCCACAGACGAATAGCCTGAACAGTAAAGGAGTTTGTATAGAATGAGGTCGAATGAGGAGGGATCTTTAAAAGTAGATTATCTTCTGAACGAAGAGAACGATTGTGACTTGAACCTAAAAATTTTAAATTCTCTTTTAAATAGAGCGGAGTTGAAGGATGAAAGAGTATTGAGTAAAGTAGATGGAGTATATGAGTATTCCTACGATAGCGAATTGGGAGCCACTTGAGCTTTTTGCGAAAGTCGGAGATGTGATCATATTTACGGAGACCAAATATGAAACGAATGCAAAGTTTTTAAAGGCGCTCAAGCTTGTTAAGTTGCTCCTCTTTTAAGTCAACAAAGCATGTGTCAGCATAATCGAGAATTGGTAATAGGAGGCTCTGTGCAAGCGAAATTTTGGTGGGAATAGGTAGAAAGTTACGCAACCTTCGGAGCGACCCTACAGCTGAAAACATTTTTCTGCTTATGTTACTCACCTGTGGTTGCCACGATAAATGTTGATCAAAAATAACCCCTAAATTTTTGCATTCGGTACTAAACAGTAAATCAACACCATCCAAGCGCACAGTAGGTAAGTTCGAAAAAGAAATGCGTGATATTAATTTGGAACTTCCGATGACAACAACTTGACTTTTTGTAGGGTTTACTTTCAATCCAAAAGATTTTGACCATTTAGCAATTTTATCTAAATTTTCATTTACTGAGTGAATAGTTTTAGCTAAATCGGTAACTTTACTCAGTGAGTATATTTGGAGATCGTCTGCATACAAGTGGTAGAGAGATGTAATATTAGAGGAGATAGAATTAATAAATATTGAAAACAAGAGAGGAGATAACTCGCCACCCTGCGGCACGCCAGCAGTAATAGGAGACCAGTTGGAGAAATAACCGTTAACTCCTACACGCTGCCGACGCCCACGCAGGTAAGAATGAAACCAATCAATTACTTGTGGAGATATGTTAAGAGAACCGAGAATAGCAAGAAGGATATCAAAGTCCACAGTGTTGAAGGCATTACTAAAATCTAGTAATGTCAGGACCGTAACTTTTTGATTATCCATTCCTAGCCTAATATCATCAGAAACCTTGATCAAAGCAGTAGTCGTACTGTGACCAGGTCGGAAACCAGATTGTAAAGGATTCAGAAGGATATTTTTGGAAAGGAAATAATTTAATTGAGTATGGATGAGATGTTCAAGGACTTTCGAGAGTAAGGGAAGGATAGAAATGGGACGGTAATCAGAAAAAGAAGAAGGATTTGCTTTTTTTGGAAGTGGTATAATTTGCGCGTCCTTCCAAGAATCAGGATATTCACCAGTATTAACGGAAAGGTTAAAAATGGAAGTGATAATTGGAGAAATAATATCCAGGATAGGAATGATCATTTTACGACTAATACAATCCGATCCAATGGCGTCAGAATCAATTGCTAAGATGTTCTTCTTAACATCACACTCAGTAAATTGATTAAAGACAAAAGCAGGAAAGTCGGGAGTAGATTTAGCTGAAAGTTCTTTTAAAGTGTTACACTTAATAGTAGTATCGAAAGTTTCGGATTGAGAGAAATGTTCATTAAACTTATTTAAATTGAAATTGGAATAATTTACACTTTGAGTAGCTTTTCCAACTCCTAAAGATTTGAGAAATTTCCAGACTTTAGCTGGTTCTTCCTCGTTGGAAACAGATTTATGAATGTGGCGTCGTTGATTGTCTCTACACATCATGTTGCATCGATTTCTCACCTTTATATATTTTAAACGGTAGTAATCAGTAGGATTAGATTTATATTTAAATTTTGCCCGATGTTTTTTTTCTTGTATTTGCCTTATTTCTTCGGTGAGCCAAGGCGCTGGAAGGTGTTTTATGCGAACTGGACGAATTGGTGCGTGGACATCATACAAGTTTGTTAAAAAGGAATTTAAAATCGTAACCTGTTCATTGACGGATTTGTAACTTGCAACTTCAGCCCAGTCAAGCTTAAGAGCATCTTCCCGTAGAGCATTCAAGTCCATTCCACCAAAATTACGCTGCAGAAGAATTCTCGTTTTAGCTTTGGGTGGCAGTAATTTATAGGATAGATAGAGTAAATCGTGATAGGAAAAAGCAAGGGCAGAGTACTGACCATATTTTATAACATGGTCAATAGAAGAGACAATAATTAAGTCAAGTAAAGAAGGAGTGCAGTTAGGAAAAGTGTGAGTAGCATTCAATGATAAAATTTGCAAATCAGCTCCATTTACGAGAGACTTCAAACGTGAGGCACGATGATCGTCCTTTATGAGACAAGTATTGAAATCACCCATAATCAGAGCATGATTATACAAAGGCTTATATTGATCTAATTTTTTTTCAAATAAGGGAAAGTAGTCAACGGTAAGGCAGGGGCTATAAGAAACTCCCAATAAGAGCTTGCCATGGCCAAAAGTAAATTCAACAAAAAGATATTCAGGACCTGCAGTTCTTTGGGTTTCGGACTGGTCAATAATAGAAAAAGGAATGTGATTGCGAAGGTATATTGCAACACCACCACCTTGTCGGCCTAAACGGTCGTTACGAATAAGATTAAAGCCAGGGAGCGAGTAGGAGATCGACGGTAAACAAGGCTTTAGCCATGTCTCAGATACAAGAATAGCATGTAAATTTTTACAGTCAAAGGAAGACAACATATCAGGATAATGTGCAGGAATACTCTGTGCGTTAATATGAATTACATTTAAGTTTTTAAAGCTATCAGCGAAATTTGAATTAAGATTTTCACTAAGTGAGGGAATACTACAAAAACTATCATTACTGCTAAATGCATCAGAAATAATACTGCAGGGAGAAAGAGATATGAAAGTATTGTCTGCGTCTTCGTTAATGCAAGACATACTGTATAATTTATAGTGTTAAAAAGAAACGAAATTAGTAAACAAAAAAATAAATAAATAAATAATAGTAATATTTACAAAATATAATAACGATAAAGATAAGTAAATATTGTATTATAAATATAATACAAATAATTCAATAAATAAATAAAAACAAGAAAATATAATAATTCACACCCACCGGTTGCTTTGGAAATAACAAAAACAAATTAAAATTAATCAAAGAATAATATCAAAAACATTCATATACCGGCAACAACATTGTTAAACAGTAAAATAAAACATTGTTATTTACGCTAAAATAAAATAAAAATAAAAAGGAAGAACTAGCTCAAAAACTAAGAAGCCAGTGCAAAAATTTACAATACTTACGATTTAGTTAATGTCAAACTGTCAATGTCATAATAAATATTTTTAACTATGACTCGCAATATAAACAAATTTCAAGAAATAAGTGGGTAAAACTAAAACAAGTAGCAAAAATATTTAAGAGAAGTTGAAACACACTAGAACTATTTTTTCAATACGCGCTTAGATTTAGGTATCAACACTTTATCACAACTCTTTTGTACTGGAACATTTTGAGGTGGAGACTTGCTGGTTGGAATCAAATCAAGATCCGTTAAACATTCAACGCGATGTTTTGAACCATCTGGAGCTATAATGTGTATCAATCCGTCGCGACTCCAGCATTTATTAATACCAAAGCGTTTTCTTGCCTCAAGGAATACCGCATGCCGAGATTTAGTCAAGAATTCAGACTCTGTTATACCCGTACCTTTGAGTTTAGTCTTAGCAAACCAAACCTTATCTCTCGTTGTAGCATCGGAGAATTTTACCACGATAGGTCTGGATTTGTTCTGGGAAGGCTTACCTAAGCGATGACAACTTTTTATACAAGCAGAGGAAAAATTTGACAAATTTTAGTGCTGTGTAACAAGGCCTGTAACACGAGCTGTAGTGTTTTCTGATCGTTCTTCCGCGACTCCATGAAACAAGAGCACCTTACGACGTCTGTGCATTTCTGTGCGATCTAATTCCCTTGCAAGGTATTCAATCTGCCTTTGTAAGCCACTTAAAACAGTTACAATGAATGTCTTGAAATTGTTGAATTCAGATGCAAGAGAGGTTGTAGTCACTGGTGATGATGTTCTGTGCAAGTCTTGCTGGAATTCATTCATCCTGTCATTAAACATAATGGCCATCACAGCAAGAGATTCTTTTAAGGACTCCATATTGTCACTAATTATTAATGACTAGTTATAAGTAACGGAGACTTGTGTTTTGAAGTACCAGGTGAATTTTAAAAGGAATAAGCTTCACGGTGGGTGTGGTGGTTAATCACATGAACATATTTTATCAACACAAACTATTTAAAGTCAATATTAACAATTAAAAATAAAATAATTTGAGAGAGATACACAAAATTGATGTTGCTTATTTTTCACTCCTACCCGAAAGGTGTAAGGTGAAGGTAACGTCTTAATTTATTTTTCCCATAGTTATTATCTGAATCAGTATCGGCATCTTCAGCACATCGAGCCTTCCGTACTCGTCGTTCTAAGGTCGATTTAGGTACGTTATATGTAGATGAGGCTCGAAGAAATCCCATTTTCTCAGAAATCACGGCTCTAACAGCTTTTCTCATATCGTCTTCTTCCCATCTTCCACGATACGTTTTACTTTTATAATTTCGTACCATTGTAGCTGCAAACAATAAACAAAGTGAATAAATAAGTGTTCAGAAAATTCTAAAAACTCATAAGGGGCAAAACGGGATACTATCCCATTATGCCCCGACCATTTTGCCCCAACAGAAATATTTAGAAAATGTAATAATCATTCTAACCTACATATTTATTAAATGAAAAATCGATCGAAATTCGTTAGTTATACCCCACTACAACAAGTATGCATAAACAGGTTCCATTAACACTAATACTACTAGTTTCCCCCGTCCGCCGACGCGTAAACACTTATACAAAGTCGCTCCGCACTTGTTAAAAATTGCTAAAATACCGAAAAGTGGTATAAACTTGTCCGATTTCAATAAATTTAGTGTCAAAAGTTGTGTATTCGTGCAGTGCAGATAGTGGTGAAAAAATTGTGCCGATCGGATTACTTTTCGCCCCTATATAGGGGTAAAAACCGGAATAAGGTAAATTTTTGCCACTATTTTTAATTACGCTGCCGAAACTAAAGCGGTGAGGTATACTTTTTAATATCTTGTTTTAAAGGCCTCAGCTGCCCGCAACTTTTGACACTATTGCCAGATTTTTATCATCTAAACTGGACAGGTGACAGCCAAAAAAACAAGTTTAGGGCGTGGCCCGAAAATTGGAACCCGTAGACTTGGAATTGTTTTAGATATATCAAATTATAGAGAAAAATAATACCTACTTATTGCAGTTTTCAGTTTTTGAATCTGATTATTTTTGAGAAGGTTACACACTAAAAACCGAAAAACTCAAAAACTCGTAACTTTCAAATTAGATTTAAAAATCGAAACGATCGACGACCCCCCCTTTTTTTTATTCAAAAAGTAGCTAATCAACCAGCTTAACAATCTACCAAAATTTCAGATTTTTTCGACTAGTAGTTTAGATTTTATTTAAATTTTAAAAAGTTGTTTACGACACGAGGCCCCCTTTAGGGGCCCCGGCCATTAATTCTGAATATACAGAATTTTGCAGTGCAACTCTTAGAGCCCCAACATTTTTAAATTTTTAAGATATCTTTAAGGACCTCCGAGTTACGACTGTTTCCTTGGTTTTTCGGGGAAAACTTTTCCCGTGTTTTCCGGAGGGCCCTACAGTATACCTGGTGTTGTCGGGGACAACGAGACCTTTCTGGAGATACCAAACTCGACACCCCTGGGCTGCCGGGTTGCCATAAAAGCAAGGAGGCGTCCATTCTGATAATTGTGGCGGCCATCTTGGATAATTTTAGGCCTCGATAACTCGAGTTCGGGTTGTCCGAGGAGTCCGGGGTTTGGAGCAGGATCGGTCCCGAGTTGTTATCTCCAAGACAATAAAATAAAAAAAAATTTTTGTTTTCCGGTCGGCCATCTTGGATAACTTCGAACCCTGATAACTCGGGTCCTAGTTGTCCGGGGAATCTGGGGTTTGGGGCAGGATTGGTCCCCCGTAGTTTTCTACAAGATAGCATAATAAAAAAATTTTCTTGTTCTGGGCGGCCATTTTGGAAAATTTCGAGGCTCGATAGCTCGAGTTCCAGACGACCGAGGCGACTGGGGTTTGGAGCAGGACCGGTCCCCCGTTAATCTCCAAAGGATAGCTAACTCAAAAAAATTTTTGGTACCGGCGGCCATTTTGTTTCATTGGGTTGAAAAACTGAAATCGCCATAACTCCGGAACCAGCAGTCCTAGAACCGTGCGGTTTCTTTCTCCGACCTGATACAAGGGCGGGCTACTAGACCTATACTAACTCCACTGGGTCACCTACCGGAACCCCGAAAATGTCGGAAAAAAGTGAGAGTTTCGGAACGGCCGCTTCGAGACAAAGCAGCAGGAAGCCTTTCGTGGCGTCGACTAGCACTGCTCCTGGCAAACCAGCTGTTAGAGAGTCAAGCAGGCCTAAGAAGCAACCAGATACAAGCAAAATAAAAACTAAAATAGCTGACAATGTGACACGGAACTTGGGAGAGATACCAGTTATTAACATCACAGAATTCAAGGATCCGGAGGAAGTTCGGCCAACTGCCAGTGAGGGCAATTTAGAACATTTAACGTCCACTCCAGATATTGACCGTCTCGACCGACCAAAGTCCGACTCTGCGCTTTTAAGGAAAATATCCACCATCAGAGCTGCAACCCAGGTTAGATTAAATGATAGCATTCGCTCAGTTTCCGAACCAGGAGATCTGGAGGGTTCCTTTACAGGAACCTCGGATATATCAATCGGCTGCGGTGGCGCTCTGCATGAAATCCCGCAACTAGCGGCCGCTCTGTACCAGAAATGTAAAACCCGCCTAGAAGAGTCCAGAAATCTGAATAGGGACATAAGAGAGGAAGTCAGTAACGGTATGAACGGCCTATACGAGATGATCCTTAGGCTGGCCGACTCCAGAAATAGACATATCACGGAAAAAATGAGACTTAAGGCTCACTACGAACACTTGGTAGCTAGAATAGAGGCCGCACATGGAAAGACTCTAGTAGAAATAAAAAGCCACCACGAGTTTAACAACAAAAATCTAATGGAAAAAGTGGAAAAAACATTTAAAGAGTCCGAGGCTGCGAGATGGCTGGTCTACGAACTTGAAACCAAGTTCAAGGATCAGTGTACAGCACTGGAACAAATAAATAAAACAATTGAGACCCTAAAAGACACCAAACAAGCAGAGCAAGGCCCAGTCGGAGCCCGCGAGGACCTGAAAGCGCTTGTCGAGGAGTTGAGGATCCTGAGTAAAACTCCCAAGGAAGATACACCTAAACCTACGCAACATTCCTTGGACACCAATCCTTTAAAATTGAACTACGCTGCGGCACTTGCTAAACCAAGCTACGCAGTAGTGGTTGAATCTGCCGATCCACGCCACTGTGGTGACGACATAGTCAAAAAGATCAAGGAGAAGGTGGACGTTATCGAACTAGGCGTTGGAGTCAGTGGAGGGAGGAAAGTTAAAAATCAAAAAGTGGTCCTCACCTGCTCGACGGAGAGGGAAAGATCGACGCTCTCTAGGGCAATCGCAGGTACGGACGAAAAATTTACCGTCGCTACCCCTAAACCGAGGAAGCCTCTCCTAAAACTAATAGGAGTATCCCAAGATCTCGACAACCATAAAATAGAGGAAGCATTAATTAAACAAAATCGTCACATTCTACTAGACAACATCAAAGAAGACGATAAAATAGTAAGAACTATAAGAAGACAAAAAGGCCGCAATTCCGCCTTAAGTAATATTATTGTCGAAGTGAGTCCCCTTATTTGGAACTGTATGAAAGATCGTAAGGTGAAGCTCGGATACCAAATGATTCTAGCAGTGGACCAATCTCCAATCCTTCAATGCTACAAATGTATGGGCTACAGTCATAGGGCGTCTGAATGCAAGAATTCCACCAAATGTGGATTCTGCGGCAACGACCATGACACACGACAATGTGAAGCCCGTAATACAACCCCCTGTTGCATAAACTGCCCTGAGGGAAACCGCGCCCATCCAGCGTTTTCCAGGGACTGTCCTGAATGGCAAAAGTGGGACAGAATATCCAGACAGGGAGTATTATACCTTTAAATAGGACACTACAGGCACCCATACAGTACCAACCGGGACATCAAAAGGACGACCCAAAAATATCAAAATGGCCCAATGCAACCTTGGGAGAGGCTTTGCAGCCACACAAGAATTCTTGCAAGCGGCCTGCAAAGCCAACATCTCCATAATACTTTTACAGGAACCGTACGTTGGAGCAAAAGGGATTGTAACTTGTCGCTTTCCTGTATACCAAAAAACCAATAACAGAACAAAGCCGGTAAAGTCTGCCATTGTAGTTCTGGACCCTCAGCTAAATATAAATAGTAACCTTAGCATAAGTACAGAAAATATGGTTTGTATCACAGTAGATATAGGTAAATTTAAATTAGGCATAGTTTCAGTGTACCTAGAAGCTGACATAGATATAAGCATACAAATAATTAACTTGGAAAAAATTATCAAAACATTAAAAACGGAACACGTGATCATCGCAGGAGACATCAACGCTAAAAGTCAGTGGTGGGGCCATGATACTGAGGATGACCGGGGCTCATTGTTCGCTAATTTTCTTGCGGCCAATGAATATGAGATTGCCAACTTAGGAAATACGCCAACTTTTTATACAATACGACGCAATATAGAATATAAGAGCTGCATTGATATAACAGCTGCAACACAAAACATAGTTCATCAAATCGAAGATTGGGAAGTCGACAAGACGATGGTAACTACCTCCGATCACCGCGCAATCACTTTTACCTTCAAAACTCAACGTGGCATAACTTCTACAATCAAGAAAACTACGCGAATATATAAAACTGCAAAAGCGGATTGGTCGTTATTTGAACAAGAAATTAGGCAGATTGCCTGCACAAAAGGATTGACGGAGGATAAGGTAAATGATATAGCTAACATTGAGGAACTGGAAGCAGTAGTCCAAATCTATGAGGAATGTATAAAGGAAGCGTGTGACATCTCAATACCGAAACTGGGACCTCCCAAAAGGAAGGAGATTAGCTGGTGGAACACAGAATTGGACAAACTCAAAGCGGAAGTAAATAGATTACGAAGAAAAATATCCAAGGCCAATCCACGTAGGAAGCCGTACGTGATTAAACTATATCTTGACAGTTTAGAAAAATATAAGTCTACCATAACGCAAACAATCACCGGTAGCTGGAAAGATTTCTGTACTAAGCAGGAGAAAGAGTCCATGTGGGATTGTGCATACAGATTAATTAGATACGCTGACCGGTCTTATGAATAATCTAATCTAAGAGGTACAGGAGACGCTGAACTCGGCCCCCAGGAGTCCGCAGTTCTCCTAGCTGACACTTTTTACCCCCAGGATAATCCTGTGGACGACACTGATTACCACAAGACAATTAGAGCCCAAGTCACCGATCACGTAAAAAGCATAACACCATCCAATACAACTTGCAATTCACTACTTACACAGTTCACACATCAAGAAATTAAACATGTGATAAACAATATTAGTCCTTCTAAAGCACCTGGTCTAGATGGATTTACTGCGGATATCTGTAAGATGGCGTATGAGGCATTACCAACAACATTTTTAAATATCATTAATAAGTGCCTCACCCTTGGCTACTTCCCTAAGCTTTGGAAGAAGGCGTATATCAGAATTCTCCGCAAACCTAACAAAAACGCCTACAGACACCCCAAATCCTATCGTCCGATCGGCCTTCTCCCAATAAATGGTAAGATTCTAGAAAAAGCAATATGTAACCGGCTCACGTGGTCACTAGGCAGCAGAGGTATAACTAGTCCTAGACAATATGGGTTCACTCCACAAAGGAGCACAGAGGATGCTCTCTACGACGCTGTCGAATTAATTCAGGAGGGTGTACGGAAAAAAATAATTGTGGCAGTTATATCCCTAGATATAGAAGGAGCATTTGATAATGCCTGGTGGCCTATGATACTGAAACAACTAATCGATAAAGAGATCGATAACGACTTATTCTGTATTTTATCCAGCTACCTCAGTGAACGCGAGATAGTGGTTAACTATGCGGGCACTCAAGCTACAAGAAAAACAGATAGGGGATGTATCCAGGGCTCCACAGGAGGACCACTAATGTGGAACCTGCTCATGGATCCCCTTCTGTGGGAAGCTGACCACTTGGAGGCCCATGTACAAGCATTCGCGGATGACATACTGGTGATAGCAGCAGCAAGTGACAGTATGGAACTGAGTAATAAAGTCAATGAAGCACTTGAACGAATTACAGCTTGGGGTGATAACAACAAGCTCAGATTCGCACCACATAAAACCCAAGCCATAATAGTGACCAAGAAGATAAAATACGAAAAACCTAACTTTAAGATCTACGACAAGAAATTAGAGATCAGTCAGCACCTAACACTTTTAGGAGTCACCTTAGATCCAGCACTCAACTTCTACACGCATCTCGATAGAGTCACAGGGAAAGCTATAGGCCTGTACAGAATGGTGGCAAGAGCAGCTAGAGCGTCCTGGGGCTTGAACCCGGCAATCATAAGAACCATATACAGAACGGTAGTAGAACCCACCATTCTGTATGCCTGCAGCGTGTGGGAACCTGTGGTCCCTAGAGTACAGGTGCAAAGAAAGCTCAATAAAATAACAAGAATGTTTGCTATTAAGATCTCAAAATCACATAAGACTGTGTCGCTAACCGCAAGCACATTACTAGCGAATATTCTTCCATTAGATCTAAGAGTGCAAGAGAACGCTGACTTATACCGTCACAAAAGAGGCAAACCAATTGAAAATTTTCCAGGAAGACAGCTCGAGAAACGAATAAGCCCCTTTGAATTGCCCCACCCATCAAAACGATTGCCTCTCCCACATGGGACAATTACTAACAATGAACAGCTGCAACAGCTTGAAACAGGGTGGCCGCATTTATATACAGACGGTAGCAAGATCGACAACAGAGTCGGCGGTGCAGTCACGTGGCTTCAAGATGACACCGAAGTAATGTATGCCAGCTTCCGCCTAGAAAGTTACTGCTCGGTATACCAGGCAGAACTGATGGCCATTCTGAAGGCACTCGAATTAATTTTGAGGAAGAAGAAAAGAAATTCGGTGGCATATATACTATCGGACTCAAAATCTGCACTGCTGGCGCTAGAGGATCCTAATAATCTGCATCCTATAGCATCAAAAATAAGGACAAGACTGAATGACATCTGGGAGGCTGGCGGCGAAATAAGATTCTATTGGATAAAGGCTCACGTAGGTCTTCGAGGAAATGAACGAGCAGACGAATTGGCAAAACATGCTGCCTTAAACAATAAATGCAGAGCGCTATACGATGCAACCCCGGTTACCTCAGTAAAGTGGCACCTACGACAATTAACCTTGGCAAACTGGCAAACTAAATACAGTAGCAGCACAACTGGCACCACAACGAAAATCTTCTTCAAGGATGTAAAGGTAGCACATAAGATTCCAAATCACATTAACCTAGATAATAAGCTAGCACAGTTACTAACTGGACATGGAGGTTTCGCTGATTACCTATATAAATATAAATTAAATGACGATCCAACCTGTGATTGTGACTCGAACACCAGGGAAACAATAATTCACTTAATATGTCAATGTCCAAAATATGACCATTTTATCACCTAATTCAATAAGTACAATAATATCAGACAAATTTAAAAGAAATAAATTCCTGGTGTTCGCGCTCTCAATTGTACAGTCTAGTAATTGCAGAAATAAATCTAAGTATTGATAAAAGCATATAAGTAGATAGATATGTATATAAGTCAGTATAGATAAGATAGCTTAGCAAAGTAGTATATCATTAATAATAATAGTAATAGTAGTAAGACGATTGTTTCTAATATTCATTATTTTATTCAAATTGTAAAGTAGTGTTGATTATAGCATATTAGTAGATAGATATATAAGTCAGTATAGGTAAGATAACTTAGCAAAGTAGCCTAATAGTAATAATAGTAGTAAGTCGATTGTTTTAATATCCATTATTTCAATTAAAATTGTAAAGTAGTTTTGAGTAGCAAATAAAGTATCAAGTATATTGTAAATAGTAGTAAGTAGTTAAGAATAAGCAACTGTGCATAAGTACGGACGGAACTACAATGGGAGACGGTCCACCCGCGGACAAATATAGTTTTAATATACATTAATCTAGTTGTCAAGTTGTAAATATAACTTAGTATAATAGTTGTACTCGGTATATAAGTAGTTTCGCATTGTACTCACCACTGTCCGCTAGAGAAAAAAAAAAAAAAAAAAAAAAAAAAAAAAAAAATTATATGTCTTATATACACTGGATAAATAAATAAAATAATCTGCATTATTACAAAGTATACAAGGTTGTTGCACTATAATAGCAACAGTGGTGATAGCCCAACTACACTTTGGCAAAAGGGGTTTTTAGCCGGTAAGAGTCCGGCACTGCCTGGGCCCTCCATTCCCAGGCGTCCATGATGGATTTTCCCCTTTTGCCTAACTGTAGTTTATAAAAAAAAAAAAAAAAAACACTAATACTACTTGCACATCGATTTAAAACAGAAAACTTCGTAAAAATCCTCTAAAAACCATTTTTTTCTTACTGCGCAGTCGTAACATGCAGCGACACGCACGCACCGCTCGACTCGCGTGACGCGACTATTCATCGCGCGAATGCCGTCGTTTTAGACTCTTTTGCATTCATGAGTCACGCACACAAGCACATTTTCCGTCCTAACCCGAGCTTCGTCTTGCCCCGGTCTCCCCTACCTTTAAGGGTTAAATCCCGGGGATGTCTTGTTCTATGTAATCACCACAACCTACACATAATCCACACCTAAAAATTAATTGTTCATTCACTCTCGATAGCACTTGTGAGTTTGACTTAATCTGGTCGAAAGCCCAAGTGATTTTCTCCACTAACATTTCACGGCTTGTGATTCCACGTCCACTATACACCAATGTTTTGACGTGTCCCCGTAAATAAAAATCTAATGGCGTGATATCCGGCGACCTAGCGGACCAGGCACGAGGTCCGCCGCGCCCAATCCATCGACCAGGGAAATTGTTGTTTAAAAAATTCCGGACTTCGCGAGCATTATGCGCTGGCGCTCCGTCATGTTGATAATACATAACACGTAAATCAGCGAGGGGTATATCTTCCTCTAAATCTGGTAGCGTTTCAGTGAGAAAACGCAGGTATGTTTCTCCATTGAGTCGCTCCAAAAACACAGGGCCTAGTAAAGTTGAATTTACAATTCCTGCCCACACATTGACGCTAAATCGGTGTTGAAATGATGAGGTCTAGTTTCGTGTGGATTTTCATGGCACCACAAATGCTCATTGCGAGAATTGAACAAACCGACTCTGCCAAATGTTGCTTCGTCAGTCCATAAAATAGTTGGCTTCTCGTTTAGCACCCAGTTACAAAAAGCAACTCGCGCGGGTTTATCGGGTTCGTTTAATTCTTGGACGCGAAAAAGGTGAAAAGGATATTTTCCTTCATTGTGTACAACACTCCATGCGAAGTATTGCGATACATTAAACCGCCGGGCTGCGTCGTTGGTGCTCGCTGCTGGATGGGCTTCGAAGAACTCCAGGATGTCTTCTTCCTCTCGTACTGTGCACCTTGGCGGACGACCACTATCTCTTAAAGGAGAACGGAATTGGCCGTAATCGCGTAATCGCTGTGTGGCAGCTAGCATTGT